>NC_040904.2:68287912-68899662 GCF_004126475.2 Phyllostomus discolor | reverse complement strand
GTTTATGAGTGGATGAATGAATAAATAACTTATCGAACTTCCATTATGAATAAGCATTCCAATGTAGTATAAATATAACAAAAACAAACATTCATAAGCATCACTGCTTTCTTTTAGTAGATTCTCATCTTTTCACAATTTTATTTTAAAAGATTGTCCTAGAGCTAAGGCCACTTAGCTCAATTGGTTTGCTAATCATGCCATATACCAAAAGTTTACAGGTTTGATCCTCAACTGGGGCACTTACAGGAAGCAACTGACTGATGTTTCTCTCCCACATCAATGTTTTTCTCTCTAAAATCAGTAAATGTATCCTCAAATGAGGATTTTAAAAAGAGGTTGTCCTAGAGCAGAAACTTTGAGTATTCATCAATTTCATAACTATAAAATCTATAACCAATATTTTTAGAGCATCCATAAAAAATGAGGATTACAAATGAAAAAAATAAGGATGACACATCAGAAGAGAGAGAGAGAGAGAGAGAGAAACTGGAGAAAATAAGTTCTGCTCTTTCTGATTTGACGGTAATATATGTCTTCCATCAGTTTCCCTTTCCTCCAAGCCAAGGCTCTCCTTTTGCTTTTGTGCATGTGGATGGCATGATAGCCTGCTGGTTAACTTTTGATCCTGATGCAGCATGCACACAAGCACTGTTAATTCTCTGCAGCTAAGGCCTTTACCCATATACACAGTAAACAGGCCTGGTCTCCTGGGAACCCTTTTTAATCCTTCTATTTCATATTCATATTCCAAGTTACAAGAATCATTTACTCCTATTGGGCATACAAAATGTCTTTAAGTTAATACTGTCTCTATTGGAAATAATATTAACTATAAGAAATACTCATCTTAAAAATCTGTAGTCTTATAATCCTTGATAAAAATAAATTTAAAAAAATAAATCAAATAATATATTTCCAAAATGTTCACCAAGTCACCTGCATGAATATAACTCTATGGAAAGTTGATAGCCTTCTCCCTTTCTACCACAAACGATTTCCATTCTTACAGTGTTCCTGTGGTGAGTTGTAAAATTGTGAGTTGATCATTTTTCTGAGGTCAACCCAGATTTGCTTCCAACTACCAATATAATCTACGTAAGAACTAATAAAAGGTAGATTTTTTAAAGATAGCCACTGTTTTTCTGCCTTGTTTTACTATCCTAATGACTCTAAACCCACCTTACAACGTAAGTGATGTGACAATGTTGGCTGCTTGACCTGCATATATGTTCTCCAAATGCCTCACACATGCCTTGATCAGGTGAGAGAGAGTGACAAATTCTGTCTGAGATACAAAGGACAATTTTGATCAAGGATGACACATCAGAAGAGAGAGAGAGAGAGAGAGAAACTGGAGAAAATAAGTTCTGCTCTTTCTGATTTGACGGTAATATATGTCTTCCATCAGTTTCCCTTTCCTCCAAGCCAAGGCTCTCCTTTTGCTTTGTGCATGTGGATGGCATGATAGCCTGCTGGTTAACTTTTGATCCTGATGCAGCATGCAACAAGCACTGTTAATTCTCTGCAGCTAAGGCCTTTACCCATATACACAGTAAACAGGCCTGGTCTCCTGGGAACCCTTTTTAATCTTCTATTTCATATTCATATTCCAAGTTACAAGAATCATTTACTCCTATTGGGCATACAAAATGTCTTTAAGTTAATACTGTCTCTATTGGAAATAATATTAACTATAAGAAATACTCATCTTAAAAATCTGTAGTCTTATAATCCTTGATAAAAATAATTTAAAAAATAAATCAAATAATATTATTTCCAAATGTTCACCAAGGTCACCTGCATGAATATAACTCTATGGAAAGTTGATAGCCTTCTCCCTTTCTACCACCAAACGATTTCCATTCTTACAGTGTTCCTGTATGTGAGTTGTAAAATGTGAGTTGATCTATTTTTCTGAGGGTCAAACTCCCAGATTTGCTTCCAACTACCAAAATACTAATACGTAAGAACTAATAAAAGGTAGATTTTTTAAAGATAGCCACTGTTTTTCTGCCTTGTTTTACTATCTAATGACTCTAAACCCACCTTACAACGTAAGTGATGTGACAATGTTGGCGCTGCTTGCCTGCATATATGTTCTCCAAATGCCTCACACATGCTTGATCAGGTGACGAGAGAGTGACAAATTCTGTCTGAGATACAAAGGACAATAGGCGATTTAAAAACATCTATTTTCTCTGTTCTCACTTTCTTTTTGAGAAGTCTTTCATTCTATTTCTGAGTTGAGTTCATTGATTCTGAAGTAGTTTAAACTCAAGGTCTAGAACAACAAACTGAGGAAAAAATGATAGAGATCTATTTAAAAAGTGCTTTGGTTTTATCTTCTGATTCATACAATTAGAAAAGCTTTCTTATGGATAAAAGTTCCTTTTGTAAGCTGTAGTACTCTCAGTTACTACTGGAGTGAAGCATTAGAAAAAAAAGAGAAATGTGAATGCTGACAATTTAATATACAATAAATGTTAAAGAAGAGTTGAATATTGAAAAGAAGGACTCAGGCTTTATTTGTGGGATTTCTGTGGTCTCTCTCTCTCAGCGTGTGTGTGTGTGTGTGTGTGTGTGTGTGGTTTAATTAGTTCAACAAGTGAAATGCAAAGCTTTAACTGTGAAGCTATGAGTGTTATGAGGAAAGGAAAATTTCCTCTTTCCCTCCTCTGGTTCCTTAGGCTGGTGAATAATTAAATGACTAGGAGGCAGACTTACAAGAGAAAATCAGATTTAATCTGTTATACACAGGAGTCCCACATACATGAGAAATCAGAGGCTTGGCATACAAGAGGTTCAGAGATAAAAAGGGGAATTGAAGTAGATAAGACATCATGAGCTAGCAATGAGGTCAGGTGCCTTATGGGCTTCAAAAGATCACTGCAGGATGATAAAAAAGCAAATATTTAATAAATATGTTTGCACTAATCAGAAAAAGTCCAGCCATTGTTAATATAATGAGAACGGTCTGTGTGACATGTAACCTGGCAGCCAAGGAGAGTGGACTGGAATGTGCATGTGTAAACACTAATGACTTCATTGTACTAGTAAGTGTGGGCAATAGATGCCATTGAGTGAGCATGTGTACTGTGTGGCCATCATATTCAAAATGACTGAGAGAGTAGGACAATGAATCTGGTGCTTCAGAAGGCTTTCAGAGACTATGCAATGAACATAGTAGAAGTAAAAGTGTGGCACAAACATTTCAAAGATGGTCAAGAATTTGTTGAAAGTGACCCACATTCTGAAAGGCCTACAACAAGCAGAACATCTGAGAAGATTGAATATGTATAGCTACAATCAACAAAGATCAGTGACTTGACAGTACAAAAACTAGAAGCTGATCTGGACATTCCAAAACTACTGTGTCCAAGATTTTGACGCAGGATTGTGGCATGAAACATGTTGTGGCAAAATTCATTCCACAGCTTCTGCTACCAGAGCAAAAGGAACATCATGCTGCAGTTGCTAATGACTTGATTCAAACCACTACCGATAAACCAGATTTCCCCAAGAAGGTCATAACAAAAGCTGAATTGTAGGTCTATGTCTATGATCCAGAAACAAAGCCCAGTAGTCCCAATGGAAGTTGCCTGGTTCTTCAGGCTGGAAGATGGCCCAGCAAAGTAACAGCAAGATCAAGACCAGTAAACTGTGTTTTTTGATTGGGAAGGTGTTGTCTATCATGAGTGTGCCCCTCCAGGCCAAACAATTAATAAGAAGTACTATCTCAATATTCTTTGTCAGTTGGGAGATACAATACAATGAAAACATCCACAGCTATGGATAAGTGGTGATTGACACCTTCGTCATGACAATGCTCCCACTCATGTATCATGTCTCGAGCAGTTTTTTAGCAAAACATCAAATCACCCTGGTTATTTAGCCCCCTTATAGCTCAGATTTGGTGTCCTGTGGCTGCTGGATTTTCCCAAACTAAAATCACCTTTGAAAGGGAAGAGATTTCAGACCATTGATAAAATTCACGAAAATACGATGGGGCAGCTGATGGCGATTCCAACAATAGATTTTGCAGAGTCTTTTAAACCATGGAAAAGATGCTGGGAGAACTGTGTGAGGTCCCAAAGTGCCTACTTTGAAGTGTACTGAGGCATCATTGTCCTATGTACAGTGACTCTCCAATCTTGTATCTTCCTCAACAAATGTCTTTATTTTTCATATTGCATGTCTGGGTACTTTCTGGACAGATCATAGAACATTATCTCTGATACCTATTAAGGGGAGACTCTCTAATTTAAATTCTCCTCAGTAGTTAAGGGAGGGACAGAAGTTTCTCTTGAAGCTGAAACTCATTTCCTTCAGCTCAAATTAATCTGCATAGCACTGACAAACATCTTGGGGTGGCTCATTCAACACTCCCACAGTTCATAATAGGTAAATGTAGGGAAGTTTTTAAAAATTGGCTTTAAATAAAGGTAGCACAAACTACATTTTTCTGCCTATTAGTGTAACCAGAGTACCTCAGCATACTTTTAGGTGGAATGACTAGCTGGCAAATTGTTAAGAACCTCCTCAAAATATCTCCCTTATCTACCCAATGCCTTGGACCCCATCAAAAAGCTTCCTGCCTATCCTATGAGGCTTCGATCCTCACGTAAATTAAAGTCTCACTTGGGAGAGGTAAAACATTAAGCTATGAGACATTTCCAATTCAGTATTCATGATTCTTAAGAGGACCTCAGACCATGGAATGTCTTTGAGAACATTTCATATAGTAATGGGGACCCTTGTTAGTAGAAAAATTTTCATCCATCAAACACTTTTGATGTAGTATCCTATTTTGTTTGTAGAGAGCATGTGGTGGGTAGTTAAAATAGTGTTTGAGTGATTTATACTAAAGTGATTTGGGATATTTTTTCTAAAGTATATTCTTCAGCCATAAAGGACTAACTCTTTGAGACCTATTTATTCCTTATCTAATTTGTTGTTACTCAATGTAATGGAAAATGCCTTGATTTGTTTATTTAAAGAATGTTCCATTTATCTCTATTTCTCTCTTCCTTATGATCACTCATCCTGATGTCAAACATCATAGAACTCAAGTGCTTGTAGTAAAAGAATTGTCACTATTATTTAGTTCACTTATTGTCCCAATATATGGATATAGAAGCTTAATTAACACTTTCCATGTCAGTGACTCCCTGTGCTTGGGAGGTCTCTCTACTTAACTAATTCACTTTGTATCCCAGTACCCACCACTATCACAAATACTTCTCTTACTGAGACTTAAATCTCTTACTTCTTTTTAAAGTCCATAGCAGGCTTTTTAGAACAATGATTCTTGGGAATTATAGAGAAAGTAGTATTTCATTCATTCATTCAACAAATAATTTTTATGTCTACTATTCATATTGGAATTACCATCTTTTGAGAAATATCACTTATCAGATTCTAGCACTATACATCATTTCCACCTAAACTGGATTTTCTCCCCAATCCATGCCTATTCCTTATCCTGCTTTACTTTTTCTTTATTGTATTTATCACCACTTGAAATTATATAATGACTTATTTTTGTATTGTTTATCTCTGTCCTAGAATATAAGCTCCCATGTGGGTAGTGAATTTGTTTCATCCATACTTAGGCCATGGTAGGTACTCAGTAGTTGTTAAGTGACTGGCCCAATCAATTAATTAATTAGTTTCAGTTTCAGATACTACTCAGGTCTTTACCATGCCACATAGGGAACCTGTGTTACTAATGGGGCTGTGCCATGGGCCTCAGGTCTAATGGGACTGAATGAAGGTTTAGATCCAGTGGGAGAGACTTGTAGTTACTGAAGACAGAGGAATACCTACTTTGATTTTCTTGGCAGTCATTAAACTTTTGCTTCATAAACATATCATTATTTAATTGATACTCAGTAAGTAATTCATTGCCCTTAGTCTAGCTTGTAGCAAATAATTTAATGGTGATATTTCTTCATTACCTATATTGATAAGTACCTTTGCATATTTACATCTCTGTGTGTTGACCCCTAAGTTAAATGAAAAATGTGTCTCATTGTACAGAATGTTTCATAAGACTACAGGGTTTTGAAAAGAGCTATTAAAAGTGTAAGGTCACACTGAGTTTTTAAAATAATTTAAAATGAAAAAATGGCGTGCATATGAAAACCTAAGGAATCTGTGACTCCAAGGATGTGCAATCACAACTGTAGCAGCAGACTGAAATGTTTTACAGCAATCTTAGAAGACCTCTCACCCCTGTTCTCTGTAATAGTCCATAATGTACAAGAAAATAGGGAATGCAGCAGCCAAAGGGAAGGGGATGTTTTTAATGACAATGAGACATTTTATGGATGGATGGTATTATCTGCATAATTGGGTATAATGCAATGCGTGATTTAAACAGTTCATTTTGATCATTATTGTGAGTATTGTTTTTTCAATAAAAGGACACAAACTAAAGATTTAAAACAAAAGATGTATTTGTTTAAAACTCTAAATGTTAGGAATGTGCTTGGAAAATTGTTTTGAAACAGATGAAAGAACCATCATAATGTAACAGGGTGCAGCCAGAGGACCCCACAAGGAGGGATTTGTAATGGGGTCCAGAACTCAGGCTGTCCAGGAAATACTAAAAATATAGGATGTCCTCACCCCCACAAGTCTGAACTGGGGGATGGGACACAGGGAGCAGGGCCATTGAGAGTTGCTCTGCATAACAACAGTTTTATAAATATCCTCAGGCATGAATATTTAACATATCTATAACTTTTAACTGGTTTCATGGATATATTAAATAGTTGTGGGCATGCTTTGAACCAGGGCAATGGGAGTGACTTCAACCCAGCTCCCCCTGGTTACAGAGCCTGCGTGAGATCTTGGAGATGATTCACTCCATGCTGCCAGGCCAACTCCAACTGGGTTTACTATGGCAGCTGAGAAAAGCTGGAAAAATTCGGGAATGCTAGCAGGTGTAGCGTTGTGGGAAGAGTTGGAAATGGGGATGCAGAGGAAGATTGGCGCTGGGATTTAAACCCAGGTGTGACAGCCATGAGGGTTGGCCTCATGCAGCTTTGGTGAGAGAGGAAGAACCATGAAGCTTTGGGGCTCTTTTTGCCAAGCAGCTTAGGAAGCTGGAAAACAAGATGTAGCCGTGATGCAGAACTCTCTCTCAGTGGTTTGGAAGAATGCAGGAAAAACATTGTGGGAAGGAAAGGGGTGAAAGGACTCTGGCTGGTGAACCAAGAGAAGGTATCACGTGGTTTTGGATTAAGAACCAGAGATCTTGGTGGCAACACAGCTGATGGTGCTGGGAACTGAGGGAGGCCTGCCAGCTGAGCATGGATTACTGGGAAAAACTGGGGGCTACCCAAGCCATGGACTCCATTTCTTTTCCTGAGATATGGTACCTTGGACTTGACAAAGGGGAAAAGGAAGGACTGTGTGTGTTTGCAGGTGTTTTAAGGGCCTTTGAGATTAATGAAGACATCAAGTCATTACTCTTAAGTCTGTATAACTTTTGAATAAATAATTTATTTATATTTGAATAAATAATTTGTTTGAATAAATTAACTTTTGAATAAATAAGTAAAACTTTTGAATAAATAAATAAATAACTTTTGAATAAATAAGGTGTTCTCCTCACCTTTTCTTTTCACCAATCTCTGACACTGAGAGCTATAATTCCCTGACAGCAGGCGAGGAGAACCTAGTATAGGAGGACACCAGGAAGTGGAGGGGGTCCATTCAGTAATAGTATATTGCCCCCCAATCTGAGTACGTTTGGTAACAATAACACATCTACAAATCCAGGCAGAATAAGTGTGAATCACAGAGCTCTATAAGCATTTAGCAGCCTTCTCCTCATTTCCAACTGATTTCCTGCCAAAACCTAACAACCAAGGGAAGAGGGGCAGGAGTTGCTAAATGCAATGGATTAATAAAAAACCTCAGTTTTTAAATGGGAGTTGTATCAAATGGTCTTAAAACATATGATGAGCAGGTGATTTCTAAGACATGAAAACTTTCATGTAGTATTATAATAATAAAACTTCTAGTGCAGTTAATATAACCACACAGGAATATATCAGTTCTAGTGTTTCTAATTCAATGAAGCATCAGTAATACCTTACAGACAGAAAGCTATGAAGTAGGCGTTAAAAAGCTGAATTCTAACAATATATGATTTTTTCTGACAATTTGACGTTAGTGCTTTAATGCCTCTTTTTCTAAAGAAAGAAAAGGAGACTTTACTAAAAGTAATCTGAAGATAAACCAAAAGGACAAAGGTACAGTACTGATCATTTAAGTATTATAGATCTTAATAACTAACATAGCTGATATAAATTATCCTTGATATATGGTTCAAGAGAATAAGTAAAAAATCTAATAATTAAAGAAATCTATCTTGAAATTTTCAGTTTAGCCAGGGATAAAAAGCACAACAATAATATAAGAAAATTCAGTGAATAGTTCAACAAGTTTAAGTCTATTCTACATAGTATTTATATATATATATATATATATATATATATATTCACATACATATATATGCCTGTCCAGAAAAATGTCCAGCCGTTGCTAATATAATGAGAACAGTTTATGTGACATTGGTGTAACCTGACAGCCAAAGAGAGTGGACTGAAATGCACACATGTAAACAAAGACAACTTCACTGTACTAGTCAGTGGAGGTTGTAGATGCCATTTAGTGAGCATGTATACTGTGTGGCTGTTGTATTCAAAATGACAGAGCAAGTAGAGCAACAAATCTACATCAAAATTTGTGTTAAGCTTGATCATTCCTCCGCAGAAACCACTTGGATGATTTAGAAGGCCACAGGTTTGGGCAATTGGTGATTGGCAGCTTCATCATGATGATGTGCCTGCTCACACATCACATCTTGTGAAGTATTTTGCAAAACATCAAATCACCCAAGTGACTCAGCCCCCTACCCAAAGCTCAGATTTGGCACTCTGAGATTTCTGGCTTTTCCCAAAACTAAAATTGCTTTTGAAAGGGAAGAGATTTCAGACCATTGATGGGATTCAGGAATATATAATGCTGATGAGATTGGAAAACTGTGTGAGGTCCCAAGGTGCCTACTTTGAAGAGCACTGAGGTGTCGTTGTCATATGTACCACAATTCTTGTATCTGGTATCTTCTTCAACAAATGTCCCTTTATCTGATTGTATGGCTGTATACTTTCTGGACAAAAAATATTTTGTCCATATACATGTTTGTATATATATCATGACATATATGCATATATATATCATGATATATATGCTTATATATATAATGAGATACCAAAATAGAAAAGTTTGGCATTAATCAAAAAGTTAGAGACAGAAAATACTAACATTTGGTGAGTACCAGTCACTGTTGGTGTATGATTTACGCATGTTAAGTTGCTTGAACTTCATATTAAACTTCTGGGCTAAGTGAATATATTTATGAGAAGATAAAGGTCAAAATGTGTTTTTGCTCAGAGGCATGTATCTAGTAAATAGCAGAACCAGCTTTTTGAACCCAGAATAAATGACTTTTGAAAATTTCAGTTTCATGTAAGACCTAACTAATTCTTGAAATTATTCATTATACTTATTAAAATATCTAAATCTTATTTACTTAATTATTAGAATACTTTTATTTGGAAGATCAAGTTTTATTTTTTAAGTAATGGGGAGATGCAAAGTCTTAAGATGTAGGGGTGTATGGTGGAAATATTTAATAAATAGAGATGTTTTTGTTTTCAATAAAGATTAGGCATTTTTTAGCCATAATGTATAGGTAAACATTTTATTCTTTCTTTAGGATTCAAATTGACTGATACATAACACTACCTCTAGGTATGATATTATTTGTTTAATATTTGATTAACAATACTTGAGGATTTTTTTCACTGTAAGAATGATAATTTACTGGGAAAGACATCTAGTCTTTCAAGCTAAGAAAAGAATAAAGATATGAAATAAGACGGGGGATCCACAAAAACCTGAAATTACCTTCTGGAGGACGGTCTTCTTGTAATATAGGCTTCGCCTGCTAGATGAGTATTCTAGAAACCCATCTATATTAGTGTACCAGTTAGTGTTGTTGTTAGAGGCTGTTTGGCTTCAGTGAATTTTTTTTGAAGACTCTTTCAATGCATTTGCCCATTTCATGTTGGGTGATTTACAAGGGCACCTGTCCACACGATGCTGAGTGTTCAGCAGTTTTTGACCAAAACAGCATGACCCCTGTGTCCCACCCTTCCTATTCACCCAATCTCGCCCCAGCAACTCTTTTTGTTTCCCTGATGAAAAAAGTCCTCAAAGAGAAACATTTTGCCAATGTGGAAGAGATGAAACAAAAAACAGCAGAAGCACTGAAAAACATAAAAATCAACTAGAGCAAAAACTGTTTTGAGCAGTGGAGAAATGTCTCTAGGTGTATTGAATCAAAAGGAGAGTACTTTAAAGAAGATTGAAGTTTAAACATGTAAGAATAAATATACAAATTTTATAAATAAATTATATTTTTGCCCCCTCCTTGTACATTTAAAGCCCTACAATAAAAATAAGGTGATTAGTAAGAGTTCATTTTAACTGAGCTGCTAAAATTATTAACATCATGAAGGCCTGAGGAAAGACTCTGTTCTTGTTCTACCTACCCTGGGAACTTAAACTGTTTAAAAAATGTCCAGGCCTGCATCAATGGCAGGATATACATCTGGACTTCCAGATAACCCTTTGATTACCCTCTGAAGAACTCACCTATACATCCATCTTACATCTATTGTTCAGACTACTGAATGTGGCAAAAACTTCCAGAGCCCATCTTCTGGACCAGCTGGCATCCATCATCCTGACTGCCTGACACCTGACTGATAACCACCCTGGACTAGTCATAAGGCTAAGAATGCAGGACTTATAATTCTTAAGACTACACTTTTTACTCTAAGAACTTTTAAGTTTTCTTTTTCCTTGAACACTTCTGGAACACTCCTAGCTGTATTCTTAGTTTGCAAACTCTAAGACCCTTGAATAAATCTTTATCATTTATTTCTAACCAAAGTCTCCAACCTACTTTGAATTCATCCAACAAAGCACAATTATTGTGTCTGAGACTCTCTACAACTTGAATAATTAAATTGTTTTACTCTGCCTTGAATTTTATCTGCTGTGCTACTAGAAAAATTATAAAACATGTTAAGAGCAACACAAAAGTTAATATGACAACCAGAAAATACATTTCTTAGATTCAATTTGGTGTCACTTCCTGCTCTCTGTGAATTGGAGTAAGAAGAGCCCTCTGTGCACCCAGCTCATCTAAGTCTGCCAAACAATTAGCATCTCTTAACATTTCCAGGCAGCTGCCTAATGAAATGCTTATTTCTCCAGAAAGTCATTTTGCATATTAAGCTTTGTCTGGATGTCTGAAACAAAGGTATTTTCAGTGCAAGAGAAACTCTGACCTCACCAAAACAAATGTTCAGATATTAAAAAACTCTTTCAACGTTTACATTAGGCCTATCTATACAATATCAGTTAAGGTAAGGTGATCATTGAAAAACAAAGTAGCATCTACAAAGATTTTTTCCACTCACTTTCAAAATATCTTTATTCTGTAGTTTTTCATCATATTATCAATTCCCAAGTACATTTCTTCATTTGCTTTCTAAAATTGTTTCTTAGAGGAAAATCAGAAAAGTGAAAAGCATGTAAATGAGAAAAAAAGTGCTATTTAAGCTTTTTCCAGCTGTTCTTATCTCAATCTTTTTAGAGCTAGTAGACCTCTGCCTTCTTCTTTAGTCTTGTGGAAGATGAACAGATTTCTGCCCACTCTTACAAACAGTTCTTTTCTAGGTAATTAGAGTTCCATTTTCAGGATACAAGTTCAATTCTCTTATCTTTTTATTTATGCATGCCAGCCTAGAAAGGTTCGAAGCTTAGCTATAAGAAAATACAAGTCTCTAATAGGAAGATGCAGCATTCTGACTCTTCTACCTTGACCACATGGAGAATTAAGCTAAAAGCTTTGGGGTTAACCTCTTTTCATTAGTTACATATGCATGTGCAAATTTTTTTGCGGTGTTTGGCAAGGATGGGAATTTCTTGGAGGGTAGGGAAGAATCGTTCAGTATAATGATTGTCAGGATGTATTAAGGTTGTAGAGAGCATGCCTTGAAAACTGATAACACACTGGAGTTATCATCAAGGCCCAGAACCTGAAATAATCTTATCTTTAGAAAAGGTTAAAAAGACAGAACTATTCTTGGTGTCAGTACAAGAGCAATAAGATGTACCTAGGATCAGAGAAAAGAAATCTGTTTCATAGTCTGTCCTGTAATCAGACTATGCCACTTTCAGAGTTAAATGGGACATTTTTCCAATTTCTCACCTGTTCAAAGATACCAATCATGTCATAAACACAAGGCCAAGCAAAGTGAATTGTGTTGTAACTTCTAACTCAGACTTTTATAATTGTTTTACCTCAAAAGCAAAGAGACCTCAAGGGAAACCAAGAACCTTAAGAGACAGAGAGAGAGAGAATCAGGAAATGGATCAAGATTGAATACCAGTATTTCCAATTCTAAGACCAGTGATACTTGTGCTTGAATTGGTTAGGTTTAAGTGACAAAAGAAAATGAATAGGAATCCTGGATTTTAATGTAAAAAAATAAATAAATAAACTAGAGACTAACTCATGTTCTCTTGATTTAATGCATTTATCAGAAAGAAATGACTATATATATGACTATATAGGCTGGAATGACTATGTATGACTATAGTCATATATATGACTATACATATACATATACATATACATATATCCTGCTATATAGAGAATATAAAACAAAGTCTCTCCCTTAACAATACAGTGGTACCTCAGGACTCATCATTAATTCATTCTGATGAGTGGTGAGCAAGAGAGGATTGATGAAGCATTTTCTCTTGCAGGGTGGCATTGTGATTATACAAGCTCTAGCAAGTGCAATGACTGACGAGCAGGCGCTGAGTGCTGACAGATTTTTTTCTCACCAAAATGTGACAAGCATCAGGCCTGACAAGTTCTAAAGCCAACAAGTACTGAAAGAACACTGTATATCAAAACAAATACACACACACACAAAGTGATTGTTTTTATTTTGTCCTTTGTAAATGAACTGAGAACTTCAGAAATTGTCTAAGTTCTTAAATTTTTATGTTACTACAGATAATTTGACATATAATTTTCTCAAAATGTCTAAACTGGAAATTTACTTGGGCTCTATTGGTCTGCATTGAATGGAACATTCCCAAGTGGTAGTGGTCTTTTCAGTGGCTCAACTCGGGTTCTTAAGAAGGAAACAAATTCCAAGATCTGAGAAAGTTTTATAGTGTGATGGAGTAGAAGAAGAATGCTGCCATCTGCTTTAGCCAAAAGTAATCATTGATTTGAAGTGAATCATATTGGTGATTCCATTGCAGTTTGACTACTGTGACTTCCCTTTTAAAGTTTCAGAAAATTAGAAAAAGAAGTAACTGACATATATACACCACCATCTTCCACAAAATACTGTGCCATAAATAAATAAATCCCTCCTCCATCTCCAAAATAAAACATTATGAAAACTACATGCTCATATAAACCTCTCACATGTCTCAGTTTTGCTGCATATTCATATAGGTTTTCTCAGTAAAAATTTTATACAGTATAGAAAAAAACAATAATTATTAGATAATTTTGAAATGTCAAAAACTAAAGGGGTTTTTATCTATGTATTTATTTAATTTTATAATTAGTAAGTCATTGAGAATATTTATTAGATCTAACTTATTCTTTTACCATAGCTCTGAACAACATCCCATATATCTTATATTCAGCAACTGAAATACACCTGTAAGTGCCAAAGATACCATTCAATTTGGCCAATCCATCAACTAAGCAGTCTCTGAAGTCAAATAATGAATGAGTCACAGTGCTTAACACTGATCAGGTAACTTAGTCAAAATGGTCTATCTGAAGCATAAAAAAAAAACTCAAAAAAGGAGGAAGATAAAAGGAGTAAGAGAAGACTATCTAGGATGGATCCAGCATTTCGTACTCTAAAATATTTTATTATTAATTAGAATTTTTAATATAGTTTTGGAGAAAATGGACATATGGCAAGTAAAGAGTTCTTTTTTAAGAAAGATGTTCATAAGAAATATTTAAATATGAGAAGATAAGACTTTCTGGGATTCATTTCAAAATAACCTAGTGGCAGCATTCTGGGAAGGGTGGTTAGTAAGGTATATAGATAAGATGACCATGTAATTCATTGTCCAAATTGAAACACCTTTGAGAAAGTAAAGACAATTAGCAGTCATATATCAATTTCAACTAAAATGTGATCATCCTAAGTTTAGTGCAAATGAGATATGGCAAGAATTGAAAACGGTGGAACCTGAATTATGGGAACATGGGAATTCACTATATTATGCCTTTAAATTTGCATATGTTTTGAAATTTTCCATAATAAAAGTTCTGTAGCATAAAGACCATTACATATCTGGCATTAAAGGCATTCTGACTCTGGTTAAACCTTTTCTGCATTGAGTGGATTGGTCTCCACAAGATGGCAAAGATTAAAATTTTGAAATTCAACAGCAAGAAAAATTGACATTGACTTGATTAAAATGAAAATAAATATGGGATATGAAGAGAGGGATAGAAGAGTTTATTCAATCATTTTATTTGTAGAAGATTTTATTGGCATCCTCAAAAAGATAAATGAGTAATAGTTAAATTAGTGTTCTATAGAAAGGCATCGCTAATGTGAGCCTAGGGAAAAGAAAAGAAATAAAGATAGTTTGCCAATCTAAGGACTCCTCTCTCCCTGAGTAAACAATAGTGCTGTGAACCTAGTAAGCATGGGACAAGTAGCATTCATGGTATAAGGCATAAGCATCAGTTAAAATGCTTCTATGTGCCAGCTATAAAAACCAACCTGAGCAGTGCAGGTAGAAACCTTATGGGTTTCCTTGACTAGACATCATCAGTATGGATCAATGTTTCTTTTTCCATCTTAGAGTGATCTGTATTGATTTTAGTGGTCAATAGAATCCAAATCCATAGACTGTGGCCATGGTCCATTTTTTTCCAAGTACAACCATGAGTATCATTAATTAGACTTGGCAGTCTTATCACTTCTTATACTATAGCTAATTCTTACATCTATCACTCATTCATATATGTAATTATATACATATATATTTTTAGTACTGAAAAAAAAATGTTAAAGAGTGATAGTCTAAGAAAAATACTGTTGGAAAAAGCAAGTTTATATAAATTTTTTTCCTTAAATTCTGGTCTTTCCACATGTGAAAATAGGCCACATACTCAAAATACAACCAAATAAATAGATCGTGTAAATGAATGATCATTACTAGTTTATTATTTAATCAGCACGCAAACCTAAAATATATTAGATATAAGGTATGTGCTATTATTATCATCATCACTTTACTATTGAGAATCTGAGACATAGAAAGGTTAATAACTTGTTAAGGTCATTCAACTGGCAAGTTGCAAAGCAAGGATTTGAAAACAGTCATCCTCGCTCTCTGGCTATGCTCTTAATGCTCAAAATCTGTCTTGCAAGGAAGCATTTTCAAATCAGTAGTCATGACAAGCTGTACCATAAGCCACCCAAGATTAGAGAGACTGGGTGCTATACTTACATTGACCATATGTTGCTTTCCAACAAATGTGCAACTTCTTCCTTAGCTAAAACAAAACAAAACAAAACAAAAAACAACAAAAAAAAACAGGAAAAAATGGCTCAGGTTTAAATTCTCCAGGAAGTCTGGGTGTGTCACCAACCCCAGATAGTATATCTATACTAGTCTAAGACAAAGATTAACAAACTATAGCCAAGGAATGTCAATATTTCCAGCAAATCACCAAAAACTAGGGGAGAGGCATGGAACAGATTCTCCTTCACATCCCTCAGAAAGAAATTGCCTTGACAAGACCTTGATTTCAAACTTCTAGCTTCCAGGCTGTGAGATGATACATTGCTGTTATTTGAGCCACTCAGCCCCAGGAACCTAATACAGAGTTGCTGCAGCAAACTTCCATTCATGAGTTAAGTAGGCTGAGGACAAGAGCCCACATACTGAACATGACCCAACACAGATAGAAACATTGTACCAACCAAAGTCACTGGGGATATATTAATCCACTGAGCTAACCAAACCTAAAATTGTGCTTTTGGATTTCTTTCCTGGGGTAATAAATCTTCTAATTGCTTAGGCAAGTTTGCATGGTGTCCTCTGTTACTTGCAATCAAAAGCATCAATAATGATATATGACAACCCTGTATTTTCCCAAACAATCTTAATTTCAAATACTGTATTTCACTGTCCATATGAATATAGTCAAAATTATTAGTGATTACTTTCTTCTCTTAGGTTCAAAAAATAAGATGACTACAGCAATACTGGTGCTAGGAAGTAGGGAAAAATGAAGATAAGGATATTTTAGGGTCCAAGGGCAAAGCAGTGATGCAAACAGAGCTTCAGAGTGAGCAACCAGGCTGCTGAATGGTTGGGACAGACACAATCCAGGCTTCAGTTCTGAGACATGATAAAGCAGAGCAGCAAATTTTGAAAAGAGTGGATTTGTTATCAAACCTGCTTAAGACTTCACTAGTGAATTGTAACTTCATTTCTTAATATTTATATAAAGGCCAAAGCATTTTTAAATTAACAATTAAAAATACACAGTCACTTTAAGCAACATAAACTGGTAAGATTTTAAATGCAAACATTAAGAGAAGACCCGTGCACATTTTATGATACACATTTGCATATATGCTAAGGGATAGGGAACAATAAGTATCAAGCAGTGACAGGACAATTATCTAGAGAAAAAAATATCAACAACAACTGAGAGAATAAATATACAAATGGGCTGTGGCCAGACCATATATAAAGTTAACACTCTGACTCACAACCTTCAGCAATATGCCCAGGAAGATGTATTTATTATTATCTGTGATAAACAGCCCAAGAAGCCAGGGTGCTATGTCAGACTTGCAGGAAGCCATATCATTATCCAGTGATAATGTGGGCAGCTAAAGAATAACTTCTGTAACAGCCCAATATCACTAGGACTTGATTAATAACTAACACCTGCCTTAGTATCTCTTCCTGTTTCCAACTTAGGACCAATTGAAGAAATTTAAATATGCATCCCTAACCAATCATGCAGGATGACTTTTTTTCTAGTAAGCCTGCCTACAGCTTTTCCATGCCAACAGTCTCCAATCAGGGCATACCAGAAGACTTGTCTTTTTTCCACTATAAAGCTTTCCTGCTCTTCTGCCTGTCTTTGTGTCTCTGCCAAAACACAAGCGATAGTGGCTGACTCTCTTGCTATGAAGAAACACAAAATAAATAGACTTTGCTTTTATCATTTGGTTGATTTTTCATTTATTTTTAAAAGATTTTATTTATTTAATTTTAGAGAGGGAAAGGGAGGGAGAAAGCAAGGGAGAGAAACATCTATGTGTGGTTGCCTTTGGAGCACCCCTTGCTGGAGACCTGGTGCGCAACCCAGGCATAAGCCCTGACTGAAAATCGAACCAGCAACCCTTCGGTTCACAGTCCAGTGTTCAATCCACTGAGCCACAACCAGCCAGAGCTGATTTTGATTTATTTCCAAACAAATATGTTTTTATGAAGAAATGTCCTTCAGCCTCCAAAACTCCATAAATCAATGATTTTCATGATAGTAGTTTTAGTGGGAAAGTCAAGATTCCAAATTAATATTTGTAGAGTTTTCAGAAATGATACAGCTTTTGCTTTTATTCACTAACCACCCCAGATGCACAGAATCACATAAGTGGCCAGACCAGTATTAATAGTGGTTTATCATACCCTTGAGGTGTACTGAGCAGAGAACATTTGAGAACCATTAAGCACAATCTTTAGCTGAAAGATGAGGTATCTCTTCAATCAGTTGAAACTGCTCTCAAAAAAAAAAAAAGAAAAAAGAAAAAACAACTTAATGCCCAAGGTGTGGGCAATAAATAATCTTATTTATAAGTTGACACTACTCAATTATGATTCAGAGTTCATGGTATATCGAATGAAATAAAGAGAAAGACTTCTTTTTATTTTGATTTAGATTCTTTCCAAATGTTCACATTTCTTCTAACCCCACACAACTCAGCAAGCATTCCTATACACTATAACTACCTGCTTGAAGAGATAGCAATATCTCTTATTGACTTAACTTCATAAGGCACTGACCTAACAAGCTGCTAAAACACTAAACTTACCAAAAACATTCATGGAGAATTAAGATTTTATGGAGAATTTACCACTTGTATCCATTTCTATACACCAGACTCTTAGCTCTTTATGCTGAATTATTTAGTAGATCTTTTTTCTATATTTTCTATATATTTTCTATATGACTCTATATTCTATAAAGAGTTGCCAACCTAGTCTTCTTTAAATGCCATTTTCATGCTGTCATCTTGTGTCTCCCTATTATTTTTCTACATCATATCCAAATACCTCACCCTCAATTCATTTCTCTGATGTTATATCTCAGTTCTTTATGTATTTTTTCACTCCAACCAAATCAATTTTGTGGCTGTTATAAATAATATATGCATTTTAATGCTAACTCCTTTTCATTTATAAATATGGGTTTTTCTCTTGGAATTTATATATAAAATATCTAAGTCTTAGTTAAAACTCATGGGCTTCTAGGGGACCTTCTGCTATATTGCTATATGGCAGTTCAAGTAGATCTCTTTGTCTCTCTGTCTCTCTCTCTCTCTCTCTCTCTCTCACACACACATACACACACAGACACATACACACCCAGGATATGCATAATACATTTACCAAATGCTTTCTGCCTTCAATTTTTGTCCAGTATTTATGTTTTGTTTTCTTCTCCATGCTGGACTGGAAACTCCTCATGGGCAGGAATCTAGCTTTTCCTCCTTTTGAGTTGTCCTAAGTCCTCAGTCCTTAGCATCACACAGATGAGAATTTTTTAAATGTATGCTGTCTGACATATGCTTTCTTTCATTTGAGTGTATTAAACTCATCAACAGCTGTTTGAGCTTGCTGATTTGGAAAGCTTCTCCAATGTATACAATAAGTGAGTGATACATTTCATGTTGGGTGAATAACTGCTCCCACTTTAAAATTCTAAAGAGCAGCATAAAAATAGCATATGAGAAGGCTGTCCATCTGGAAGTAGCATTCTGTGCATTACAAAGTGAGAAGACACCAAATCCTGAAGAGAACTCAAATTGGAGAGACCAATGAAGTGTTTTGCCAACAGGAAAGGAAGATGATTGCTTTGCTCAAACTGTGCCATGTTGCCAACTATAGGAATCCAGCTGTTGTGTGATATTTATACTCATTTCACTTAACTATAAATGTATTATGCATCATTTTTCTTTAATTACTCAGATTATCTGGGTAGGTGTAGGTGATGCATGGAGGTCTGAGCATAATCAAAATGAGCTACTGTGATAAAATAAAATGAAAATATTTTTCTAGTCAATGGAAGAAAAAGTATGTTCATGTGAAAAAAAAAAAGATCTTGTCGCTGCCACAATCTAATTAGTGTTAAACTCTGTTTAGTTATCTAGGACTGAGAGTCTTCCAATTATAGATGAAGTGATTTTGTAGAAGAAATCTATACCAATTTTTTATAACTCTTAATTACTTTTCTATTTTGTGCCTTCATATTCAGGGCATTCCAATGATCAGCTTTATCCTTTGTAAACATGCTTGCATAACTTTTCCTCAGAATTCTAAAAAACTTTCAATTCCCTGAATTTTGACATCAGAATTTCTGGCCAGATTTTTCAAATCCTTTATCAAATTCTTTGGCCCTCCCTAAAACACCTCAGTCTTTATATGAGATTCTCATCCAATTTTCTATGAGTACTTTTGAGATTTTTCACAAAATGTTCCATATTCTCAAAGTGGACCCTGCTCTGTCCATGATAGTTGGAAATAACTTTTTTATCTCTTACTGGAAACCGTCACTGGGTTTTTTATTCAGCTCAATATCCTGCTTTACCAGCATGTCTGCTTATGTGCAAACACACATTTCTTAACTGTATTTAATGTCTGTGCACATGCACATGTATTGTATTTATCAAAGTTGGAATATACTTAGTTTCTTTTTGATGCCCATTACATTATTTTAATGAAAATAAAGGCCAAATTATATAATCCTGATGTCGTGTCAAACTTTTTAGCACCTACCATAATGCTTTGTCCAAAATACATGTTAATGATTCCAATGATTAATATAAGGTAATGAACTTCCATTGTTATCTTTCTCCCATTTCCTCTCATTCAAACTTTATACATTCCTACAAGTGCATAATTCTTGTCAAAACCCCAATTTTGACTCCCCTCAGATATCTCAGGAATATTGTTCTATCTCTACCAGTCATCATTTGAAAATATTTACAACATCTATATCAAAGGTTATTTTTTCATGTTGTGCTTATTTTGGTTTTTAGATTAAATTATTTCTAAGAATGCATTTATTGCTATTTTATTGTTCATATTTTTTTATCTTTTGATTTTCTTCTTCATCTTAAAGAAGACCCTTTAACATTTCATGTAATACTAGTTTTGGTGGTGATAAACACCTTTAGCTTTTTTTTGTCTAGGAAATTCTTTATATGTCCTTCTGTTCTAAATGATATTTTTTTCTGTGTAGAGTAATCTTGATTATGGGTCCTTGTTTTTCATCACTTTGAGTATTTCTCACCAATCCCTTTTGGCCTGCAAAGTTTCTGTTGAAAAATCAGCTAGTAGTCTTAAGGGAACTCCTTTGTAGGTAATTATCTCTTTTTCCTCTTGTTGCTTTTAAGATTCTCTTTATCTTTAAACTTTTGCATTTTAATTATGACGTTTTAGTGTGGGCTTCTGTGGGTTCATCTTATGGGGGACTCTCTGTGCTTCCTAGATTGTATCTCTATTTCCTTCATCAGGTTAGGAGGATTTTCTGTCATTTTTTAAAATAGATTTTAAATGCCATGCTCCCTCTCTTCTCCCTCCAGCACCTCCATGACAAAAATGTTGGCATATTTGAATTTGTCCCAGGTACTCCTTACAATATCTTCATTTATTTTTCTTTTTTGCTATTTTGATTGGGTGTTTTTAGCTTCCTTAAAATCTAAATCACTGTTTTGATTATCAGGTCATCTACTCCACTCTTGATTCCCTATAAATTATTCTTCATTACAGTTACTATATTCTTTATTTCTGACTTGTTCTTTTTTATGGTTTGCATGTCCTTTTTTATACTGTTGAAGTTCTAAGTTTATCTACTCTTATCCTAAGTTCATTGAGCATCCTTATATCCAGTGCTTTAAACTCTGCATCTCATGTATTGTTTGTCTCCATTTTGTTTGATTCTTTTTCCAAAGTTTTGTTCTATTCTTTTATTCTGGACATGTTCCTTTGTCTTCTTATTTTGGCAACCTCCCTTACTTTGTCAGTGTTTGTTTCTATGTGTTAGATAGAGCCATTATGTTCCCTGTACTTACTAGAGCAGCCTAATGTGGTCGGTACCCTGTGGTGTCCAGTAACATAGCCTCCCCATTCACCCAAGCTGGACTCTCCAGTTATTCCACCCTTCTATGTGGTCTGTATACACCCTCCTGTTGTAGTTGAGCCTTGATTGCTGTTGGCACATCAATGGGAGGGATATACTTTCTGAACTATCAGCTGCAAACTGGCTGTAACCACTGTAAAGGATATGCTATTCAGAGGCCCACCCCACAGAGCAAAAATTACTTCAGTGCAGCTCTGCTGCTGCCGAGTCTGCCCCTTGAATGTGTCCCCTGTGGAGGTGTTTGGTTGGTGCTTCAGTTGTCTACCAGGGGTGTGGGGTCTGTGGCCTCCCTGGAGGTACAGGCCAAGGTCAGCTATTATTTGTGTTCTGCCCAAGATGCCCCAGCATGAACTACAAGGATATCTGGCAAATGGCTGCTACTTGTGCTGGGCTTAGAAGTGCCCAGGTGAGCCCAAGCTGTGAACCAAGGCCAGCTGCTACTAGTGTTGGGCCTGAGGCCACTTAGCAAGAGGCATGGGAGACACTGAAGTCAGGTGCTACTTGTCTGAGAGATGTTTAGGAAAATCTGAAGCATGAGCCAAGACAGGCCATTCATTTCAAAAAGCCACTGAAAACAATTTGTATGAGTCTGAATATCAGTGGGCAGTATCTCAGGGAATCAAAAGAGCAGAGTTAAAGGTATTAGCAAAGTTGATGGAGACCCAGAGATGGTTTCTGTCTGCCAGCTTTGCTAGTACAGGAATCAAAAAAGACACAATGACCTCTGCCAATATTTATGTCTGGAATATAGTTGCCCCTTCATCTCTCACCCTGATGCCAGGCTGTTCAGTTCCTCCTTTTATGTCCCTAGTGATTTTCAAGTGGCTGTCCCAAAGCTGGAAGTCAAAGGGAGTGTATCCAAACAAATTCATGCATGGGTCTTTTAAGAGAAACTGCTGGGACTCCAAAAGCTCTCCATTTCACTCAGCCACAATCCCTGCTGGTTTTTACAGCCAGAAGTTACAGGCATTTCTCTTCCTGGCACTGGAACCTTGAATGGTGGGGCTGGTACCCCTTGCTCCTCAGTGCAGACCTCCATAAATGAAAGAACCCTCAAATTTTTGTTCACCACCACATGGGTGCATGACCAGCCCATTCCAAATCTCCACCTTTCCTACCAGTCTCAATGTGGCTTCTTTATATCCCTAGTTTTAGGGCTTCCATAAATCTAAATTTCAGGTGGTTCTGAACAATGGTTGGTCTATAACTAAGTTGTATGTTTGATGTTGTTACGGGAAAATGCAAGTACCACATTTACCTGCACCATCATTTTGACCAGAAGCCTACAATTTTTATTAATCATTATAATGGCCATATTCCACTAAAATGGTTTAACTGTGTACTGTGGACAACACAATAGCACTGCAATAAGCTCTGTTCATCCTCCACCTCACTTTGATTCCTTTGAACTTTTGAGTTGCTTAAATTTACAGCCTTTGCCTAACAACAGCACCTGTACTGTCTTGTAAATGTAATCATTTGCACTGTGTTAAGCTAACCAAAATTTCTGAGACCTTTATCTTGAGATTCACTATAGGGCTTCTCCCAGGGAAGTCAGTATGTTAATCTAGGATTTGTGAATAACAGCTTTTCAAAAAATAGGATGAGACAGTAGAGTAAATGTTTGTAATAAGATCTACAGAATTATGGTTACCTTAAGTGATTATTTTATCTTTCCAATGACTTTTCTATAAGAGAGAAAAATGTTTTAATTTTTTTTAAAAATTGGACTAGTTTTAAGTAATCCTCTCTTTGAGGAGACAATGACCTGAATGACATCAAATATGAAGGGAATAACATAGCTGATTAATCATTCAGTGAGGATTCAAGTGGTTCAGAATCAATCAATACCTTATGAAAGGAAGTACTTTAACAAGTAAGGACAGGAATATGGTCTAGGCAATACATAACTTGTCTACTTGCTATGCCTCTAAGCAAGAAATTAAATAGAGCTCTTAAGTTCCCTGAGCCTTCTGAAAGCATGAAGCTCTTACTTTTCCTCTTCCTCTCTCACTTTCTCTTGCTCTCCTTTCATGCATATATTAAACATTCAATTTTTCTAACTCAGAAAGGAGTAAAGTAGTAATGAAGCATTTCAAAAAATCTCTACATTGAACGCAAATTTTGTATTGGACAAAGTATGCCAAGAGTAAGTGACATATTATCACACCTTTAATTTTATAGAACCACATATTTGTCTGTGTTCTCTGTCTTTTTAAAAGCTATTTCTTTGAGTTACCCAAAATATTGGAGAAAATCCTAAAGTTTCAAGCCCCTTTCATTTAATATAAGATTGTACAACAAAAATGATTCCATAAATAGGAGTGATTTTTAAACATTAATGTTTGAAGATTTAAAATAGAATTTTGGAGTGTAGTGTTTCAAAAGGGCCATACACCATCCAACAGAGAGCAATATGACTTTGGGAAAAGCCATATGGCTTATAAATTGCTTCATTGGATTCTTCACATTTACAAAACTCAAGAAGAGCAATTCCAATTGGCTCAACAAGTTTGGGCAATTACCGTACAGATGCAGGAACAGTGAAGAAAGTTCAGTTCAATTTCTGCAAGCACTAGTCCAAATGAGAACTGCAAGCAAAGCAATGAGTAGTGATTCTTTTCCCCCAATTCTTAATGTTCTAGAAAGGGATTCAATCCTAAGGACTGTGCTACTGAGAACAGGGAAGAATACTGAGTAATGTATACTGATTTCAGTGAATGCTTTTGTAAGTACTGTGAAGAGGAAATAACACAAATCAGAAGGAAAAATAAAAGGGTCACTGGGAATAATAAAAGACAAATCAGGCTATTGTGCAAAATAATATTTTTATAAAATGTTAAATTGGAGAAGTAATTTATTTGTTCTTTTGAGACAAAAACTTTAAAAAATAAGTCATCTGACCCTTAGAGGTCTAGAAATGTTAATGTACGTGGAGATATTTAGTTATTGTTACCGATTTGCTGATATTGCTGTTTTTAGCTTCCAAATGGCTTTTTGGTAAGTAACAATTTTCCATTTAAAATCTGTCTGCCCTGCTGACAGTCTCTGATCACATTGCTTACTCAGAGCAGGTGTTTCATGAAACCAGCTTTCAGTGTCAATAATGAAGCACCTTAGAGGGTCCATATCTCAGCACAGATGTATGTAATTTTGAAGCCTGAAATCTCTGGTGTGCTCAAATTTAGAAATTTAAAGCAAAGAGCAAATAGTTTTCTTGTGTAATGTTAATGTCCTTTTTCTTCTTCTTTAGAAAATATGTGGATTTTATGTGTTAGAAATGGATGTTATTTTCCCCACATTATGGCACCAAAGGAAAGATCTGTGAGGCAGAGAAGCTTTTATTCTCATTACACACACACACACACACACACACACACACATTTGGAAGAACTAAGAAATTTAAAATCCTTCACTGGTGCAGACTAAAAGATTTTCATTTTATCTCAAGGGGAAATGTGCCATAGTGGTGGAAAATAATTCAAGTAATTGGCAAAGAGCTGTACTCTAAGGTGTCTTTTGGTGTAATTTGATTTTGTGCCTTTTAGGGGGGCAAGTGAGATGTGATTATATCTGCCCCTGAGGACCAATAGATTTTAAACATTACACAGTCTTTAAAATAGATAATGATAAACTAAAATGTCAAAAGACAACAGAATTATGACAATCTTAAGAAATAATAATAATAATAATAATAATGTGAATGCTGAACTGACTTTTAGAATGTTACCATACATTTTTTTTGTATGTGCTAACTTTGTACTTTTCCTTAACACGAAGAATTGAGAAGACAGTTTTGCTTAAAACCTAGAGGCTCCTCTACCTACAATGTCTTAGGATTGTTGCAAAATTCCCTAAGTACTGTTAGTAATGAATAATGAAAATAACCAACTCAGAGTCAGCCATTTAGTGATGGGTGTCCCACTTGTAGCAAGTCATAGATAAACTTGCAAGGCAGCCAAGTTGGTTTTGGCACAATCCCACTTAAGTCCCCATCAATATCACCTCTCATTATGGCCTGTTTGCATGTCTTGGATCTTCTTCAAACAGAAGTTCAGAATCTATTAGTTTTCAATTTATTCCTCTTCTGTTACAAAACAAAAGACAGCTTTATGTGCTGCTTCTTAATTTTGAAAGATTCCAATTTCTTCAAAATAGTATCGGTAGTAAAATTTTAAGCATACTTTATACAAAGCACACTGAAAGATTCCTCTTTTCCTGAGACTTAAACATAAGGCAAATTTCAACTATTAATATTACTCATGTGGAAATAAGTAGAAAATTTGAGTTGTCATTCACTGCAAGACTGTGCAGGCACTTTGCAACAGGCTGCATGAGAAGTTTCCAGGACAAGGCCACACAGGTAGAGCACGGTGCATTCATGTTTGGGCTCTAGAGCACTCTCCCAACAGAAGACCCAACTACTTGAGGGTTCCTCAGGTATTCCAATAGTTCAGTGGTTCTCAAACTATAGTTCACATCCAAACCACCTGAAGGCTTGTTTAAAAACAGATTGCTGTGCCCCACTCTCAGAGTTCGTCTAGTCAGTAGGGTTTAGACAAAGAAGGATATTTGTATTTCTACCACATTTTTAATTGATGTTAATGTATCTTGTCAAGGAATCACACCATAGGTCAATAGCCCCATTGTCTTAACCATTTTATTTCCTATACACCCCAACAACTTTATTTAGCTACCCTTAAAAATCATATAGAAATATGCAGAAACAGGGATCCAAAATGGCAGAGGAATAAGTAGAAGATACACTAACCTTCTTCCAGGGCCAATCTGGGATTACAATTAAATTGTAGAGAAAGCCTCCTATATAATCAATTGAAAACTAGCTGGAGAGAAGCCTTATACCCACAGACAGACAGAAGAAACCACTTCACCACAGCAATACTGGTAGGGAGTGTGGAGGAGGCACAGGGAGGTTGGCTAGTATCCCACGGGTGACCACTGAAGTTCTACAGGGATACTTCAGCAAACAGGTGGTTCCCCTTGAAAAATGTGGGGTCTAAACCCCAAAGCGGGCTCCCCAGTCTATAGCACCATAGCCAGAAAGGAACCCAGATAACATCCAACTGTGAAAATCAGTGGGGTTTCTGTTTGCCAGGGAGAGATGGATGGAGATACAGAGAGCCTCTTAAAAAACCAATGCACAAAATTCAGTTTGCATCCACTTACCCTGTGCTGCAGCACAGGGAGGACTGAGTGGACTAGAGATGCATGAGAATCTGGGGCTGGTAGCTCTGGGGAGAGAGCTAAAGGAACATCCCTGTGCTAAGCCATCTCCGTACTACAGGAGCCATCTTTCTCCTGTAGCCTAACAGAAAGCCTGCAGGAAGAGATTGATCTCTGGGAGCTCTAACAGTATAACTGACCCTCCCCTGGGCCTGGTGATGGTAAAAGTAGACGTGGGTGTGCAGCCTGCTTTTTTCAGCACACATCCAGGCCTAGCAGAGGGAGCCACATGCTGAGGATCACTGATAGCTCCAAACAGGTTGCCCAGAGCCAGTCACAGGCAGGTTTGACTTAGGCATGCACCAGGTCTTACAGATGTACCTAACACATAGAAAGAAACATAAAGAAGCAGCCAAAGTGGGAAGATGAGAAGCAAACCCCCAATAAAATAACAAGATAATTCTCCAAGAGAACTAGATGAAATGGAGACAAGCAATTTATCAGATAGAGAGGTTAGAGTAATGATTATAAGGATGTCAACAGCATGAAAAAAGACATAGAAACAAAAAAAAGAACCGATGAGAAATAAAGAATGCAATATCTGAAATAAAGAATACAGTGTCTATTAGTAGACAAGTGGATAAAATGACTATAGACATTTATACAATGGACTACTACTCCACCATAAAAAATAAAATTTTACCCTTTGTGACAGTATGAATAGACCTGGAAAACATTATGTTAAGTGAAATAAGCCAGTTAGTGAAAGACAAACACTATATGATTTCATTCACATGTGAAATCTAATGAACAAACTGAACTAACAAGCAAAATAGAGACAGATTCATAGATAAAGAGCAGGATGACAGCTAAGCATGGAGAGGTTAAAGGGTGAAGGGATTGAGCAAAAAGGAAAAAGGACTCATGGACATGGACAACAGTGTGGTGATTGCAGGAGACAGGGTTACACTGGGACTAAGTGATAATAGAAAAAGATCAATAAAAATTCATTAAAAATAAGAAATGACACATACTATCTGAGGTTCAGAAGTAACACCATTTGTCTAAGAACGAATTCTGTGTTTGTGTTTTTATACAATTCTAAGTGAAGTGTTCCAGTGGTTTCACTGGAAAACGCCAAGCTTGAAAGACTGTTCAGGACTTCCAGTTTCAGATGAGATATGGTAGATGTACTTCTCCCTATTGTTCCTACTAAGAAATACTAAAACTCTGGACATTTTATGGAAACCAATGTAAAAAGACTATGATAGGATGAGAGATACGGGTAGAGGCAGACTAGCTAGGGGTCTCAGGACCCAAGGAATGACATGGCAGAAAATTCTTTGGGTATTCTTCTGGACTCAAATGTACCAGACTGGATGCTGAAAAGCCATCAACCCAAAATGGCCATGGATACAGACCACAAAAGCCGCAACAAAATCCTGCTCTCTTTAGATGAGACAAAGGACTAGGCAAAGACAGCACAGGATGACAGAAAACTTATATAGAGTAACAACATATCTACTCCAGCCAAGCAGCATGGAAACAACTGCAGGAGGCTGGGGGAAATGGAAAGATGTTGGTCAAAGAGTACAAACTTTCAATGATAAGGTGAAAGGGGATCTGATCTAGAACATGGTGATTCTGCTTAACAACACTGCATTGCATACTAGAAATTTGCTGAGAATGTAGATCTTAAATGTTGTCACTACACACACACAAATGATAACTATGTGAGTCAAATGGATATGTTAATGAACTTTATTGTGGTAATCATTTCAAATCATATGTCAACTACATATATCAAATCATCATATTGTACACCATAAACTTACACCAGGTCAATTATTCCTCAATAAACCTGGAAGAAAAGAAAGGAAAAATAACTGTGTCGTCATTCCCACTCTAAACAACAAAGGCCCACTACAGAATCTAAACTTGGATCCTCAACCACAGGAAATGAAGCATCCATTCCTGCCAAGGGAGTGTCAGAACTGTGACTTAAATGCCTGCCTGCAGGTAAAATGTTTCTTCACTTCACGGTGTTAGTGGAAAATATATAGGATCTGGAACTCTCACTCCTGATCAATAGTGACAAATTGACACCTCCTCCTCCTCCCTGCCAAAGTGGTTCACAGAAGGAACAGTGGGAAGTCTGGACTTTTACCACTTTTCAGCAGTGACACGTCTCTCCCACCAATCTGCAGTGTCTATGCACCCTACATGGGAGCAGTAACAGGGAGGCCCTCCCACTTTCAGCCCTGGTAGGGTCAAGATGGGCCTACTGTGCTTAACTCCACTTAGCAGTTAGAACACACTCCCCTTAGAGGGTCAGCATGGGAGAACCTGGGCTTCACCCCTACTTGGCAGTAATTAGGAGGCCTGGTGTTCCCCCTTTGCCCACCAACATGGTATCATAACAAGGCCTGCTCAAACATAGATGAAAGTATAACTAAGAATCTTATAACATAATATGCAAAACGGCCAGGATACAATAAAAAAATCACAACATTCTTTATTGCTAATTGGTCCTACACTTAGACAGTGGAAAAGCAGAGACAAATGTTCTGTTAAAGTTTCCAACAAGTAATTTTCTACCATTTTGGCCCAAATCTGACATGACTGGCCTCCCAAAACAGTGTAAGATTATTCTTTATGAGATGTCTTAATGAGGCCAGTGGAATGTTTATTGCTTTGCAAATAAAAAGGTGTAAAATGATGTGGATGATTTTGTTTGCTCCTGATAGACAGTATGTTACACATTGGAAAGCTTTTAGAGTCAGTCAGAAAGATCCATTTTCAAACCCCTATTCTTTCACTTACCAGGAATATGATCTTGATTACATTTATTAGCCTAAGATCTTAGTTTCTTTGCCTATAACATGTAGCAGTAATAAAAGTTGTTGTTATAGTAGGAGTATGATAGTCATACAATAGTATTAATGGAAGTATTACTATGTGCTAGTCACTTTGCCCATGTTATCTCATGCAATAATAGCTTCAAGGTAGGTAATGTAAAATTCATCTTAAAGGTAAGGAAACTGAGATATTTAAATCTGAGGAGTTAAGTAACATATTTGAGATCATACAGTTCTGTTGAGTAAAGTCATCAAGAAGATATGGCTGCTGGCTTGACCTGAGAGCTGGACCAGGGCAGCTGAAGGCTCCCCACTCCCTCAACTGTGCCCTGGAATGTGTGCTGTAGCATGCCTCCCTCACCCGAGAAGCTGTTCAAGGACAGAGGTGAAATCTGGTAATAAATGAGACCATCTGGACTGGGCATGCAAATGACCCTAGTTAAGGCCTCCATGTAAATTTTAAAGATTCTGGTAAATGTATGAAGAAATCTCCACTTGTGTCTGCCCAACACAGGCCTCCTAAGTAAGTTCCTTTGTTTATTAAGCATGCATACAACCAACCTGCAGTGATCGGCCTTTTTCTTTGGTCTCTCCCTGCCCTCTGTGTATGGGGGCCAGTTTCAGATCACACCTGGGAAGCTACCGAGGAGGCTGCAATCCAACAAGTTCATGACTGTCAGGGCTGAGATTCAAAATCATGACTGTGATGATAGCATCATAAGAGGTATAACTGTCAAGTTGCTATGTTGTACCTCAAACCAATATAATATTTATGTGAAATATACTGTAATAAATTTAAAAAACATAACTGTTAACTTCAAAATCTGTATTTCATTAGCTATACCATGTAGGCTCTCAGAAAATTAAATACAATAGTGTCTATAAAAGAATTTAGTACTGACATAGCAGACACTCAGTTAATATTAGTTTCTTTTTTACCATTTTAAGTGGTATTTATATACACACACATACGTACACATACATACACATATATCTGTAGTTATATGTTAGTGCCCTCCCCATAAAAAATCTTCCAGTTCATTTCAAAAATTTCAGTACTTTTTAATGTTTTTTTCTTCTTTCAGGTAAACCCAATAGATAAAATTTACCACTAATATAGTTTAAAGATGATTATAAAAATTTAGTGTATTTACATTCACAAATTATTACATTTTAGAATATCTTATTGAGTGTCTTATAGAGCACTTGACTACATTAATAAGAAGAAGAAACTTGAGAGTCAGTTATAATTTTGTGTACCTGGAGCCCTAAGAGTATTTTCAAAGTGCAACACACAGAATAATGCCATCAACATTTTCAGTAAATTCATTCAAAAATAAATAAATAAATAAAACCCTCATTCATTTTGTATAAAAAGCCTTTTTTTCTTACATATGCAAGGACAACCAGTAAAGAAAACAGGAAGAAGATGGAGCTCCAACAACAAGAGTGAAGTGAGATGAATTTCCAGAATCACAGCTGGATCATGGGAATAGTAAATTAGTAGTCTACATTGAAGGAGTAACATAAGAATCTGTTCTGGGAGAAGCCAATGAAGAAAACAATGTAATGGAAAAATAATCTGATATATTATAGCATATAGAAAACTGCATCAAAAGTTGTTGGGAGGTGTGGGAAGAACTCGTACCTAGAAAACTAGATGAATAAAAACATATAATAAGGGACTTATTGACTCTAAGGGAAAATATGCAAGAAACGATATATAGTGTGTTCTCTGGCTATACAGTGAATAGTGTTATTTAGAATAATATAAAAATTAAATATAACTTTAAATTTAAATTGGGATGTGAAGATATCTGAATAATGAAGGTGAAACAGAAGGAACTATAAGAGCTAAATCCTCACTTTTTGTAATATTTTATAGGTATTAACCAAGAATCATCAATATTACAATACTATTTAGAAATATGAGCACAACATTATTTAGAAATATAAACACAAATACACAGAAGAAAAGATTAAAAAGAGTTGACAATGATGCTGATAAGAAGCAAGGCAGAAAGTAAGAAGGGCCAGGGCAGAGAAGTATACTTTTCAAGAAATAAAATTTTAATAACACTTTATTTATGAATTGGACATAATCCAAATATTTAAAAACAAAACAATGACCACATAGTATATATGGTATTAATTTTATTTATGCAAACTATAAAATTTAACATAATGTGTTAAAGTTTTAGTTTTGGAAGTAATGAAACCAGAGGTGATTCTTTGCCCTTACCTCAACACTGTGTATCAAATCAAGTAAGAAAAAGAATGTGGTCAAATGTAATACTCCTCTAAATACAAACTTCTCTATATAAATGTGCTTTTCATATTTTGGGGGTAAAATGCTCTGGGCTGTAGTGAGTTGCAAGTCTGAGAAAAAGCTAGTTGCATCTTGAGTTTAGGTCTTCCTTGTTTTATTTCTCAATTGCTTGTTTTTCCCTTTCCTTTCCTTTCTTTTCTTTTTTTTTCTTTTCAGGTTTTGGTTTTTCTTTAAAAAAAGTCTCACCGCATTATCTGGGCTGTCTCTATCAATATAGAATTCTGTTCTGTTTTGTTCTCAGATCATGCTATATTTCTCCACCAGGGAAATCTACACTTGAAATGGTGCGATGAAGAAATGAGCACATCAGGGAGAAAATGTGTGAAGGTAGGAGAGCAGTGATCAAGGAACACAGTTAGGAGGTAGAAATGAGGATAGAGAAAATGGCAATCACTTTACCTCTGGCTTCAGTCAATAACTAGCAGAGTAATAAAGACAGAGAGGAAAGTGGAAAGGTGCTACAGATTTATCAGGAATACAACTGCTCAGAGAAATCCAGGGAGATGCCAGGCATCTTTTTTCTGTCTCTTTAAACATTTTATTTAATTAGAGAAAAAAAATCTGTTCACAGGTATTTTTTTAAAATTCTTTTCCTTCTGATCCTCAATAATTTCAGGGGATCTTAAACTGTCAAAAATACATCATGATTTCAAAAATAGAGCTTCTCCACACCTACCAGCCCACAAAAAGAAGGCCTTGGTAGGGAAGTAAATTTCTGCCTTTAGTTATGGCTACTACGGCTTTTCCAGGCTTATTTCTTCTTCAGACAAATTCCATTCCCCCTGAAGCTACTCTATCAAGAGCTTCTCAACCATGCTATTAATGTGAAAATGAAAAATCTGCTTTAGAGAGGCAGCACTCATGGGAAGAAGCATTCTGGCTCAGCGAGCTTCTAATACTCTTGATTACCTGGAATTCCTGAAGCTTTTGCAGTTCTTAATGTACCTCTTGCAAAATAATGAGATTTCAACCTTTTCCAAACATAGTGACTTTGCTTTTCCTTAGACAAATCCTTACATTCATTTCACATTTTTAACTCCAATTTCCTCTGGCCTTCTCTCCATCATTCCTTACTTGCATACTTCCTGCCATTGTCTATTAATCTAGAAGGCAAAATAGCAATAATTATTCTACTCAAGAAAAGGAGATGTTTTGAAATATACAATAGAGATGGAATTTTTTATTATTATTTTTTTACTATTCCATGTCAAAATAATATGTTGGCTAATTCAAAGTAATAAAATGTACATTTTAATTTAGGCAATTATGAAATGATTATTAAAAGAAATATGTGGGTTAGGAAAATCCTTACTTTAAGGTAACTTGAGGTTTGCTAAGGCAGCTTATCTTGATTACAGAAAAGGGAAAGTTTTTACTCAATTCTAATATTTGCGGTTTTCATATTATATCACTGTAGGCTTAGCTTTCCTTCAACTATTAGGGAAAAAATTATCCCAATAGAAAAAATTCAATTTTATTTCTGAAATCTCTTTGCCGAGGCATAGCATTTTCTTTGAAATTCTAATTTTGGGGGTTTCTTAAAATTTTTACATTTCTCTTCATAATTCATCTGAATGTTTTATATTTCTCTAGGAGATATGAATTCCAGAAGTGTATATCTTTATACAAATGAAACTCCACTTCACCTTAAACAAGTAGCTAAAATAAGTTTATAGCAACTCAGGTATAGTGTTATAACATTCATAATTGTTGAAGATTTGGAAAACTAACCAAAAAGATTAGCTTATTTTTACCAGGCCACATGTTTACTCCACTTTGAATATTGTTGATTTTCAGTGTGCTACTCATAATTTCAATATTAGCTGATTTTAGAATGAGAAGTATATTAAAACTCCAGTGAAGTATATACTATAGGAGTTTTTAATAAAAAAGATAAATATGGCTTTATAAGCAAAAATCATCAAGTTAATTTGATAACGTGAAAAATACTGGGGGAGATGGTAATCAGTGTGGATATCTGATCATAAATGTATCCTTTTTGGGGGGAAGGTTTGATTTTGGTAAAATCTGGTATCTCTAAATACCAAGATGTAGCAGTCATAAAATTCACATGAAAATTATATTAAAATTTCTAGAATGTTAAAATTTACACTCCTGATCCTATTGTTAGATGGGTAAGTTACTAAATTTAATTGATATTTTGCATACAGAATAACACTCTAACTTTCTGTCATAGTGAGAGAACAGAGTTTCGCAAAGATTAACTTTCTATACATTGTTAATTTATTTTCCATAGCTGGTTTAAATTTTGCAATTATAACACTGATATAAGCAATAATATCCTTCCATTATCCCTCTCTGAGTAGTCTTAATTCATTTCATTGTTCCTCATTTCTGAAGATTAAGGAAATTTCAATCTTGGAAATTCAGGAGTTGACACAATCACTTCCAGACAACAGTCAACGCAGTATTTCTTACCTCCTTCTGTGACTTGCCTTCCCCCTGGATGACTCTAGCTCTAGGAAAAGTTGACATAATATCACAGAGGGAGAGCAGAGTAAGGGGAAGAAACAGAAAGACTGCTGCAACAAGTCCATGATCCTCTCCACCCTCTCTGACCTATGCAGACTGATTTTATCCCTATCAAACACTAAGGGTGTCTATGGTTCTGCCATGGCCCGTGCTTTTCAGGTATGCTCATTTTGTACCTTTTTCATTCCAAATGCATCCATTTCAATAGTGCTGGCAAACTGTAACATTACTCTCAGGCTAAGAGTCAGTGCCCTTTTGACACTATATTTACCATGTTGAACATGGGACTTCTCTGCAATGCTTGCTATTTTCCTACACACAGATAGCCAGCACACCTAACTCTGATCACCTCTTCCCAAATTTGCCTCTCACTTCTGCTGCTCAAATTCTCACCTCCTTGGCAGCTCTTAACCTCATCCTAGAGTTCTTACTCTGGTTCATGGTTATTACCAGATTTGAGTCATTTGCACTGTGACTCTTAATATTTTAAGCCAGACTTCTGGGAAAAAAAAATGTATACTTCTTTATCAAGCATAACAATTAAAAACTGTAGGGCTTTCAAGTATATAGTCTGTGCTGGAGAATTTTAAAAGTCGATCTTCAAATTTAAGACAGAAAAATTACTTTATTTTGCCATAGACTATATCAACCTCCCCTTAAACAATTTAATTATTAAAATAATGATGATGATGATCTTAGAAAGAAAAGGAATTAGCTAAAATTTTCCAAATATTATCCCATGATAATATACTACCTGAGTATAGTACTTTCTTCTAAAGGTAAGATCACTTAAGCCTTCTATGTATGACCCAGAGTCAGTTTTATTAATCTCCTAAACAATATGTATTTGTGGTTATGATGTCCTAATTTAATCCCTTACTCTACCGTGTGTCAATTTAAGCAAATGACAGGCTCACACATAATTTGGGGATAATAGATATCTCTATCACATGAAACCATTCTGAAGTATTAGTGGAATAATTCAAATAAAATGCCTACCACAGGGCTTCCACATAAAAGCTCAATAATTGTTAGCTGTTGTTGTTTTAAAATTAGTAACTATAAAGAGGATTTCTTTAAGGCATACTGAATGTAAGCTCCTATTCAAAGTAAAGGCACATGGGTTTTCAGTTTTTCTTTTCTTCTAATCAGAATTGGTTGGTACTTCCCCCTTTTTTTTCCAGAATAGGGTGTGAGGCAGAAACAAATGAAGTAAGATTGATAGCTTTATATTCAAAGCTATTAGTATAAAACATAATAATATCTAGAGTGAAGTTTGGATATCAGAATCAGGACTAGGTGATGCCTCTATTTAATTCATCGTCAATTTTTACATTAATTTTTATTTTTAAAATATTCCACTAAAATATTGTTTATTTTGATTATTAATTTTTTGTGCTATCTTAAATTTTGTGCCCAAAGTAAAATCGTCTCACCTTAATCCCAACCTTGTTGGGTGCTTCAGAAAAACCATGAGTGAAATCAGAATAAGTGTCAAAAGGAGCCTATCATTACATGACATTTTAGGATAAGAGTAAAAACTCAAATATCTTTACAGGAGACAAAGCTCATATAAGAGACTCATGTGGATTTGAGGTAAGATACCAGTATATGATAAGGACTATGATTAAAACAAACATTTGAAAATCTTAAGGCACTTAAATTCAGATTTTTGAAGACACTAGCCAGCTTAATAAAACAAGACTAGAGGCTAAAATTTTGTGACTTTGACTTAAAAGATTAGCCTCACAATCAGGAATTGGAATTAAATTTTCTACTGTTTGGAGTCTGCAGATGGATTTTATTGCCATTAGAATGGTGCTAACTCCTCTAAGAGTGCATTATTTTCATAGCATGTCATCATGAATCTTCCATGTGATCTTAAGATAAGAGAGTTTGCCAGATCCCTATTTAGCATTGTCCTCTCTCTCTCCACTTTCTATTCAGTGTCTCATTTTAGGGACTAAAAAAATCAGTTAAGTGAGCAGTTACAATTGTTTTTACAGGAAAGAACTGGCTTTAAGTAAAAACTCGAAATGTTGTTCTATAGGTAAAATTTGACATGTTTTAAACCAAGGACATTTTATCTTCTTTGAGAGATAGGCTTCCATATTAGAAAATGTATAAATAGCTTTGGAGTGAGCTATTATGTAGGGTCAAATCCCAACTCTGCTGGTAATTAAATTAACTATGTAACTTCAAACAGGTAATTTTAGTCTTTCCTTTATTTCCCATTTGAAAAACAGAACTAAAAAATTTCTATCTCACAAAGTTTTTGTAAAAAGTAAATATCAATATAAATAGTCCTTTTTACATAATAATTGTCAATACGATGTATACACATAGACACAATTATTTGGAAGTATATTTTACTTATTTTCTCACCTCTGATTATATTGCAGATTAATAAGTTTGCTAAATGAGAACTCCTGAAAAGCTGATGGGCTGTTTTGTACATAAAGAATATAAATGAGTCACTCTACGTGATTCTGTGTGTAAGAGGGAAACAAGTATAGGCATTTCTACTTTTGATGTACTCAAATGTGACTTTAAACAAATCATGTAGGCAGAATAAAATATGCTTAAAATATATCATTACTTTCCAATTTTTACTTTGTCAGGATAATGTCTGAGCTTTCCTTGGAGAGTTAATATAATCTTTGTTTAATAAATGTAAGTTCCCAAAGGAATTACATATTATATGCTGATTATTACACTCAGACCATAAATGTGTTAGCAAGCCCTGTAAGTTATAGAAAGATTTATAAAAAACTATTCACTGAAAGAATCTGGAGTTCAAACCCAATTAGAATTCAGAAAAGAGATAACATTTTAAATGCAATTTTAAACTTGGAAAGGGAATCTATCAGGAGGTAATTGATTCCACCAAAGAGAAGTAATGATTGAAAATGTTCTGTCACTAGAGGATCCTCTGGATTATTAAAATACATGGAAAAAGCAATAAGTAGTTCACACATCTGAAAACACATTTGAAAAATAAAGTTTCATTAGCAAACATAAAGAATCCCTAAAACAGTTTGAGAGTATTCACTTTTTTCTTAGCAATATTCAAAGGAGAAAAGTTGTATGGCAAATAAATGTACAATAAATCAGAAGTGTCCTCAACTGTATGAGTGTCCATTATTGCAAGTCTTGTTATGCCAGTGACATTCCAGCCCTGTGCAAGCACAGTAGCTGATTTTTACAAGACTCATGGAAATATATTCCCCTGTATGAGAAAACAACATGGTGGACTGGTGGGGGTGGTGACCAGGGACTAAAACTTGCCTGTGCAGTCGTAGATTATCTATAGTGCAAGCCTTGAAAAATTCAGAAAGAGAAGGAGCACTGACCCAACTGAAGCTTTTTTGTCTCTGGTCCCCTTTCCTTCGATTTCTAAGGTCAAAGTCAATGATGGTACTGGGAGATCAGATATAGTATCCCTCCATTTGGCTAAAAATTAAAAATTTAGGGCTTATAGGTCCTGAAAAATTGGGATCCCATAAAAGATTTGAGATTCAAGGGTTGTTTTGTGAAGACTTGTTCAAATGTCCTTTTATGATAACTACTTTGTAACAATCTAACTATTTATGGTATTTCTGTTTGTTAGGCTGAGGCTTTGTCCTGTTCCCCACTCTAATCAACCCCTCATATAAACACTCTACTTATAATATTAAAAGGTGTGTAAATATAAAAGGGCTTCTTCCTCTCTTAACTCCACATCTCCTGGCCAAACCAGTCCTCTTGCTTTATCCCCTTTGGCCTCCAAAGTCACTACTCCCAATTCTAAAGACTTCATTAAATGTGATTTGGAATGCTGTATGAATGTCTTCTTTAAGGGAAAATATACTAAAGAAGTAGATATATATAGATGTATAAAATCCTATTGGAGAAGCTCAGAAGTGCTGCACTCAAGAAAAGCACGGCGATTGACAAGCAATTTAAGCTGGAGTGTGAAAGGATGCAGAAATAACAAGATTTGCATGAAAAATATTGAGATCATGAGAACATCAAATTTAAATGAAAAACTCATGTGCTTCATGATTAAATCATGAGGACTGACACTACTGTTAGAACTTTCAATATCCTTGGCTTTGGAAAATAGTTCTATAATGAGGGTGGAGTATATCTAGCTATATAGAAAACCAGTGTTATTTTATCCAGTCAGCTCATTACTATGAGGAATAGGGTTTCAAGGACTTTAAATCTTGTTATACATGTTGGGAAGCCCAAACACTTGGTATGGCTGGGTACTTACTTGTCTTTGTCAGGGACTCAGGCTGCAAGAGAAAAACTGAGCCATGTTGTGAAACAATCCATTATTTACTCCGTTGTGATTAACCAACCCCTCCAAAAGTAGAAGTTCTGATTAAAGTTAATATCTCCGCACTTATCTGATGAAAATTTTAACTGGCCAGAGCAAAGATCAAGATACTGTCTGTAGAAGTCAGCCATATCAAGTTTCATTTCTACAAACCAGGCAGCTGACAAAAGGCAGGTCTTATTGTCCTTTTCTTTTTATTTTTAGGGCCTAATAGGTGGTCTGAAAATCAAGTTGCACTTGTTATCTCAGAGGAGAAATGCAGTTCTGTACTTCTGTTTATACTTTCATATCATACTGGATTGCTGTGAACCTGGATGGCACTTCCAGTGGGACGCCATGTTTAGTCCGTGAATGAGAAGACTGTCACAATCAAAAGTGCTTCAGGCACAAACAGATTTGAAACAATCTTCCTACTGACTCGAAGAGAAAAGGCTGGTTCTGAAGATCATTAAATGTTCTATTGATGTGAATTCAAGGGCACACATTTAGATTTTCAAATGTGTTTTACATTTTGAAAAATTTTACTCACATTAAAGCTCTGTGGCTTTTCCTGAGAACTCTCCTTCTTGTCATCTTTGCAGAAGCTTTCACAGAGAACTTACTGTTCCGACTGGGAAGGAGGTGGGAGAGGTGGGGAACAATGCAAAGCAGGCGATTGAACTAGCTCTCTTGACTGGAGATGCCAGGATCACCTGCTCAGTTACATTCTGTAGAGTGTGAATCACAGAGATGAAAGGGGCCACTTGCAGTGTCCCAGAAAGGAAAAGAAAAAAAAATTTTTGCATTTAAATGTGCTAGAATTCTCTGTTTTCAAAAATAAAAAGGCTTCATAGCAATACAAATTAGATAGAAAGAAATTAGACAACCACATTGCCATGTCATTTCCTAATGTGCATGATTATTCATCTGTTGTTGTGACATTTTGTTGACCATTTCATAGTAAGGACATCTCGTTATGCGGCATGTCATGGTGGGAACATTTCTCCATACAGCATCTTATCACTGACATTTTATCATCAGCGTTGTCGGGGGCATTTTATCGTGCCATACTCCACCACTGACATTTCCTCAAAACAGCAGGCTATGTTGGTAACAGCTCAGTGCTTACAGTTAGTATACTAAACTTCTTAATTACATTTTTACACACGCAATTAAGTTTTCCTGTTCCTGATGTAAAACTATCCCCATGAAAGAAGAGAAAACACCTCTAATATCTCCTTGCCCTGAATCTCAACACTTTTGAGAGCTGCACTTACTTGTAATATTTCATGTAAACACTATATCCTCAAATGTCATTGAAGGCCATTTGAAGAGATCTTCTAGCAAGAGTGAACAAACTACTGCACATGGGCCAAACCCAGTCAGCTACCTATTTTTGTTTAAAAAAGTTTTATAGGAGAACATTGCTGTGAACCTGGATGGCACCTCCAGTGGGACGCCATGTTTAGTTCATGAATGAGAAGACTAACACAATCAAAAGTGCTTCAGGCACAAACAGATTTGAAACAATCTTCCTGCCGGCTGGAAGAGAAAAGGCTGGTTCTGAAGATCATTAAATGTTCTATTGATGTAATTTCAAGGGCACACAGTTAGATTTTCAAATGTGTTTTACATTTTGAAAATGTTTTACATGTTGCTATACCTGTTTTTGTATCACAACCACTGAGTTGAGGGATTATGATGGAGATCTTCTGACACCCAAATCCTAAAATACAAAGTCTGTCCAGAAAAAAATCCAGCCACCATTGATATAACAATGGTTTGCCCAACATCGATGTAACCTGGCAGCCAAGGAAAGTGGACTGGAATGCACATGTATGAACAATGACAACTTCACTGGACTAGTCAGTGGGGACAGTAGACACCGTTGAGTGAGCATGTGTACTGTGTGGCTGTCGCATTAAAAATGAGCAAGTACAGAAACAAATCTGCATCAAGTTTTGTGTTAAACTTAAACATTCCTCCATGGAAACTATTCTGGTTATTCAGAAGGCTGCAGCTATGGGCAACTGGTGATTGGCAGTTTCATCACAACAACACACCTGTTCATGCATCATGTCTTGTGCAGTGTTTTGTTGAAACATCAGGTCACCCAGGTGACTCAGCCTTCCTACCACCCAGATTTGTTGCCCTGAGATTTCTGACTTTTCCTAAAGCTAAAGTCACCTTTGAAAGGGAAGGTGACCATTTCAGACAATCAATGTGATTCAAGGAAATATTACGGGGCAGCTGATGACAATTGGGAGAACTGGGTGAGGTCCCAAGTTGCCTACTTTGAAGGGGTCTGAGGCATCATTGTCCTATGTATAATGTTTCTTGTATCTTATATCTTGTATCTTCTTCCTTCTTCAATAAATATCCCTTTTTCATATTACATGACTGGATACCTTCTGGATAAACCTTGTATATATTATCTGGTCTTCTACAGAAAATTTTGCCAAACCCTTCCTAGAAGGTGCTTATTTAAAAGGTAGTTATTTCAGCCCTACCTCATTCACAGAATTAGAATTTCTGTTTATAGAATGTGATAATCTGCAGTTCAACATGTACTGCACAGGTTTTTTAACAGAGAAAATACAGGTAGGTACAGCTGGGAAGAAGTTACAGTTGGGAAAGGTGATAAACACAAAATTTTTCAAGCATTCTGTCTTCTGTCTTAAAAATAATAATGAAAAAACTCAAAACTTATCTGATTTAGTCTCTTGCTCAAATATCTTTTGTCTTTTTTACAAAATACAGTAAGGGTAGGGGGCACATTCATTAATTACCTGCTATCCTACAGGCTTAACAAAATTATTATCTAAACAATGAAAAAGTTTGGTCAAATTTTAGCTTTGAAAAATCCTTATTAATCATTGAATTTAAATATTTTTGAACTATTTCTATAAAATTTCAAGAAAAACTTATGCAAACATTCATTGGATGTCCACTTTTGCCTCAATTCCATTTCCTAGTGGTTACGGTCAATTAGTTTAGAACTAATTGTTGAATTTAATTGTATCAAAACTACTACTACAAGTGGTTTATCCTTTCAGAGTTCTCTTTCTTTCCATTTCCAAGGGACTTCCATGAGTATTCCATTTCATAAGGTCTTCCTAGACTTTGAATATTTACTTTTTCCTCAAATGCTAGAGGAATTGCATATCAAGAATCTTCAGTAGACCTTTATTCAGTGTCAATTCTAGGTCACCTTCTGAGTGTATGTGACTGGTGTCTCAGGAAGGAACAGCTATGATCTGGGCTAGCAATCAGGAAAACTGTGAAGCATGAATTTTTTTCCCATGATTTCATATTTTACTACTTTCTTTGTGTTTATGCTCTTTTATCCTCTTGGCATGTTCTCAGTTAAATCCTAAAGATTTTCTGTTTCCTGAGGTACATTTCTGTTCTTCTTTTTCCCTTTCTATCTATCTCCATTCACTTCCTTTTGATTTGATTGCTTTTGTAACTATCGTGGACCCATAAGTTTTCTGCTTATCACTGTCATCTTACCCAAAACCCTCTTTCCATGACTTTTTCAGTAAATAAATACTGCTGTGCTTCCTCTTCTGTGAACATTTTTTGGAAAGGTTTTTCACTGTTGCCACAGACATATTTTTCTTATTTATTTATTTATTTATTCATTCATTCATTTATTTATTTATTTAATATTTTTATTGTCGTTCAAGTATAGTTGTCTCCATTTTTCCATAGACATTTATAGTAACTTTAGTAGCTTCTATGGCTGAGCAAGGCACAAGTCATCATTGTTTTGACTACTTTTCATTTCATGAGCCTCTTGAAATAAAAGATACTAACACAGTCATCTTTTCACCCATGTCAAGTTCAATAAACCACAAACTACTTTTTATAATTTGTTGCTTATAACTCTAGATTTTTCTTTTAGGGACTATGCCTTCCTTTTCCATGGCACCATTGACTTCAGCTTCCCTTTCTCAATTTTTTGAATAATTATGTCTATCCTTTCCCACCAGGTAATAAAATTTTTAAACCTGATCATTACGTTACTCTGCTCAGCCAACTTTCAAATACAAAAATATTTTCCCGTGAAATAAATCTGCATTGATAAAACCTAGTTCTTTATCAGTTAACAGATATTAGCTTTCCATGGTCAATTGACTTTCTGCAATCAGAAATTTCACAAAATAAAAGTAAAGGAAAACATGAATCAGAAACTGCTTAAATCATTCTTGTTCTGCTCTCAAAAGCTTCTCTATTTGTATCTATTCTTTCTTTGTCTTCTCTTCCATAACATAGATTAAAAATTGTCACCAGGGTCTCTGGTTATAACATGCTATTTCTTGCTATTTTTCCCCAAACCTATTTGATTTGTAATTCCAGACTATTGTTTAAGTGGGCATTAAGGATAGGAGGACTAGAAGTAAAAATGCCAAAAAGGCTAAGGGGACAAAATAAGAATCAAATGAGGAGCATGAGAGTAGTTAAAGGGAAATACTGTGTAAAACTATAAACCAAGGACATGAGAGTGGCATTAGTGCTTTTTAGTTTTTTTAAGACCAGGGATAAAGAGGCATGCTGATAAACTAAATAAATGGTATAATGTAAACTTGCCAAGAATCACTATATATGATTGCTCTCATCAATCAAAAGTTAAAAGTATGATCATCGTTATGTTTATTTCCTGAATAAAATTGTGCTATGATTAATAGAATACCATAATAAATTTTCACAGCTTTCTCTAGTGTATACCCTGTGGTTGAGAATGATAATGAGAAGGTTTGCTACTTATAACCTATATGTGTCAGAGAAGGAAAAGGACAAAAGGGACAATTCTAGGACAAAATGTCCTAGAATTCTACCTTTCTAAACATTCCCTCTCTGCCTGTCATTTGCCTTCTCTCATCTCCCCAACTTGAATGGAAGTGGTCCCTTGTGCTTCAGATGTACTTGGTACACTTCTAAATTATATATAACTTCTCAGACTGCATTGTAACTGTTTATGTTCTTGCATGCCAGCCCTACTAAACTGGGAAACAAATCAGGAATTGATGCTGATTTATTATTTGATTATCCCAGGTTCTAGCTTCATTTTCTGAAAGAAAGGTTTAATGTATGGGTAGATGAAGGTATGAATAAGAAATGAGAGCAGATAACTGAGAAAATCATCCTCTTGATTTTGCTTTATGACAAAAATACCAGAATGTAATTAATGTATCATCTCACTATTTTATTGCTACTAATTCTAGATTTGTGTGTGACAAGCCACAGAAGCTAGTCAAAAGGATTAAAGAATGGATCTCCTTTATTATTAAGAGGGAATAACTACAAGGACTAGGGCTCTGTTTCACTAAAATAATAATATTAATATTAATAATAATAACAATGTATTGAAGGTTTACTGTATGTGAGATGCCTTTCAAAACATCTTATGAGGTAGGTATATTTCACTTACCAAAGAGAAACCTGAGGCAAGAAGTGGTTAAATAATTGTCCAAGAACACAAGTAGATAATTGAGTTACTGATTGATGAGTTGGCATTACCATTATCAGATGAGGTCAGAATATCCTCATGACATTATGTTTCTTGACATTTATCATATTTTGTAATTATACATTTAGTTTTTGAATATATGACTAATGTGTGCCTTTCCTACTAGACTGTATACTTTATCAAAGCAGAGTTATATTTAGTTTTGCTCATTTTTAACACATGGTCGGCTTTTAATATTTCTTGAATGAATGACAATGTTAGCTTTACTCAGTAGCCAGCGCCCCATCAATGCAGTATGAGACATAAATAAACTGTTCTAGAATTCTATCTTTCTAAACACTCACTGAACACAAGAAATCCTAGAAGAATTACTGGGAGGAGGTTTGAAGCTTAGAAGACATACACCAAGCTTCCCATCTAAAATTTATCAACAGCAGGAGAGTCTAAAATATGAGCACCTTGGGAACCAACTAGGGCATACTATTTTTTTCAAATTGCATAGAATACCCCAGTTTCCTCAGCCTTTTTTTCTTTATGTTATTTGAAAGACATCATCTCTTTATGCCAGCTCACTTTCTACTGAAGCTTCACTGTCTCTCATGTCCTCTCATTGACCAGAAGATGTCTCTGAACATATTCAGAAGCTGAAGGCTGCTCAGAACCAGTGTCTAGTCAGTTAAAATAACTGCTTTCCCTACACAGCCAACAAGACTCTTGAGAGAGACAGAGAAAAGAGAAAGAGAGAGAAAGAGACAATTATGTCCCCACATTCTACACTTGTTGTGGATTTTCCCCTTATTTTCTCAGTTTCCTGACCAGCTGAGATTTTGTTTTGCTCACCCCATCTTCCCTCATTTCCATTTGTACTGGTGCATTCCTGTAACCCCTGTGCCTCATTTAAGTGAATTTTTCTCTCCCCAGAACCATTAACATTACAACTCTTGTCAATCAAGTAACTATTACTTCCTATACCAATTTTTTTTCATTCTTTAGGTGAATTCAATCAAAAGATGTTTATTAAATATATATCTGCAGAGATAAAACACTTTGGGTAATTCATAGATGGATAATATTCAGTCTCTATCTCAAGGAGCATAAAAAGTCTTTTGGGAGACTCAAACACAAATAATAGTAAAAGATAGAATAAGTGCTAAAATACACAGAAAAATAAAGTGTTATGAAAGATTAATTCAGCCATACAATAACTTCCCTGAGAAGATGGCTGAGTTGAGATTTAGAGGATAAGTCTTTTTTTGGACCATATTTAGGCCTTGACAATAATAGCCTGTTATATGTCATTTTTATTTTCCCCCATCTTTTGCCTTATTCCTTAATTTTGCATTTATAATTAATTCTTAACCATGTCACAGTGAAAACTATCATTTGACATGAAACCTCACACTAGAGTCCTCTGTCTACCACCAACCCTCATGTCTTCCAAATACAAATTGCGTTGTAATAGTACTCCCACTCTTTGTAATTCACTCTGTAACAGGTAACAAAAATAGGAGGGAGGTAGATGTATTTTACAAACAACATATTCCATATATTAGTAACAACGCAAGCCTCATGCAGTCATGTCAAGACTACTCTCACAGAGAACAGCTTAGTCATCATTAGAAATGACTAAGAGAACTATAGTTTATGGCTTCCTCTCCATCTCCAGTCCTTTTTCAGGTAATTTTATCAACACTCAAGACATAACTATGATCTTTAATCTCCCAAATTTCTACCTCCAGCCCTGATCTCTCCCCCTAATTTTTAACTATATTCTCAACTGCTTTCTAATCATTTCTGTTTTTAAGTATCTCAAAGGCATCAAAACTAATCTAAATTTGCCACTTCGCTGTGTAATCCTGGTGAGTTCCCTAATCTCTCTAAATAGTGGTTTTCTTATTTACAAATTAGGAGTATGCTGACTAGTCCAAAGGGTTGGTAATTATAAAATATCTATCACTGTGTAGGAATTGGCACGTAACAGTTACTCAGTAACCCTGAATTTCTTCTCTTTGTCTCATTGTCTTTGATGGCTTCCGTTCACTGCCTGATCATTCTGTTTCTCTTGTTCCTACCTTATGGAGCTATGTTGTTCCCTGGTTTCCTATTCTCTCATAACAAAGTGCTGGACAACCATCTCAGTGTCCCAGGTAGTAATGATGTCACCTGTCATTCCCACTTCTTCACCCACCAAACCCAACTAGCAGCTGTGTGCAAAACAAGCAAACCAAAAAACAGTAGAGAGCTAGCAATTGTTTTTCTTTTTAAAGAGCTGGGGGGGTTTGTTATATTTGTCATTGCTTTTGTTTTCTCTTGAATATAAATATATTTTGCTGTATATATAATACTGATGATGATAACTATGCTTGAAATTTCAGCACTTTCCAGTTATAGCTGAACAAATGCAGAACAGTTTCTACTTTGAAAAATGTTTATGCTAATTACTGCAATTGTCTAATCTACGTATTTCAATACATCACTTGGCTAATCCATAAATGGGTATTTCTACATTACTTGGAAAAATTGAGAGAGTTGACTATTCATAAATAAATATCAAAACCATATTTGAATAAAATGAAATTATTTATTCTAAACATAAAAGCATCCTTGACAAATATGCAGATAATAAGCACTAATGATAAACTCCAGCATTGTAACAGAGGAGCTGAAAATCCTTTTAGGATCACTTTTCAAAAATATCACTCTTTCACTAAAAAACTGAGGAAATATTCATTGGCAAAGAAACTATAGAGAAGTGGAAATGTTGTCTGCAGCTATGCTTGCCAAGTAAAGAAAAGATAATGCCCAAGATGTGCATATCCAAGCTTGTTGGGTTAAAAAAAAATTTAAATATGTTTCCAAAAACATCCATTACAAAAACAATCAGTTTTACCTTTTTGAATTGTTGGTTGCTAAGTCATATAAAAAGTTCATATTCTGAAGATTTTTCAGCTTGCTGTGAGCAAAATACTGTGTGTCAATTCACATTTGACACACTAAAATACTTTTTAAAATATTCTGAATTGGCCTTTTAAAAACAATTCAGGCATTCAACTTTATGTATTCATCTCTATTCCTACTTAAACATGAACATGTGAAAAAGAAGTTCACCAGGGGATAGATAATATGAAGCAATTTGAAGCAAGGAAACATGAGTTGACATCTTGTCTAGTTGACAGAAAACCAAATAATAGACAGCTCACAATAGCAAAAACTGATGCTAGAACTCTTTCAGAGGATTATGTCCTGAAAGCATAAGTAACCCTTTGAATCAATTTCAGAGACTAGATGCAGCAAACTAAGCTTGTGCTTCACATTCAATAGAGACTAGAGGAAAAAATAATCATTTTTATACCCTTTCATGAGCCATAATCTCCATAATAGATATATGTGAGTACTGGACTCTATGAGATAAAGTGTCTTCTAGTCTTGCTTTAAGCATTCTGAGTTTATACTGTCTTTAGCCTCACAGTTTGCTTCACCAAGATATCTGCAGAGCTCTTTTCTGAGTAGTCAGCATGTGTTTATACCCTAGCATGGCTGGTTGCTGTGTTCTACATACCCACGTAATGCAATGCAACTAGAGAACAGCAGAGGGATCTTATAACGGTAAAGATATATTCTAAATGTACAGAGACTTAAATTCAGAGGACATTTGAACATCATAAAATTCATTCATTCATTACATAGACACTAATAAGAACTAATAAGGAATGCAACTCACTCTCTTTTTCAAAAGCAAAGGTTTATCCAGCAAGAGGCCAACTTCTCTGCACTTAGGTTGCTTTCTGTGAGCTCCCACAGACCCAGACCCACCTCATGCCAGCATTTCTAGCTTCTGCAGCTGCAAGCAACCTTCGTCATACTCAGCAGGCTTCTCTGACCCACCCCAGCATCAGGATGGCTCCTGCAGCTCCAGGTCCACATCTCACCCCAGTGCCAAGATGGTCACTGTAAACCTAGATCCACATCCACAAATCCAGGTTCCCAGTATACCCCAGTGCCAGGCCAGCACCTGTGGCCCCAACCTTAAGACTGGTTTCAGTGGACCCAGGATATTGGTACACACCAGCACCAGAAAAGTCTCCACAGACCCAACCTCCAGGAAACCCTCAGTTACAGGTTAACCCATGGCCTCTGGTTTCAGGATCACCCTAGTGCCAGGTTGAATTCCATGGCCTCAGCCTCCAAGCCAGCTACTGTGAAACCAGGCTGCCAGTCTGTGGGTTCAGACCAGTCTATGCAGAACCACATGTCAAGCCCATTTCAAAAGTCTCCAGTGCCTATTTAGTCCTTGTGGGCACAGGATTTAGGTCCATACATAAAAATCCAAGTGCTAGGCATTATCACCACATACTCAATCACCATGCCCACCCAGTGAACACAGGCTCTAAACTTCCACCATAGACCCAGGTACCAGGTTGGTCCCCATGTACCCAAGCAGCTGGCCTTCCCTCTGGCTGATCCATGCAACAGGCCTGCTCACTCAAGGAATTTAGTTGCAACCTAACCAGCTAACACCACCAGAGTGCCACTCAGAATCCCTGGATGGCCTGACTGGTGAAAGGTTTTGCTTACTGAAACGACTTTATACAGAATGAAAAAGGTGCCTACTTCCTCAAAAGTGCAGAAACCAATGTAAGGCCACAAGGATGCTGAATAAGTAAGAAAACATGACACTACCAAAAGAAACCAATAAGACTTTAATGAATGATCCTATAAAAACGGAGGTTAATAAACTGACAACTCAGAATAATACTCTTAAAGAAATTCAATGAAGTATAAGAAGACACAGACAACTAAAAATTATGAAAACAATGCATGAACAAAATGAGACTTTCAAAAAATAGAACCCACAAAAAAAAAAATCCTGAGTTGAAGAAAACAAGACTGAGCTAAAGATTTCAATGGAGAGTTTCAACAACAAACTCAACCAAGTAGAAGCAAGAATTAGTGAACTATAACATATTATTTGAAATCATACATACAGAGGAGCAAAAAGAATAAAAGAGTAAAGAAGTATAAAGAAAGCCTATTTGAATTATGTGCTACTATTAAAAGAAACAATCTATGCATCATTAGAGTCCTAAAGAAGAAAGAAAAAAGGGATAGAAAGCTTATTTAAAGAAATAATGACTGAGTACCTCCCAAATCTGGAGTAAGATTAGTACATCCAAAATCATGAAGCTAATAGGTCACCCCAAAATTTCAACCAAAATCAATCTTTTCCAAAATACATTATAATAAACCTGTTTGAAATCAAAGTCAGAGAATTTCTAAAGCAGCAAGAGAAAAAAATATCACATGTAACAGGGAACCCCCATAAGGCTATCAGCAGATTTTTTTTGGCAGAAACCCTGCAGACCAGGACAATATATTGAAAGTGTTGTGAGAAAAACTGCCAGTCATCAATTCTATACCCAGCAATTTCCTTTCAGGAATGAGAGAGATATAAGCTTTTCCAAACAAATAAATGCTGATATTTAAACACCACAAATATGCCTTATAAAAAATGCTGAAAGGAGTTCTTCAAGCAGAAGTAAAATGACAATAATTACTAACATGGAACTCTGTAAATATATAAAACATACTGGTAAAAGTAAGCATATAGTCTGATTCAGAACTCTAATATTGCAATATGGTGGTTTGTTAATCACTTAACTCTAAGATAAATGTTTAAAGAACATAAATAATGGTAGCCAAAATAATTTAATATATATACAATATAAAAAGAAGTAAATTGTGGCATTAAAAACATAAAACATAGGACAAGGAGTATAAGGAAGGGTAGAGTTTTGTTTGAGATTGAAGTTAACTCATTATTAGCTTAAAAGAGACATATCTATAAGATGTTTGTATATAAGCTTCAGGGTAACAACAAAGGAAAATCCTCCAGGAGATACACAAAAGATAAAGAGAAGGGAATCAAAATATACCATTATGAAAACTAATCCATTCACAAACTTGGAAACTTGGAAAATTAATACAGAAATACAGCAAAAAGACAAAGAAAGTAATAAATGAAGAATAAGCCCACCATAAATGAGTAAAATGACATTAGCATGCCTAATCAATAATTACTTACCTATCAATAATTACTTTGAATGTAAATGAATTAAATTATTCAATCAAACAGCACAGAATAGCTGAATAGATAAAACAAAAACTCCACTCTGTTAAGCCTACAAGAGATTAACTTCAGCTTTATGGACTTACACAGGCTCAAAGGAAAGGGATGAGAAAAGATATCTCATGCAAGTAACAAACTTAAGAGAACAGAGGTAGCTATACTTATCAGACAAAGTAGACTTTAAGTACAAAATAGTAACAAGAAACAAAGAAAGTCACTGTATATAATGATAAATAAGTCAGTCAAACAAGACATTATAACAATTATAAATACATATGTACACCTAACAGGAGAGAACTTAAATATATGAAGCAAATACTAAAAGATCTAAAGAAATGGACAAGAATATAATAATAGTATGAGATATCAGTACCTCACTTTCAACAATGGATAGATCATCTAGACAGAAAACCAATAAGAAAACATTGAACATCAACTATACCTAAGATCAAATAGACCTATCGGCATATACAGACCTAAGATCAAATAGACCTATCAGCATATAACATTCTACCCAACCAAAACCAAATATACATTCTTCTAAAGTACACACAGAAAATTTTTTGGACAAATTGCATGTTAGATTACCAAAGCAGCCTTAGAAAATTCAATAAGATGTAAATCATACCAACCATTTTTTTCTGAGCACAATATTATGAAACTAGAAACCAATAATAGGAGGAAACTTGGAAAATTAACAATTGCATGGAAATTAAATAGCACACTCCTTAACAACCATGTGTCAAGGAAGAAATCAAAAGAGAAACCTTTTATTTGTTTTTAATTGTTTTATTGTTGTCCAAGTACAGTTATCTTCATTCACCCCCTACCATACCCCCCAACCCCAGCCATCCCCACCTCCTTCACCCCTCCTTGATTTGGCCTGTGCGTCCTTTATAGTTGTTCCTGAAAACTCTTCTTCCTTTTCCCCCATTATCTTGCCCCACCTCCACTCTGGTTACTGTCAGATTGTTCTTAATTTCAATGTCTCTGGTTATATTTTGCTTGCTTCTTTGTTTTGTTGATTAGGTTCCACTTAGAGGTGAAATCATATGGTATTTGTCTTTCAATGCCTGGCTCATTTTACTTAGCATAATGCTCTCTAGATCCATCTATGCTGTCACAAAGGGCAGGAGCTCCTTCATTCTTTCTGCTGCATAGAGTTCCATTGTGTAAATGTACTATAGTTTTTTGATCCATTCATTTACTGATGGGCACTTAGGTTGCTTCCAGCACTTGGCTATCGTAAATTGTGTTGTTATGAACATTGGGTTGCTTAAGTTCTTTTGAATTAGTGTTTCAGGATTCTTAGGTATAGTCCTGGCAGTGGAATTGCAGAGTCAAAAGGCAGTTTCATTTCTGGTTTTTTGAGGAAATTCAATTTGTCTTCCACAGTGACTGCCTCAGTCCATATTCCCACCAACAATGTACTAGGGTTCCCTTTTCTCCAGAACCTCCCTCACACTTATTGTTTGTTGATTTGTTTATGATGGCCATTCTGACCTGTGTGAAATGGTATCTCACTGTGGTTTTAATTTGTATCTCTCTGATGGCTAGTGACACTGAGCATCCTTTCATAAGTTTTGAACGTAAGTTTTTGACTGAACTAGATGCTTTTGGATGCCCTTTATGCCATTTATGTTGGTTCCCTTAATGTAATGAGATTTTGATTGTTGTTGGTCACCCTTTGGTGCATCCTCCCCTCTAGCTGGTCGACTCAGGGTCACTGCCCACCACATCTTGTGTGCTGTTGTGCAGGTGCTGACAGAACAAAACCACAAAGCCCAGAAAACAAACCCACACCCACAAAAATACCCCCCACAATCCCACTATCAACAGCAAATGAACCAGTATTAATAAGGGTGTAAAGAGATTAAGGCTATTGTAAGAAAGGAGAGTAGATATGAGATGACCTACTGAAAGATAAATGATTTTGAGAGGGTAGCGGAGGAGCATTAATGAGAGTTGGGAGTTGGAGCAATGGAAAGAGAGAAAGTGAAATTTACCTCATGAATAAAAAAGGGAATGAAGAGTGTGGAATGGAGTGTGAAAAAGAGAAGCATATAATATTATGTTTAAATGGAAATTAAAATAAAAATAAAATAAATAAAAAGAGAGAGAAAGAAAAAGGAAGGAAAAATAGTAAATAATTATTAAAAATATAGGAGCCAACTTGGAGAGAAAGATCCAGCACAGTACCATCAACAACAAACAAGCTAAAAGTAATGTAGGTGGTATGGGAATAAGAGGGGACAAGAAAGAAAGAAAAGCTTAAGAGATGTCTGTAAGACCTGGCTGGTATAGCTCAATGATTTGAGCATGGGCTGCAAACCAAAGGGTCGTTGGTTCAATTCCCAGTCAGGGCACATTCCTGGGTTGCAGGCCAGGTCCCCAGTGGGGGGCCACATGAGAAGAAACAACACATGATGTTTCACTCCCTCTCTCCCTCCCTTCCCCCTCTCTAAAAATAAATAAATAAAATCTTTAAAAAGAGAGAGAAATGTCTACAGGAAAGCGAAGTGATTTTGAAATGATAGAGGGAGAGGGAATATTAAGAGTGAAGAACAAAGTCCTGGCTAAGACAGGGAAAAATTAAAATTTGGAATGTAAGGAAAAAGAAAAAAAGAAGAAGAAAGAAAAATAAAAAGGCAGGATGAAAGAGAAATAGAAGACAAAAAAAAAACAGGCTAAGAGGGCAATATTTAAAATTTGAGACAAAAAAAAAGAGTAGGAGACAGTACCAGTAAAATTTCATATTTGAAATACAAAATTAGTGAAGCTCTGGAGATAAAATTGAAAACAAAAAAATGCAACAATAGCTACCCTATCCACAACCAACTACCAAAGATTGCTAAAGGTAGAGAGAGAATGAGGGTATTTTAAGTGTGGGGGGTGGAGGGGATGTGAGGTGACCATTGACAAGAAAATTGGTTTTGTGTGTCTGGATGGGGGAGAAATAGTAAGAGTACAGAATGGAAACAAGTTGTAGCAAGAGAGAAAACCAAATTTGAAATGAAATTAGTGTGAGGAAAGAAGAGGGTAAAATTGAGTAAGAGAAGGGAGGGGTAAAATATGTGAATTGAAATACACTATAGTATAAAATCTAGTGACTTAGTATGTACAAACTTGCTAGACAAGAAATGAATGTTAAAAAGTTATGCAGGAAAGAAAATATCACAAATCATGAAGAAGACCACAGTGGATTTCATCTAGATAGCCTCTTGTATTTACCACAGTTTTTTTCTTTCTGGATCCGTATCTGGTGATGTCAAATGTTGACCTCATCTGACCTTAGGTGGCCTGTTCAAGACTTTCAGGGATCTACTGTCCCTGACTATCTCCTTCAATTATTAATATAGTCACTCTGCACTTAGCAATCAGGTTTAAGCACTGTTGGGTGGGGCAGAATCCCTCTGAGGTAGGGGCTATTGTTTCCCCTCAGGCTGCTGCTGCTTGGAGCAGAGTGGTCTGCCTGAGCAGGATGATTGCTGCAAATGAAGATTGGTTCAGCACCAGATCCCAGTAGCTACTCTCTCAGTTCTCTCCCCAAAGCCTCCATGTTCAGTCTCTCCTCAGGTCTCTCTAGTCCACTCTGCCCCACCTTTGCCAGGTATCCCTATCTCCTTCAATTGTTAATCTAGTCAATCAACACTCACCAGTCTGGCTTAAGCACCACAGGGCCAGGGCAGAGACTTTTCTGGGGTCAAGGGCTATTGTTTCCCCTCAGGCTACTGCCACTCGGAATGGAGTGGTCTGCTTGAGCAGGATGGCTGCCACCATGTGGTGGATGACTCAGCACTCAGATCCCAGAGTCTACTCTCTCAGCTCTCACCCTAAAGCCTCCATCCTTGGTCTCTCCTCAGGTATCACCAGCCCACTCTGCTCCTACATTTGCCAGAGCTCAATGTAAGTGTCTGCAAATGAAAATTTGTGTGTTGGCTCTTTAAATGGCTCTTGCATCTCCACCCATCTGTCTCTGCAACCCTGCCACTTTTCACTGCTGGTTGTTGCCTATGTACTTTTTGGGCTCTGGTACTCTAGGCTGGGGATCCCAACTTAGGGTTAGACCCCATCCTTCTCCATGGGACTAGCCACTTAATTATCCCTCCAGTGCTGCTGCCTGTGGGTGTGCAGTCAGCCCTCTCGAGTCTCTACTGCACACACCAGATAGGTTGTGCCAAAGCTGATCCTTCCATCTGTCCGAAATTATAAGGCTTCTCTCTCACTATTGCTCAGTCGTTTGTTCGAGGTAGTTTGTCCACAGTTGAGTTGTAATTGCAGATTGGTCCTGGGAAGAGGTTAAGTGTGACTTCCATTCACTCTTCTGCTATCTTCCTCCCCAAAAATGGGAATGTTTTTAAAATCTCAAAATGAATGAAAATGGAAATGCAGCACATAAAAACTTACAAGATGCAACAAAAGCAGTTCTAAGAGAGATGTATTTAGGGGTAAATACCTACATTAAGAAAAAAGGAAGATCTCAAATAAACAACCTAACATTACACCTAAAAAAACTAGAGAAATAAACAAATTATGCTCAAAGGTAGCAGAATAGGGGAATAATGAAGATGAGAGCAAATTAAATAAAATAGAGTCCAGAAAAAAATAGAAAAGATCAATGAAGCTAAGAACTAGTTTTTTTAACAGACAATCTTTTTTGTGGACTAAGAATAAAAAAGAGAAGACAGATATATAAAATCAGAAATAAAAAAGGAAACATTGCAACTGACACCACAGAAATGCCAAGGCATCACATGAGATTACTATAAACAATTATCCACTAAAAACAAGATAACCTAGGAGAAACAGATGAATTCCTAGAAATATGCAACCTATCCATATGGAATAATGAAGAAATAGAAAATTGGAACACACATTAACAAATAAGGAAATTGAGTTTGTAATTAAAAATCTCCCAACAAAAAGACCAGGACCAAATGGTGTCACTGGTAAATTTTACCAAACACTTAATGAGATTTAATACCAATCCTTTACAAAAAATTCTGATAATCATTTTATAATACATATGTGTGTGTGTCAAATTATTGCATTGTACACCTTAAGCTTACATATGTCATATGAAAATAACGTCTCAATAAAGCTGCAGTGAACATCATAGTTGTATCCTAGACACAAAGACATTATATTTTCTTTAAAAGAAAGATTATCTTATAGCAGTTATTTACCTTACACATCATTTTTTAAAATTCTAAGAAAAAAGTTCTTAAATGGGTTTCTTATAAATTGTTGGTTTATAACTTATTAATACTTTAGTGGCCATAAAAATTAACCTTGTTGATATCCAACTATGGGAGTATAATTGACCAAGGGCCCTACCTCCTGAGTTCTAAAATCCATCACTACATTTGCATTACAAAAAATGTTTTCCATAGGCTTCTCTGAGGTAGTGAATAAGTGATAGAACTAGCAAAGCAGCCTTATGGCTGACAGGCTCCTCTGACAGTCAACTTTGTCTGGATGACTCTTCCACAGCCTTGTGGAACTCTTTGTAGACATCATGGCAATCTGAGACATTTCTACCCAATCTTCCTTCCCTCTCTTCTTCATTAAGAATCAGATTTGCAACCTTATGAATTTAACTGATATTCTGAATCTAGTTATGCATCAAGGTAAATTAGTAACTCCTCTCAGCATTTGAATGAAGAGGATATTGTGGTAACATAATTATTTTAAGCAAATTTAATTGCGAGTCTCAATGTTATGGCAAGAAAAAGTTTAGGGCTGATGACTAAGGAAGTGATGTAAAATAAAAATTTAATGTAGCTAATTCACCTAAACCAGGCAATAATTTTTATTCAGAGCTAGTCTTAAGAATATAAAGTACATGTATGATATTTTGAATGAGGCCATGTTTTAGAGAAATTATGTATAATATCAACATATTAAAGCATATTACTATAAACTATATACTTAATATATTACATATTATGTAATTAATATCAATATATATTATAATATATACACACGTTAATGTTAAATGGAAGATGGTTTCATTTTTGGAGTAAATCTTAATAAGAAAAAAGTGGATACAGCAAATGATGAGACTTGACACCTGGATAATTGATGTTATCATTGAGAACAGGTAACACTGACAGTAGTGACTCTGAGGAAAATATGTAGAAAAGCAAGGCTAAGGATATTGAAAACTTACTTTAAATTTTTGTACAAAGTTGGAGTTACTAATAATTTATTACTACTATATCCATGCAGCAAATAGCTGAACTTTTGACCCAATGTAGCTTAAACAAATTATTTATTTCACATATAATAGGAAGTCCAGAGATAGCAGTCCAGTGTTGGTGCAATGGCTACCAGGAAATCAGTAGATGCTCTCACACTTTAGCCATTGTCTGCTTTCGTACTCATGGTTTCGTCTTGTAATCATAGCATGGTTGTTGCATATCCAGCATCATGTCCACATTGCAAGCAAGAAGAAGAAAGGGCGACGAGCATGCCAACATAGTCTATCCTTTTTTTCAGAGAAACAAAAATGATCTGACAGAATTCTACTTATAGCTCATTAATCATTATTATGTCACATGGTTAATTTATAGCTGGAATGTAACCAAGGTAAAGTATTGAATGTCCATCCTAACCATATATACAATATTAAAATTATGCCAACTACTTTGGCCTACCCAGATATTCATTTAATAAGAACTTTAAAATAAGTTTTTTTGTTATAATGGAATAAGCAAAACAGAAATTGCTACCATCTGGCTCTTCCTAATCTGCATTTTACATTTTATTCTATTTTATTTGTATCTCTGTCCAGTCATTCTTAGAACTATTTGCTGAGCCCATGAAAAGTATGAAGAACTACTTAGTTAATCCAAGATTATATAATGGCTTTGAAAGAGCTTATAGTCTTATAGGGTACACATGAAGCAAGTATAAAAAAGAGGATCTTATACTTTGTAATTGCATTGCTATATTTATACCCAATATATTTCTCAAAGTTGTCTTATCAGTTGTGTGCAATGGGTAAATTCTCTACCTCTTATGCAAATAGGCTGCCTTCATTGTCTTGAGCCACTTTAATATCTCTCCTCCACATAGCTGATATTGCTTGAGAGTTTCCCAGTATTTTTCATTTTTCTTGGTTTCAGAGAGCCTTTTTTATATACATTCAGAGGTCTCCTCCATATCACTAAGAGCTGTGCAAGAGTTTCTATTGTATATTCTATTATATCTGATACTTCTACACATTTGGGATACCAGAAATACAGATGTTCTTGGCTCTCAGACATTTCCAGCTTCATTTCCTCTACAACAAAGTATTTATCAAAACATGTTACTTCCTGGTTGGCCCTTATCCTTGGTACCAGATCAGCCATTGTAGCAATTTCTCTTTGAGTTCTGATTTTCCTCACCTGTCTTCTAGGCCTTCAGGAGTAACCAAAAACCCTTAAATTTCACTAAGAGACTGTAGCTGAACACAGGCAACTTCAGTTATAAATGAAAGATTACAACGGAGATGACAATGATAGTTTCATGAAATGTGAAACTCAAAGTAACTAGACAGAGAAACGTGAAATAACAAGTGCTGATATTTATTTGGAATATTAAATAGTATAATTGTCATTAGCTTATCAAATTACAGGAGATAATTCAATATTTCTCATACTTGAGTCACCTGGAAATATTATTTAAAATACTGATTTCATGTTCCACCCCAGACTTACTGAATCCAAATTTCAAGGAGGAAACTGGAAATTTCAAGTAACTTTGATGATCAGAATTTTGAGAAATACAGTGGTTTTTGAATGCTTCTTGGCAACACAGAAAAGACAAAAAAAACTCAAACTGTTGCTCTTAAAAATAGAACAGTACAGTGATTACCTCATGATGCACAGGGAAAATACAAATAATGTAAACAGAGTAGCTACTGGATGTAGTTTTCTCCTTGGAGATAAGTCCTAAGATGGTGTTTTTCCTTTTTTTAGACATATATATATATATATATATATATATATATATATATATATATATATCGTATCAAGTGAAAGATTGATTGGAAGCACAATAAGAGAAGTGAAAGAATTCTTCATAAGGAGTTTTTCAGGAAGGAAAAGAAAATCAAAGAGAAAGAATCCGAATGTCCTTACGCTTGAGTGAGCACACCCTGCTGATCAATCAGCTTGTCCCACAGAAGACTAAAACTTTGCGCCGCAGGATGCCGCCCTGCAGGGGCAGACGCAGGTCCAAACACAATGGGTGGGGTTTCTATGAAAGGACCAGAGGTGGGTTACGTGGGGAGTCAAACCCGGAGGAGGAAAATCTGCTCCTTTAATCCTTTTCAAATACTTTTCAGTTGAAAGAAAACCAAAATTGCAATATTCTGATCCTCCTCTCTCTCTTTCTCTCGAAATTAATAATATTTATTATGGCCAATGTGAGAACATCAGTCAGCCCCTTAAATTACTTAAATGAAACTATTCCACTTGATTTGATGCTAATGCCCAAATGGTTTTAAGGAGTAATAATAGCTATTCGGGAGATTTTAAATGCAGAGTTAGAAAGTCTCTGCTGGTACCCTGCTTTCTATTAAACAGAGTTATAGAAGCCTGCTGTCCCCATTATAACTGTAACTCACCATGAGGCACAGAGCCAGTAATATCAGCTCTGTTCCTCGTGGAAATCTGTAGAAAGAAAAAAGTCAAATATCTTTTATATGACTTTGGTTGATAGATACATACAGATCTTTCTGGACTCCCAGATATAGATGATAGATAGATAAAAGGTAGAAAGATAGGTAGATGATAGATAGACAGACAAACAGACAGATGATATATTTTAATTGTTAGTTTGACATTTGACAGCCTCTAATAAAGTATGCCTCTTGCTTGCCAAGTCTCCAAATCTACTCTCAGCATCTCACAAAGAACAATAATTGTTTATTGATTTATGTGTTAGCAATGTATCGATGAAGTCTAGAAATAAAACCCAAGGGCAATAACTACTCAGGACAGTGATTTTAAGGTACTTTCCTATTATCCTTAATATGAAGTTTATATATACTTTTAAACTACCTTATGAATTTTTTATAAATCAGTGTTTAAGAAAATGATAAAAACACAGGTGATTATAAAGAAGTTTCTGAACCTCTACATGCTTATTTTAAAATAGAATAAATATATCTGTTTAAGAATTCTTAAGAAAACATGTATGAAACTAAAATGAAAATGCAAAGTGCACATATTACTTGTTATGGTAAAAAAGTAAATAGTAACACCTGGAACCATTTTTTATATCTGTAGTAGGTAGTTAATAAATGTTTTGTGTGTATGAGTGAAGATGATAATAAGAACTAGTTCAGTTTTATGCCCTGGCTGGTGTTGATCAGTGGATTGAGTGCTAGCCTGTGAACCAAAAGGTCGCCAGCTCAATTCCCAGTCAGAACACATGCCTGGGTTGCAGGCCAGGTCCCCAGTAGTGGGGGCTTGAGAGGCAACAACACATTGATGTTTCTCTCTCTTTCTTTCTCTCTCCCTCCCCCTCTCTAAAAATAAATAAATGAAATATTTTTTAAAATTAAAAAGAAAAGAACTAGTTCACTTTTCCCATATTTATGCCACAGAATATAACCACAAAATATACTCCAGGCAAAAAAAAAAAAAAAAAAAAACCCAGATATCAGACGTGTATACTGTAAACAGATTTAAAAAGAACGAAGTAAAACAAAATCAAATATCCCTCTAGATATGTTGATTGTTTGGTTTGCTATATGTGTAGCAACATACAGAAATTTATATTTTAGTAAATATGCTGTTGCCAACTTGCTTTCTGGTACCCCTAATTCTGGCAGAAGCACACCAATCTTCCTTTGCTGATCCTCCCTTTGGATAAGTAGGGTTTGGGCACTACCAATCAGTAACAATGAACACCTGTCCCAGGCTCCCAACCTCCATCCACAACAATTCAGCCAGGAGGTAGCTATGGAATTCTTTTAGGACCAATTCAAGTACTTCCCCAGACGATGTTTTATAAATGCCTGTAGAAAAGAGTCTCTTTTCTTTTTAGACTGGGGCATCTAGTAGCCACTTTTTTCATCACATGGAGAGAGAGAGTTTTTGGCAGGAGAGAATAAAGGCCACACACAGAAAAATGCAGAGGCAAACAAGAAGAAAAACAAAGAGGTAAGGGTGAAGGGGAGCAAGCAAGAGATACTTAGCAAACTGCTGGGGTTCCTGAGTGGATATTTTGAAAGACTTCCTGGTTTAAGCTACTTTGAGTTCAGTCTCTTTTACACGTAAGTGAAGAAATGTTGACTAAAACACACACACAACAATTCATATCTACAAATCTGTACCCAAGTCTGTGTGGATAAATGTACTACCAGAAACATACATTTTTATATTTTCAAGACAGATATTCTTCATAGACCATTTCTTTGAGGTTTTCTTTCTCTATTTTCTCCCTCTTAACAAGGAAGACCTCTAATAGGGTGGTGCTGTCTCACTGGGCTCTAAATGATAAAATAAAATTCAGACTCAAAATTACATCGAAACAAAGAACAACGAACTAAGTTCTAGACAGTGGCTCCTTCAGCACTACAACTGCACCACAGTCACCAAACTAGAGAAATGCACATGTTATCTCCTTAGGAATAAAATACAAAAGAAAAAGAAAAGAAGAGAAGAGAAAGGAAAATGAGGACATGGAGATAGATAATTGTCAGCCAAAGAGACATATCACTGAAGATGCCCCTGAATTTCTTTTTCTCTTTTTCTTTAATCATTTCTCTACAGATCAAGATATAGGAAGGACCAAAGTAGTTAACCAAAAACCCAAGCAAAAGAAAATATGAGGCTAATAGGATAATTAAGTTCCTAAAGTCATAAGACATTTCCATAATCATATCAAAATTAAAGTCAAATTCAAATGAAACACCCTTCAGATCCATGCCATAACTCCCCTTGGGTGCCTGGCAAACCTTAAGAAGCCAAAGTGACAATTACTGATTTACCTTTCTGTCCTGAAAAATGGAAGTTGAAAGTTAAGTGGCAACAAAAAGCTAAGCACCTCTGAGACTGAGTTTTAAGTCTGGACTAGACAGAAATGACAGAAAATCATTAAGAACAGAAGGCATTAAAAGGTCAGAAATAAATTGTTATCAAGCCCTGTTTGACCATTTTATCAGTCAGAATTTTCTCTTTGCAGTCAAGAATGCAGTAGCATTTCCTTATCTCTGGAGATGAATATGATATTATCAGGGTTGTAAAAACACACTGTTTTTAGATCCTGAGATGTTTTGGGAAAACAAAGGATGGTTTGCAACAAAAGGTGACTCTCAAATAGTTTTTTCTAAAAAAAATACATACTTGTCTTGTCTCCAACTGTCTGGAATGTTACTTAGTGCAGGAAAAGTATGAAGCTTATCTTTAGGAGAGAAGAAAGCCAACATCTTCATATCCTTGGGTTTCCACTGTGGTTCTTGTTAAGTTAGACTTAACCCCAATTCAGTCCCAGAATAAACAAATGAATACTCCTTTCCCTTACTCTTCCCGTTCCTTCTCCCTCCCTTTCCATCCATTTGGCCAAGAATGATATTTTGCCATTTTAGTTGCAAGAGATTAAGGAAACTGATGCAAATCTCTCATAAACAAAATTTGATCTTAGCTAAATGAGCACAGTAGTAAATCCAAGTATGGTTAATCTGTGCTTAAATTATGAAAGTGGAAAATGGTGGGTTAAGGATTTCATATAGGAGAGAAAACTCTTAATCATGTTGGCAGTTAGTATATAATGTCCTAAAATGACCCACTAATTACTCTGCCGCTGGTAAACTGAAAACAAGCAAACAAAAACGGGCACAAAAGCGTTCCTCAAATGTCATATTCCAATGGAATCTACAATTTGAAGAGTATGTATAACAGGGAAAAGGGGAACCTTCAGACTTGCCCTCTAAAACATGTAGAAGCCCTGACTGAACTAGCTAAACAACTTGTATCTCAGTTCATTTTGAATATTTATATTTTAATGAAAGCAACTTAAGAGTTTCGCTATCTTTAAATGGAATAATATTTTGCCAAAAAGATAGCTTAAACTAAATCTTCAAAAGCCATTTCAGGAGTCTTTTTTTGTTCACAATTGCAGAGGTCACGAAAATGTTATTTTTCTGGGTCTATTAAATCAGAATCTCTATATGCTACTTAAATAAACAATCCCATCTGCAGGTTTTTCAAAATTGTAATGCTTAACACTTAAGATATCATATCTAACAGCCACCAATAAAAGAAGAAAAAGAAAAGAAGGAAGACAGGGAGGGAGGGAGGTAAAGAAAGAAAAAGAGCCATCTGAAAACACTATTTAAGAATTACAATGGGGTTTTTGTTTTATATGCCACAAAACAATATGCTGCTCAAAAGATAAGAGCTTTTCAGTCATTAGAAGCTAGTAATTTGATTTAAATAGTTATTTCCCCTTGATTATTCAATATTTTACTCTTCAAATGCCCACATAAGGGTACTTTTTCCTTCATTGTATATTTGTATGCTAACCTCAGCAGTAGCTTCAACACATTCCTAAACCTGTCTGTCCCTCCATGTAACCACAGTGTAATCAAAAAGAAAAGTGTTGGCTGGGCAATAGCTAGTTGGCTCTGATGATGCCTCCTTTGAGTTTAGTAAGAATGTCGTGGGCCATTTCAGTCTGCTTCATTATCAGAGTTGATATCCATCTACCTATGATTTGTTTTTGACAGCAATCAAATTCAGAGGTACTTCACTGGATGTATGGTAAGCTGACAATTGTCAAGGCTGCTCCTATGACCATCAGTAGCTCCTTTTACACTCTCCAAGTGTGGATTGTAAAACGGATTCAAATCCTCTAGAAGCCCTAAGGTTATAATGATGTTCATTTATGGAGAATCTTTATTAAACAATTCAAAGTGCTGTGTATGAAGTCATTGTAAAAAAAACTTCCTTACCAAATTAGGGAGAGTTGTATGTATGTATAGCTAAATTCAGGTAGAAAACATATAAGTAATTAATTCATGTGAAGAAATATAAAATTATATTGATTATGCCTTGATTTTTAACTCAGTGTGATTTTTTTCTTAAACCACATTTATTTCTAAAAATGATTAACGTATGTGTGTTTATCCAAACAATTTGCCATTCACAGTGAAGAGCAATTCATGGATGAACATATTCTTATAGTTCAATTAACCTACAACTCATGCACAAGAGTTAATGGGTTCCTATAAATCTGCAGCTAATTTATTCTTCCTGTCATCTGAATAAACATTGTGAGTCATTTCTGGAGAACAGGAGTGCTTTCTCCTTTCTTTTTCTGTTTCGCCTGAGGTTGTGCTGCATTGCCTCTGTGCCTGTCATTGGAAGGAAAAGAGATATTCACTCCTGTATGAATAAGAACACAGAGTCTTTCTATTTATATTAGATTTATTTTCCAGTTAAATGGATTATTTTGGCCAGGCTAAGTTTAGTAAGAACCAGAATAGCACTAAGTTCATTGATCTTTAGGTACTTTAAAGAAGGAGAGAATGTAAATTCAGAAAAGAAGGAGGCAGTTCTCCATTCCATGCATAGAGATTGCAAGAATTGGAGGTGAAGAGGACACAGCTGCATTTCTTAACTTTTGAATGAAAAGCAATTAGGCCAAGAGCCTTCATTTTAGATTGTCAGCATGGGCCTATGTCATACCCATCCATACACTCCCAAACTGAAGATTTTAAAGGCCTCCTGCCTTTGTCATTGAGACACCTGTCACCAGCTACACTGAGTCAGCATCTCTATATGCTGGGAAATACATATTCAACATGAATCTATGTAAGAAACAACAGCAGGGAGGCTGGAATTCTTCAGAGTTCTTAAAAGAAAAAAATGAAAGGAAAATTTAAGTTTAAAAAAAGAAAGCTGAAGTTAAGAGGACATTTTTTACCCCATAAAGTATACTTCTGATTTGATTTTAAGTTATTTGCAATTGAAATGATTTAACCCTAATGTCAAGTTAACAAAGTAAATTCCTGCAAAAAGGTTATTATATTCATTACAAATATTACGAAAGGCAAGTTTTAGGGGAAAATATGATTTCTGCCTGAGATCTGTAAAATGAAGAGCCATTTGGGCATAGTCATACAACAAGAAATATTTCTAAAGCCTTTTTACTTTAATATAGAATAATAATTAATAAGAATAAAATAAGTATATATTTTGTTTTTTATGAAAGCATAAAACAAGTAAACTGTGATACTTTAGAGTTCTATAGAATTTTTGATACTGTCTACGTGTTAAATCTTATTTTCAAATACATTTATTATTCATCCTTGCCCTCTTCATCCTTGCCCTCCTGCTTAGGATCACATCTACGAGTCAATTGCAAAAGCAGTGCTCATTTCTCGCTTACTGAAGTATATCAAGATATTCATGATTTCTGAATTCAAAAGAGGCATCCCCAAGAACTTCAAATGACACTCAGAAGAACTCAAAATTTTATAGTTCACAAGTTTAGATATCTTTCAGAAGAAAAGGTAATGATTTCTTTATCCCTTATTAGCTATCCGATGGAACATTTACATGAATGTATTCAATGTTAAAAATTTAGCAATTTTATATAACCAATGGGGTAACAAAATCAAAATGTATCATTTAATATTAACCCCATCAAGAAGCACTAAATCAAATCTCCTAAAACATATGATTTTATGCATTATTAAAATTAGAAATATGGCAATACGTATAATTTCTCCAATTGTAGCCTATTTTATCTTAACAAATCAAAACCAGCCAAAATATATTTTAAATAAATTCCTAGATAAAGATTATTTAAGGTAGCTACCTGAAAAGTACAAATTTCCAAATAAATTTTAATAACTATTGATATCAAATGACAATAAAAGTACAGTACTAGACCAGGGCTTCAGATAAATGCCAGCTGAATGCAGCAGGCATGGAATAAATTTACTTGCAGAGCAAAATCAAGAAGGGAGCCCTGGCTGGGTGGCTCTGTTGGTGGAGCACCACTCTGTACACCAAAAGGTGGTGGGTTCAATCCCCATCAGGGCACATACCTAGGTTTCTGGTTTGTCCCCTGGTCAGGGTGTGTACAGGAGACTACAGATGGATACTGCGCTCTCACATCAATGTTTCTCTCTCTTTCTCTCCTTTTCTCACTCTCTAAAATCAATAAGCATATCCTCAGTTGAGTATTTTTTAAAAAGAATGAATAATTTAGGTGTAAAATAATAATTTTTGACATCAAGTACTTTCAAACCTGTCTTAAGATTAAAACTAAATATATGTTTTCATATAGAATTAAATTGTCATCCATTTTTCTGGATACACCAACAATCTATATATTAATTGACTAAAACACCTATTGACTCTCATTTGTTCTACTCTTTCAACAGTCTATTTAATTGAATACATTAATTTGACCACATTCAGTCTCCATCCCGTTAGATCACAGATCTAACACTCTCTGTATTAAACACTCTGCTTTGCATTTCTTCCTGATGAAAACTTTGAAGCTAGAACTTTCCAGCAAGGAAAAAGAATGTTAGTTTTTCCTTTTTTGTCTTATCCTAGACAAGAGCACACGATAGAACATCTGTGCATACGTATCCTCGGGGTCACATCAAGGACATTCCATAGGCTATCTTGAGTTGCATTTAATGACCAACCCAAGTACTTATCAAACAATGTGCTGACTGAGAACGAACAAATAGGTAAAATTTCACCTCTCCCTGAGTTGTTAGTTAATAAATTAGGAGTAAAAAAAAAAAAGAAAGAAAGAAAAGCTTTCCAAAGAAGTCTATGAGGTAGGCCTTTTAAGCTCATTATCTAGGTAATGAAATTGAAGGTCAGAAAATCTTCAGTAAATACTTACCGCTGAGATGATTAAAACCTTGCCCAGTCAAACGCTAGTTTTCTACCACATAAATCATTGTGTTTGCTCAATTTTTAAATGTATTGTTTTGATATGAAAATAATATTCTGCTCTTATACCTTAAAGATATTGTCATAAAATAAAATGGCCCTTTAAAATAATTTAAAACTTAACTCAGCCTGTGGTGGATAAAATAATGCCCCCCACCAAAGATGTTGACATCTTAATCCCTGAAAGCTGTGAATTTTTACCTACTGTGGCAAAAGAAACTTTGCCTCTGCAGGTGTGATTAAATTGAGGGCCTAGAGGTGGGAAGAGCATCTTGGATTATACAGGTGGGCCCAATGTAATCAGAGGGGGCCTTCTAGGAGGGAAGTAGAAATGTCAGAACAGCTACGCTGCTGGCTATAAAGATGGAATCAGAAGCCAAGGAATGTAGACTGCCTCTAGGAACTGGAAATAGTAAGGAAACAGTTTCTTAACTAAGATACTTCAAAAAGGAATACAACTCTGCTGATACTTTGATTTTGGCCCAGTAGGACTCATTTCAGATTTCTGGCTGCTAGGACTTTCAAAGCATAAATTTGTATTGTTTTTAGTCATTACATTTTTGGTAAGTTTTTTATAGCAGCAACAGGAAGTACATGTGACATAAGGCTATTTATAGGGCCACTTTCAGGCTTTCATGAGCTCTTAGTAGTGATGAAGCCACCATGAGCTGGTAAGAATCATGACTGGCATCAACACTCACACTGAAGATGTAGGGACTCTGAGTTATGTAGTTTGACTTTCTCTACAGCATTTACTTGACTCTCCACACTACTATATGCCATGGAGGCCATTTTGGGCTTTATCATAATATCATTTCTAGAAAATTTACAAATTGGAATTAACAATGTTTCAATTATTTAACAAAAGCCTCAGTTCTCTGTATCTACTTATATGCAGTTAATGAGTCATAAGAGACCAATCATATCAGTTTTAACTGCTTGGCCTTCAGATTGGAGTAACTTTCTGCTTCCTTTGAAAAGGGCATCATAATTCTGTTTTAAAATCCTAAAGACCACAACACATTTAAAACACTTCCTTGAAAATTTTGAAAGCTCCTACAATCCAGTCAGGTCAATAAAGAATTATCATTTAACATTTATTAAGCATCCACAGTTCAGAAAATATCATACCAAACAAAGAAAAAGAGACAAACACACTAAAAAATTATGAGTACTTCTTTTAAAGAAAATAACCCTCACCTGGAGGTCCTGAGGGGAGATAATTATGATTGATCAGAAGTAATGACCCCACGACTTGATTACAACCAACAAGGCAAGATGAAAAAGCCACTCTAATCTCTGTTTCTGGTTAAAATGTCAAGGTCTATGATTAGACTACAGGAGTCAAAGATCTGAACTATTCTCTGATCATTTTGAGAGAAAGGTCAGTATATTATGATATGTACTTCAGTAATAGCCTTGCAAATTTTGTGAAAATAGTTTTCTCATCCTCTGTACTTGTGGCTAATCTCTGAATTATTTTTCATAAAGTACCGAGCTGCATGTTATAGGAGATACAATAGTTAATAAGGTCCTTCTCTCAAGGCTATCACCACCTAATGGAAAAGAGAAAAATGCGTATGTATGCATATACTTCTATTCCCATACAGCGCTTGGCAGGACACCTCAGTATTAAAGAAAATCCTTAACATATGACTAATTATAATTATAATACAAGGAAGAATGTGATAAAAATTAAGGTAGAGATACAAAAAAATATGATACATTTAAAGTTTCCCAGCATTTGAAGAATAAGCTCGTGTGATTGCCATTTGCTAAATTATAAAACCAAGCTTGACGTTCTGTAATTTATCAAAGGTTGAAAACCTTTTTAAGTTGAAACAAAAACAAAGAAATTTTTAAAATTCAGTGAACTTAAATCAGTGAATTTAAAGAACCCCCACATAGATGTGGTGACAGAATTTACAACCCCAGCCCTTCCTATCACAGGAGAATCTGAATCCCAGGAATTAATCTGGAACTCCTGCCATTCCCCATCTGATGGAGAGAGCAACCATAAAAGCTACTGTGGTTCTTTGTGCAGATGCCAAGCCCCAAACGCTCCCTCGTATAGTGCCGCAGACCCGCTGGCAGCACACAGCTTCACTAATAGAAGGAATATTCTTTCCTCAATAGAGGCTTAAATTGGGCTCTATTTTTAAAAAGTTTGTGTTTTGAGGATGACTTTTCTAAATAGTTCATCTAACAGTGAGCACACAAGTGTGAACGGGGGAAAGAAACATAAAACTGAAGTATTTATTTGAACCTTCCTTCTAGCCACCAGGGCCTAGGAGATGGGAAAACTGCAAATATGCTTGCCTGCCTACCCAAAGCGGGGAGGCCCACTAAGACTGCAGGGTGCAAAAAGGATACAAGAGTAAAAGTTCAACCTGTCAGAGAAGTTAGCATTTTCAAGGAGATGAGGTCAAATTTCAGGCAGAGAAATTGTAAAGGGTAAAGAACATAAGCAACAAACCTAAAGTCATGAAAGGAGGGAATAAATAACTATGGCAGTGCCCCTCCTGATTCAGATGTATCTGTAAAGACGTATTTGAACTTTTATAGGAGGTTCAAAGTGATGGCCCAGTTGGCTAGAACTTGAACTTTTCTCACCTATATTGTAATTTCCATATGGAACTTCCCTGACCATACATGCATGCACTTTGGTATGTTAGCTCTGGAGGCTAAATGCTAGGGTGCAAAACAGAGACAAGCTCTGCTCCCTCCATTCACTCCATGACCAGATCAAAGAGGAGCCATTGGTCCACCGAGTGGAGCGTGTTTTACGACTACAGTGATAATCAGCAGTGTAAAAAACTCAGCCCCACAGAGCATCAGGAGTCCATAACCATGGAGGAACATTTTGCAGAGGATGTATGAAAGTATATTTAGCATAAATGTCTAAATACCTCACAGATTAGGAGAAGCACCCACTGAGAAAAAAAGGTATGGCTCAGGAAACCTCTGATTTATAACAATTTAATGTCCACAGCAGAAAAACATTTTGAAATAATAACCCAAGTGGTTTTTGTGTGTTTGTTTATTCTCAGTAATGCCTTTACTATCTTAAAGCTGAGATTTATTAATTTAGAGGACAGCCAAACTAAGCCCAGGTTTTTTGACTGTCAAAGAGAGATAATAGTTTTGAAAGCCCAAAAATTGTATTGGAGGAATCAGTTTTCTTACTAAAATTTTTTTTTGAGTTCTGAATAAGTAAAAAATTAAATTTATACCATAGTGGAGAAAATGAATAGTAATATGATTTAGTTTTCCTACCCAAAAGAGTATAAAGTTCAGACAGCCCAAAGGAGAAGTGTTAATGAACAAGGCAGTAGTAATGTTTGCTGCTACTGTATCTGAAGTACTCTCACCTCTAAAGAAATCCAATAAAGTGGGGAAATTGATTATGATGTGCTTCCAGTAATTTCACTCTTTTTATCATATTGTTAAAACATCTTTATCATATTGTTAAAATATCTGTGTAAAGTTAAAAACATCTGCATACAACTTGTTTTTTGGTAACTGCATCCTTTTGATTATGTTTAGTTTTCACCTTATGATAAGTTTTTTGGATAGCCCATTCATTGGTCGAACAAAATTTAAAGTAAGGTATCTCAATAACTAAGGGGAAAACTATCACTATGTTGTATAATAGTGTCAGTACTAGTGTACACAGATTTTCTGCCGCCTATTTTTCATACAGCATTGAGGCTATGGTGAAAACATTCCAACCCTAAAGGAGTTACAAAGTAATCAACTTTCTCCATTTATTTACTACTATTTTTTAAGATTTTATTTATTTATTTTTAGAGAGGGAAGGGAGGGAGAAAGAGAGAGAGAGAAACATCAGCGTGTGATTGCTGGGGGTCATGGCCTGCAACCCAGGCATGTACCCTGTCTGGGAATCGAACCTGCGACACTTTGGTTCGCAGCTCGAGCTCAATCCACTAAACTATGCCAGCCAGGGCTATTTACTACTATTTTTTAAGAACAAAAAAGTTTTATCTCTCAGGTTTTTGGAACTACTAAACAAAAGAGAGCTGTCCACTTTTTTGTCTAAATCACTATACTTCTTAGGAGGTATTCACATTAAAACAACAGAAAACATAGTTGAAACTGGCTTAAAAAATAAAACAATACCCATTGGTTTTCCTGCAAGGCACAGGAGGTGGGTGTGTCTCAGAGATGACTTAATTCTACAGCAGGGTGATCTCATCAAGGGCCCAGTTCTTTCTGTAACAGGATTTGCCTCTCTGAAATTTTGCTCCACCCTAAGTGGTTTACCCAATGTAAAGATGACCACTATCAACTCTCAGGGCTACCTGCTTCTGATTAAGCACAGAGAAACAAAGGAGGTTACCTTTGGAAATTCTCTCCGAAGACTATAGTCAGTTTATGTTCCACGACTCTCTCAGCAAATCTTTTTGCATGTGTCATTAGCTCAAATTAAATAATATTTCCACTCCTAAATGTATGCCTAAAGGATAGATTTATACTAATGAACTTAGGTTTGAGTAACTTGACCTAACCCCAGATCCAGAGTAAAATCAATTTCCTTCAAAACACACTTCTCAGAAGTTATATGGGGAATTACCCAGAGACAAAAGATGGGTTTGGGGAAAAGACCACAATGTGCATTATACGTATTCACTTTTGGTTCAAATCTTACATGTATTTAGGTTTCGAAAGCATTGTCCCTTACCCCACTCCTCTCCATTTCAATCAGAGCAAGAGTAAAAATACTTAATCATGTTAAAAAAAAGTGATAAGTAAGCACTTAATATTTTTATCATCCAAGAGATTTTTATAAGCATAAATAAGATAAAATATGACTACTATAATAAAGCATAAATAAGAGTTAACAATTATTTTTCAAAGGATGTCAAGGTCAAACCTGGATCCAGGGAGTTTTGGAGTTTTGCTTATAGGATCTGTATGCTTCCTTTTCCAGAGTAAAACAGAAATATGTTTTGGAAATTTGTGGAAAATAAGAAGTTAAAATCATCCCAAGGAACATTAAATCATCCATATTGTGACATCAAGGAAAATTAATTGTTTGCAGGGATGTCCACCCTGGGGCCCATTGGCCACATGCAGCTCAGGATGGCTATGAATGCAACCCAAGACAAAATCATAAATTTACTTAAAACATTATGAGATTTTTTTGTGATTACATGTCACAATTTATTTAATGTGTGGCCCAAGACAATTCTTCTTCCAATGTGGCTCAGAGATGCCAAAAGTTTGGACACCCCTGGTTTAGAGTTTTTTACTTATAAAAATGACTCTGTTCTTGTTAAAATGATTATAAATTGTTGGGAACCACCCTGCCTGGTTTCAGGAAGCTGTAACCCACCATGGCTAAGGCTAAGTGGAAGACCTCCGGACCAGGAGACACTAAGGAGACAAGCTTATCTCCCTGGCAGAAGCACTGCCTGCTCCTTGCCTGGCTTCCATTGCTTGTCTGGTTAGCCAATGATGGGTAATATTCCTCAGAGGAGGATGGATCTAAGACAGGAATGATCATGTGAGAAGGCCCTCAGGGAAAGACTCACCGGGCTGTGGAAAAGAGGGGGTGATCAACTCCCACCCCTTGGCTTTGACAAAGCCTGAGTCCTCATTCTGCCTGGGAGACATCCAATTCTCCCTGCTGCCTTTGTCTCCTCTGCCCAACACAAGCCTGTGACAATAACAAGGGGTGATGCAATCCACACTGGGGACAGCAGGCTTCCCAGGATGATTAGACCTGAAAGAAGAATAAATGAAATCCTGTGAAACCTGCTTTGCTGAGGATGCTCTTAATTAGATTATAAATGCCTGGGCAGGATATGAATTTAGCTCCTTAAGTTCTGTAGGTGATAAGACCCCAACTCAGTGTGAGCCCTTTGAACATTATCTATCTGTTTGATCCTCACTGCAAGACAATGGTTAATAAGCTGTATCCATGTTCCTACCCAATACTACTTAATAAAAAGCCTGTTCAGGCAAGACAGTGGGGCACTCTTCCCTTGAGAGAGTGGCCGTGCTGTCCCTATTTCTCCATAGGACTTGGTAGTCTGTGTGTATTTCTCTCATATCTTGACCATCTGCAGCGGCCGAGGATACTGCAGGCCAGTATCTGCCTCAATAAATATCAGGATATATAATCCAACTGAAGGTAGCCTTTAGTATCTAAACTCTGGTATTAGCATTCAAGGTAAGTGGATAGGTTTATTATAAACTTTGTAATAAAAGTTATTGGAATCAAGATTTTTGCTTGGATGACTATAGTTTCATTTACTTGATCTTAGGAATATAGAGCAGGAAAGAAATCGATCAAGATCCCTATCTTGAACAAAATGTTTAAGTTGACTGAAGGTGAAGGCTTTGAGAATACCATTGACTATTCAAGTCTGGAGGGACCAGGTCCAGAAACACATATTTGAAATCACCTATATAAAGATTATATCTTCAGCTATAGAACTATATAACTTAATACACAATATATAAAAGGAAAGTAGACAATTCAGGAATTAGCCATTAATTACTCTCTAATTTGAAGATTTAGGGAAAAAAGAAGCTCTCAAAGAAATTTGAAATGAACCACAATTAAAATAAGAAGAAAACCACTAGTGTTTATGTCTCAGACCACAAATAAAAGAATGCATTGAAAAAGAAAGGCCATCACTATGGAATTCTGCTGACATCAAGATAAGGACATAGAAGTGACTACTGTTGTCTTGTTCCTGATCTTAGTGGGAGAGCTTTTAGTTTTTGCCTATTGAGTATGATGTTGGCTGTAGGTTTCTCATATGTGACTTTTATTATGTTGAGGAACACAATATCTGATATCAAACTATATTACAAGGCCATGATAATCAAAACAGTCTGGTACTGCCATAGGAATAGACCCATAAATCAATAGAACACAATAGAGAGCCCAGAAATAAACCCAAGTCTCCATGGTCAATTACTATTTGACAAAGGGGACAGAAGCATAAAATGGAATAAAAATAGCCTCTTCAACAAATGGTTTCAGGAGATCTGGACACCTACAGGCAAAAAAATGAAACTCAACCACCAACTTAACAACACACACAAAAATAAACTCAAAATGGATAAAAGACACGAAAAGTCATGATACCATAAAAGTCCTAGAGGGAACATAGACAGGAAAATCTCAGATATTCCACAAAGCAATATTCTCACTGATATGTCTCCTAGAGCAAGGGACATAAAGGAAATGGGACTATATCAAGATAAAAAGCTTCTGCACAGCAAAAGAAAACATCAACAATATTAAAAGGGAACCAGACATACAGGAAAATATATTTTCAAATGATACCTCAGACAAGGGTTTGATCTCCAAAATATATAAAGAACCCACATAACCCCACTTCAGGAAGGCAAACAATCCAATTAAAAAATGGGCAAAAGACCTGAACAGACACTTCTCCAAGAAGGACATACAGAGGGTCCTGAAACACATGAAAGGATGATCAGCATCGCTACCCACCAGAAAGATGCAAACTAAAACCAGAGTGAGATACCACTTCACACTGGTCAGAATGACCATCACAAATGAATCAACAAACAAGTACTGGCGAGGTTGTGGGAAAAAGGGAATGCTAGTACACTGTTGGCGGTAATGTAGACTGGTGCAGCCACTGTGGAAAACAGTATGGAATTTTCTCAGAAAAATAAAAATGGAACTGCCTTTGGACCCAGCAATTCCACTGCTGGTATAAACTTAGGGTTTATACCCTAAGAATCCTGAAACACCAATTCCAAAGAATCTATGCACCCCAATGTTCATAGCAGCACAATTTACAATAGCCAAGTGTTGGAAACAACCTAAGTGCCCATCAGTAAATGAATGGATCAAAAAACTATGGTACATTTACACAATGGAATACTATGCAGCAAAAAGAAAGAAGGAGCTCTTACCCTTTACAACAGTACAGATGGAACTGGAAAGTATTATGCTAAGCAAAATAAGCCAGGTGGTGAAAGACAAATACCATATGATCTCATGCATAAGTGGAACCTAATCAACAAAACAAACAAGCAAGCAAAATATAACCAGAGACACTGAAATGAAGAACAAACTGACAGTAACAAGAGGGGAGGGGAATAATGGGAAAAAATAGAGGAAGCATTGTCAATGAACAAATATAAAGGTCACAGGGACAAAGCCAAAGGGGGTTAAGGATCGAGGGTGGGAGGCAGGGATGGGTGGGGTGGCTGTGGGATGGCAGAGAGGGTGATGGAAATGGAGACAACTGTACTTGAACAACAATTTAAAAAAATGTGACCATTGGATTTGGCTACTGGTTGTCATCACAAGAACAATGTGAGTAGAGAAGAGGAAAGAAAACTTGGAGGGTTGAGAAAAAAATTAAAAATAAGTTTGAAAACATAGATATTTATTTTGAGAAGTTCTGAAATGAAAAGGAGTAGAGAAATTATACAGCAGCAAGCACAGATGTAGAATCAAAGCCAACTGAGTTTTTCATAAAAGAGAGATAATGTATTATATGACATATATAGGTTGAGGGGAATTATCCAGTAAGGAAAAAGAAATCAATGTTAGAAGAGATAGATGATATATTTGAAAGATAAAAATTTTTGAGAAAACATTATAGTTTTAGAGCATTAGGGTTCTTGTTCTTGAAAAGACTCTTTACCACATGGTTAGTTAAAAAATTAGTTACATTAAACCTATATTAAATCACAATTCCTGAAATGTGATTTTTACAATTAAATTTCTACATTTCAGTTGATATTGAACAGTTTTTTTTTCTTCTTACCTTATAATTGACATGAAAGATCAAAAGCTAAGAGCAAATGGACAGTGGATAACTAATATTCTAAACCTAAGCACAAATAACTGGGGGACAAATACCTTGACTGCAGTGAAACTCATTTTGCGACCCAGATCACTAACTTCCACTGCCCAGGCCCTTCCCTCAAATAAACTGAATACAAGGTGGAAAAGAGAAGGAGGATCTCCTTAGTTTTTATCATATTTTAGGGAAAGAACACTGTGGCTTACTCCACTCAACAAAGGAAACATTGTCAGCCTGTTCTCAATTTCAGTGTCTTTGGTTATATTTCCCTTGCTTGTTTGTTTTGTTGATTAGGTTCCTGTTAAAGGTGAGATCATATAGTATTTGTCTTTCACCACCTGGCTTATTTCACTTAGCATAATGCTTTCCAGTTCCATCCATGAGGGAATAGGGGAGGGAAATTTCAGGGGGAAAGTGTGAAGGGTTTCAGGAACAATTATAAAGGACACATGGATAATAATAAGGCAGAGTGGAAATGGGAAGGAGGCAGAGAGGGCTGGGGTATTGGGCTGGGTTGGGGGGAAAGGCAGAAAACTGTACTTGAACAGCAATAAAAGAAAAAGAAAAAAAGAAATAGAAAAACATTTGTTTACAAAAGTAAAAAATAAAAAAAAAAGGAAACCCTACTAGGTTTCCCCAGGAAAGCCCTGGTTTATGGCACTAGTACCTTTGGTTCTCAAAAGTAACCTGGTTTGGACAATGAAATATACGGTCATGCTATCCAACAGCCAGGTGAGAAGTAACTCTTTTCAGATGGAGAAATTAGCATCACATTTCCTGGGTAGAAATGTGCTCACTAATCTTCTGGAGACTATATGAGCAGGCAGAAAAGAGAACTGCCTAGAATAGACAATGTGAAGAGACAGAACAATAGAGCAGCCTATATTTCCATGTTTTATCATGGTGAGATTGAAGCAGACTTCTGTGAGTCAAGTAGACAGTAGAGAAGGTGTCCAAGTTTGATTAATCTCCCTGGTTCCCCGCAGCTAGTGAAGGCTAGCTACAGAGAATAGGGAGGTTCTAAGGCATGAGCAGGGCTGGAGCTTTTGGAGATAGAGGGAAGACAGGAAAGGTGGCTGGAGGAATTAGGGATATTGAATCTCCTGTCTCTGGGATTGTGAGATGGAAAGGAACATCTCATGGCTCCCAGAGAATGACACTGCCTCCTTAGAGCAGCATTTGATGCTTACTAGAGAGGGCATACTTAGCTGGCCATTGTTACATACACACTAAAGTATTCACAGAAGTGAAAGTGTCCCAATGAGGTTAAAAGTTTATTGCCTGTTTCTGCAATGGTTTCCTGCCAACCACTAGCAATGGAGTAATTTGATCCAGAAAGAAGGACAAAGGATCAAACTTTGTAAATGCAACACTCTTTGGTTAGCATTGGGAGGAGAAAAGGTGATGAAATTGATGCTTTAAATTAGACAAAACTAGAATGCACTTTTTCATAACACAAAGTGAAGGGAAATCTATGGGATCTTCTAAGATGTCATTAGGGATCAAAGAAAAGATAATAAATGAGGCATGGTTGAAGGCAGTGATTGGAGAAAAATAAAACTATCTTGGGTTTGTATATCACCATGTTGAGATTGCACAATAATCTCATTTGAGTAAAACCTTCCCTGCTCTTCCACCCCACTCCTCTCAATCGTTTCATTGTTGCAGCCTTTGTTTGGGCATTTGGGGATTTGGTATGTGTATAATTCATTTCATAAAATATTTTTTAGATTGTGGCTTATTCATTCATGAGATTAAAGAGTGATTGGTGATGAATTATGAACTCTAAATACCCAACGTCCCTTTCTAGAATATAACATTTTCAAACACCAAAAGCAATAATATCTAATTCAGAAGTTGGGGATAGAAAAGTCTAACACATCAGGAACCTGCATTTCCATCCTGCCCCACAGTACACTAAATAAATGCAGAGGTTTCACCTGTTATCAATTTTAATTCTCAGGTACAGAAGGGCAAGTCAAGTAGGTAACTAGCTTCTATAGATCTCTCCAAGAAAAACTGAAATGATCAACTTCAGGCAGCTAATCTAGGACTGGATCAAAACCCCTCAGGGAAATATTTATGTTTTACTAGTTTACTCAGAGAAACAGCTCTAGGGATCTGCAGATATCCTCTGTGATTTTGACTGAAGGGAACACTGGTGCCAGAGCTGAAGCTTGTGATTTAATCATTGAAGCAATTCGGCCTTTAGCAATCCTATCTCCTAAGAAATCAATAGCTACACTTTCACTTCTCTTAAAAGGTTTTTTTTAACTTCTCCACCTGGCCAAGATATTAATTTGTGTATGTTCCATTGTCTGCCTGTCTGGTTGATACCTTGAAATGTTGAAAGACTAATTCAGTAATTTGGTTTGAAATACTTTCTCCAAAAGATTTCCTTTGTCAATATTATCATCATTATTTTAATTCTTTATTGATTCACGTGCCATTTTCAAACACTTAAGTGCTTTAAATAATTATCCAAAGCATCCAAAGAAAACATTTCACATAAGTCTCCTAAATACAGAGTCTTCTAGTCAGTTGAAGGCAGCACAATATAGCCTGCAGAAATAAATCTAAAAAAGAATTCTCAGAAATTTCCATTAAATTAAAAACAAGCAAAAACAAATAAATAAACAAAAATCCAATTGAAGAGTTAGAGTAATTGGGGCAAAGAAGATCATGTCCTAACATAATGTCAAGGGCTTGTGAAATCTGGAATAGTCTATATGGAAGTTCTCAAACTTTCCACAGAATGGGGCTCTTGATCATATATGCATTATACCGATCAAGAAAACAAAGGCTTCCTTCTGAGATTTGCTTAAATAATTGTTAATTACATTAATACATAGTATGTTACTTTATAATAATTTTTAAATTAGTTTAACACTTGGATAGATATGGATTTAACAAAATTATGGGGTACACTGAACAATGATGGGGTACCAACACGGGCAAGAATAGGGGAGCCAGGAGACATAGATTCTTTTGCCTGAGGACTCACTATCATATGAAGTGTCCTTGCCTAGCCACATAAATGACTTTTTAAACTCTAAATATTCCACTTCTAAAATGTTAATATTATTGAACTCGCATAAATCTTATACACTGCTGCTAAACCAAAGAATTCTCTTTGCCCTCAAAGCTCAAGAGACAGCTCAATAAACACATGATTTTTCTCTTGTTGACAATATTTATAATTACTTCCAGAAAATATGTTTTATTATACTACAACCAATGTTCAAATTGATTTATTAGAGGAAATAGGCCAATTTTTATGGCAATTTGGCCTCGGACTTTCAGGATAGAAATCAACACTGCCTTACTCACAGGATCTTATAATTGGTTTATCCACTAAGTACTAAACTGAGAACAGAATGGAGATATTTCTAATTTTATCAGCAAAGGTGTTTAGTGAAACTGATTAGAATATGTGTACTAGAGGTTTTCTAGTCACTGGGTGTCACTAGCTACCAAACAAAGATCATGTCTTCTGTTTCTACATATGACCCACCCTGGTATTATACATCAACTAGCACTTGTTGATATCCTACTATACGTCAGCCATTGTTACAATTGTTGCAGATGTAAGTTACAGCTAAGACAGTAGTATGTGCTTCTATTAGGAGTCTCATTAGAAGAACAATATCATTTCATCTCTTTAGTCAACTTTGCTCTCAGTATACTTAAGAAAAAAGGAATAGATATATTTAAAATTCAAAGATGTGAAAACAAATATGCAAGTAGAATTACTTGTGTATATATCTGCTAAGTTTTTGGTACAATACATTTTTAAGGGTGCTCAGTCATTAGTTCTAGGTAGAAATTGGTACTTGATATCCTCAACACTTTATTCTCACATAACTGTGTTTGTTTATTTGTTAAAGATCAAGTAAGATAGGAACACATTCTCATATTCCAAATACTTAATTTAACTTTATTTTATTTTATTTTACTTTATTTCATTTTATTTTACTTTATTTCTATTATATTTTTCCACTGCTATTTAGTCCTCTTACATCCTTCCCCCCCACCCCCACCCCAGCAGTTACCATACTGGTTGATATCCATGAGTCCTTTTCCCTTTTTTCTCAATGCTTAATTATTGATGGTCTTTTCCCCCTATTTGTTCTAAATAATGATGTATTTAAGTGTAAGTTTACAAAATATTTATGTCACAGAGTTTTCCCTCAAAATGTTTGAGTTATATCTTTTATTAGTCTGCCACTTATGTCTTTTTTCTTAAGCATTTTATTCTTAGTTTAATCTTCCATTAAGAAGTAATAATAAATTATAGACAAAGATTCTAGTCAAGATAGCAGAATTGGTAAACATGTTAGTGGCATCCTCCTACAATTACATCAATATTACAATTTAGGTAACTACAGGACAACCATCATTCAGAACTTCCTGAAATCTAGCTGATCAGAAGTCCTATAACAAATGATACAAAAAAGAAGCAATATTGAGATAGTAGGAGAGGCAGTGATGTGGAACAGGCTGGTCCCACACCCATATCTGGTGGTAAAAAATTAGGAGTGATATCTCCACTGTGGAGGTCCCCTTGAGGAGTGAGGGGTCTCAGCAGCCTTATTCAGGGTCCTCAGCCCAGGGTTCCAATGCTGGAAAGACAAGTCCCCATAACTTCCGGCCATGAAACTTAGCAGGGTATGTGACTGGGTAAGACAAAGAAATTCTGGAGTTGCAGGTGTTCCTCTTAAAGGGCCCACATGACCTTATTCAAACTCACTTGCTCTGAAGTCCAGAGCCAGAACAAAAGCTCAAAAGGTGCCAGGAACATATGGGAAGGAACTGAATTACCTGCCTTTGGGGTGAGGGCTAGAAGGATAGCTTTACCCCAGACAAAAGTTCTGGAAGAAGCTGTTTTTATTTTGCTAAGCTCTTCCCCTGCCTAAACAGGCTGGTGCCAGCACAATATCCAATTCTCTATCAACCTGGCTAACACTGCTTGCCTGGTTCTGGTGATTCCTGAGATCCCCATCTCCCACCTAACTTGTGAGCCCACCCAAACCAGTTCTAGTGGCTTACACAGACAGACTTTCTTGGCCCATGTTAGACTTTCCTAAAATCTCTTAAAAGTTTACAAATACCAAAGAACAGCATCTAACTCCAATGTATCTCAGACCCCTTGCTAAGTGGTCTTAGGCCAAACACTAGTAGCAGCCAGACTTGTTTTGCAGTTTGGCCTCTCTCAGAAACCTCCAAGCCTAACACAAGTAGTACCATCTGCAGATCACTTTGTAGTTCATTCAGGGTAGCCCTGGGCAGGGTACAAGTGCAACTGAACTTGGTTTGTACCTCCAGGGACTCACTAGAGCCAGCACACCTAGTGGCCAATTTCAGATCATGCCAGAGTCCCACCCAATCACCTCTATGAGTGAGACACTCAAGGAGCTAATTTAGTAGGCACAAGAGGTCTGCTCAAGTGAGTTCTGTTCTGTTGGGTAGGCCCCTGCATAGCACTCTTCTACTGTACTTACAAGTGGTTCTTGTAGCCAATCAACCTAAGGGCCAATCCCTTCCACTGGTATGCCAAAATCAATCAAAGCTCCGCTATAGCAGAAGTGTGCATACAACCCACACCAGAATTACACCTGGAGCACCAGTTTTTATGACTGGGTAGGCTCTGTCACTGTGCCCTCCAGGACACCTACTACCACTGTGCCCTCCAGGACTGCCTTAACAAAACTGAGACACAGTATTTGTACCTAACACATAGAAACAAACACAGAGGCAGCCAAAATGAGAAGCTGAAGAAATATTTCCCAAAGAGAAGAACAAGAGAAATCCCCAGAAAAAGAACTAAATAAAATGGGGGCAAGCAATCTACCAGATTCAGAGTTCAAAACAATAGTTATAAGAATGCTCAAGAAACTTGGTGAGAATTCAACAGCATAAAAAAGGACACAGAAACTTTAAAAAAAGAAGCAGTCAGAAATATAGAATACAATAACTAAAATAAGGAATACACTAGAAGGAATCAACATCAGATTAGATGAAGAAGAAAATCAGATTTCCACAATATATAAAGAACTCATATGACTCAATACCAGGAAGGCAGACAATCCAATTAAAAAAATGGGCAAAGGATCTGAATATTCACTTCTCCAAGGAGGACATACAGAGGACCCAGAGACATATGAAAGGATGCTCAGCATCACTACCCACCAGAAAGATGCAGATTAAAACCACAGGGAGATATCACCTCACACTGGTCAAAATGACCACCATTAATAAATCAGCAACAACAACAAAAAAAACAAATGCTGGTGAGAATGTGGAAAGAAGAAAACCCTAGTGCACTATTGGAAATGCAGACTGGTTCAACCACAGTGGAAAACAGTATCAAATTTCTTCAAAAAACTAAAAATGAACCCTTGCTGGTGTGGCTCAGTAGATTGAGCACTGGCCTATGAACCAAAGGGTCACCAGTTTGATTCCCAGTCAGGGCACATGCCTGGGTTGTGGGCCAGGTCCCCAGTAGGAAGTACATGAGAGGCAACCACACATTTATGTTTCTTCCCCTCTCTTCCTCCCTCCCTTCCCCTCTGTCTAAATATAAATAAATAAAATTCTTTTAAAAAACCCTAATAATGAAACTGCCTTTTGACCTGGCAATTCCACTGGTGGGATTATACCTTAATGATCCTGAATCACCAATTCAAAAAAATTTAAGCACCCCAATGTTCATAGCAGCACTATTTACAATAGCTGGAAACAGCCCATCAGTAAATGAGTAGATCATAAATCTGGTACATTTACACAATGGAGTACTGCATAGCAGAATGAAACTCCTACCTTTTGTGAGAACATGTTTGAAACTGGAGAATATTATGCTAAGTGAAATCAACCAGTCAATGAAAGACAAATACCATATGATCTCACCTATAAGAGGTATCTAATGAACAAAAATAAACTAATGAGCAAAAATAAAACCAGAGGTATGGAAACATGGAACAGATTGACAGCGATCAGAGTGGGGGAAGAGGGATAATGGTGAAAAGAAGGGGAATGGACTAGACAAAGAAGATATATGAATGACCCACAGACATGGATGACAGTGTGGGGATTGGCTGTGGGAGGGGGCTGTGTGGAGGAAGGCAAAGGGGGAAAAATTGGGATAACTGCAATAAAATAATGTTAAACAACTTTTTAAAAAATCAACAATTTGGAGGATAAGAGGCAGAAACCACCTAATTGGAGCAGAATTTTTTTTAAAAAAATGAGGATAACTTAAGGGACATCTGAGACAACATCAAGCATTGCAATACCTGCATCACAATGGTACCAGACAGGGAAGAGAGAGCACAAAAGACTGAGAATTTATTTGAAGAAATAATAACTGAAAACCTCCTTAATTTGCTGAAGAAAAATGATGAACAAGCCTAGGAAGCACAGTGTCCCAAACAAGATAAACCTAAAGAAGCCCACACCAAGACACATCATAATTAAAATGCCAAAGGTTAAAAGCAAAGAACAAATCTTAAAAGTAGCAAGAGTAAAGCAATTAGTTACCTGAAAGGGAGCTCTCATAAGACTGTCAGCTGATTTCTCAACAAAACTTTGCACCCAGAAGAGACTGGCAAGAAATACTCAAAGTGATGAAAAACAAACACCTATAACCAAGATTACTCTTGCCTAGCAAATCTCTATCATTTAGAATCAGGACAGATTAAGAGCTTCTCAGAAAAGAAAAAGCTAAATGACTTCATTCATCATCAGTAAACTAGTATTACAAGAAATGTTAAAGGGTCTTCCCTACGAAGAAGAAAAAAGATAAAAATATGAATAATAAAATGTCAATAATTACTATCAACAATTACTTTAAATGCAAATTGATTAAATGCTCCAATCAAATGACATGCAGTGACTGATGGATAACAAAACAAGACCTTTACTCATGCTGTCAAGAAGGCATATACTTTAGGTCAAAAGATACACACAGAATGAAATAAAAGGATAAAAACAAAAAAAAGAAAGAAAAATCTGGGGTAGCAATACTTATATCAAAACAGATTTTAAAACAAAAGTTCAAACAAGAGACAAAAAAGGACCCAGCAAATCCATTTCTGCATACTTATACAAAGAAACCTAAAATACTAAATAAAAAAGACACATGCAGTCTATATGTTCATTACAGCATTATTGATAATAGCCAAGATATGGAAGCGACTTAAGTGTCTATCAATAGATGACCAGATAAGGAAGCAGTGCATATATACAATGGAATTAGATTCACCATAAAATGGAATGAAATCTCGTCATCTGAAATAATATGAATGGAACTAGAGGGTATTGTGCTGAATGAAATAAATCAGAGAAAGACAAATGCCATATGATTTCACTGATATATGGAACCTAAAAAACAAAATATAGAATAAGCAGAACTTAGACTCAGATAGAGAGAATATTTTGATGGCTGCAAGATGGGAAGGTTTTGGGAGGATGGGTAAAAATGTGAAGGGATTAAGAAATACTAATTGGTAGTTACAGAAGAGTCATGGGGTTGTAGAGTACAGCATAGGGAATATAGTCAATAATATTGTAATTACAATTTATTGACATCAGATGGGTATAGATTTATTGGGGTGATCACATCATAAGTTACATAAATTTCTAATTACTGGGTTGTACACCTGCAACTAATATAATATTGTATGTCGACTGTAATTAAAAAAGAAAAAAATTATCTAATTTGAAAAATAAATAAATCATGGAAGCCATTTGTAGCTGAAGAAAGAGGTAAGCATTTTCTGTTCTCAAAATATTAACTGTGCTTCTTCTTGTTTCTAACTATGAGAATATAAATATATGCTTTTACATATATTTTAAAACTATGACTGCTGTGTCAGGCACTGGGTTCATTTCTTGGGATACGATGGCTGAAATACAGTCCTTATTCTTGCCGATAATCACATTTAACATGGAGAAATAAAACACAGAAGCAAAAAGGTAAAATGCAAAGTGCTTAAGATCTGTTCCAAATATAGGATCAGAGCAAAAAAAAATATTTTTGAGTAAAGGGGTTCTAAACCCTCACAGAGAAGGTATTTTTCCATGCATCTTTAAAGATGAGAAGAAAGTCTCTAGGAAGGAAAGACATAGACATAAATATATACTCATTTATAAAGATTTTTAAAATGCATAGATAATAGTGAGTGGTCCAATAATAGTAGAGTTTAAATTTTAAGTGAACACTAAATATAATGGTTTTCACAAGCAAATGTTTATAAATAAAAGCAAGTTACTTGATGATTAATTATTCTAGGTATTGCCTTTTCAAGACCTTTGTCTAATGCAGAGGTCTTCATTAATTCATCACACTTAGAAGATATCTAGACTCTATAATGTCATCAGTACCCCTAATCTATTGGCACCACACTGTGTTCTTTCTGTTATGACTCCTTTCTTCCAAAACTCTGAATCCTTTGTCTAAACTATTATTTCTATGACTGCTACTGAGCTTAATATACATATGCCTCTATATCAGGTTGCCCATTTGTTTCTGTGGAAAAAAGTGATTATATTAAAAATTTAGAGCAAGAGCCATTCAGGTGAAGATATTTTATTAACATTTTTGGCATGAAACACATATATTTAGTTTTATTGACCCAATTCATGTGTGTTTTCTGTCATTGAACCAAAAAATAATCTTACATTAATTTATTTTCTTCAAAGTGCTTTGGTATTTTCTACTGCTTACTCAGGGGAAGTAAAAAGAAAGGAGAAGGGGATATAAGAGAGAGAATTAAAAACAAGTTCTTACGATAAAAAAGGTTTTATTTCTATGTTTAATAGACCTCTAAAGCTTCAAAAAAATTTCCACAACCTTTCTCCTCAGATAGATCATGGAGGCATTAAGAAAAACCTATAGCAGAGAGAAAATGTCAGGTAACATCATAGATATAAAACAGATTTTTTTCCGTAAAAAATCACTTGAAGGACATATTTTCTATAAATGTCCAGCACTTGCCTTGTGCAACCACTCTTACAAATAATGCAAGCACAGAAATTCTAGAATGTTAAAAATATGATTTTATGCATCTTTTTCATACAAGTGAATTCTAAACTCAAGTTAAAATGCTAATAAAGTGTATAGCCTTAATTTTTTGCTTCTGTCATTTGAAAATGGAGAATTTAAATGTCAATATTAATGATTTTATAAATATGCAATGCTTTGGAGATCCCTATTACCAGTTTTTAATGCAAAGAGATGTCAGCACTCCTAAAGATTCTAAAATACGTCATTCACTCATATTTCTGTTATATGGTTTTATAATAGCCATTTTAAGTAGCTAGAGACTGTTACTCTAAATTGAGTTTCTCAGAAAGAGATTTTTTAAAACCATAATAACAACAAAGTTATTACTAAAGAGAAAGGATTTATTCTCTAAGTTTCTTTGCAAAAGTCAATCATGCCTGCAGAGGAACTTGATTAATTGTGCATAATCTACAGATGTTATGGAAGCATTGTAAGTGAGAATGTTAATTATCTAACTTTTTAGCAGAAAGATAAGAGTTTAACCTTTAGAAAAAGAAAGACAGGACTAAATAACTCATGGGAATTAGTAATGGGATAGTGAGCTTTTTATATTCACAATGGCAACTGAAATCCATCCCAGGTGACAACTGACAGGAACACATGAACATCACTTGTTACCAGAGCTGACACGTGAAATGTTGGCAGCCTCTTCAGCTTCATCCTAAATAAGGGTCTATATCTCTAAAGTACTAAGAATACCAGCATTCATACCAGAAGAAATTTATTACTATGGATTACTTGAAGACAATTGAAACTAGTAAAGATTCAAGAATTATCAAGCTACTAAGATCTTATTTTTCAGGCTAGCCTGTAGTACAGCTGTTATAATGAATCATTGCTGGCCATAATCTAATGCATGTTTTTGAAAGCTATATTTGTGCTTGTTCCTTGTTTTGATGGTAAACACTGATTACTTTTGAATAAAAGCTCATTGAAATGTTTATATATATAATTTCCCTTTCTATCTGAAGTCAAATTTAACTTAAAACAAAGAATTGCACTTAGCTTAATTATGTGAACAATGCAGGGCATAAAGACATTTTATTGTAGCAATATATAATATGTCCCATGAAACCTAGATGCATTAGATGATAGCCCTTTTGAATAAAAATGCAAGGCCAGCAGCATTAGACCTTCAGATACAGGGCACTCTTTCAAAAGGAAGCTTCTCTAAAAATGCTTCCTCAGGATACTTTAAGAGACAGTCCTCTACTTGTTTGAATGTTGGTGTTCTTCAGACAATTTTGACCTCAACATTTTTCTTTACTTCTTCACTTAATAGATATGAAGGTATTGGATTCTCAACCTGGCTTTCAATTGCCACAGAAACACTGATGACTTCCAAGTCAATACCTCCAGATGAGCTTTTCAATTGCATCTCAGGAGAGCATGCCTACTTCAGTTGCCTACTATATACAGCAGATGTGAATCCCACTCTATAGGACCTCATATCCAATAAGTAAATTTTCTTCATTTTTCAATAATTAAATATAATTTCTATCTTGAGAACCCAATTTACCTGATAATGAATGCTTTCTGGTTAGTCACTAAAATGTGACAGGTGAAACATGGACCATATTGTGCTCTATGTAGACCATGTTTGTGTCCTAAGTGCCTAACACAGTACTAAGAATATGGTATATTAGATTAATTAAACTGTAGTGATATCCAACCTTTCCAATCAATATAACTTGCTTGGTCTAATTCTGGACTCTCTTGCTCCAACCCCAACGTCAGTTTTTCCTCAAAGTCTTGGGTGTTATCCTACTAAATATCCTTTGTGGCTCATTATTTTATTCCTCTGCATATAAAAATGATCAAAAATTCAAAAAGATAAGACATTTACTAATGCCATGAAAACAAAAATGTTCAGGAAATATAATTGTGTACTGTATGGCTTAGCAGTAAATAGCATTTACATAGTCATAATAATGTAAACATGATATATTAATTATCCAAAATGACATAAAACTATCAGGGATAGTAAAATATGTGGGAATGTAATGGAAGTCAAAAAATACTTCCTGAAAGTGAGAAGAGTATACATACATTATTTGGAAATATAGAGAATTACAAATACAAGGAGAAACAGAGAAAGGACATGAAATAATCTAGAGGGAATCTAGAAGTTCTAATGGTTTTTATTTTTATTTTTATTGTAATTTTTTCTTATTACCATTTAGTGCCCTTATACACTTCACACTACAGCAACTGTCATCCATGTCCATGAGTCCTTTTTCCCTTTTGCTCAATCCCTTCACCCCCTCACCTCGACCCTCCCACTAGCTGTCATCTTGCTCTTCATCTATTGCCTTCACCCCAAGGAATATGGGTCTGTCCCCATATTCCTTGTTAGTTCAATTTGTTCATTAGATTCCACATATAAATGAAATCATATGATATTTGTTTTTCACTGACTAGCTTATTTCACTTAGCATAATGTTTTCCAGGTCAATCCATACTGTTGCAAAAGGATAAATATTTTTTCCTTTTATGGCCAAGTAGTCATCCATTGTGCACCCTTATGTTCACTGCAGCATTATTTACAATCATTAAGATATGGAAGCAGCCCAAGTGGCCATCAGTGGATGAGTAAATAAAATAACTATGAGACATTTACACAATGGACTCTTATGGTTTTTAAACACACACTTAGCAATTGAACTCCACTTCTACAGGTTTCTAGTGCTAGCCAACTCCTGAGCCTTCTAGTAATTCTTTGTCAGCCCCCGCACTGTGGAGAATGCAGCATTCTTGTTTCTGCTTTGCCTGTTACCACTTGTTCTGCTGGTTTCCAGCTTTGAAAACTTTTCCTGCTAGACCTTCTGTTGCTTCCTCTCCAATTTCCTTTTCCCAATGGGTTTATGCCATATATATAAAGCATACATATAGCATAATATATATTATATAGATTTATATATAAATATATAATATTAATATATGTTATATATATATATTTATACATATAAAGTTATATATATATATTGAACTTTTAGTAGGAGTTTCTGATAGCACAGTTTATATTCAAACTGCCTTTTTATCCCTATGACTTTTTCCATCATTTTCAAAAGTTCTTTTCTCACTCTTATTTACAAAATATTTTCATTCAGGTTATTAAGCTGTCCCATACATTTCTGAATTTCTGTAATAGCAAAATTCAGAAATTCAATTAAGTTTCAGGTAGAAATTGTTTGTGCAAGACCTCACAGTAAGACAAATGGTTGACTTTTTCTCTATTTTCCTACCTAGTATTACTCCTCTTCCCAACATCCAACGATCAGCTCCTGGGGGAACTGGGAATAGAAAGAGGAAAGGGCAGGAAAGGAGCAGGAAAGGTCTTACTCTCCCAATTTAGTGATACTTCAGAGATCTGGAATTGATGTTCTCTAGCCCCGGTTTGTGTTCAAAGATGAATCTTTTCTTAGTGCATTTCCTTTGTAGATTTTTTTGAAAACACAACCCCATTTCTTATCCACATATCCTAGGGACTTCCAAATGTTGCTCATCTGACATGGCAATGACTCTGGTGTGTGGCCCACATCTCCCTCCTCAACTTCTGGCATTCCACCCCACTCAGACACTCTATGCAGGGCTCATGGTCCTGCCAGTCAAACCCGCTAGCACAAAGCAATGTCTCTCAAGCCCACTTTCAGTCCCTAGATTATTTTATTTGACAGACAGTTGGAGCGGAGCACAGGTGACTTCTATGGCAACACGTGTCTTCACTGTCCCACCTGAGCAACCACCCGGCCACAGCCTCTGACTTTACAATTTTCTAGGAAAAAAACGGGCACCACCCTTTGTGTGTAAAGATGCAAGTAATGCAATTTGAGCCCCCTAAAGCATCCATTAAAGCTCCTCAGATTCAGCAATAGGTGAGAGAAAGCACTTTATTCTTTTCTACTCATGGTGGTGGCAATACTGCTAGAGTGCTACAAATTCCTCCGAAGAAATGTTTTTCTTAATCTCTTCAGTCTCAGTACTTTATTCCCTCAAGTGGCTATTGGGCTCAGAGTTATATAACCTGTCTGAGGCTTTCCTCAGCAATTATGAATAAGAGGTCTAGAACCTCACTTTGGAAGGGCTTGTCCTTTATTTTTTTTTTCTTTTTATCTTGGTGCCTCAGTCAAACATGAGGTAAACATGGGGCTCAGTCAAACATGAGCCCCATATTTACATCCTGTTACTTTCTAACTAGGCAGCCATATCAAATCACTAAACTCCATTAAATAAAAGTTGACTGTATTGATCTCTGGGAGTCTTCCTATCCACAAATCAAGAGGAATTTTATATTCAGATACTATAGAAATGATTACATTTGCTTGCATGCCAGGCAAAAAGCATCAACACAAGAATATCCCACTGTAAGAGAGTATAGAAAATAGCTTGTTTAGATATACTATATATATTTTGTCTTTGTTTGACTCTTTAATGCTCAGTAAAATCAAGTACTAGCTAAAATGTGCAATAATAGAGACATATGTTTGCTAGTGATAGGACTGTAAATTAGTGCGCAGTCACTTTGAAATACACTATGGTATCATCATGTAAACCTCAATACTAATGTGGTTTCCTCCTGTAGTTCTACTCTCATAGGCATATGTGCTAGATAAACTCTTGCACACATATGTACCAGGAAACACATATCAACATGTTCATAGTAACATGTGTATAAGAGTTAAAACTGGAAACAGATAAAAATTTATAAGCAGTAGAATGGCTAAAATTGTGTTTTCATGTAGTACTATAGAATACTATGCTACAGAGAAGATCAATCAACTGTTGCATATACAACATGCATGAATCTCAAAAACATATTATTGAAAAAAGCAAGTCATATAAGAGAACACAGTGTGTGATTCCTTATATAGATTGCAAAACTGAAAAAAGTAAAAAAATACAGTGTTTAAGAATACAAAAGTGGTGACACCAACAAAGATAATCCAAAGAATGCTAAAATTAAAAATCATGATATTGCCTTGGCTGGTGTGGCTCAGTTGGTTGGAGCATTGTCCTGTAAATTGAAAGGTGGACAGGTTTGATTCTTGGTCAGGTCATGTGCACAGGTTGTGTGTTCTGTCCCAGATCAGGGAACATATGGGAGGCAGTCAATCATTTCTCCCACATTGATGTTTCTCTCTATCTCTCTCTGTGTCTGTCTGTCTGTCTGTCTGTCTCTCTCACTATTCCTCTCTCTCTGGAATAATAAAAAAATCATGATAGTGGGTACTTCTAGGGCTAGATAAGAACCATGATGAATGAGGACTACAAAGGACTTTTTAAGGTCCATTAATTAGGATCAAATATGGAAAAGAATGAAACCACTTTAAGTATTTGCATCACAGGACAATTAATCAGAAATTACTGACATAGGTGATGGAAGAACTGAGAGACCAAATAAGAGATAGTGAGGTAAGCCAGGAATTAGCGGTAGCAGGAATCTACTATCATTTCTGAGCCAAAAGAAAAAAAAAGGAGAAGGTGGTATTACCAGGACCCAGACTGAAGCACAAGGCCTGAGAGCCATGGAAAACAAACAGCCATTGCTGGAGCTTCTCCCTTCTCCTGCCTTCCAGTCTCCTGCCATGCTTCACGCTGACCTGACACAGATGGAAGGAAACTGGGGTAATGTAATGTGCAGGGGCCAAACCTCCTCTGATACAGAGCATCCGGCCTGACAGATCTGAACCTACGGGGTAGCAGGTTCTTTTTTCTTAAGGGAGTAGCAAGTATGTGCATGTCCATTTTATCATAAGTTTTTAAATATATACATTTTAACTTTATGTACAATATACATTGTAATATTTTTTAAAATTCTTCTCCTAGCATAGAGAGAAATGTTTTTCTTAGTAGATTGCATCAGTAATTTCGGTACTCTACAGGTACATGAAAAGTTCCAGATTGCACATTTTTTAATATAAGATCTTTTAAAATTCCAATCAGTTTCCACGATAAGAAAATGAACATAATAATACCTATTTTGTGAATTACTTCATGTTCTAAGGTCACAGCATGGATGAGAGGTCTAATACTGGGACCTGGCATGAGGTGGAACCTCAATGAAAGAGCACGTCAAGGGCTTTTCCTAACAGAGCTGTGAAAAATCTGGTGAACTCTTCACTGATTTCAGAACTTGACCAGAAAAACATGAATAATCCCAGATTTTCTTTCATATTCTCCAGGAAGGTAATTAACATTCTTCCATGAAGTTTGGTACTATATTCATTTTTGTTACTATCATATTCAAAAGCAGAAACCAAGTCTAAGAATTATTTTTTTAAAGATGCTACTGTTAAAGTACCCATTGTTCCAAGAGATTCAAGAAAAAAATGTGCTAAGTACATCAGAAAGATTGGCCACCCCTCCCAAAAGAAATGATTTAAAATAAAGCAATAGAGATTTAAAATTACTTCTTATAAACAATGTCAGGAATGTGTAGTTTATTGAGGACTGGAATAATCCCACAGCAGTGCAGTGAATTTTCATTGATACATAAGTGGTTGCCTGTTATTTGCAACAATGAAGAGGACTAATTTAACACAAGAATGTGGCAGGAGAGGCAATGCTGGCTCAATAATAGGTTCCTTCTCTGCAGGAATTCTGATGAGTGAGTAGGGGAAATAAGGATAGTTGCAGGGTAGGCAAGAGAAAGCAGAACAAGATGACTGCAAACCGCATGGCATCTTTGCCTAGAAGTCTATTACATGAATGTGCCAAGAAGCTGTTTCAGTGGCCTACTGTGTGAGTCAAAAAATGAGACTCCAACTTGACAAACTACAAAAGGCAAAGACTGGGTAAAGCTGATAGACTTCAGGGATCTCTGTTACTAGCTGTTACCTTCAAAGTGTCCTTGGCAGAAGATGAAAGCAGCCCCTGGCACACATAGCTGCAGGTGCGCAAAACGAACTTGGGTACAGAGCTGCAGGGGAAGAAAAGGTGTGCCCATCACTGGAATCCAATTTGTTAAAGGAAACTGTACATTCTGTGAAACTATTTACTCTGATTTCAAAATTAATGGTTGCCTTAGCAACACTTGAATCCCATGAGGCTCACATACAGTGCTAATTTCAATTCATAGACTCCTTCACAGATGAGGAGTGTGAACAATAACTCAGCATCCAGTTTGGCATGTCTCTCATAGGAAATGAGATTTCCTCTGCCTATAAAATAATAGCTCCAGTGTATCAATATCTTCTACACACCAGGTGATATACTACCAGCTTCACATTTGATTTCATTTGATGGTCATTGCAAGCCTGCAAGGTCAGCAGTATTATTCCCATTTTATAGGTTAAAAATGAGCTGTATGTAGGATTATATCCTAAGAACCCTAAAACACCAATCCAAAAAAACCTATGCACCTCAATGTTCATAGCAGCACAATTTACAATAGCCAAGTGCTGGAAGCAACCTAGGTGCCCATCAGCAAATGAATGGATCAAAAAACTATGGTATATTTACACAATGGAATTCTATGCAGGAGAAAGAAAGGAGCTCCTACTCTCTGCGACAGCATGGATGCAACTGGAAAGCATTATGCTAAGTGAAATAAGCCAGGCAGTGAAAGACAAATACCATATGATCGCATCTTTAACAGGAACCTAAACAACAAAACAAGCAAAACATAGCCAAAGACACTGAAATAGAGAACAGGCTGACAGTGACCACAGGGTAGAGGAGAGGACATTTCAAGGGAAAAGGGGAAGGGTTTACAGGAACAAATATAAAGGACACATGGACAAAAATTGGGGGGGGAGTGGGAGAGAGGTGGGGAGGATTGGGGGGTGGGCTGGGATGGGAGTAAAAGACAGAAAACTATACTTGAACAACAATTAAAATAAAAAAATTAAAAAAATGAGCTATAGAGAGGCTACATAATTTTCTCAAATTCACACAGCGGTGGTTTGAGGATTTTAATGTAGATGTGTTTGACAACAAAATTCTCTGTTTTTTAGCATTTCTAACTTTATAAATAATGCATTTTTAAACTGTGAAATAGCTTAGGGCTTATCTGCATAATATCCTTATTTAAAACAACAAACAAACAAACAAAAAGCTAGAAACACAAGAAGGCCAGGAAATCTATTCAAAGTAACAACCAATAATGGCAGAGTTGAGAACAGAATTCAGGTTTCAGGACTCACTTATAGAAGGTCACCTCTGAAACATCTAAATTGTGACATCCTCAGTATTGAACTATATCTTGTTCATTTTTGCATATCTCTTCTAGATCTAGGTAAGTATATGTAAAACCAAAGTAGAGATGAAAACTGAAAGGATTTCTGTGTTATGTTGTAACAGTACAGCAAGAGATTAACAGTTTAAACAGAAACCATTAAAGGTGATGGATTCTCACAGGCCCTTCCAAGTAGTGTGCATGCACAGCTACTCACGTTGTAAAGTACCCTTGTACAATTCTCCTATTGGTGTAGGGACTCACATTTATGAGATATCCCATTTATGTCTACAGCAGTCATCCGGAAGTTGACAGGAATAGGAGTCAAGAGGCAGATTTACTTTGTCCCAGGGTTTTCACAAAAGGTAAGGTCTAATCTGAAACAAAATTGAAAAGAGAAGGTTATCTATGGTGCTTCTTACTAAACTCTTTACTTTGTCACTACCTCTTGTCCATAGACTGATAATGTCTTCCCCCAAGCCACCAGACTCCCAAGGCCACCATACTGTCAGTCTTGTCATACTACAGTTTGGTTATCCAAAGTCCCCTGCTTTGAAAAACCATTAAGACTTGGCTTCTTCCACGGTAACCTTATGTTCGAAATTTACTTTTCATTCTTCTTCTTGCTATTCTTATCTCAATTACTGTTCCCTCAATGACCTCAGGAAGGTGTTATTAAATGATATTTCTGGTTAATTCTGAAACAAAACAATGAAGCCAATCTTTACATAAAGTCCCTCTTGCATTGTGTGGTAAAAGTCTCATTTTCCTGATCCACTAACCTCCCGTGGAGCCATTACGCCTTGCCACATGTGTGGCTTTTTGCAAATATTTCAATCCAGTACTGGTTTTTGGCTTACAGCATACCTTGTTAGGTGGTCAATGAAGATGTGAGAACCAGAGCCTCAAGGTGGAGGAATATGTCTAAAGGCAGAAAACTTAGGAAGAATGCCTTTAAACTAAAAAAAAACTGGTTACTGTTTACAAAGATATCGAATTGGTCAAGGCTTAGTAATCCATTCATTTCCAAAACATTTATTATGTGCTTACCATGTGCCAAACACTGGACTAGGTACAGGAAAGTTTTTTTTTAAATGAATAAGGAATAGTGTTACCCTTCAAGAAATCTATAATATAGTTAGAGAGACAATACATATGTTCATGACAACTCTCTGTAACAGCTGTTATAAATGAGAGGGAAAATTTGATGAAAAGATGGGCGTAAATAGGGATGAGCTGGGACTTGAACATTGTCTCTGCCACTTATTAGTAGACCCTAGCAAATCACTTAACAGCCACAGACTTAAGTGCCTTTGTCTTAAAACTTCAGAAAATACATGTATACTTTGTAAGGTTATTTAGAGAAAACACATATAAAACACCTATACTGATACTAGTGTACCTGGCATAAAAGACTTATATACTCAAAAACTATTATCATTATTTCTATTATTATAATAATAAAGATAAGACCACATGATATTATATATAAACACACAAGTGACTCAGAATTCATGAATCCAGAGAAATTTCTAGAACTCAGCAATGCTTTAAAGTGACAGTTATAAATTTGGTAGAGGAATAGAGAGAAAAGAATGAGGGTTGTCACAACTGCATATTCAAAGACACTGAGAAACATGATAGTTTAGGGACTGCTGGTGCATCTGGACAGCTACAGCAAAAAACCAGGGAAGTAACTGGTGAGGCTGGAGACCGCACCACAGAGACTTTATATCCACAGTAACCATTTGTCCCTGTTTACCTAGGATAAGCTTGAGTCATGGCTGTTGTCCCAAAGTAACTTAATATCACTCACTTTCACTTGGCTTGGATGCTGATTTATAGGGTCACTCTACATGCTTTCTATGGGGAGAAATTTTGGTCTAAACAGAAATCTACAAAGAGTGCCTAAACAAAGCTAACTTGAGGGATGACATAACTAATTCTGGTTTTAAAGAGCACATTCTTGCAATTCTGTTAACAATGGTGGAGGGTGACTCAGAGAGGGCAACCTGCAGACAGGTAGGATATGGAAGTCAGTATATGCTGCACTTTCAGTTATCTGGTCTGGATTACAATCATCACTAACATCTCTCTTCCATCTGTTTATATTTATTGCATTGTCACTATTATTATCTCTTTTCATATGACAAAACTAGAATCTAGAGAAGTTAAATTGTGTACTAAAGATCAGAGACATACAAATTCAAATCCACAGATTATACCACCAGGTCCCATGTTTGTAAAAATTAAATTATACTGTGATTACACAGGACTTAACCAAGGAACTGGTATCAGAATCCTCAACCAGTACCTGCCTGAGTAAATATAAAGTCTAGTCTTCTTTCAAGTCCTCTCTTCTTTTCGTACTCTAGATTCCCCAAAGAATTATTATGTTTTTCTTTCCCTTTCTCTTTTTTTTTTTCTTTTTTCATCCATCTAACTGGAACTCAGATAAATCCTCTTGACCTGCAACAGATCAGTTGTCCTGGATTCAGGATGCTCTTTCACTGTTTCTATGCTGTCAAAACCACCACAGAAAAGCCTAGGTTTAAGGTTGCCATTCATTAGCGAGAGGTGTCAGAAGAATAAGACAAGTTTACTTTCAAAAAGAGCATTTGGACAACTTTTACTCATTTAAATATGAGAAACAGTTGTCTACCACCATAACCATGATGCAAGAGGAAAAACTTCCCACACTTGTTCCAGTCTCTATTCTTACTATTCCCCATGAATCTCCTCAAGATGATTAAAAGTTATAACATGTACCCCCTTTGTAAAAAATGCATCTTTACCTGGCTGGCATAGCTCAGTGCATTGAGCGCGGGCTGGGAACCAAAGTGTCCCAGGTTCGATTCCCAGTCAGGGTACATGCCTGGATTACAGGCCATGACCCCCAGCAACCACACACTGATGTTTCTCTTTCTCTCTCCCTCTCTCTCTCTCTCTCTCTCCCCCCTCCCTCCCTTCCCGCTCTAAAATAAATAAATAAATAAATGCATCTTTACTATCATAAAACTATGACATTGGTATATTTCCCAAAGTTTAGGTTATAAACTCTTATTCATAATCACTTGAATACATAAAGAAGGAATACTGCTGATGGCATGGAAACAAGTTAACTGGCCTATGGTATTTAGGAAATAAAATTAAGAAAACCAAAAACTGATTGCTTATAAGAGGTCAGTGAAAGGGAATAATCAAAGATGATTCTCAAGTTTTGTCTTAAGCAAGCAAAGGAGTGAGCGGCTGGGTGGATGGTGATTTCATGAAATTGGGCAAGGGAACACAGAGAAACTGCTTGTAGGGTTGGATAAGTGATGATGAGTTCAGTAAGTATTTGTTGGTATAAAAGAAAGAATGAATGGATATAATAATTCTTTATTATATTATTATATAATATATATATTCCCATATATATTAATATATATATTATATATTAATTATATAATATATATAATATATATTATAGAATATATTAATTCTTTAATAAGAATTAAAGGAGAAGTCACTGAAATGAAAATATGATGGAGAAGTTAATTTAGAACAGAATGGGTTTAACCATAATTATTTCAAAGTGAGCCAAAAATTTTGAAGCAAAATTATTTGGATTCCTTTTACTAGTCAGACATTTATAGGATAAATGGGAATCATAGACATATGTGCATATAATTGTGGAAACACATTATTCTAAAAATGCCTGAAAACTGATTACAATCAACATTTAGAAGATCTGCATGATTCTGTCACATGTAATAATCTATTACTATAATGTTAACCAATTAAAAGGACTGGTTATTAGGGTGGGTGTGTGTGTGTGTGTGTGTGTGTGTGTGTGTGTGTTTTAATACCCTGGTGGATATTGTGCTAGAAAAGTGTTCTAGTTCTCCATAAGCATGATCTATACTCTCTGGCTCACTTACATAAGGTATATTTTATTCATTATCTCTGAAGACTATCTGAAGTCTTGGCTAGGATTTTTGTGAAAATTTTCCTATTTTAATTGAATTTTTCTGTATTTCAAAAGATAAATACATCCTTGGTTTAGATAATAAAGATAATTTTCCAGGTTGCTTCTAAAATATCATCTAATTTTTATTTCCCTGGAGATCTTTCTACAGCCAATGGCAACATTCTTGCTGACATACTTATATCGTCTATCTCTGTCCCAAAGGTGATGAGGAGATCTGACGGATAGAGACACATCAGCAGCCATGCCAACTGGCTGCCAACTTGGACATATGTACAGAGCAGAGAGGGTGCTAAAGTTCCTTATGCAGAGAGCCAACAGCCCACTGACATTCACCAATGACTGAAGAACGTGTCAATATCGCTACAGCATAGTCAAGTTTGGAGTGAGCCATGTTAAAGGTTCTGGAAAGGAGAAGATGACCACCTGGGTAGGGCACCACTCTGCTATGTATATGTGCCTCATTTGGCATCCACTTTGCATGTCTGCTGCTGGGCCTCCATCTGTCGGATCTCAATGCAATGTCAGAAATAAAAACTGAAGACTCCATGATTTCAAAATGCATTTTTCTGCTGGCTGCCTGATGGCTGTCAGGGGACATAGGATTTAGAAAGCCATCTTTGCTAAATGACCCTCTTATATAATATGTATGTTTTAATTTAACTCAGTTTCCATTTAATCTAATCGATATATAACTTCAGAGAGAGCTTTGAAAATTTAAAGATACAAAGTAAGAGAACATCATCCATCATTTTATCATAGAATCAGATCACATATAACTTTGAGTTAAATTTTGAAATATTTCCCTTTTACCAATTAAATGTGTACATTGAAAAAATATAGTATTAATTGGAATGTAATTTAACTTGTAATAAATTTAAATATAGCTTATCACAATAACTAACATTTTTCAAAACAAATCTAAGATCTTGAAAATATTTCCTGAATGTATTTAATTAAAACTTGTAAATTCATCTATATTATTAATACCACTTAACCTTTCCTGACTACATTTAGCCATATTTTTCACTGAAAGAACTAATTAATTAAAAATACATCAATAATTCTGTCAGTTTTATTTTTCCTTCTTTATTCTTATAATTTAAAGTATTTAATTTTTCTTTCCTATGTAATTATAAAAATTTACCTTTAGTTCAACTGTACTGCAGAATTTTTTTGAATGTATCTTTTTTGTGTATAAGAGGTGGCAATAAATTAAATCACAGTTTGAGAAAAATAAAAAATCAAAGGGCCTTTTGAAGAATGACAATGGACATCCTAGGATCTCTTGGCTAGGCTTGTACTAGTTAACCTTCTTAGGTAAATCCAATTTCATATATGTATCTTCAGAATTTGATTACTGGAGTTGTAGTCTCTGTATTATGATGTTTAGGTATTGTGGTCAATTCACACCTGGATGACCCCTAATGAATCCCATCCTTGTGCAATTATCTCCCTTTGAGTATAGGGTCAAAACTGTAAAATTATCTTACTGAAACTATATGGCAAACATAATGGGATATTAACCCATTATTACCTTAAATTATATAAGACTCTGACTTGAGAGAATGGCCTGAGGTTCTCCTGCTAGCCTTAGAAAACATAGTCCTTAGGGTGTTGATGACTGGCATCAGGAGAATATATAAGGGGATTAAATGGTAGTGAGAAAAAATAAAAAAGATTATATATTTTTAAAAAGTCCTGTTTTGAACTGACTATGGAGGAAAGTGCCTAGCAAGGCATAGCAGATAGCCTCTAGGAACTGAGAATAGCCCCCAGCCAACAGCTAGCAAAAAAAAAGGGGGGGACTTCAGTCATATAAGAACAAAGAAATGAATTCTGCCAAGAACTTGATTTAACTTAGCAGTGTATTTGTCCCTAGTCAAGCCTTCACATGATAACATAGCCTGGCTAACACCTTGGCTGCAGCCTTTTGAGAACCCAAGCAGAGGCTCCAGCTCACCTGAACCTGGACCCTTGACTCACAGAAATTGTCAGGTGATACATGGGTGTTATTTTAATCCATTAAGCTGTGGTAATTTATTTCACAGCACAGAAGCCTAACACAAGTTTATATACAATTCCCCAGAACTCATATTAATAAATAATTTGGTGTTGTGTTGGTTGGCTGGTGCTACCATAACAAAGTACAACAAACTGGGTGACTTAATCAATGGAATTTTGTTGTCTCACAATTCTCAAAGCTAAAAGTCTGAGTTTAGGGTGTCAGCAGGGTTCATTTTTTTGGTGGCTGTGAGGGAGAATCTGTTCCTTGCATCTCGCCTAGCTTCTGGTGGTTTGTTGGCAATTTTTGGCATTCCTTGGCTTCCAGAAGGATCTCATTATATTATCCCTGTGTGTATGTCTGACTCCAAATTTCCCCTTTTGGTTGATATAATGACACTTGGACTAGGGGTCCACTATAGTAAAATTACATTTTAACTAAGTCATATAAATACATCTATAATAATCATATTTCTAAATAAGGTTACAGAAAGCACTGGGAGTTAGGAGTTCAATGTTTCAAGGGTACAGAAGGACACAATTTGACTCATGCCAGTTGTTTAGCTCTTACTGTCAAAGTAAATTTTAAGAAAAGAACACTGTCATTTTAATTTAAGATATCATTTCTTCAAAATAATAAGCTCCCCTTTTATCCCTCACTTTGTCTGCCCTGCATCCATTTTTTTAAATCTATTTCTTTGAACACCTGGTTTTCACAGTGACAGGAACCATGAAAATATATCACATTAAAAGTTATATCAGTTTCACTCATTAAAATACAGAACAAGTACTTGTCTTGACTTATATAATTTGGTGCCCCAAAATATTCAGACTTTGAAGAGTATTGAAAACTTTGTGAACTACTAATATTTCCTTAGTAGTAACTTATTTTCAATCATACTTTTAGGGCAGAAAAATACAAAATTCATTTGATATTACCTAAGTTTGAAGACATCATCATTTCCAAGTGATGAAGATTTTTAAATAGTAAAGAGAATTTGTGGGCTGTAGAAATAGTTGTTGGTCAATTAAATATCTTCTGTCAGGTGCTCCAGTAAGTAGTTCACATATATCATCATCTTCACAGCAGCCACATGAAATAGATGTTAATATCCCCACTTTACAAATGAGGAAATGAAAGAAAATAGAATAAGCGATGTGTCTTAGATCACAGAGACTCTTATCTGAATTTTAATCAAATTTGCTTTTATTTCAAGACATGCGCTATTTTTACTATGTCCCAAGAATTCAACATTTATGTATTTCACAAAGTGTAGGTTTTAAAATTCTTAGAGGTCATTATCATCAACCATCACTTCATGGTACAAGTAAACACTTATTATTAACAAATACATCATGTCATTCAGAGACTTCTTTAGATGGCACCATTGGACTCAAAGAAAAAGCAGGTAGGAGTAGACAGGAAAATAGTTCCAGTCTTACTTACTTTTCCTCAGCCAGCATTCCAGAATCTCAAGTTGTCTCCCTAATGTAGAGTTGGATGAATACTGGATACACACACACACACACACACACAAAATGTTTTAAGGGGTCAACATGACACTAAAATGAAAGGCATAAGCCTACTATTACATTTATATGTCTCTCTCTCGTATGTTTCAAGAGCTTCTACTCTGATATTGTTTTTCCATTTCACACTGTTAACTCCTCATCCTATATTGTTTTCAGCGTATCATAAATTATTGATTGATCTAAAACTTGCACATTTTTGGTTGTATTTGTGGCCCTGAACTTAAAACATATCATGAGTTATAAGAGATATTCTACTCGTGCTCCCAAGCTGGAGAAATACCACATTACCAGAAACTAGCCATTTGGGAAGCACTTCCACAACTCTGTATCTGTAGCTCTGTAACCAAATGATCAGATCTGTTCCCTTTATCATCACAGCACAACCTCATAAGTAGCAATCTTTTCCTCTCTATTTCCAAGCCTAAGCTATGATTAATATGATTGATTTCAAAACCTATTGTGTCTTTCCTCTATGCACTGCCTAAATGTTGGCACATTATGATTGCAGTTGGTTGCATTGTTTCCATTTTATCTTAACATACTTGAACTTCAGGCCATTTAATCTCACCATGTAAATTTTTGTAATATTAAATGCAAGTGAACATTTTAAGCCAAGAGCCCTAGCACTTTTTTGTTAGACTATACAGTGGCTCCTAAAATACCATGAGGCATATTATAAATGACACTATTGACAAGAATTATAAATGGACCTTGGATAATATATAATCCATGTATTTGAGTCTGCCATGTATTATAATATGTTTATTATAAAATCAATCTGATCTCCAATTGGCAAAGCTAAAAAATCATGTGATTTTCTATGACTACATTTCCAATGTATTAAATTAAATACATTGAAAGGAGGGAGTGATGCCAGAAGGGTAATGGCATGTGAGATTCCCTTGGTCTCTCCCCTTGAAGTTTCAACTTGAACAGCTGTATAACTCAAGAAAACAGTCCCTGCCCAATGTACAAACATGTCTGAGAGATCTGCATGTCAAAACATCTAAAGATGGACAAGAGAGAATGAACTAGAGAGGAGATGAAGGAAAAAAGCTGAGGCAAGCCAGTGATACAGTCCTACAACCAGGAGCTCAAACTGGAGCACAGCCTAGAGAGGAGAATAATCAGGTTGTGGCTGGCATTCTGTTCAGCCAAGAGGAGCAAAGAGATTCCATAGGGATTCTAGTAGGAGTGGGGAGTACAAGCTGCGGATAAGCACAGAAACCTGGTCAAGACACAGCACAAAGGTTCAGTTGTGGTTGCCAGGTGGTTGGCATATGAGACAGAGAAACATAGCCACAGAGTCTGGCCACCCTGTAACCTCCAGAGCTTGCCTCCCTTCACCCTTGGTGTCAGGTTGCAGAGCACATTGTCTGCAAACTTGAGAACTGGTCCTACAGACTCACTTTTTTCTCTGAGCAAAGGATGCACTCTGTGACTGGTCCTGGGGTCAGATTGCAGGACCCCACATAGTTTGAGGTTACCATCACAAAGCTGGCTGGGTTCCTTTAGGTCTCCTCACCCCCTCTCCCCACATCATTGCTATACTTAAAGCAGCATCAGGCTACAGCATTGGGATTTCAAGATTTTGGAGTCCATTGCATTCCCCTGCAGAGCTGGTTCTCTAGGACTTGGGCAACAAGATCACAGGAAAAAAAAAAAAAACCTACCCAGGAAACACTACCCTAGAGAGATCAGAAAAGCCAGAGAAGTACAAGAGAGCAAAAAAACTTGTGATTCAGTGCCATTACTGGAAAAGAATATAAAGAACTCTTTGAATCAATTTGCTAGGAAAGTGCCACTCATACGTAGATGCTTAGACAGAGAAATAATCTGTCAAATACCACGAATAACCAAAAAAGTGAGGGAGCTTAAGGAGGAAATGAAAACCTCAAGAAAATAAACTTAAGGACACAGAAATATGTGATATAAATAACAGAGAATTCAAGACTGCAGTTCTGAAAAAAAAACTCAATGAGATATAAGAAAATACAGATAAGCAGTGTAATGAACTTAGAAAACCAAACAACAAACTAAATAAATACTTTACCAAATAGATTAAAACTTTAAAAAATTCTGGAGATGAAGAACTCAACAAAAAAGGTCAAGACTGAACTAGCAAGCATAAAAAACAGAGCTGAGAAAATGGAGAAAAGAATTAGTAATATTGAAAATAAACATCTAGAAATCATGCAGATGGAAGAAGAGAGAAACATGAGCATAAAAAGGAAATAAAAGAAACTCTGTGAGAATTATCTGACTCTACCAGAAAGAACAATATAAGAATAATAGACATAACAGAAGGAGAAGAGAGAAAGAAGGGAACTGAGAGCCTATTCAAACAGTTGATGAGAACTTCCCAAACCTACAGAAAGAGATAGATCCTTGAAACCAAGAAGCAAACAGAACACCTAATTACCTCAATCCTAAAAGGCCTTCTCCAAGGCATATTGCACTGACTGTTAAGAATTAATGACAAAGAAAGAAATCTCAAGGCAGCCAGAAGAAAGAAGAAAGTAATCTGTAGAGGAAAGACCATTGTATTATCATTGGACTTCTCAGCAGAATTTCTACAAAATCAAAAAGAATAGAAAAATTACTAGCCAAGAATAATACATTCAGTAAAGTTTTCCTTTACATATGAAGGAGAAGTAATAACTTTTTCATACATACAAAAGGTGAGGGAACTGATCACTGAAAGACCTTCATTGTAGGAAATACTCTATACTACCTGCAACATAGAATAAAACTACAAGTAAGATCACCAACAAATTACAACATAAACAGGAATAATTTATGACAACAAAAACAATAAGGGAAGGAGGTAAAAGCCTGAATTTGCAAAGGATGGAGATCAGATGCATTAAAAAGAAAAAGGATATACACACACATACACACAACTTTCCTTCTCATAAACTTGATGGTAACCACACACACACACACACACACACACACAAAAAAAAAACTTAAAAAAAACTGAGACACATAGCTTAAAAAAGAGAAAATAGAGGAAAAAACAATAGAATAAGACCAAATGAAAACAACAGACAGAAACACAAAGGAAAAGAACCAATGGAGGCACAGAGGTACTAGAAAACAAAAGATAAAATGGCTATAGAAAATCCTCATGGATTAATAATTACCATAAATGCAAATGGACTGACTTCACCAATAAAACTGTATGAAGTAGCTGATTAGATCAAAAAATAAAACACAACCATATGCTGCCTTCAGGAGACACATCTAAGCTGCAAAGACAAGTTAGACGCAAAGGGCAAGGGTGGAAAATGATTCTCCAATCAAATAACATCTATAGAAAAACAGATGTAGACATATTGATACCTGATAAAATAGATTTCAAGATAACAAATGTAACACAAGGTAAAGATGGACATTTTATAATGATAAAGGAGACACTACATCAATAAGATGTAACACTTCTTAATATATAAGCGCCTGATCAGGGAGCACCAAAATATAAAGAAACAACTAACAGAACTAAAGGAAGAAACAGACAAAAACATAATCATAGCTGGGAATCTTAATACTCCATTTATCTCCAAATGGGAAATCAATAAAGAAATATCTGCCTTAACCCTGCAGAGGTCACAGCTGATCTGAGAGATACAAACTCTTTTCTTAAATATTGTTACTTAGATGGTGTATGGGTTCAAGGTCATGACTAGTTGCATTTTTGCGAATGACTGATGTTAAACCATAATATATAAGCTATAAATATATAATTATATTTGGTTATAATATGTATTTCAAAAGGTCTCTGAAATTTAATAGCAAATTTTATCTGAGAGATACTGCAACATTCAAAGTCAGTGTTGGTGTAGTTGTTTGTGTGTGCAAGTGTAAACTTCAAAGCCAATGTCATTTTTTTCACTCAACACTGAAAATGGCTGTAAAAGTATGTTGATTGAATAATCCAAGAGATGTCAAGGAACTTCAGCAAATCCTTCTTGAATCTGATGATGAGAATGATAAGGTCAAATGTAAAAATGAAAGGGATTTATAGTCTCTAGATGGTGTGGGTCAGCGGATTGAATGCCAACCTGTGAACCAAAGGGTCACCCATTCCATTCCCAGTTAGGGCACATGCCTGGGTTGCAGGCCAGGTCCTGAGTACAGGGCACTTGAGGGACAACCACAATTTGATGTTTCCCTTCCTCTTTCTCCCTCTCTCCCCCTCTCTAAAAATAAATAAAATCCTTTTTAAAAAAGAAAGGGATTTAGAAGATGAAGATTATAGGTGTATATAGGTACACTTTGCCTCCTCACACTACCAAAAGCAGGACAACAGCAAATTTAAAAACAAAAAATAATCAGAACTGTGAGCAAACCAAACTGTATGGAAGTCTGACAACCAAGGAGTTAAAGAAGAAACCTTCATCCAGACTAGTAGGAGGGATGTGATGGGCATCCAGGATGGAGAGGACTTGCAGCAAGACAGCAACTGGAGGACCAGGGCAAGCAAAGGGGTAGCTGGCAGATGGGGCAGTACCACATTCGCATGTGGATAAACCAGGAAAAACAACTGGGAAGCAATATAGACCATGCAACCTAGGGCTTCCATGCAGGGAAATAAAGCCTCAAAACCTGTGGCTGTAAAAACCTGTGGGGGTTGCAATGGCTGGAGAAATTCCCAGCCTTGCAGGAGGGTTCATTGAAGAGACCCACAGGGTCATAGAACATACACAAAACCAGCCACTTGGAAATCAGCACCAGAAAGGCCCAATTTGCTCCTCGGTAGTGAAGGAAGTGACTGAAAGCCAGCTGAGAGCCGAACAAGTGGCATTATTTTCGCTCAGATCCCTCCCCCATATACAGCATCACAACATAGCAAAGTGGGTTGCCCCACCTTGGCAAATACCTAAGGCTCTGTCCCTTACTACATAACAGGCATGCTGAGACAAAAAAAAAAAAAAATATATGGCCCAAATGAAAGAACAGATCAAAACTCCAAAAATAAGCCCTGGCTGGCATAGCTCAGTGGATTGAGCGTGCGCTGCAGACTAAAGTGTCGCAGGTTCGATTTCCAGCCAGGGTACATGCCTGGGTTGCAGGCCATAACCCCCAGCAACCGAACATTGATGTCTCTCTCTCTCTCTTCCCTCTCTAAAAATAAATAAATAAAATCTTAAAAAAAAAAAGCTCCAAAAGTAGAACTAAGCAATGAAGAGAAAGACAAACTATCAGATGCATAGTTCAGAACACTGGTAATCAGGATGCTCACAAAATTGGTTGAGTATGGTCACAAAATAAAGGAAAGAGTGAAGACTATGCAAAGTAAATTAAAGGAAAATACACAGGGTACCAACAATGAAAGAAAGGAAACCAGGACTCAAATCAATGACTTGGAACAGAAGGAAGAAATAAACATTCAACCAGAACAGAATGAAGAATCAAGAATTCAAAAAAGTGAGGAGAGTCTTAGAAACTTTAAACATTTCAACCTTTGAATCATAGGGCTGCCAAAAGAAGAGGAAGAGCAAGAAATTGGAAAATTTATTTGAACAAATAATGAAGGAGAATTTCCACAATCTGGCAAAGGAAATAGAGTTCCAGGAAGTACAGGAAGCTCAGAAAGTTCCAGAGAAATTGGACCTAAGAAATTGGAAGCACACACCAAAGCACATGGTAATCACATTACCCAAGATTAAAGATAAGGAGAAAATCTTAAAAGCACCGAGAGAAAAGAAGACAATTACCTATAAGGAGTTCCCATAAGACTATCAGCTGATTTCTCAAAAGAAATCTTGCAGGCAAGAAGGGGCTGGAAATAAGTGTTCAAAGTCATGAAAGGCAAGGACCAACATCCAAGACTACTCTATCCAGCAAAGCAATCATTCAGAATGGAAGGGTAGATAAAGTGCTCCCCAGATGAGGTCAAGTTAATGGAGTTCATCATCACCAAGCCCTTATTATATGAAATGTTAAAGGAACTTATCTAACAAAAAGAAGATGATCAAAAATATGAACAGTAAAATGACAACAAACACACAACTATCAACAACTGAACCTAAAACAAACAAACTAAGCAAACAACTGGAACAGGAACAGAATCACAGAAATGGAGAGCACTAGACGAGTTATCAGTGTGGAGGGTGAGTGAGGAGATTGTGGGGAAAGGTACAGGGAATAAGAAGCATAAATTGTAGGTACAAAGTAGATTGGAGGAGGTTAAGAATTGTATGGGAAATGGAGAAGCCAAAGAACTTATATGTATGATCCATAGACATGAACTAAGGTGAGGGAATGCTGATGGGAGGGGGATGCAGGAGAGAGGGGAATAAAGGGGAGAAAAAATGGGACAACTGTAATAGCATAATCAATGAAATATATTAAAAAGAATAATCTTAATAAGGTTAATAATAAAACAGTTGGTTTAAGAAACAATAAAAAAAGATGAAGGTTATGTAGAAGTTTGTTCAGAAGATTTGGATACCAAGCAAGATATTTATGGTGAATAAAGTGAAGATAAATTAGACATGAATGAAGAGTATTTTTTTTGGAAAGGATAAAGAATCAAAATAGAGGGGGGAATCCAATAAAAAGATGAACTGGAAAACAGCTGCCAAATATTTTATGTCAACTACCATTAGTTTGGCCAAATGCAAAAAAAATGCCAAGACAGAAGAAACTTGGAACTGCTTTATCACAAATAATATTTTATATCTGATCTTATTATATACAAATAAATACATTACTTCTGTCTTGAGCTGGTTTTCATGAAAAAGAGATGCTAAACAAATACACAAAACAGAATTTAAAGCACTTTTAGCTCTCTTAATCTAGCTGGTTTACATAGCAGCAATCGGCTAAATTTATGGGCTACAGATGGTAGTGGGATTGAATCTTTTAGATTTATTATATCTTTACAGAGATTTAGATATATTCAAAATTATATCTTGCTTGATGATGAATTTACCCACTTAGAACTCCTGAAAGTGCACAAATTAGTGGCTATGAAAGATATTTTCTCAGCATTTGTAGAAAATTGTAAATTATGTTACTTTATGGGACAGAATGTAACAATAGACAAAATGTTACCTGGGTTTAGAAGCAAATGTGGGTTTAGACAATATATTCTACCCAAGCCTGGTAAATATTGTATAAAAATTTCTGCTGTGGTCAATTCAAAAGTATTTTACACAGGAAATCTTGAAATATATGCCAGTAAGCAGCCCAAAGGTCTTTACTTGATTAGTAGTAAGCCAGAAGACATAACCAAGAGACTTGCAGAACCCATTTACTCATCAGTATATAACACTACAGCAGATAACTTATATATAAACCTTATCTCTCACTTAAAAAAGGAGTGGCTTTCATATGTAGGTACTGTTCATAAAAATAAATGCCAGCTACCCCCTGAATTCATGTCTTCTAAAAACAGGCCTGAAGAATCCAACTTGTTGCTTGTGGTGCAGATTGCACACTGGTATCTCATATACCAAAAAAGGGAAAAACATAATTTTAGTTTCAAGCATACATTTCAATGATACCATAAATTTAGATTTGCAAAAGCCTGACACAATAGAATATTACAACCAAAGTCGGGGTTGACACTGTGGACCAAATGATAGTTACATGTAGCATAGCCAGGAACATCAGAATATGGCCTATGGTTATATTCTACACAATTTTGAATATTGCAGGAATAAATACTCAGACTATTCATATGCTGAACAGCAATATGAAAATAAGGCACAGTATATTTATTAGAAATCTCATAACTCACTGTCAGAACAAATAAAAAGGTGTTCAGAATTCTCTTCAGGTGTGCATAAGCCTTTACACCTGAAACTTCATCAATTCCATACATAAATTGAATGATTCTAATGACAACACAGGTATGGCTCCCTTGACAATCAGGAAAAAGAAAAGATGTGTTAGTTGCTATGCATCCAAAAAAAGTCACTTATCAAAATATTTTTGCAATGTTATGAAAAACATTTATGCCTTGAGCATAGCAATATTGTTTTCAATGACAGTTTCAAACATTTTGCAAAGCCAACTACTGAAGATTCTGATTAATTAATGTTAAAGATATTTTTGGTTGTACTTTTTAGCAATCTCTATGCTTCCATTATTTGAAAAGAAAAGTTTTTATTTTTTGTTAAATAATTTCTAGATTGTAACAAAATAAATTTAAAATAATGTATTTTATTATATAAGTATAATAAATGCAAATTGGCAGTGTTTTTAATTTTTCTATCTCATTTCAGCACATACTAATAATAAATGTATCACTTGGATGCATGCAACTTACATTGTAATTTTTTTTACTATGACCCTTGCAGGGTTAAATGAAACATTAGAACAATGGACATACTTAACATTTACAAAGCCGTTCATCCCAGAACATCAGAATATACATTCTTCTTCAGTATATATGGAACATTCTCAAGGGCAGACTATATGCTGGGTCACAAAACTAGCCTCAATAAATTCAAAAAGATTGAAATCACACCAAGCATATCCTCTGACCACAATGCTTTGAAATTAAAATCAACTGCAAAAAGGAAGCAAAGAAACTGACAAATGTGTGGAAATTAAATAACATACTACTAATAAATAACTGGGTCAAAAAAGAAATAAAAGGTGAGATCAAAAGATATATAGAGACAAATGAGAATGACAATATGACACATCAAAACTTCTGTCATTCAACAAAAGCAGTAATGAGGACAGTGTATATCATTGCTCAAAAAAAAAAAAGGAAATCCCAAGTAAACAACCTAACATTACATCACATCCTAAAGAACTAGAAAAAGAAGAATAAGAGCAACCCAAACTCAGAAGAAGAAAGAAAATAAGAAATTTAGAGCAGAATTAAATGAAGTAGAGAACAAAAGGAATTCACAAAAATTAGCCCTGGCTGGCATAGCTCAGTGGATTGAGCACGGGCTGCAAACCAAAGTGTTGAAAGTTCAATTCCCAGTCAGGGCATATGCCTGGGTTGCAGGCCATGACCCCCAGCAACCACACATTGATATTTCTCTCTCTCTCTCTATCTCCCTCCCTTCCCTCTCTGAAAATAAATAAATAAAATCTTAAAAAAAAAGAATTCACAAAAATTAATAGAAGAGCTGGATCTTTGTAAAGATTAATAATATTGACTAAGGAATAAAAACAAAATATTCATATAAACAAAATCAGAAATGAAAGAATTTACCACTGACAGCATAGATATATAAAAATCATACTAGAATACTTCAAAAGACTATATGCCACCAAATTAATAACCTGGAAGAAATGTGTGTCTACAAATACATTACCTTAGACTGAATCATGAAGAACTGGAAAATCTAAATAAACCAATTAACAGTGAGGAAATTGAAACAATTATCAAAAACCTCCCCCCAAAATAAATGTCCAGGACCAGATGACTTCACTAGTCATTCTACCAAATATTCAGAAATGATCTAATGCCCATCCTTCTCAAGCTTTTCCAAGAAAAAAGAGGAAGGGGCCATACTTCCTAACAAATTATATAAGGTCAACATAACACTGATACCAAAACCTGGCAAGGAAAACACACACACACACTCACACACAAAACCTACAGAACAATATGTCTAAAGAATGCAGATGCAAAAATCATCAACAAAATAGTAGGAAATCGAATACAACAATACATTAAAAAATGCTACATTATGACCAAGTGGGGCTCATTCAAAGGCATGAGAATGGTTTAACATATGCAAATTAACCAATGTAATATACCACATTAACAAAATAAAGGATAAAAATTATATGATCTTATTATAGATGCAGAAAAAAACATTTCATAAAATACAACATCAATTTAGAATTAAAATACTGAATAAAATGGGTATAGAAGGAAAGTACCTCAATATAATCAAGCCCACCTGTGACAAACCTTAGTCAATATTATACTTAATGGTGAAAAACTGAAAGCTTTTCCAGTAAAATCAAGAACAGGGTGAGGATGCCCACTCTCACCACTCTTAGTCAACATAGTTCTGGAGTTCCTAGCCAGAGCAATCAGGCAAGAGAAAGAAACCAAAGGCATCCAAATTATAAATGAACCAGTAAAAGGCTCACTTTCAAGATGACATGATTCTGTATATAGAAAACTCTAAGGACTCCACCAAAAAAAAAAAAACTATTAGAAACAATAAACAAATACAGTAAAGTTACAGTATACAAAAATCAAGGTACATAAATCCACTGCTTTGCTATATACTAACAATTAAACTTCAGAAATAAATTTTAAAAATTCCTTTGTAACTGCAAAAAAAAATAAAATACCTAGGAATAAACATACAAAGGATGTGAAAACTGGAAACTACAAAGCATTATTTAAAAAAGACTGAAAAAGACACAATGAAATCAAAAGATATTCCTGTTCATGGATTGGAAGAATCAACATAGTTGAAATGGCCATATTACCCAAAGTAATATTCAGATTTAATGCAGTCCCCATCAAAGTCCCAATGTTATTTTTAAAGAAATAGAAAAAAAAACACATCAGGTTAGTATAAATCTGTTACTGAGGGATGTGGGTATCTTATGGTATCTAAAGGAAAAGAATTTGCTGAGACCTGCATGGAGGGATATGGCTCTGTATGGTGGTTTGTTGAAGTTATATGATTAAGGTGGTTCCCCACCTGACTTCTAAATGTGCCACATTCATCTCCCTCACCACAGATGAAGTCCAACATTGTCTTCAGGAAGGCCAGGATAAAGGTCATTGCCCAGAGTTTATGCTCCATATGAAAGTACAGTCCTGTCCAGAACCTGGCTAGCTTAGCATGTGTTTCCAGTTTCAATCCATTTTATGCTCTCTTGGGAGCCTACATGTGGAGTTGCATGGCCCTGGGCTACATGGCTGTGAGGGTCATGTGGAGAGAATAGGCAAATGCACCGTGTAAGCATAGGTCACAAGCAAGAGAGAGAGAGAGTTGTTTCCCCGGAGTTATAACCAGGAGTTTTGGTTTGGGATGAACCAGATGCTATCTCAAAAGAACCAATCAACTCTCCAAATTTTCACAGTCTTCAAATGGGTCCACACCCTCTAGATGTACTGACAGACCTCTATGGGCCAGCATCTATCTCTGTATCCCTCCAACAATCCAGTACCAGAGGTGGCGGCGGGGGGTGTTAATCCCCTTGGCAGAGAAATGATCTTATCCAGAAGTATATGAAGCTACAGCTTCCTGGCTGAGCAAACAGGCTTATGCTTCTCAGTTTATTAAACTCAATGTCTAGTGTTTTCTTTCCTTTATCAATATCTAGCTCAACACTGATGGTAACAGAAAACAAAAGAACCTGAAAAGCCAAAGCAATGCTGAGAGGAAAAAAAAACAACAAACAAAGCCAGAAGTATCTACCTGACTTCAAATTATAAGACAAATTTACAATAATCAAACAGCATGGTAGTGGCAGAAAAATAGTCACACAGACCAATGGTACAAAACTGAGAGTTCAGAAATAAAACCACATGTATATGAGCAAATAGTTTTGACAAAGGAGTCAAAGGTACACAATGGAGAAACAAAACATCTTCAGTAAGTGTGTTGGAGAAATTGAAAAGCAATAGCAGAAGAATGAACATATAAGGAAATATAAACCTGTGAACCTTGGTCTTAGGAAACATTTTATGAATTTGACTTCAAAGGCAAGGGAAGTAAGCCAAAAATAAAAGTGTGGGACTATGTCAAACTAAAAAGTTTTTGCACAGCAAAAGAAACTGCCAACAAAACAAAAAGTCAACCACCAGAATGGGAGATGATTGGTAAACAACAGCTCCAACATGGGATGAATATCCAAAATATATAAAGAACTCAAATAACTCCCCACCAAACAAATAACAATTTAATTAAAAATAGCCACAGGACCTGAACAGATACCTCTCCCAAACAGGCATACAAATGGCCAACAAATATATAAAAAGATATTTAACTTCACTAGCTAGTAAGGAAATTCAAATAAAAACCACAATGAAATACCACCACACACATGTTAGGATGTCCATTGTCACCAAGACAGGTAATAACAAGTGTTGGAGAGGTTGTAAAGAAAATGGAACTCTCGTCACTGTTGATGGGAAGGTAAACTGGTACAGTCACTATGAAAAACAGAATGGAGGTTGCTGAAAAAATTCAGAATAGAGCTACCATATGACCCAGGAGTCCCTCTTCTGAGTATCTACCCAAAAAACAAAAACCGTTTATTTGCAAAGACATAGGAACCCTTATGTTCATTGTAGCACTATTCATGGTTGCCAAGACATAGAGAAAAAGTGTCCTTTAACAGAGGATCACATAAAGATGTGGTATATATACTATGGAATACTGCTGATTCATAAGAAAAGATGACATAGTGCCATTTGTGACAACATGAATGGACCTTGAGAATATTGTATTAAGTGAAATAATTCAGACAGATGAAGTTAAGAACGATATGATTTCACTCATATGTGGGCTATGAAACTGAAACCCACAAACACAGACAACAGTATGGTGGTCACCAGAGGGAAGGAGGTGGACGGATGATGGGGCAAAAGGAGACAAATATATGGTGATGGAAGATGATTTGACTTTGGGTGGTGGGCAAACAATGCAATATATGGATCATGTATCATAGAAATGTACATTTGGAACCTATGTTATCTTATTAATCAGTGTCACCCAAATAAATTTAATAAAAAAAGGAAGGAAAACTGTTTATTGTAAAATACAGTTATTTAGTACCTATAATATGTTAGTTAATCTTGGAAAAGCAGGCGAGGAAATAGATTCAATACTCATAAACTTTACTGTTATAGAACATACACTCTAACTAAAAAACTAACTTCCCAAGAATTGTTCTGTCCTGAATTTGTCAATATTTTTAGATGTCTTATTTGGTGCTTAAGGTTACCATTTATTCCATATATATCTTTTGCCAATATCTAAATATTATTGATACTTCTAAGTTATGTTTAGTCAGTGAAAAATAGCTAATTTAGATTTAGTTTGTGCCATGTTTGACATATAACTGCTATGCTGCTATAACTGAAACATTTTGGAAAATAAAACACCCCTTGTAAAAGAGAATGGCTAAAATTTTAACCCAAGATGTGAAAAGAAAGGCTAATAACTCAGTTTTATTTCTAACAACAAAAGGAAATGATTAATTCCTCTTTCATTAGCCATTTGTGACCTCAGTTCAATGACCCTTATGAATATTCTTCTGAGAGCTATTTGCTAGGTACACTCTAGCTTTAACACTTTTACAGACATCCTTGTGATGACAGATACAGATTTGGGGGTATTACTATCTCATCACCTTTTTGTTCTGCTTGTTCTCCCCTTGCAAAGTTTTTCCTCTGCACTTTAGCAAGTGTGTGTTCAGTGTCTGTGTGTGCATGTGTGCAGAATGATTAGTTTCCAAATCATGAAATACACAAATTATACAGATTTGTTTTTCTCTTAAGTGCTATTTTAAATGTTTTTGTTCTATCATTTTTATCTGATTCTTATTTCATAATTGTCTTTTTGAATGTTTTTCTATTTGTTAAATATGTGATCATTTGCATTATTTTCTCTAATTTTTAAACATTTATATGTAATTAGCAGTATATAAAAATAATGATTGAGTATTTATGATTTCATAAATGTTACCCAGCCATTCACTTTTTAAAAAATGTATAGTTCATTTCAAATAGATGAGTTTATGTACCATAAGGTAAACTCATTCTAATTTACATAAATTTAGACATCTTACTCATACTTAGATTGTATACTTGTTGCAAAGTAAGATGTTTCTATTTTGAATGGGTTTTTTTGTTATCTTTTATGTGTGGCTGTGAAATTGTCATTTGTGTCTATTGCAACCAGCTGTAGTAAACAGAAACAATACAATAACGTTAAATGCAGATGCTCAAATTTCACAAAATGAGTGAATGACAACTGATGATGGAACAGTGAACATGATTAACTTAGTACAGAGGCTAATATACAAAAAAACAATAATGGCGTTATCCTTCCATGTTATTCAAAAATACACAATGTATTGACTTTGACCATCTCATATAAGCGTTACAGTGTTTTCAATACAGAATACAGACAATATGATGCAATCATCTTTTATATTCTCAGAAACAATAGCCATAGAGTCCCCATATTATGTGTTGTGTTGACAAAGAGCTATTCTTGTTTGTAACTGGAAATTTAAAGTGTTTATTTTCTTCTCCAGATATATTTAAACTTAAAAAAATAGATGAAAAATATAGCAGCAATTATTAAAATAATTTACTTTTAGCACTAAGCACTGACCTATAGATTTTCCTTTACTTTTTTCAGTGTCATTTAAATTCAGGAATTAAGTTTCTTATGTCACAAATGGAGTTAGTATTTTGAAAGCATTATGAATATAATCAACAACCAGACAATTACTTTTTACCAGGAATATTGGGGTGTTTATGTTTTTATTTAACTTGAAGAAACAAGGAACTTAAAGTTTAATTTTGCTCTTTAGGGTTTGATATTAATGTGCTTATGAGAATAACACTATAAGCACTCTATATTAAATTATTTAAAATTTTTAGAAAGAAGGTAGACCTTTTTCAAAAAAGTCTGGAAAAAATGTTTCTGAAGCCTACCAAAAAATAATGTACGATTTCCCCCTGCTGGCTTAGCACAATAATAAAAATAAGGAAACCCTTATGAGGATTTCATACATTCTAAGACAGTGAAGCCTATTAATGTAAAGAATCTATGAGACATCTTTTGAAAATTATAAAACATTTACCAGTCATAACAACATTTGTTTACATACCAAAAGCACAGACTTATTAGCATTCGTACACATTTACAGTTGCCCACATTCAATTCCAATTAGATCCAAAAACACATTAACCCCTTAACCTAAGACCATATACAACATGCATACAGGCATATAACATACACATGCATGCAGGCACACATCAAAATCCCTTTTTTCCCTAGTGCTAGTGTGAGAGTCTTTTCTTTCCTCTCTCTGGAAATCTGCAATTCTGTCTAGTCCTTGTCCATATGGACTGGTTTCCAGGTCCCACCTTCTATCTGCTGACTGTTAGACCTTGTAGCTGAGCATGTCCCTGGAACTTCATGTGCAACCTGGCAATCATCACTACTGAGAAACTAGTTCAGAATTAAATGATATATTTTAAATCACTTAATTATTTTTGCATCTTATTAAATTTAAAAATAACCTAATCTAGTGAACCAAAAATAATAGATGCATATTTTATATTAATTTGAATAAAATTTGCATGTTAATCAACTAATTGCTAAATGTTTCCAAAAAAATAACTTTTACTATTGCCTCTTCTCTCCCTGCCTTTCAGTGTATCTAAAACAAAGATGACCCAAATTAGAAATATAAGATTTTGAGGTACACATGAGAATTAACAGCCCTGAATATAGCACAGTTATTTCAGCACAGTTATTTCTGAAGTTACTGTATATGAATTTATCTTTCTAGAATTGTTTAAATGGTGCCCATAGGGCAAACTATTTCATGTATTTGGCAACTAAATCAAAAGGTTTATTATCAATTAACCTCTTGATAATTTCTCTAAGAAATCATCAAGTCTAGATATTGAAACTGTTAAAATAAGCAAACCAAGTATTTTTTCATTCTGTAAATGTTGTCCTGTTAAGTGATTATAATTAGCTAGTTAGCAGCTTAGTGACTTGTCTGCCCATAATTAAGGCAGCATTTATATCAACCCAACCGTAAAGTAAAAATGTACTAGATGGTTACTGTTGCAGGTTGAATTGTGCCTCCTAAAAGTCATGTTGACATTGTTTTATTGTTTATATTTCTGATCTTCTTCTAAGGAAGACCCTTTAACATTTCATATACTATTGATTAGCTGGAATAAAGGATATCTTTTGCTTTTTCTTGTCTGGGAAACTCTTTATCTGTCCTTAAATTCTAGATAGCTTTGCTGGGTAGAGTAATCTTGGTTGGAAATCCTTGCTTTTCATCGCTTTGAATATTTATTTCCAGTCACTTCTGGCTGCAAAGTTTTTATTGAGAAATCAGCAGACAGTCTTATGAGATCTCCCTTTAAGGTAACCAACTGCTTTACTTTTGCTGCTTTTAAGATTTTTTTTGTGTTTTTAACTTTTAGCATTTTAATTATGATGTATTTTGGTGGGGGCTTCTTTGAGTTCATCTTGTTTGGGACTATCTGTGCTTCCTGGACTTGTATGTGCATTTCCTCCACCAAGTTAGGAAAGTTTTCTGTCATTAGTTTTTTCAAGTAGGTTTCCAATTTCTTGCGTTCTCTTTTCTCCTCCTGGCACCTCTATGATACAAACAATAAAATGGCAATAAATATGCATCAAAAACTGTTTCCAAAAAACAAAATAAACAAACAAGCGGAACAGAAACAGAAACAGAATCATAGACACAAAGAATGTTTTGATGGTTGCCAGATGGGAAGGGGTCAGGGGATGGACAAAGAGATGGAGGAATTAAGAAGTACAAATTGGTAGTTACAAGATAGCAATGGGCATGTAAAGTACAGTATAGAGAAGAGAATAGACAAAGAACACATATGCATAACCCATGGACATGGACAATGGTGTGGAGATAGTCTGAGGGAGTGAGGGGCAGCTGGATAAAGGGAGACAAAAGGGAAAAAATGGAACAACTGTAGCAGCATAAACACTAAAATATAATTTTAAAAAAGATGTGTTGAAATCCTAACTTCTGGTACCTGTGACTGTAATTTTACTTGAAGTTAGTAGGGTCTTTTCCAATGCAAACAAGTTAAGATCATACTGAGTTAGGGCAAGCTCTAAACCAACGTCAACAGTGACCTTACCAGAGAGGAGAAGACACTTGGATACATAGACAGGGGCATACACCACGTGAAGATACAGAGATTGAAATAATGTTTCTATAAGAATGCCAGTATTGCCATTAACTGCTAAATGCTAGAGATATGTATGGAATAGATTCACCCTCAGAACCTCCAGTAGCAATCAACTCTGCCAACATTTTATTTTTGGAATTTTAGCTTCCAGAACTAGAAAAAAATACATACCTGACTTTGTAAGTCACCCAGTTTGCAGCCTTTTGTTACAGCAGCCCTAGGAAACCCAAACAGTTCATTTACTATAATCTTTTTTGAAAATATATCATAGGCCATGCACTAGGTGGATGTTTGAGCCCACAGCACTTAACAAAATCCTGGTCAGTCACTCCAGGACACTTCAGAGAATGAACTAATCATTACTATTAGGCATAAAACTATCTTCAACAGGTGTTATATGAGCATGTAGGAGGAGCCTTAGAGTAGTCTTGGGAAATCAGAACAATATTTCTAGAACATATGGCTTCTCAGCTAATATCTAAACAACAAATAAAGTAAGCCAAGAAATATTAGGGGCAAGATAAGGATGAAAGTCAGAAGAAATGATGCAATCATTCCAAGCAGAGGCAAGAGCATATGGAAAGGCTTAACAAGAAAACAAGTCATATGAAGGCATATTAAATTTCCAGAACTCCAAGTCCACTCATCCACTGTAAAAACCATACATATATAAATTTGTAGCAAACCTTATTAGGAGCTAAACATGATTTCTTTTTCTTTACACGTTCTGAGTTAATAAGATAGTCTCCCAATAATATAATGTAATCTCTCTTGTAGAAGTATTCTTTGGAACAATATATTCATCGGATGACTGATCCTTTTTATTTCAACACATTTCCTGAAATTAAAACTCTAAGTCCTCAGCTACATAAACAAATATTCCACCACCACCTCTGTGCTATTCCCAAAGTCTGGTGAAAGTGCTTTTAAATTATTTCCACCTTTAAAATATCCCAAATGTCAGAGGCATTTGATCTATATTATAAATAAATTGTCTAAAATACTCAAACTTATATAATCAGTAAAGAAAGCATTTTCCTTTGCAGTCTAAAGTGAAAGAGAGCATCTTAAATCAGTGTAGCTGATAGAAAAATTCAGATGAAACACCACTCTGAATCTCAAAGTTTACATGAGCAGAGTACTCAGGATATACTAGTTACTATGATAACTTCACTTTTTAATTAGTAAATAGTCTTACAAATCTCAAATAATCTGTTGACAAGTTAAGATTAACCGTAGTACAATTAAGCTATAAATCTCTCTTTTTGAAAAATATAAAAGATAAAATTGCTGACCAGTATTTTTCTACAGAAAGACACAGAAAAGTATTTACGTGGCGATTTAACTGCCTCATTTAAAGTACTGATTAGGAATTTAAAATATTATAAATTTCACAGTAATGTATTATTGAAAACTGCTTAAATGCATAATTGAGATTCTCTTTTTGATCATCCAAATGCAAACCTGCCCCTGTTATTTTTCATTCCAAAAAATAAAGTTTTAATAAGATGGATGAAAGAATTCTAATTCACAAATTGCTACATTACAGTGTATCATTTGATGCAACAATTGTCACTTTCTTAACACAAGTGCCATGATCCTATTCTAGACTCTACATAAAACTTATACATTCCATCAGAATGTTAATGAAAATCATATATAAACAAAAGCCACTCAGAGAGGTCAATCATTTTATCCCATATCCACTAGTACTTTGTTAAAACAAAGACTTGAACTGTTAGGTCAATAGATAAATTGTTCTTGGTTTTTTTCTCTCAAGTACGGTGATGTGTTGTTTTTTTTTTTGAACCCTCTTCATGTGTATATGAGTTTTGAATGTCTCCCTCACTCATTTTTCCCAGAAAGTGTTCTCAAGTCAACAGTTCCTTATTGATTCATTGCTTCTCTTTCTATCTATCCATCTTCAAATAAGTTTGGATTCTCATTTTTTCTCAAAAGTGTTCAAACATCTCCAGGATTTTATTTATGTACTTGCATTATCTTCTGGAGCAAAGAGAACAAGCCTGTGTCAATTTCCTTTTTACTACAGCTCACCCTCCTCAAACATATGTCAATTTTAGTGGTAACACTAAATTCAGTAGTCTGTGACTATTTACTGGTATTCCAATTTTGTAATTACTATATATACAACATGCAATCATTCTGAGTAGGTTAGGGTGAATAATAATCTTTAGTAAACTTTTAAGGATATCACATACACACACCCATATACACACATTTTGTCACTTAGTGAGAAAAAGAAAAAAAATCCAGGAGTAAACAAGTGGATCTAATTTAAGATCTCAGAAATCCTTTTATTCTCTCAGCACATGCCTTTCTTCAGGTGACCCTCAGCACTTGCTTTTCCATCTGGATCTCTAAAGAAAAATAGGGAGGGATGGAGGTTTGGCCCCAGAAGGGAGCACACTTAAACCCAAAGTCCAAATCCAACCCATCTGTCATCAGTACTTTACATGACCAAATCTATTATCTGAACATCCAAAGGGTAAACAGGTAAAAGTGAAAAAAAAAAGTCAGCAATATCTTTACCTTAACCAAATGAGAAAGTAGGAAAGTAGGAGTTACATAGTATTCACTATGTAACTAGTACATATCCAATTTATACATGAGGTATTTAAATTCTATTCAGAAAGATAACTCTTTAAGTATTTGGTAGGCTGAATATTTTTGTCCATTTTTCAATATTAGCTGTTGGGTTTCTTCTAAGGGATAACACACTCATGCAACTCTTGATTACCTACTCTTTTTTTTCATAACTGTCTTCCTTAGATCTTTAAAGATGGGCTTATCTAGGTTTACACTTAAGCACAATTGCTGACTCATTACTCTCACTGAAATACCTATCCCTTAATATTAATTACTATTTATTGAACACTTGGTATGTGACTAGTGATTTGCATAAAGTGTCCCACTATTTATCAGGGCAGTAAATAACATTAACCTCTTTTTTTTTAACATCTAGAGAAACTGAGACCTAGAGATGTTGACTTAGTTAATTTAGTGTGGTGTGCATAGCTATTAAATGTTGAATGCCAGTTAAAACCTAGGTTTTTCTTGAGCTCAAGTCCAAAGCCTTTAATCTCTATGCCAGCTGGGGAAAATTATCAAAATAAGAAAAATAACATACCTGGCCCCCTACCAAACAAATTAGATCAGGATATCTGGAGGGGGCATCTGTATACAAGTTATTTTTAAAAGCTACCCAGAAGATTCCAATGGAGAGCTAATATTGAAAACAACCCAGAAATAGTGAAACAAGCAAAAACTTTGTCATTTAACTACTCTAGGTTAAAATTTTAATCCTGTACATTTCCAAACCATGTGACCCTGAGAACAATATTAACACTCAGTTTTATTTTCTGCTAAATCTGCATACCAACTCTTAATAGCATTGCAAAGATTAAATGAAACTAAATATACAGTGTCTGGTATGCAGGAAGTGCTTGATAAATATGTTTGATACTCCTAAATTCATGGCAAAAGAAATAGGTTAGCCCTGGACAGTGTGGCTCATTTGGTTGGAGTGTTATCCCATAAACCAAAGGGTTACAGATTCCATTCCCAGTAGGGGCACATGCCTAGGTTGCAGGTTTGGTCTTCAGTCAGGGTGCATGCAGGAGGCAACCTATCAGAACTTATTGATGTTTCTCTCACATCAGTTTCTCTCTCTCTCCTTGTCTAGAATGAAAAAAAAGGAAGGAAGGAAGGAAGGAAGGAAGGAAGGAAGGAAGGAAGGAAGGAAGGAAGGAAGGAAGGAAGGAAGGAAGGGGAAAGAAAGAAAGAGAGAGAGAAAGAAAGGGAGAGAGAGAGAGAGAAATAAAAGAGAAACAGGTCATATTTATCTGGGCTATTGCCCTCCCTTCACTGCCCACTTTTGTCTGATGACACTTGGAATAAGGCCTCATTCCCTGGCCCAAGGCTAATGGCCTTGACAGGGTCTCATGAATTCTATATTTTATTTTCTATATCTTTTCTTCATCCAGTATGTCCTTAATTCCAGAGTACAAATGAGGAGCCTTGTGTTTTGGGGGGATTTTTGGACTTCCACCCCCTCTATTCACTCCATCCTTTGTGGTCCCAGACTCCAAAACAGGAAAGTACTAAGCCCTCTATCTTTTGGTCTAACCTGTCTTCCTTTATGGTTCTTTAGGGCACCATCCTAAGGCTCAACTCATATAACCATTCCTAGCTCTTGCCAGTATCTATTCTGAGGAAGGCTCTATACCCCTTGTGTCCCTATGGGCTACTGGTAAGGTCATTTGGCAATGTCCCACTTAGTTCATGATTTACTTCTCCTATGTTCTTTCTGCCTCCTTCCATCAACTGCCAGTATTAATAAGTTAGGGTATTAAAACTTGAAATGTTGCACTCACTAGAACCTGTGCCTACAGGGCTTATGTTAGCCTGCTGGACCTGCTTGAGCTAGTTTTACTAGCCCCTGACACACCCTACGGAGAAAGACTGTCTAAATCTGACTGTCACTCCTGGTCCTTACTGGGCTTCCAGAATCTCAATTAAAGATATTAGTTGTCCTACTCATTATTAAATGGTGAAGTTGAGTGTTTTATGGGCTGGAACTATAAAACAAAACAAAAATTTTTGGTGAACAAAGCAAAATTTTTAGTAACTTAAATAAAAAAAACAAAATGTTCCAAACTTTGTAAATAAACTTCATTTTTGCATTGTTATTTATTTAACAATTATTCATCCAATGCTTATTATATGACAAAAATTCTTTTATATGCTGAGGATACAACAATGAAGAAATCAGACCCAAATGTCCTACCCCTTATATAAGGAACTTGTACTCTAGTACAGTGATTTTTACCCAGTGTGTCACAGACAGTACACCTGTGTGCTGCAAGAATATTAAAAGCATGCAATACTTAACTATTTAGCCAGGGGCACTGACTTTTCCCTTAGATTGTCAAATTAAAAAATGACAATAGCGAACAGAACAATAACCATCAGTTGTGAATCCTCTGCCTTGAACCATAAATATATAGGTCATGTAATAGAGTTGCATCTTATTGGTCATGTTGCATAATAAAGTTGTTCCTGATTGGTTAATTCTTGGTACCAGATTATATACAAGTATAGGCACCCAAATTTTTACAAAGCCACTTTGGACCAAAAAGAGGAGGTAAACATTTATTACTATTATTATTATTATTTATCGTGTATTATTATTATTTGGTAAGTGACTCAAAATCATACCTATTTTTATCAGATCAGCAAAAAATATATTTTTTTGGTGTGCTGGAGAATTTTAGTAATTAGTTTATATGTGCCATGAGATGAAAAAGGTTGAAAATCGCTGCTTTAGTACAAGCACATGGATAATAAAGCATGTAAAATTTAGATAATATAATAAGCACTACTAAGAAAATTAAAGTGGAGAAGGGGGAAAGCTAGTAAGAAGCAGGCTTTGTGGTGGTTGTTATTTTTGTTTTTGTTTTGGGGGGGGGGGGGGTTTTACAGGACATGCAAGGAAATCCTTGATGGTAAAGTGACATTTGAGAAAATATCAGAGGGACATAAGAAATAAGCCATGAGCCTGTTTTGGAGTCATTCTAAGAATATGACTTCTACTCTGAAATGGGAAGCCATCAGAAAGTTTGGTCAGAGAGGTGATATGATCTGGACAAGCTAATAGAAGCATGTCTGCAGCTGTATGAAGAGTAAATTACAGGAAGCCAAGTATGGAAGCAGGGAAATCAGTTACGCAGTGTTTGTGATAATTCAAATGGGAAATCACATTCCCTTGGACAATAGTAATGGGAGTGGTAAAAAAAAGTGGTTAGTTTCTAAATATATGTTGAAGGTGCAGACAACAGAATATTTTAGTACATTAAATATGTGGAGTAGTATACAAAGGAGTAAAGGTCCCCTCCAAAATTTTGGTTCTGAGAAGGTGGAAGAATAGAGTTGCCATTTACTAAAATTGAAAAGACTTGCACAGAAATAGATTTGAGGGATTGAAATTAGGATTCCGTGTTACAAAGGTTAAATTGAGATATAAGTTATTAAGTAACAGCTACTGGCTAAATGATACAGGTATTCAAGGTAGAGGCCCCAGGGCATAGACCCAAACACCTCATTGTACAGCATTAGAGGAGATCATCTTGGGAGTGGTGATAGGGAATAGATCCAAAGACTAAGCCCTAAATCGCTCTGGTGGTTGAGCAAGAAAGAAAAACAAAAAGATGTGAACTGTCTCAGAAGCCAAGCAGAGAGAGCATTTTCAGGGGAAGGAAATGAATAGCCCGTGGTGCCAAAAGCAGCTGGCAGGTGAAGTACTGACCACTGCACTGGCCTCATGGAAGTCACTAGAGAACATGATGAGCAGTTTTGTCAGAGAGGTGGGTGCATCCCCAGTGTTTTAAATTCAACATTTTCTTTTCTCTTTTTTAAAAATCTTTATTGTATTTTTTCTATTACCATTTAGTTCCTTTATATGCTCCTCCCCGCAGCAATCACCACATTGTTGTCCATATTCACCATTTTCTAAGTAGGTCAAACATTGTAACCTATAAGAAGTCGTAGACGTTACACATAGTATCCGAATTCAGAGGGCTTCCAGTTCTAACACAAACAATATACACTCTCCTTACAGCAAATTAAGGTTATGTGGTTTAGGCAAATTTTGCATATGACATCTCACTAGTGTTGAGCTCAAAATAAAAAAATGGTGATATTCAGCACCAAAACTAAAGCCACTGACAGCTCTGAGCAGGCTTTGTCAACCAGCCCCCTTCGGCCTTGATGGTTTTTCTCTCAGCAAACAGCCCCCATCCAGCCCTTAAGAGTTTCTAAACTTAAGTGTAAACACAGGATTTTCTTTCAAGTAAGTTTTGCCTCCAGCAAGGGCATCCCTGGAAATGGATCAGATCATCCCTCTGTAGGAACTTCACTTTTAAACTGTCTAGCAGTCTTTCCTGATAGGGGGCCCGGAAGGTTAATTGGTAATTTCTCTTTGAATATGAAGCCTATTTAGCTAATTACTTGGTTTTTTATGTTATTTTTAGAAGATTCCTTTAGAGAATTTTTTAGAAGTTTCTTTCCTTCCATATACTTTCAGATGCATTTTTTAAACTTAAAGGCAAATAAAATAAGTTTGATTTGATTCAGAATATTATAATTAAGAGGATGAGTCCATTATAAGTCTGCAAAAATTAGATCTTTATTTTATAGAAGAAAATAAAGTAACTTTCTTTATAAATTTTATAAAAGGCTTGTGACTGAGAAATAAGAAACAGGCTATAAAATATCAGATGTTAAGAAGTCTGACCCTTATATCTAACAAGTTGAAGTGAACTCAACTAAATGTCACTTTCTCAGTCACCGTCTGTAACCACACTTCCAATATCATGTTATCTCCTGTTATTCTACAGCAAGCATCCTGATTCTTTCCCACATACGTTATATCATAACATGAAATTATTTTGGGCTTGCTAAACTTCTTTATCGTTTATCTCCCTGATTAGAATGTAAGGGCCATGAAATCAGGAACCATGTTTTTCTTATTCTCCTTGTTAACTCAAACATGTCTTACAATACATGGAGAATGTTAAGGATTTAATAAATATTTGTTGAGCAAAGAAAAGAATAAATAAATCAATGAATCAAGTAACTCAGTGGGTAACTCTTTGATTAAAATTATATAGCTTAAAGCAGTAGCTTTTAATATTTTTGAAGTCAAGAACCCACATACTATAGGCCGCCCTAAAGCAGACCTGCTCCGGGCCAATCCCTGTCTGGTAACAATGTGACAGTTTTAAAAAACTACGTTTCTCCTATTTTTTATCTCATTCCCAGATAAGACACGTGAAATAATTTCTGAGTCTTTTATTACCCACAATTCTTAATTTTTGTTGAGGTATTCTAGAACCAAAAATACAAAACATTATCAGAATCTCCTTTGTTATATTTCCTTCTATACTATGCTCACTTGGGAGTTAATCATGAATAAACAGTCTACGTTAATCTATTTAAGTTCTCCAAAACAACAACTGCCCCACAGCAATTTCTACCAATTCTATTCAATTTCATTTATCTTAAATGCTGGTCACAATATCCTAAATTGATTGCATGATTCACGAAAGAGTGTGGTTCTTTGCTTTGGTTTCAGCCTCTACAGAAACCTACTTTAGAGAAGATCATGCTCTCTGGTTGTATAGAAACACTCACTTCAGTAATTCTGATAAAAAACACTGAACTGAGTTCAGCATCAATTATCAGTTCTTCTATAGCTGTTGGAAATACCTACCAAGATATTTTTGTTATCTTTGTTCTATCACTGTAATGCCGGATTTATTCCAGAAGGTAACTGTACACTGTCATTTGCTCTGTAGACTACAAAACCCTGCTTCCACTCTCCAGTTAGGCTCAATGTCTACCTCAGATTTTAGACTCAGCAGCACGCACCAACTTTCCTATTCAACCTACCCCATTCTCTAGCCATTCCACTTTAAAGCACATCTTCTAGCCCTCACTCCCAGGTTTACCCTATTCCACATTCATCTGTGACCTGCTATTGACTCTCCCCATATGTGAAAATTATATAACATAAAGTTTCAAAAAATCTTAAAAAACAAAAACAATTTCCCTGACTGCAATGACTCAGTTGATTGGGTGTCATCCCACAGAGCAAAATGTCACTGGTTCAAATTCCAATCAGGGCACATGCCTGGGTTGCTGGTTTGGTTCCCAGTCTGGGTGCATTCCAGAGAATATAACAGTCTATCGATATTTCTCTCTCACATCAGTTTTACTCTCCCTTTCTTTCTCCCTTTCTTCCCGTCTCTTCAAAATAAAATAAATAAAATTGTTGGAAAAAAAAAGACAAAAACTAGCTTGGTCAATTGAGCCATCTAGTTTGAATAAAATTTAAAAAGATAGTAAATTTTGACACCAGAGTTAAGTTAATCTTTAAATTCTGCCTCTTTCCAATGGTTACAAAGATATATACAATGTCTAAGCTGATTTTAAAAATCACTTAATAAGATATTAATTATCTTCAACTACCTGGAAATAATCTAGCAGCTTTTTATAAGTGCATAAATTAGTGGAGTCATATACTTTTTCACCTCTGGATCTTCAGCCATCTCTGTCCTCTTTTTAAAAAATGAAGGTGAATCTGTAAAAACTATGTAGACCATTGAGATCTTAGGCAATGGTTCTCAACTGGTTACACAGGAAAATCAGAAAGGCTAACTAAATAGTAATGCTTAGGCATGAAACCCTACTTGAGAAGTTTTAAAAGCTCCCCAGGTAATACAAAACTATGTTTGACAACCATTGCTTTACACAATAAAACCGAAGAGACAAAAAAAAGAAGAAGAAGAAGAAGAAAGAAGGATAGGATGTCCCAGTATTGAGGGAGAAGAGGAAGAGATGAACATCAGAGAAATAAAACAAAGTAAAAATTACCCTGAAGTAGAAAGCAGGTGATCAGTCATTCAAAGTAGTCTCTAAGCCAAGTCCCTGGGAAATTTTTAATTTAAATTCCTAGACACAGGAAACTACCTATAAGAAGAACTCTTTGAATGCCCTTGACTCATCATACCAACTTGGCAGTTACACTGGAGGGGAAGTTGAATGAAGATACTCCTTGTGAATGAAATACAAGGCTATACTCCTTGGCAGAGTCTTCTTCTGCTTCTTAAAGAGTTCATAGTTTACCCTGTTAGCCCTAATGAAAAGAGACAGAACAAAAACACTTTAAAAAGTTTCCCTATAGTCAGGGTCAGAAAGACCTGTAAGTCTTCTCCTTGCACAGGCCTCTGCAGCTGCTAGTAGATGCTGGGAATTGTAAAGGTCCGGGTGAGGTGGAGAAGTCAAGGTGCAATCATGAAGCATTTCCATACAAGCATTTGCAGTAAATAGCCTAAAAAGATCTGAGAATAAATGGACTTGGTTGGTTTTCATTTGTTCTCTCACTATAAATAAAATTTCATTTTTTATACCTATTTTTGTATTTGCACTTTTCCTGAAAGAGAATCCTCCAAGTTCATTAAGCTTCAGGCCTCAGAAAACCTGGGCCCAGCCTTGCCTGCTGTTGATATAGCCTGCTACATGAAAGTTACAGAAGACACAGGTTTCCATCCAGATTGTTTTTTTCTTATACAGCTTTATGAAATGAAAATGAAGATATATGCAGTCAGTCAATAAAGGAATCAATAACATTGAGAGTTGCTTATAAAAATCTAGGGGGAGGGCCGCTTTCTTTATCTTGGAATCAACTCTTATATTAGGAAAAGTATAAAGAAAATAATTGATGTTTTATTAAAACTGAGCTATCCAAACAGTGCTTAGAATTTTATAAGAATTTTTTAATTAAATCTATTGGGGTGACATTGGTTGATAGGATCACATAGGTTTCAAGTATACATTGCCATAAATGTTTATGCTGCAGAGAAGCCATTTAGACATCTTGGATATGTTTTTTAGGAATTCCTAATTTTGCAGAACTGGTTTTCAGACACCCACTAATACCTAGATAGTATATTACCAATTTGCAAGGCACCATCACACCTGATATAATGGTCATAATGAGCCCATGAAGTAAGCCTCTCAAGCATGTTTTGTCAGGCCCCTGCATTCCCCTCTGTAGGCTGATGAAGAAAGTAAACCTGAAAGAGGTTAATGAATTATTCACAGTTGCCATATGGGCACCAGAAAAATTTAAACCTGGGAAACTCTGATTTTAATTCCATCATTACTCCCACAATATCCTCTCATCTTCTCCAATTTGTCCATTACCCTCCATTGCCTTCTCCACACCTACCTCTGTGTGCCATAGACCTATAACAACTATTCAAAGGTACATACTGAACAACCCTATTATACGGGAAGGCAGTCACTTTATCCCAGGGACTGATGAAGACAAAAAAACAAACAAACAAAAGAAACTGAACAGTAGAGACAAGCCAGGTACCATGAAAACCTTATAAGTGCTAGGAACTTTTTCCCATTAAAATGACAAATTTATTGACTCTCTGACAAAGAACATTCAATCTGTTATTCTTTAATGAGACACCAAACTATATATGCTATACATGGTTCAAATAATTATCCAGAAATTATTAAATGACCATCAAAATCAGAATAAGATTTTCTTTAATGAACTTGGGACCTAAATTTTCATCAGTTTAAGTGTTTTAAGGGTAGAGACTACCTAAAGCACTTGTCGCTCTCTCAGCCTGCTTTGTTTTCACTTTATCATACTAACTCAGGTTTTGTCTCACTGGGAAAAAAAAGAAAAAAAACCTACCTCGTGTCTAGCCGTGATACATAAATGATTTAGTGATGAAGTAACTGGTTTTGAATATGACAAATTTATATTTTTAATAAAAAGAAAATAAGAAGAAGGAAAAAATAACATATAGTGAACTTTGTAGGGCTTTACCAATGTCAACATTATACCAAAAAGCAGCATTTCCTGTTTCTTCTTTTTCAGTTTTCAAATGTTCTATCCTTAACAATTTCAATTTTTTAATTGCTCAGAATAAAATTGACATTTTCCTTAAAGTTTATATCCATTTATCATTCTGAAAAGCCTCTTGAACTTTAAAGATGACCTCAGATTTTTGTAATATATGCTAGTTTTCCAATGTAAAAGTGCAATTAAAATTTTAAAACACTCAATAACAAATATGATATGACATGATAGAACTATGTTGTATTGTTAGCTTCAAAATACCAAGTATATTTATGTAGAGATAAATTCTAAGAGATGTGATTGGACTGAAACAGAAATCTTTAATTTTTTACTGGAGTGTTAAATGTTTAAGATAATCACCATCTGGTAAACATTTTCTTAATAATAAAATACAGAGTAATTTTCTAAGTTTTATTGGTTTTTAAATAAGAATAATTATTAATATTATGTTCAGGAAATGTCTTATTTGAGAAAGGTAGAAAGAATATATAGTAAGTATATAGGGTAAAAACAGAATAAATACTGTACCTACAATTATACCTGACAATATGTTTATCATTATCTTCAGTAGAGAACAACAATTAGAAAATTTAAAAATTATTCTTCTGTATGTTTTAATTCTGAAAATGAATTGCTTATTTAAAAGGCTGTGCTTTGGATATTGGCCATTATGGTGAGCAATAAATGAAACTGTATCTAGGTTTTGAAATATATTAGAAACTCACACCTTATAGTTCATTGGAAGAGCCAGAAGTCAGCAATCACTTTAATACACTGTGCTCAAAATTAGGGCACACAGCTTGTTTAAACAAAATTAGACTTTGGAATTCAATTATACACAGAAGGATAATTCATTCATTTTCTAATTGGTCCGCCTCAGTTTTAGCACAGGACCATTGGCCTTTAGACAGAGCTTATACATTTATCAAACAAGATCTGAATTATTACCATTTGGGTATAGAGGAGACTGGCGCCAGACTCATGTTACCTTATAAGATGGAGCTAAACACAGGATTTATAAATGAGCTTAAATATTGAACACGTAAAAATTAAAAACAAAACACAATGATCACATGACTGTAACAACCACAGTAGCATCAACATGAAGTAAAGAAAGAAAAAACATTAACATAATTGCTCATGAAGCCAAACACACACTTGAATCAAATAAGTCTTAGTACAATCTGAAGAAGGTAAACAGTAGAGTAAATCAAGCCAATCACAATTCCAGAAATTTTAAATTCATTATGCTTTTCAAAATAAATAGTGAATTTTAAAATATAAAAAGGATACCTTGTACTCAAAGTTTCAAAGCAGCTTCTATTCATAAAAGTCTAATGCTTGGAAACCACTCAAGTATCCATTAACTTACAAATGTATATATTTTGGTAGGCCTTATGATGGAATCCTACTCAGCAATAAAAAGGAACAAACTACTGATGTGTACACAACAGCACAGATAAATATCCAAATGATTATGCTAGTAACAGAAGCCAGACACAAAAAACTATAATTCCATTTATGTAAATTTCTAGAAAAGGAAATCTATAGAGATGAACATATCAGTGGCTTGTCAGAGGAGATTAGGAGATGATTGAGTGCTAAGGGACATGAGGTAAATTTTTAATGTAGTAGGAATATTCTACACGTGGTAGATGGCTGGATGTATTTTTCAATACATGTATTTTAAAATTCATCAAATTGGACATTTAAAACAAATAAATATTATTTTATGTAATTTATGCTTCGCAAAAAAAGTGCTTAAATTTTTTTTAAAAGAGTAGCAATTATTGTGACAAATGCAAAAGAAGGAATGATAATACTTCATATTTACTTTCACTATTTATTATTTCTGAAGTTAAAGAAACAAGCTAAAGCAAAGATCCCATGTTTACATATAAGCTAATTGTTTTTATTTACTAAAAAAAAAATCTGTAATCTGTTCCTGAAAATTATACCCAAGATTTATTCGGTTTTTATAAGTGAGGAGTCATACCACAAGTATCCTCAAACTTTACAGTACTTAAGGGTGCAGCCTCTGAGGATACACACTGGCTGGGTTGCCTCATCTGAAATTTTCTGGCCATGTGACCTTGATCACAGTCAGTGACGTTTCTATGTGACAGATTCTTAATCTGTAAACTAAGAATGCTAATAGTAGTTATGTCATAGGTGGGAGTTAGGGGGATTGCTAGAACTGTTGCAACATGTAAGTTCATAGTAAATATGACTTACAGTATTACTCCTCCTCTTCCCATTGCTGCAAACATAGGTCTATTACACTGAGTATTTCTGAGAGCGGACCGGTAACATTTCCCGTTTTGCCCATTAATTGAAACATTTCTGTGTAAGTGCAAATATCAATATATTTATATGATTTTTAAAATAAAATAGCCAATCAATAAGTTGCAATCCATTCTTTTGCTAAGAAATTGGATATTTAGAGAGTACAAACTAAAGGGCAAATCAACCGTCTTAACAGTGAACATACTATTTATGTAAGCGTGTGATTTTAAATTTTGTCTTTTTTTTCTGCTATTTAGGAGTTTAAAAGTCTAGCTAAAGAAACCTACCATGTTTTTGTACATGCCAATTAAAGACACAAGCACATACATTAGGATCAATAATATCAAACTGTCTGACTCCTGAGGTCAATGAATGGGAGAAAAGAAAAAAAGATAGTGTTTCTATCACGACCACTCTCTACCATCTGTCCTTGGATCATCCTCTTGTAGATTAATAGGTCTACTGAAACATTTCTCTAGTTCAGATGCAAGCCTTATTATTAAAAATAATTCAATTGGCAATTCAAGTCTCAACTTGTCTTTCCAGCTTCATTCCCAGTTACATTTTTTTCAGTTATTTCTCTCCATTTTCAAAAGAGTTCCGCTTCTCCCTCTTTCTAATTTCCATATTTCTGCTCCACATTTTTCTCTCCACTTAAAAGGTTTTCCTTTCCCTTGCTCTAACTACAAAAGTGTCATCTACTCTTTAAGGCCTAGGGCACATGCCCATGTTGCATAATTTCTGTCTGACCTACTTCTCTCCTTGCCACCCCAATATGAAGTACTTCCCCCGAAAACTGAATTCCCATGCCCTAAATTTTCAATAGATTGTTTCCTCCCTCTGACATGCATCTGATGTGTATATTGATTATCCACTCAATCTTGCTCACCAATCCAATAATATAATATCATAAATGCAGATCAGCATGATGGTGTATGAATAGCAAGATAAACAAAATTTCTGCAGATTACTTTATGACAGAAAACCTGGAAATCTGACATAGTTTTGAAATTAGAAAATGTGAAACTAGACCACTTTCTACACTATACACAAGGATAAACCCAAATGGATTAAAGACTTAAATGTTACACTCAAAACCCTAAAACTCTAAAAGAAACATAGTCAGTAAAATCTCAGACATTACTCACAGCAATATTTTTTCTGATATATCTCCTCAGCCAACAGAAAACAAAAGAAAAAGTAATCATGGGACTACTTCAAACTAAAGAATTTTACAAGAGCAAGGAAACCATCAACAAAAGGAAAAGACAACCCACAAAATGAGAGAACATATTCATTGATATATCTGATTAAGGGGTAATGTCCAAAATTTATAAAGAGCTTATAAAACTAAACACTCAAAAAACAAACATTCCAAATAAAAAATAGGCAAAGGATCTGAATAGACACTTCTCCAAAGCGGACATACAGATGGCCAATAGACATCTAAAAAAATGTTCAATATCGCTAGTCATCAGAGAAATGCAAATAAAAAGTGCAATGATATATTATCTCATTACCTGTCAGAATAGCTATCATCAATAAATCAAAAAACAACAAATGCTGGCAAGGATATGGAGGAAAAGGGAAACCCTAGAGAATTGCTGGTATAAAACGCAGGATTGCTACAGTCATGAAAGCAGTATGGAGATACTTCACAAAATAAAAATGGACACTTCCTTATGACCCAGTGAGTACTTCTGGGAATTTATCTGAAATATACCTGAGACACTAATTCTAAAGACTATATGCACCTCTATGTTCATTGTCGCATTATTTACAATAGCCAAGATTTGAAACAGCCCAGGTGCCCATCAGTTAGATGAATGGATAAAAAGCTGTGGAAATCTGAAGGATGAATTACTATTCAGCCATAAAAAAGAAGAAGTCTTTCCCTTTGCAACAGCATGGACGGACAGGAGAGCATTATGCTAAGGAAATATCCATTCAGAGAAGGCAAATACCATATGATTTCAACTTATATGGGGAATCTAATGAACAAAATGAACTAATAAGCAACACAGAGACGACTCATAGACAGAGATCAGGCTGCAGCTGAGGAGGAACTGAGTGAGTGGAGGGGGGGCATTGTGGAGGGATAATAAAAAAGAAAACCAAAACTTTTATTCAAAAATTCTCTTTTTGAATAAAAAAGAGAGAGAGGGAGAAGGCAGGAGAGAGAGAGAGAGAGAGAGAGAGAGAGAGAGAGAGAGAGAGAGAGAGAGAGAAGAAGAGAAAAAGAAAAAAAAAAAAAAAAAAAAAACAATAAACTCGGACATGAACAATAGAGTGATGATTGCTGGAGGAAGGGGCTGGGGTGGGAAGTGGAGGAGGGTACAGAGTGGGTAAATGGTGAGGGAGGGAGACTTAATTTGGGGTGGTGAACACACAGTACAGTGTACAGATGATGTGCTGTAAAATTGTGTACCTGAAACCTATATAATTTTTTTAACCAGTGTCACCCCAATAAATTTAATACTTTTTAAAAAGAAAATATAGTGGTACTGCTCTTCTGCTACATAAATTATACCACTTCTGGTACTCTTCAACATCAGGTATAGAAAACAAAGCATTCACTAATTTCACAGTTGCATGCCAGTTACCAGATACTGTACTGATTTGCTCCAGCAAAAAAAAACCCACACATCTAGAATAGCAAATGAAATTAGAATTGCTAGTGGTTATGCTTATGATAATCCACTGTCATTCTCCAAAACTTATTTGACTTCTGTGAAAGGCAAATAGAAAAATTAACCGAGATGCCTCTTTCAGGTCTATTTTTTTAAACTTTTTTTTTGTTGTTCAAGTACAGTTGTCTCCATTTTCCCCTCACATCTCCCCCTACCACACCCATCCCCCTCTTCCCACCCTTGATCCTAGTTCTCTTTGGTTTTGTCTATGTGTCCTTTATACAGGTTTCTGAAAACCCTTCCCCCTTTAGGAGGCACAAATACCTACAATCTTATTTGGAATATGGAATTTATTTATCATTTTTATTTTATTTTACTTATTTATTTTGCTATTTTTGATACTGAGAGGAAGTTCTATGGTCTAAGGAATATATTTGCACTCATTCTAATATAATAAACCTCATGCCACTTTTTCTGGGAATAAATGTAGTTATTCTGCCAGCATTTGACAAGTGACTGAGATTTAGTATTGGGATACAGCCTTTTTCACAGTCAGAACACAGAAGTAATATCAGGTGTGATGTCTTCCACTGATTCTTGGTTCGTATGTACCACCCAGTGATTTACTCCAGTATTAATATTCTAGATCATTCCCTTTTCCATATAAATTTGAAAACCTATCCATTAAGCACATCATAACATGATATGATTTGTCTTTCCATTAGATGCAGTGTTGTATGAATATATTAGTCATTACTTACCTTGTGCATATATATTTTGCTTGGTTTTGTATGGTTTGGTTTTACTTTCCTCAAAACATAGCATAAAAACCCAGCACATACCATAATAATGCTGATCATAAGGTAAAATATTCAATTGTCTATTATGGAACAGGCACTCAGCTAAGCACTCATATGTTACTTATTTATTCTTCAGTATAATGCTATACTACTAATAGCTGCTATACATATGTGCCAGCCCGTGTTACGATTATTACCTTATTTACCTCATTAGGCCTTGGAAGTGCATACAATATTATCGAACTCTACTCCGATTGCATATAACTGTCCGTTTCCTTGAGCCAATGGCAACAAGCTATTTATTTTTGTCCTCACCATTAATGCCGCAATACCGTGCTACATTTGTTACTCATAATAATCTTTATTTATTTATTTATTTATTTTTGTTTTTATCCTCACCCAAGGATATGTTTATTGATTTTAGAGAGAGAGGAAGTGAGGGGTAGAGAGAGAAACATCAATGTGAGAAAGAAACATCAAATGGTTGCCTCCCACGTGAACCCCATGGACTGAACCTTCAACCTGGGCATGTGCACTGATTGGGAATTGAACCCACAGCTTTTGATGTATGGGACAATGCTCCAACCAACTAAGCCACCCAGCCAGAGCAAATAATTTTTTAACTGATTAACCAATTGTGCTCACCTTGAATAAATCTACAAGACGGATGTTCTTGATAGAAAGAAAGTATGGGAACAAACAGCTCTGAAAGTTACTTCATACCATTTAAGATCAATCAGTAGATACCACCTTCCCAATAGGAGATTCCAAAAGAGTACTATAATTTAATAGTGGAGACAATGTAATAAGGTCAATACTTGAACCAAAAAACAACCTCATTACTTTTGCCATTATAACCAAATTAGATTACTTGGGAATCCAATTATGTCCTTGATCATTAAAAATAATATCTGAAAAAAAGGAAAATCTCTTAAGTCTTCCTATTCCAGAGTATGTACATGAGTAAGCAATAATTGAATAAATAGGATATGATAGGGTATTTGAGTAAAAGACTCAAAGGGTTGTTTGTCTTCCTGGTATTGAATCCTGGTATATGAGTTCTTTATATATTCTGGAGATTAAACCCTTGTCTGACATATCATTGGCAAATATGTCCACCCATACAGTTGGTTCCCTTTTCATTTTGATGATGGTTTCTTTAGCCATGCAACTGTAATAGAATAAATAAAAAAAATTAAATAGATAAAAAGAAAAAAGACTCAAAGTGCAAAATTTTTATTTTTGTTAACCATTATTTATATATTTATGTTTCATAACATGTTTAACCCAAATTTTCAACTATATAAAACTTGTCCCATAATTTTAGTTATCACTGTTATTTCTAAATTTATGAATTATTAATTAACCTTATCACATACTTTTATGCAAGAAATATTATCTCTAAATTTTTGACTTCACCCATCCACTCTAAAGAACAAAATTAAAGAATGGCTGTAGTATATCAAGCATCTTTTATATATATGACTTTCTAAGGCTAATATAAGGATAAAAAATATAAGTGCTTAAACATTAACTTTGCATTAATCTAAGTGAGGTCTTGTTTAATAATAATTCTTAACCTGTACTGCTTTTTAAAAATATTTTATTGTTGTTCTACTGCTTTTAAAAGTTCCAACTAAATAACATATTCTTAGCATTGACATTCGCAATTTATAAGAGATCCAGAGGAAATAGACAGACTTCTATTTTAAGATAGACTTAAAAGTATGTTAGAAGTGTGTGCTGGATGAACCTCCTACATGCAGAGTCTCTTTTTTATATACCATCTCAAAACAGAAATAATATTTTTTACCCTTTGAAGTGCAGAAACATAACTCACAGCTTCTCTTGGCACTAATAGGTTGGCATAGCCAATATGATCTTTTGATCAAAATGAAGGAAAAGCTGTGTTTTGAGCTCAGCTGCTAGCTGCAGAATGAATTAAATAAAATCCTAACAGTATAAGACCTTTTTTTTCTCTTACCATAGGTATAATCAGCAAGGGATGCTGAGAACCTTGGGTGAAAGAAACAAATAGGTGTTATTATCTTTATTTCCTGTGTTATTGTATATACTAGTGTAGTAAAATGGAAGAGGATTGATTTGGGAATCAGTAAACCTGTGTCCTACTTTGGGCTTTATACCTGAACTTACTCTAATAGTAATCTCTCTGAGCATCAGTTTCTTAATATATGAAGTAAATTTATTATCCCTGATCTAGCTTAAAATTATCAATGTTAGGATAAAAATTTTCACTTGTTTAGATTAAATATTATGTTTTCTCCTTCACAATAATAATAATTTTATATTATATATACAAATACATATACATTAATATATATTTGTGTATATGTATATATCTGTGTGTTTTATCAAGACATTTATAAACTCTTGAGTGCTGCATATTTATTTCATTTATGCCACAAATATTCTTCTAATTTCTATGTAAGTCTGATTCTGTGTCAGGCTTTAGCTATACAGAGAATAAAGACAGAACTGTGTCAAGGTCTACCATAGAGTTGTGCATAGACTAAGGGAAGTTGCAAGAAAAACTTGAAAGTCCATTCTGGACAACATCCAAGACCTTTGTCAACTGTGGTTCTGAAAAAGACCTTGTAATAAGACTGTCTTAGCTCTACAGCAAAGCACACAAAATAGGTTTGAGAAAGCTGAGGCTCCCGCTTACTATAATTCACATATGATGACTGTCTATTCCCCCAATTATTTCTTTGTTGAACCTAGAAATCACTTTGGTTTTATTTACCCATAATATATATTTATTTATATATTTATTTTCCCAATTGGCTAATAAGTCCCTAGAATACAGAGACTTTATTGTTTGTTCTTGGCACCTAGCAGACTGTATGAGTAAATAAACAAATGAGTAAAAATTATTTATGAATGTAGAAATCCACATATACAACAGGAACAGTTAAGACAGCAATATTCAATTTGTAATTGTCAACATAATATTGATGGACAAAGAGAAACCTCTGATGTCTAAAGTGTCCCCAAACCTGGGGGGGCAGGGAAAGCCTGTGTGTCTGCATGTGTGGGAAAGGTACCTACATGTATTAATGGCCAGGTTAATTGTAATATGGTGAAGTGAAAAGAATATGAACTTTGAAATCAAATAATTTGGATGCTAGACCCTAAATTATATAATATTTTGAGTGAGAGCTCTCAGAACTTTTGTTTCCCCTTGGGATTTATAAAAGAAAATGGAAATCAAAGTCTTTTGTTGTCATCTCACTAACAAGGCTCAGCCATGACAGTGAGGGACTATTGAAATATTACACATTGTCTTTGAAATAATGTATTATTCATTAATTTTCATAATAGTGGCTTCAGCACTATTTTTTCAATTGCTGGTCTTTTAATTTTTTTCATTACCAAATCAAACATAGCACTAAATTTGACTGCATTACTACAAGTTCCTAATTTGAATTATTTAAAAATATAAAACTTTACATCACAAAATGTGCATAATTTGTTATTAGAGAGCATGGCTATACAATAAAAAAGAGAGTCTAATTGTCAAAATAATATTAATGATATGTTCAAATATACATGTATCAGGAGAAGCCTTGTTGGAAACCTCCCTGCCTGGTATCAGAAGCTGTAACCCCCACCAAGGCTAAGGCTGAGGGAATGACCTTGGACCATAAACCACCAAGGAGACAAAAGCTTATCTCCCTGGCAGGAGCACCGCTTCTGCTCCTTTTACTTCACCCTGCCTGGACCCCAATGCTTGGTGGGTTAGCCAATGACAGGTAAGATTCCCCAAGAAGGGAACAACCTAAGACAGGCACGATCACATGGGAGGACCCCAAGGAAGGACTTTGGGGGCTACAGCAAAAGGGGGTGATAGACCCTCATCCCTCGGCTTTGACATAGCCTGAGTCCTCGTTGTCTGCGAGAAAATCTCCTAATCTCTTGGCTGCCTTACTTCCTTTTCTCCACCTAAGCCTGAAACAATAACAGAGGGTGGTACAGCCCTGTGCTGGAAAGGGCGGGTTTCCCTGGTGATCAGGTCTAAGAAAGAATATGTAAAATCCTATGAAACCTGCTTTGTTCAGAATACTCTCAGTGAAATGATAAGGGTCCAAGCCAGAAGTAAGTTTGTTCTTCAAAGTTTTACAGCTCTTTAGCTATCTGACCCTTACTCAACATAGGCTCTCAGACTTCCTTGATATCTATTGTTTGATCCTTACTTCCTGGCAATGTTTAATGAGCTTTACCTAAATTCCTATGTAAATGAAGCCAATAAAAGCCTGCTCGGGTGGGAAAATGAGGCACTCCCCTTAGGGAGGGTGGCCAAGGCGCTCCCCACTAGAGAGAGCAGCCATTTCATACCTATTTCTCTACAGGACTCAGTTGTCCATATGTATGTTTTTCTCATGTTTCGATGAGCATCCACAGCCACGATGGATACCACTGGCCCGGTATCCTCCACAAAGCCTTCCATCAGAGGATTAAATAAGTTGAAAATGTCCCTGTACCTCATGTACAAGCATAGTGCTATTATTACTGTAAAATTATGTTTTAATATATTTACTTATGTTATATGCTAAAGTGCTGTAGAATATTATTTAATTCTACCAGACACCTAAATATTTTCCTGATAACATTACCTACAGTATTCACATTCTTTTCAGAATTCCTCTAATACTTAACATCTATACTACTCATTTATCTCTTTTATGAATAAGCCTGGGTATATAGTCTGTCTCTGTAAATACACTGTAAATACATTAAGGGCAAATGCCACAAACCATATTCCATGTTTAGGACAGTTCTTACATCCTAACATTTGTTGATAAGGATGCTGGGTCACTTTGAAAAAAAAGTGTCATAAATTATCCTCTCAAAATTAGTTTCTCCTAAACTAAACTTTCCTTAGTATCCCCAAAGTACTGTGCTATATATGTACAAAACAAAGAGATAGAATACATATTTCTTTATCTAATAAAACCATTATTTAGTTAGCAAGACAAAAATTTTCACATAAAAAATAAACTAAGGTGACATATAATTGTGAAATGAGGGCTTAGAAAGAAAATTAAACCTAGAAAAGAAAACCTATACTAAAGAGATGTATGTGAAATTAAGAATATGAACTTTCTTTTATTATAACTTAGAAATTTGTACTATGGTTATTTTAGTTTTACTGAGTCCTTAGCTGAGAAAAGTATTTTGGTATCAAAATGGCAAATTCCACTTCAAGCCAAGATGGAGGCATAGGTAGACAAGCTGTGCTTCTTCACACAACCAAAAGAAAGACAACAACAAATTTAAAAACAAAAAACAACCAGAACTGACAGAAAATCAAACTGTATGGAAGTCCGACAACCAAGGAGTTAAAGAAAAAATATTTATCCAGACTGGTGCAAGACGGTGGCTGGCAGACTAGGCAGTCCTGCATTTTTGTGCAGATAAACAGGAAGGAACAACTGGGGAGTAACACAGACCATGCAACCAAGGGTTCCAGTACAGGGAAATAAAGCCTCAAAAACTCTGACTGAAAAAACCTGTGAGGACTGAGGTGGTGGGAGAAACTCCCAGTCTCACAGGAGAGTTCATGGGAGAGATTCACAGGGTCCTAGAATGCACACAAAATCACTCACCTGGGAGTCAGCACCAGAATGTCCCATTTTGCTTGTGAGTAGTGGAGGAAGTGACTGAAAGCTGACAGAGAGCTGACCAAGTGGTACTGTTCCCTCAGATTTCTCCCCCACAGCAGTGCCACAATGCAGCAACATAGGTTGCCCTGCTGATGAATACCTAAGGCTTTGCCCCTTACTACATAACAGGCCCACTGAGACAAAAAAAAAAAGTCCTAAATGAAAGAACAGATCAAAGCCCCAGAAAAAAAAATACAACTAAGTGACGAAGAGATAACCAACCTATCAGATGCAGAGTTCAAAACACCGGTAATCAGGATGGTCACAGAAATGATTGATGTGGTCACAAAACAGAGGAAAAAGTGAAGTCTATGCAAAGTGAAATAAAGGAAAATGTACAAGGAACCAACTGTCAAGGGATGGAAATCTTTACTCAAATCAATGATCTGGAACAGAAGGAAGAAATAAACATTCAACTAGAACAGAGTGAAGAAATAAGAATCCAAGAGAATGAGGAGAGGCTTAGGAACCTCTAGGACAACTTTAAATGTTCCAACAACCAAATCATAGAGTACCAGAAGGAGAAGAGAAAGAGCAAGAAATCAAAAACTGATCTGAACAAATAATGAAGGAGAACTTCCACAATCTGGAAAAGGAAATAGACTTCCAGGAAGTCCAGGAAGCCCAGAGAGTCCCAAAGAAGCTGAACCCAAGGAAGCACACACCAAGGCACACCATATTTACATTAGCCAGGGTTAAAGAAAAGGAGATAATCTTAAAAGCAGCAAGACAAAAGGAGACAGTAACCTACAAAGGAGACCTGTGAGACTATCAGCTGATTCTCAAAAGAAAGCTTACAGTCAAGAAGGGGCTGGAAAGAATATTCAAAAGTCATGAAAGGCAAGGACCTACATCCAAGATTACTCTATCCAGCAAAGCAATCATTAAGAATGGAAGGGCAGATAAAGTACATCCCAGAAAAAGTCAAGTTAAAGGAGTTCATCATCACCAAGCCCTTATTATATGAAATGTTAAAGGGACTTATCTAACAAAAAGATGATCAAAAATATGAGCAGTAAAATGACAACAAACTCACAACTATCAACAAACAAACCTAAAACAGAAACAAAAACACCTAAACAAACAACTAGAACAGGAACAGAATCACAGAAATGGAGATCACATGAAGGGTTATCGGATGTGGAGGGAGAGAAAGGAGGAAAAAGAACAGGGAATAAGTAGCATAAATGGTAGGTAGAAAATAGACAGGAGAAGATTAAGAATAGTATAGGAAATGTAGGAGCCAAAGAACTTATATGTACAACCCATGGATGCAAACTGAAGGAGGGGAATGCAAGTGGGAGAGGGCATGTAGGGCAGAGGGGAATGAAGCAGGTGGGGGGGGGGAATGGGACAGCTGTAATAACATAATCAATAAAATATATTTTTAAAAAATTCAAGTTCCACTCACTTTAAAACAGAATATTAAAAGGTAAATTATTTTAGAGATAATTTCACTATCCAAACTGGTGAATTAATATACCTATAGGTACAATAGTACCTTACTTTTGTAAATCTTATAGGTATATATATTAATATTTTATTAAAAATTCATAAAATACTCAAATATAATTTTAATAAATGAAATTTAGTTATTTGATGGTGACTTTCTACCACCCTAAAACTTCAAATGATGTTAGCAAAAACTGTAGATAACTATGAGGTTTAAATTATGATGCTCTAATTTCATGAGTTACTTAGCAATTTCACTGTGCTCTGGACTCATATTTTAAATTCTATTCTTTCATCAGAGCTGTATGAGAAGGACCCCCCAAAAACAAGAATTATTTTGCTTTTTGGAGGGTGGGCCTTGTCTTGTGCAGGCTTCCCCTGTAGGTGAGTGTCGTAGGAACCTACCTGTATCAGTGTAACAGCTGGCATTGTTGTGAGAAGCTACATTCAGCTTCAGTGCGTTTTTTTTCATATTTGCCCATTTCATGATGGGTGATTTATAAGCTCACCTGCCCACAGTGCACTGAGTGTTCAGTAGTTTTTGACCAAAAAATGGCATGATACCCATGCCCCACCCCCATATTCACTCAATCTTGTCCTGAGTGACTTTTTTTTTTGGTTCCCCTGAATGAAAAATGTCATCAAAGGGAAACATTTTGCTGATGTGGAACAGATGAAACAAAAAAAGAGGAAGCACTAAAAAGCACCAAAATTGATAAGTCAAAAACTGTTTTGAGCAGTGGAAAAAATATCTTGATAGGCATGTTGCATCGAATTGAGAGTACTTTGAAGGTGACTAAAGTTTAAACATGTAAGAATAAGAACACAATTTTTTTATAAATAAATTCTGGATTTTGGGGGCTCACCCTTGGAAATTGAAGGACTGACAATAACGTAATGATCTCTTTAAGATAGATGTGAAAATGCATGAGAAGATTCACAGATACAGGTCCAGTCTTTTACATTTTCTTAATTCTTTTTTCAGGACTAGTCTTAAGTAAATTTTGAGATTCAAAATTGTTGTTCTCTAGCCTCTCCTTTACATGCTTCTCCCTGCCTGATAATTCTCCCTGCAGTGTAATTTGTTTTACTTCACTATTCAAGGCATGTATGACTGAGGAAGAAGCAGAAAATGAGTTTGATGAAAGCTATGGCTACCAAAATCAATAGTTTAAATTTATTCTATAGCCCAGTGAATTTCTAATTGTGGTATGTTTACATGCTATCATGTCAGTAATAGGTTAATAGTAGCAATAAATTAAAAAATAAATTATTCTTTTTAATAAAAAAGATTTATCCTTCTACCATCTCTTTCAGAACCTTGAATTTCAGTGAGTTCTCTTGAGTGAGTAGGAAGCAAAAAAACAGAATAGTTAATAAGACTGAAGATGAGTGTCCCCAGCTGGATTGTTCCTCACATAAATGCCATATGTCTTGTGGGTTAAGGCAGAAAAAAAGTTGTTAATAAATACTCCTTTAAAAATGGGAGACTAATAATTTACTTAAAGACAGGAGAAATATTAACAGATTTGTATTAAAAAAATAATCTTCCCTGGCTGGTGTGGCTCAGTGGATTGAGCACAGGCCTGCAAACCAAAGGGTCATTGCTTTGATTCCCAGTCAGGGCACATGCCTGGGTTACAGGCCAGGCCCCCAGTAGGGGGCACTGGAGAGGCAGCCCCACATTAATGTTTCTCTCCCTCCCTTTCTCCCACCCTTCTCCTCTGTCTAAAAATAATAAAATCTTAAAAATAAATAAATAAATAATATGTAAATATAGTGGATGGTCCATGAGAGGAGAGCAACAATGAAGTAAAGGAAGTAAGGTAAAAAAAAAGTACTGTCAAAATCCAATCAAAAGTTAATATCTGATCTAGATAGCGTAAACAAAAACTGAGTAATCGAAACCTGATTCATGTCAATCATTTTTGTAAGCTCTAGATCAACTCTGAAAATAATTTCAAAATAGAAGAAAATGATACAAGTTTCATGAGTATTTTCATGGCTTTATTCAAATTGAAGATTGTTCAGAATCACTTTTTTTATATACTGTTCTTTGTAGATAAAGCTTTATCTGCCTCTTTATTACTATGGCAATAGTGTCCTCCTTTGACTTTTGTCCTATGCTTTGCTCTCTAAAGCCAATGATAGAAACTCAGTTTACTACTATGACAAGGCAGCTAATTAAGTAGAAACAAAATACTGTTTACCAAATTGATTCTGATAAATTAAATCTATTAATGTCACAAAAATATTGATTTTTGATAAATCATGGCAGAGAAATTTTAGTTGACTTAGGAATTTACAGCCAAAGTAACATGTTTGAACTAGTAAATATTTAAGTTCCCTTGAATAGCTGTCTCTTTCTTACTAAAATCTGCATTAAAGATTCAGATAAAATTTTTAGAGGGCCATCTAGCCAACTCTCCATTCAATGGTCGTATACCTCCTACCTGAACCATTTGAGTATGACTGCCTAGTCTCCATTTCTATTGTCTAACATAGAGGTAGCCAGCCTTTTTGGCACCAGGGACTGTTTTTTGGAAGACAATTTTTCCATGGGCTGGGGTTGGAAAGGATGATTTCCGGATGATTCAAGCACAATACATTCAAGTTCACCTCCTGCTGTGCAGCCCAGATCCTAACAGTCCCAGACCCCAGACTGATACCGGTCTATAGCCTGGATGTTGGGGACCCTTAGTCTAGAATACATTCCAATTTGTTTCTAACAAATTGAGTAAATCTTAAAATTTACTATATATATACTATGATTTGTCTTTAAATTATTGTATGACACTGGACAATTTTTCAGTCTTCTGAGTATAATAAAATAGGCTCATTTTTAGCATGCTATCTTTTTCTACATGTTACTTTTTCCTTTATTGGTTCATCTTTCACCTGTTGGTCTAGGATAATATTGCTAAAGGAATTAAAAACACCACACCATCTCATGAATCAGATAAGAAAAGTCATTCTCAGATTACAGAGAATGCCATTTTATGTTTTGCAACATGAAGAGGAAACAACTTAAGTTATTGTAACATGGTTAATTTGAAGCTAGATTAGGTCATTTAGTTAACCATAAGTTCTTTTCTTTTAATAGTTCGTTTTTGTTCTGTTTTCCCATTACCATTTATGCTCCTTATCCCCTCTTCCACAGCCACCCACCTCCCTAACCCCACACTCCGTCAGTCACCGCACAGTTGTCCCTGGCCATGAGAGGAGACATAATATGTTTCATATAATATCTTTTAAGATAAGGTGAATTTTTTATTTAACTATTTCTTTGAGTTTTCAATTTATATTATAACTTTAAAGAATGCCAATATGTCCCATTTTTAATCAGTTGCTTCTTAGCTGTAGTTTCTGTGGAAGGTGAAATGATTTTAGGCATATAGTTGCTATTTGGCAAGAACAACTCACAGGCAAACTGAAAACAAAACTCAGTTTTTGCCCATTTTAATTTACTTTTTTTCTTTTCACCTGATGACAATATGTGCAGATCTCATGATCCTTTTGCCAGTTTAGGTAACTGAAGTCTCTACAGTCATTTCATGTGGCAAAAATGCAGTCTTGTTTCATAAATTATACAGTTCAGTCCCCAATAACCCAATTTTTATTTACCAATCTATTTTCTTTCCTCTTTGTCAGAGCCCGAGTGAACATGGGCCATTTCAGGGATAAAGGAAATGGGCCTTTCTGTCTCATTCATCTCCTCCTGTACTCACTTGTTCCTGTAAATACCACTCCTAAACCAAATGAAGGGGAGGTTAAAGGGGGGCAGGTGAATGCTTACTTTGACAAATGTTATCACAAGACGGCATTTTCAGGGCTTTTGGAGGCTGGCCTCCTCTGGGTATACCTGTGACTACTTTTTCAGTACCTTCTCTTCAAATGCTTGCTTCCCTCTAACCTCTAATTCTTCAGGTGACCATTTTATATGGCAGAAGTTGGAGTCCTGTTGTCTATCTTGGAAATCCTGCTAAACAGAATTTATAATGGCTGGCTTTGGGATGGCATTCTCACTCTTGTCATCTACACCTGCTCTTAGGAATTTTTTGCCCATTCATTAGTGAGAGTGAAGTTATTTCACAAGTGAATTCTTTATTTCTGTCTACTCCATCCTTTCATTATGGGTACTGGAACTTTCTAACCAGTTATTTTTCTCAGATGATTTCCTTTTGTCCTGGCATCTGACTTTAGAATTTTGTGTCTGTGGAATCATGATGCTTCAGTCAAAATTTACAATTTTCACTCTACGATGGTTAATATTGGTCATTTTGATAATAAAAAATGCAAGTTAATTTCTGTAAGCAACAAACAAAAATAAAGATCCCTCTCTAATTATACAGACAAACCGTTTCTTCTGAATTTACATGTATTATAAGCACTTTGGAAAAGAAAATGAGTGCACATTTAAAGTACTGTGCAGTAATTTTATTCTGATTGAAGAAAGATGCATCTTTTACTCTCTGCTCCTTTTTCCTCCATACAAACACAGGAAATCAATATGCAGATGCTAGATTACAGACTCTCTTAGGATGAAGATCAATAAAGAACACTATTGAAAAAGGCTTGCCTGGAGAGAATATAAACTTTTTTCTTAATCTCTGTGAGGCTTTGCTCACAAGGACTAAGCACTTCTCATTCAGTGTTAATAGTACTGAATTTCTTACTGCTTTTCATGTCAAAGGCACTCTTCAAATATGTACTTAATTAAGCCTCTTTTTTAACAGAGGTGGCCCTGTTCTCATCCCCTCACCTCACTTTCCTATCTCCTGTGTGGAGAGTTCTCTTTGAAGTTATGCAGGGGAGATGTGCAGGATAAGACAATGAGAACAGAGCCAAGGGTGTTTGTAATGAACTTTATATAAAAAAGTTTAGATTAATTTAGCAATTCTAGCTACCTTCTGCTTAGAATTCTTGTAAGAGGAAATACTAAAATGCAAAAAGATAATGAGTTATATTTTTATGTTCACTCTGAAAGTTTTGCCTTCTAAATGCATTTATGGGCATCCTGTGGATTCCTGATGATTTAGAACTCTGCAAATATCCAGTTTTACAGGACTTATTTATGGTGTATTATGCCTGGACTTTTTATGTTATCTTATATGATGACTTAAAATTCACAGCTGAATTTTACTTATTAAAAGGTATCTATTTGTCTGAATATTGCTTCTTGAATTGATTCTTGAAGGAAATCCATGAAGTTTTGTAACTATGCATATTATCCATAACTATACTTTTGGAAATAAATGTTTATCATTTGAGAAAGTGTTTTCTAACTGCTTACAATACAGAGACAATTTCAATAGTGGAATTGCATTTAATGTTATTATGCAGTAGCTGCCCAATAATTTATTTTAATTTTTATTATCTGTGGTTATCAGTCATTTCCAAGAAAATTATTTTTTAGATTGCTTATTTAAAGTTTACAAAAGATGAAGCAAATGTATAAAACATAAATAACTTAATGGTCATAGGTTTCATAATTATAGTAATTCTTTCTTCATTGTGTTCTTGTTCTGGCATGCTGTATCTTCTTTGGGACATTAAATTTCATAGCTTGGTTCATGTTCTATTATTGCAAGTATCATTTTTATCTTTCATGCATTGCAGACAAGATGTAGAAGTAAAGAATCATATTCATACTTGATTTCCAATTTACCTCAACTTATTAAAGAACTGTTGAGAGTCATTTTTAAAATCTTTAAATTGTTTTCCAGGTCACATATACTCTACTCAGCAGTGAAATTGTCCTTACTGGTTCTATAAGACACTGAATACATTTCTTATGATGTTTTAATAAGTTTATACTCAGAAATGCTGAGGTTCAGATTTCTGGAGATTTTTACAGAAAAAACATTTTCTGTACTTCCAACGCATTGAAATGAGGGGATACCAGATTTTCTTGCTTTTGCTAAGTTACTTTCTTTGTTACTCAATTATATGTAAGTCTATTTGATTATTCATCTAAATATCAGGCCTCTTTAACTTTTTGTATTCAATTATTCCAGCTGTTTTTGTACTTTCAGTTAGAAAGCCAAGTCATGACAATTAGTTAAGATTTTATTGAAGGCAATTCCATCCTACTGGTAATGGCCAAACCACATATAACAACACCCAAATTTGCATTAAATCATATAAATAAAATAAACTAGTATGCTTTAAAGAAGACCTGTAGTTTGAATCCATTTTAGATGATAATCTTTTGCTCACATAGCATATACTACAAAGCCAAGTGAAGACAAAGGTCTAAATGTTTTAAAAACAAACTATCAATTCCCCTGATTTTATTTTATACTAGCTAGCATGCTATTTTTAGTATACAATGACTAGGACACTTCGGTTGTCTTCACATGTTGGCCACCATTAAGAATGTTGGAGCGAACATAGGAGGTGCATGTATCTTTGTGAATACATTTTGAGTTTTTCAGGTAAATGCCCAGGAAAGGGATTGCTGGACATATGATAACTCTATTTTTAATTTTTTGAGGAATTACCAGACTGTTTTCCATAGTGGCTATACCAGTTTACATTCCCACCAGCAGTGACAAAGATTCCATTTCCTTCACAACCTCTCCAATACTTGTCACTACCTGTCGTGTTGATAACCACCATTCTAAACAAGTGTGAGGTAGTATCCTCGTTGTAGTTTGATTCGGTTTCCCTAATGTTAATGAAGTTGAGCATCTTTTCATATATCTGTTGGCTGATTGTATATCTTCTTGGAAGAGGTGTCTGTTGAGGTCCTCTGCTCACTTTTAATTGGATTGGTTTGTTTGGTATAGAGTTTTATGAGTTCTTTATATATTTTGAATATTAAACCTTCATGAGAGCTGTTGCTTGCAAATATAATTTCTCATTTGGTCTGTTGCCTTTTTATTTTGTTGTCAGTTTCTTTTGCTGAGGGCTACCCTATCTAAAGTCTTCCTCCCTACTGAGTCTCTCTCTATTTTATCTTCTTTTTCAGTACTTTACAGTATTTATAATTACCTAAATATTTTTATTTGTATGTTTGCTGTCTTTACAGATTGAAACACAAGCTCCACAAAGATAGCAACCTTGCCATTTTTATTTGTCATTGAATCCCTGGGTAACAAAGTAATGACTGATTGATTCATGGTAAACTCTCAATAAATACATATTCATTCATTCATTTAACACACATCTGTTGAATGAATGCAAACATTATTAAATGAATTTCATACCTGTCTATTCAAAGTCAGGAAGAAGATAACCAACATAGCTTCCTTAAGCAAAGTGAAGTTGACAGTTAATGTTGGGATTGTGTGGCTTGGTGGTCACCTACAGCTTCTAGAGTAAAATGCAATAAGGCCATGAAAGTTACCAAGTCTCCCTTTGGCTTTTGTCTTTTAGTATCGCTGTTATAGAGCAGTGCTGTGTAAAACTGGAACTCTTAGTGTCGTACAAAATGAACTTTGTTTATACGCAGCACCTGATCATTATTAAATAGCCTAAATATTTTCACTTCTGCTTACCCTGAGATTCTACCCAATAGTCATATAAACTGGGATATTGTTTTTATATTACCACGGCTTAAATAAACATATTACTTATAATATGATATTCCTATCAGTAGATAAAACCATCCGATAATTTTTATTTTTAAAGGAGAAGTGGCAACACTTAAATTAGTGAGCTATAATTTGGTTTCCTTGTGTACTAGGGCAAGTTAAAATTGTTTTGGGGTCTAACTGCATTAATTAAGAAGAAGACTAAGCTGCTCCAAAATATAGAGGCTTACAAATACAAATTTATTTTTCTCTTTTGTAGCAGATAGAGCCAAGTAAGCAGCTCAGGTAAGCAGTTAGCTATGCTTTATGGGGTCATTCAGAGACTCCACAGTGTTTTACATTGTGATTCCAACATGGCCTAAGTTGTTCTCATCTGTATGGTCACAGGTTGACCCCAGACATGACTGTGCTGCAGTCCACGGGAAGGGGACACTATACCAAATTCATGAGCCCAAATTTTTAAAGCCCATAACTGAAAGCATCATTTTACACATTCCAATAATGATAATGTAACCAAAAGTCCACACCTGGCTCTAAGGGAGTCTGGGATATATGGTTTCAATCTGAGCAGCCACACATACAGCAATAATATAAACTATACTATGAAAGATTGAGAGAAAATATTTGTTGGATAGCTAGCTATTTCTACAATCAGACAAGGAGAACATGAGGATGGTGGTCCATGAGAAAAACATTAGATTGTGACTGGGGTATGTTTAAATAAGAAATAAACAAACCAAAAACTCAAGAATAAGTTTTAAGAAACATAATGTACTAATGATGCCAATTTAGCTTATATCAGTATTGAGGCAGAAACTCATGCAGTAGAAAACTGCTAAATGCTTTTTTATAACTACATCAGAGAATAAGAATGAAGACACCTTGCTACAATGTCATGTACAAAAGCAGTTTTGTTTGTTCTATATAAAAGGAGGTGCAAGGCAAGTCATGCTAGAGCCAAAAGTCAACTCTTATATGTGAAGTGTGTTCCTTAATAAATACCATGTCATGAACTGTCATATTTTAAGTCTACTTCTAAATATAACTTTCTGTTACTCTCTGAATTTAATGACTCTTGCTCTTTAAAAATAAATGTATCTGCCTAACATCTTTTGATTTTTTTGTGACCTTCTCTGTTCTCACAAAAGTGGAAGATACATACAACTTTAAGTGAAATAAAATTTAAGTGAATTTAATTTTGATGTTTTTAAATTTTATAGTCTTATTTAAAACTATCAGGAAGTACTAAGTTATGGTTTATTTATTTCTCTTATAAACATTTGCTAGCCTACCATCTGTAAGCACTGCTCTGGGCATAGAGAATTAAAAAATAAATGGCAGGAATCTTGTCTTTAGTTAATTCATCATCACAATCTTATTAGTGGGAAAAGCAAGGTTCATCTAGGTTAGCACGCCAACTGGAGGAAAGAAAAGGTCACAAAAAAAATTAAGCTAACACTATTTTTTATAATTAAGTCAATAATCTATGTAGTACTCCCAGATAAGCAAGGTGGGGCAAAAGTAGATTTACAGTTGGGAGTACACAAAACGCAGAGTTGATTCTTGTATCATTACTTAACTAATTATTATATTATCTTCCAAACTGTAAATCTATTTTTTCCTACCCTGTATTTTATTTAAGGATTCTAAAATTGGGTTTTTGGTTATAAACCATTTCTATTTTTATTAGACGAGAATAAATTTTAAAACATATCTGTATTGTTTCAGTTCTGCATTTTAAGTAGTAACTTTAAAACCACACACACTATGCATGCTAGCTTTTATCAGTATGCTAACCAGAGTATGCCTTGGTGGCAGATGGATGAGGGATAAAGCAGAGTCAAAGTACACTAAAAGTTTATGATTTCATTTGTGAAAACTTATAGTTCATGTTGGAAAATATAGTCAGTCATAGCTGGGAAGTTCATTATGAAGTTTAAAAAGTCAATCCTCTTATCTTCTTAACTTGGAAGTAATTCTAGTGGCAGTTAAACACTTTCCAAAAGAAATTTTTCCTAAAAAGAAATGTGGGAGATTTCTTTACAGACCATCAGCTTTTGTCTCTAGATTTTAGACAGGAGTACATTTTAAATATCTATACCATATTTTGGCAACTACTGTATTTTTAAATATCTGTTTAGATATTCCTATAGACATCCATACATTTGAGGCTTTCCTGACTTAAAATTCTCCATGTCCCTATCTTTATCTATCTTCCATTTCAATATCTTCGTTCTAGAGACTCCTGATGGGATACTTCTAAGGTTAGCCCAAACCTGCCACACGTACCATGACATCACATGTTAATTCAGGAACACATACCTAGTATATCTGCTAGTGTCAAAACAGTCTTTAAAGAAAAATGTAAGCACTGGCTGGCGTAGCTCGAGTGCGGGCTGCGAACCAAAATGTCGCAGGTTTGATTCCCAGCCAGGGTACATGCCTGGGTTGCAGGCCATGACCCCCAGCAACCACACATTGATGTTTCTCTCTCTCTCTCTCTATCTCCCTCCCCTCCATCTCTAAAAATAAAATAAATAAAATCTTAAAAAAATGTAATAGCATGAGCTTGCTCCATTTTGTTCCAAAGTATTTGTTGTTAGCAAAAAGAAAAAGTAATGTGATTGTCACTCTAATAAAATACTGAAAATGCTATTGTTAGATGTACCAATTCTGTTGTCCCTCAATGAACTGTAGAACCTAGGAGGATAGCTTAGTGAGACATTTTTTGTTATTAACAGGGTGGGAATTAAGACCTTAAATTTCCACCTCAGCTTCCTCTATGAGAAGTGCCTGTCTAAACACAGAAGCCACGTGGAAAGAGAGCCTTGAAATGTTCCATCAATTTGGCCATATATCTGGATATGGATCCTCCTCTTTTACTAAAACATCAGTGTAAACAACTGGTAGTTTACAAACTATATAATCTATTTCCACTTGGAAAAAAACTCTCCTAGCTATACTTAGGCACCCTCTTACATCAGGTACTAAAATGTATCCTATTGAATAAGTTAACACGCTTACCAAAATGCTTTTTATTTCCATGGAGATAATTAAATCCCCTGGAGTTTGTGACTAAAATCTCATGTTTTGTAAAGTGGCTTTATCTTTTTCCATTTCTAAATATTTTTTTCTCATCTCCACTTCCGTCAACAGTTAAGATTGAAAACCTGAGGCACTTTTTTGTTCTGGCCCCATCTTAGAAGACAGTTTCTTTACACTAAGCTAATAGTTAAGTTTTTTAGTATTTTCTGGTTGGCAGACTAGGTGATTAGTTTATTGAAATGTTTCCACAGCCTTCTTTTATAGTTCTTTATTGCTCTTCATCTTTTTTTTATGTTTGTCTGAATTGAACTATATTTACCATCTGCTGTTTCAGACTCCCAAATGATCTGAAACCTTTGAATTTTGTTAAATCATCCCTCATTATTGCTCTTTTAGTAGTGTCTATAAAGTCTATCTATTTCCCTCTTCACAATTTCTTTACCTCAATCATTTACATATTCAAGTCACTGAGATACTAAGACACCACACAGTTTCAAATGCAAAATCCCAGCCAAACCACAGCTGATCCTCTATCTTATACTTTCTCCATCACTTTGCCTCTATTTCATGCTTTTTATTTAGTTTATTCACAGCATGCTGATAATGAAGTCTTTCAATGCATCTTGATAGTGCATTAGATCCTTTGAATTTGTTTTAGCTATTATCTTAGAACCACTTTTCTACCACAACATAGAAGTTTTATTTTCCATGTCTTTTCCTTTATTGCTTTAGTTTTCCCTATCTCATTTTTAAAATAACTTCAATATTTGGTAGAAATAAAGGTTTTAACAAAAGTAATGAGCATGATATTGCCCTGAAAAAAGATAGAAAAGGAGAAAGCTGTTTTAATCTAAACTTTTTAGGGAGGCCAATAACAATCTTTTTTTTCTTCTTTCTCACTTTTATCTAACACACACAAAGATGCAGAACCTTTTCATAGAACCTTAGTGCCCACAGGCAATCACAGTTGTAAATCTTCACAAAAGTTAGTAATTGGGAGGAAAAGATAATACACCTTTGTGATAACACGTCTAGTAGTTCAGGAAGTACAGTCTCCATTCACAGAGGCTCTTGTTCTAACCATTCACTTATTCCTTCATTCTTTCATTCATTTATTTGCCTTTCAGTTATCAACTACTGCACAATAAACTACCCCAAGTTGGTGGTGAGAAACAGTAACAATTTATTATTTCCCTCAGTTCCGTGGATTGAGATCAGCTAGACTGTTTTTCTGCTCCCAGTATTGGGGTAATTTAGGAAGCTGCATTCTGCCTGTGGCTTTGCTGGAGCTGGAAATCTCCAAAAATGACTTCATTCCCATATATGCTGGGCTGATTGGAATGACTGGGAAGTGCTGAGCTTCTCTCTCCAGCAGAGTGAACAGACATCTTACACAGTGGTTCAGGACTCTAAAAAGGCAAAATAGAAGCTGCCAGGCCAATTAAGAGCTAGGTCCAAAAGAGTCACAGCATCATTTCCTCTACATTCCATTGAATAAAGGAGATCACAAGGCCAGCCAGATTCAAGAATGTTCTCTACTTCTTTATAAGAGAAGTAACATGTCTAGGCTTGGAAAATTTGGTTTTTGACCAAAATTCACATTCTTCTTATATGAAAAATAATACCCCTAAAGTTTTATCCACTCATGCCAGATCTTAAGTTCTGACTTAAAGTGCAAGATCTCATCATTTTAATTAGGCTCAGATATGAATGAGGTTCATCAGATGCAACTCTTTTTAACCTAAAAACCTTTGAACTTAAAAAATTCAAGTTATCTGACCCTTGCATAACCAACGTTCAACAGTGAGGCAAGGACAAAACAACTACAAAAACCACTTCTGTTGACAAAGAAGGGGAATGGTAATCATAGTGATGAGTTCATAGCAATTCTAAAACTGCACTGGGCCAATATAGTAAGGAAGAAAAGAAGGAAGGAAACAAAGGGATGGAGAGAAGGAGGAAGGGAGGGAGGGAGCGAGGGGCAGAGGGAAAGAGGGACAGAGAGAGAGGGAAGGGGAATGATGGGGATGAGAGTAGAGATGAAGGGAAGGGAAAAGAGAACTGAATAACATATAATACACTGCAAACATGTTTTCAGGACCCCCAATTTCACCAGGAGCAGAGAACGTTTCTTGCTTAGTCCTCGATTCTGCTTTCTGGCAATGGTTTTCTAATTCATTGTCCTCAGTTGTGTTCATTCTCTGTTATCTCGGCACCTGCCTTTGAGACATCTTTCCTTTCCCTAAAAAAAAAACAAAACAAAACAAAACTGTATTTTCATATGAGAGGCTCTCTCAGCCTGATTCCTGCCTACAGAAATTTGGAACCCACAATTTTTTTTTAATTTGAACTGTCTGTTTTGGGGGGTCTGAATTCATGGTATATTTTCTAATAAAATTATTTTTAAAACTTTGTGAGCTTTTATATATATTTTTGGATGTCAGTGCTCCCACAACCTCATGATTTAGGTTTGTGTCACAAAAGCACCTACCCACAGGAACAAATTCCTGTATTACTTAGCATTTAGTAAGGAAAGCAGAACAATTACAGACATGGAATAAAAGATTTATTATAGGAAGTAGACCTGACACAATTGTAGAAAGGGCTAGGGTAATAAAGACCAAAAGAGAAAGTTGGTAGATCAAAAGAATAACCAACTTACTGATCTGAAAGACCAGGCATATCTAGGCACTGAAAAGAGATTAGAAAGTGGAGCTAGCAGAGAAGACTAATGGGGAACTCTTGCTTTTCTGAACCCACCCAAGAAAGTGGTGATACACTGGAGTTGCTGTTGGTAATCAGGGTCCACAGTTAGGAAAAAGAGCTGCATTCAAAGTGGAGGAGAGAGAGGAGAAGCTGCAACCTGCTGACACCTCCGTGACTGTCATAACAACCAACCATGACAACCCCTGAAGAACAACAGTTGCTGCTGCTTCACTTGCACCTCCCAAATTTCACACAAGTTTCTTTCTTGCCAACACTAACTTCATACAGTGAAGAGTTTCTAAAAATGGCATTTCCAACTTAAGCAGGTTGGCAAGAACCATTCAGCCAGGCAGAAAGAATAAGCATTGTTTCCAAAAATTACAGTGAATTTCAGTGAATCCAGAAGAAGCTAATTGAAATTTTCATGTTAAAACCATATGCAAACAACTTTATATCTAGATATCTCTATATTTCAGAAAGATCATTGAAACTATATGAAGTGGTAGATCAAAGGTTAGATTTTAGAGTAAAGTAGTCTGGATTTTAATTCTGGAACTGTTACTTACCAGTATATGACCTTGGGAAGTATTTAACTTTAAGTTTTCTCACCTTAAACATGGGCATAATAGTAATGGTATCCAATGTTGTAAAATGATCTGTGTAAAGTAATTAACACAAGACAAACACTAGGTACTTGATGCTATTAGTTAGCATGGTTATCCTCGATACCTAAAATAATCTTATCTTCTTAAAGCATATTAAATTTTCAAGTGGTTAGCTTCAAGTACCATAGTGCCTAGAGATTTGAAAGTGTATATTTCTTAAGGTATGAATGGCTTGGTCATTTGTGATGGTTAATTTTACATGTTAATTTGACTTGCTATGGAGCACCCATATTAAACATTATTTCTGGTGGTATCTTTAGGGTGTTTTCAGGTGAGATTAGAATTTAAAACCAGTGGATTCAGTAAATTGCCCTCCCCACTCTGATGGGTATTCTCCAAACTATTTAAGGCCCGAACATAACAAAAGGCAGGAGAAACTTGCTTCTTTTTTTTTCTGCCTCACTGTCTGAGCTGGAACATGATATCTCCATCTTCTCCTGACCCGTATTAAAATTTATACCATCAGTCCTATGTTCTCATGGTTTCAAACTCATACTAAAATTACACTACAAGCTTTCCTGAGCCTCCAACTTAAAAACCATGAAACTTACCAGTCTCCATAATTGGTTAAAATCTCTCTCTCCTCTCTTTCTTTCTGTCTTTCACCCCCCTCTCTCTCTCTCTTCCCTCTCTCCCCCTCTTTTCCCCTCTCCCCCTATTGTTTCTGTGTCCTCTGGAGTTCCCTTGATATTTGAAATTTGTTACATAATCAGATAAGTTCTAGACTTGGCACCTGCCTCCCAACCAAGGGGCTCCCCCAACACTTGAGCAGGCAACAAATGTTTGCATGCAAGCCTACTATCTGTGTGAATGTTGGTAATTCACTTAATCATACTTAGGATAAGTTTGCTTATATATAAAATAAGAAAAATAGGATGCCTGGCTTCCAGGATTAATTTAGATGATATTTAGCCCATATATCTCATTCATAGGATCTCAAGATGTTTTTCAAAATTATTAAAATTCTACACCCTACCAATAAGGTGGCCGAGGCCTGAGGTCCTAAAAACATGAACATAAATATTCTTGCAAATAATTTCCTGATGTATTTTATGCCCAAAATGACATCTGTTACCAGGTGTGCTCTGATGATTGTACAATCTTCAATACTGATTCTCAGGCTTCTAACCAAGGCACAGGTTGGTCCTCCCAGCCTCAACACAAGACAGGTCTAAAAGGACATCCCAGCTCTAGAGCATCCATGGGACTCACTGAAGCCTTTGTTGGAATTGTCTCTCTGTTCAACGTCTCCTTCTGACCAGTCTTGTTTTTATTCCCTCCTCCATAGCAATTTATCCTAGAGAATATTCACCCAGTAAACTTCATCCATCAGGTTCTGCATCTCAAAGTTGGTTTCCCATACAAACTCACCTGAGTCTGATGTGACTTTGCAAAGTGAGGAGGGGGGGGGGGACAAGGGAGGCGGTGAGAGTGGGAGTTGGAAAGCCTTCCAAGGTCAAATAAGTTAACATAGATATCTATAGACATTTTCACAGTATACTCAGGACAGAAATGTAGCACACAGCTCCTACAAAATAGTTTGCTTGGAACAATGTTTGTATTATAGTGCCCGATGGTAGCAATAGGTGGCATTAATAACATAGAGATGGAAGACAAAATAAGTCTTATTATTCTGCTTCCTTTCTTTATACATCCATACCTCTACACATTGCCACCCTAATTAACTTCTTTTTTATCTGGACCAAAATTGGAACTGGCAGTGGCATGTTGAGGCAGAGATACCAGTCTCAGACACAAGATGACATTGACATGGACCCCAGGAGGGTAACCATCATCACCCTTACTGGCAACAGAAACAGAAAATTAAGATTGGAAGTTTTTTTAATGTTCAGCATACTGTTTTCAAGGTAAAGAGGGTAATGATGATGTGGTGATGAACGGGTCTAGCAAGAATAAAAGCCAATGTGCTGAGCTACATTTTTCTTTATAGAAAGCAAACATTATTCTCGAAACATCTGCCCTGGTACTTGATTATTAAAGGTGTTAAACAGCAACCTGCTAACACCATGAAAGGCTTAGTAAAAATAGATTGAAGGTGATTCCATTTGAAATAAGGAGCAATAGCCCTATGTCTATTACAGCATCAAGAAAGATTAGAGATTAAAATATTTTGACTACTCTAAAAGTATCTCTAAACCGTGCTCTTTTTTTATTATTTGTAACATACTTAGAAGTGCCATGGTTCAAATATTTGGGAGCTATTTCTATGAATCTCATAGAAATATCCTGAGAGAAGCTCAGGCAGAAATACATATTTAAGCAATTTTTTAAACTACTATGTTTACATTTTAGAAATGACTCATCATATTCTATTGTGTAAATACATAGTTAGACTAGTAAAACTCTTTAGAAAGCTATGAATTAAAGCCAAATGTACGTATAGGAGTTAATGTTTTCTGCCTGCTTTAAGCGCCATTTTGAATGAGTGGGGTGAAATTAGACATGTGTGTGCATAATGATGAAAAATGGTGGGCTACAATAAGGAATAATTCTTTTGATTTCCAGAGCATATATCCTATGAATTATGTTTAAAATTAATGAAAGAGAACATAGAGAATGATATGAATCTCATCAGTAGCTATTATTCTCTTTCTCCAAGGCAGCAATAAGCCATTTTCTAAGGGATTTGAACTTCTGTGAGCAAGTCTCTCTAAGCTGCTAAAAGGTCTAAATTTGAGGCTGAAACCTTTTTAATGATGATTGTTTCACTTCAAAGAACAAACAAATAAGCAGTTGGACTTCCTGAGAGGTTTTCATTGTATAAAGACAATTTCTTTGCAAATCTAAGTAAGTTTTTAACATTTAGAAGGGTATGTATATTCTAGCATATCCTTTTGCCATAGAAGATCCCTTCTTCCTTCAACTTTACAAACAGCCATAAAAGAGATGTTATTTTCCCATGAAGAGCAAATGGGTTGAAAAAGAAGGTAAAAGTGATTTGCAAAACTTTCTCTTCCTCTAATCACTTCCCCCAACACTAAATAAACAAAACCAATTTCTTTCAATACAGTTATATTCAATCTAGAGCTATTGCTTAACAGTGCAGATTTCTTGTTTTAGTCTTTTATTGTTCAGAGAAGAGACTTTTCAAGAAGACAAATCTTCTTCCAATGGTGATGAAATTGTTTTCTAAATTGTTATTAGAAAGCTTGACTACATAAATGCAAAATGCAGAAACAAGTTTCATATGAGAAAGTTACCATCTCTCAGATGTTCTTAAGGAAATATCCAAATTCCAGTTTAAGTATCAGTAAGTACTCAGTTTCTGTAACTTAATTGTATTCTCCATCTTTCAGTTTTACAGTTCACTTCAAGGACAAGGCAAGATAGCCGTCAGTTCACAGATATCAGTATCTTCTTGATCTAATGTCTTCACCCAAACTGAGCTCCTTTAAGTCTTCATTATGTATACAGGGTGGTTTTCCCTAGTTCTGATTTTCTGAAACTATAGTGTATGAATCACTGATTTTTTAAAAAAAGTGAATTTTCAGTGATATGTAACATTCTCTTATTTGGTATTAGAAGTTTTCTATTTATTTAATACTTACCTCCTGTTTATGGTTTTTCTATTTACAATAGGAATACATAGCTTTTCTTTGAATATTTTATTTATTTATTTTTAGAGAGGGCAAGGGAGGGAGAAAGAGAGGGAAACATCAATGTGTGGTTGCCTTTGGTGCACCCCCTACTAGGGACCTGACCTGGACCACACCCAGGCATTTGACCTAGATTGGGAATCAAACTGGTGACCCTTTGGTTCACAGGCCAGGACTCAGCCACTGAGCCACACCAGTCAGGGCAGGAATACATAGACTTTTTTAAATAAGTTTAAATAAATGATTAGTCTCAAAATATTAATTAAAATAATATGGCACATTTATGAAGAAGTTTATGCAGAATACTACTGCCCACTCTATATATCTCTATATTATATAGATATAGATATCTATAGATATGATATATAGATATCAGTGTAAATATATAGATATAGAGATATAATATCACTAGATATATAGATGATATGTAGATATGATGAGAGATAGATAGATAGATATAGATACAGATATAGATATAGATAGATATAGATAGACATGCATGCTACTCGGCTTCTTACTTTTTGACATTTGGTAGTAGAGACCCTCTTCTTATATTTTTCTCTTCTTCCTAAGATTCTGACCAAAGTATATTTTCTTTATACTTACTCTCTTAGAAATTTTGTTTTTTTATTAGGCTTGTTTGTTTATGTTTTATGGTTTTAGTTATCATTATTACATAGATTGGTCAAATGGGGCATTGTTCTCTTCCAACTCAACTGGCACTATTAAAACTTTTATACAGTTTGATCTGGTTATTACATTGTAACATGTTTCTTACTGGCCATGCTGCATTCAGTCTTTCTCTTCTTCAGTAAAAGACAAAGATTTATACGATGTGAAGAGAGACCATAGTATGAGTTTTTCCTCTTCTTCAATGCAGCTCACACACTGCCAGTGTTATCTTGTAAAATATAAATAACTGATTAATGGAACAGAATAGAAAGCCCAGATAAACCCATCCCTTAACAGTCAGTTAATGTTGAACAGAGAAAGCAAGGACATACAATGAGCTAAAGATAATTTATTCAATAAATTGTGTTGAAATTGGATACATACATGCAGAAAAAGTGAAACTAGACCACCTTCTTACATCATGCACAAGATAAATATGAAACAGACTAAAGACTTAAATGTTAGATCTAAAACCATAAAAATCATAATAGAAAACATAGGCAGCCAGAGATCTCGCAATATTTTATTGGGTATATTTCCCTAGACAGAGAAACAAAAGAAAAAAAAATAAACAAATGGCATTACATCAAACTAAAAAGTTTTCAACAGCAAAAAAAAATAATCAACAAGATAAAAAGACAACCCAAAGAATGGGAGAACATACTTGCCAATACATCTAATAACACATTAATATCTATATTTTATAAAGACCTTACAAAACTCAATACCTGAAAAACAGCCCAATTAAATAACCCAATAAAAAATTTACTTTGGATAGATACTTCTCCAGAAAGGATTTAGAGATGGCTAATAGACATATGAAAGGTGCTCAAGGTCACTAATCATCAGAGAAATGCAAATTAAAACCACAATGAGATATCATCTCACAACTGTCAGAATGGCTATCATCAATAAATCAATAACCACGAAGTGCTGGCAAGGGATGTAGAGAAAGGAAACCCTTTGCACTGTTGGTGGGATTGCAGACTGGTGCAGCCACTGAGGAAAACGGTATGGAGATACCTCAAAAAATTAAGATGGATCTACCTTTTTTAAAAATTGTATTTAATCAGGTACAGATTCAGGCCTTCTACTCCCATTCCAGCCCACCCACCCATCCCTCCCCACTTCCCTCCCATTACAACCCCCCCCACCCCCAGTTTTTGTCCATGTGTCCTTTATATTTGTTTCCTGTAAACCCTTCCCATTCTCCCCTGAAATTCCCTCTTCCTCCCCTCTGGTCACTGTCAGCCTGTCCTCTAATTCAGTGTCTTTGATTATATTTGCTTGTTTCTTTGTTTTGTTCTTTAGGTTCCTGTTAAAGGTGAGATCATATGGTATATGTCTTTCACTGCCTGGCTTGTTTCGCTTAGCATAATGCTCTCCAGCTCCATCCATGCTGTTGCAAAGGGTAGGGAGCTCCTTCTTTCTTTCTGCTGCATAGAATTCCATTGTGTAAATGTACCATAGTTTTTTGATCCATTCATTTACTGATGGGCATCTAGGTTGCTTCCAGCACCTAGCTATTGTAAATTGTGCTGCTATGAACATCGGGGTGCAGAGGTTCTTTTGTATTCGTGTTTTAGTGGTTTTAGGATATAGTCCCAGAAGTGGAATTGCAGGGTCAAAAGGCAGATCCATTTTTAGTTTTCTGAGGAAGTTCCATACTGCTTTCCAGAGTGTTTGTAACAGTCTGCAGTCCCACCAACAGTGCACTAGGGTCCCCTTTTCTCCACACCTCCCCAACACTTGTTGTTTGTTGCTTTGTTTATGATGGTCATTCTGACTGGTGTGAAGTGGTATCTCATTGTGGTTTTAATCTGCATCTCTCTGATGGCTAGCGATATTGAACATCATTTCATGTGTCTTTGGATGCTCTGTATGTCCTCCTTGAAGAAGTGTCTGTTCAAGTCCTTGCCCACTTTTTAAGTGGGTTGCTTTCTTCTTAGAGTGGAGGTTGTGTAAGTTCTTTATATATTTTGGAGATTAAACCCTTGTCCGAGGTATCATTGGTAATATGTTTTCCCATACAGTTGGCTCTGTTTTTTAATTTTAATAGTGTTTTCTTTAGCTGTGTAGAAGTTTTTATTGTGATGAGGTCCCATTTGTTTATACTTTCCTTTATGTTCCCTTGCTCTAGGGACATGTCAGTAAAAAAGTTTCTGCGTGAAATATCTGAGATTTTCCTACCTAAGTTCTCCTCTAGGACTTTATGGTGTCACAGTTTATATTTAAGTCTTTTATCCACCTTGAATTATTCTTGTGTAAGGTGTAAGTTGGTACTTGAGTTTCAATTTTTTTGCATGTAGCTGTCCAGTACCCCCCGACACCATTTGTTGAAAAGGCTATTTTTACTCCATTTTATGTTGCTGCTTCCTTTGTCAAATATTATTGACTGTAGAGACTTGGGTTATTTCTGGGCTCTCTGTTCTGTTCCATTGGTCCACTGCCTGTTTTTATGCCAGTACCAGGCTGTTTTGATTACAGTGTCCTTGTAGTATAGTTTAGTGTCAGATATTGTGATCCCTCCTACTTTACCTCTTTTTTCTCAAAATTGCAGCAGCTATTCAGGGTCATTTATGGTTCCATAAATTTTTGAAGTGTTTGTTCTATGTCTGTGAAATAAGCCATTGGTACTTTAATAGGTATTGCATTGAATGTGTAAATTGCTTTGGGTAATATGGACATTTTGATGATATTAATTCTTCCAATCCATGAACACAGTATATGTTTCTATTTGTTTGTGTCTTTTCCTTGATTTCTTTCCTCAGTGTTATGTTGTTTTCTGAATACAGGTCTTTTACCTCTTTGGTTAGGTTTATTCCCAGGTTTTTTTTTTTTTTTTTTTTTTTGCTATTTCAAATAGGATTTTTCCTTGATTTCTGCTTCTGCTGTTTCATTGTTGGTGTACAGAAATGCCTTTGATTTCTGGATATTGACTTTGTATCCTGCTGTTTTGCCAAATTCATTTATTAGGTCAAGCAGTTTTGTGGTGGAGTCTATAGGATTGTCTATGTACACTACCATGTCAGCTGCAAACAGTGACAGTTTTTTTTTCCTCCTTTCTGATTTGGATGCCTTTTATTTCTGTTTCTTCTCTGATCACTGTGGCTAAAACTTCCAGTACTATATTGAATAAAGTGGTGAAAGTAGACAGCCTTGTATTGTTCCTGATCTTAGTGGAAAAGATTTAATTTTTTCCCATTGAGTATGATGTTGGCTGTAGGTTTCTCATATATGGCCTTTATTATGTTGAGGATGCTCTCTCTATTCCCACTTTGCAGAGTGTTTTTATCATAAATGGGTGCTGTACCTTGTCAAATTCTTTTTCTGCACCTATTGATATGATCATGTGATTTTGTCTTTGCTTTTGTTTTATGTGAGGTACTACATTTACTGACTTGCAAATATTGTACCATCCTTGCATCCCTGGAATGAATCCCACTTGGTCATGGTATATGAACTTTTTTTTTAGATTTTATTTATTTATTTTAGAGAGGGAACAGAAGGAGAAAGAGAGAGAGATAGAGAGAAACATCAATGTGTGGTTGCTGGGGGTCATGGCCTGCAACCCAGGCATGTACCCTGTCTGGGACTCAAACCTGCGACACTTTGGTTCACAGCCCGCATTCAATCCACTGAGCTATGCCAGCCAGAGCCTGGTGTATGATCTTTTTAATGTATCGTTTGATGCGGTTTGCCAGTATTTTGTTGAGAATTTAGTGTCAATGTTTATCAGCAATATTGGCCTGAATTTTTCTTTCTTTGTTGTGTCTTTATCTGATTTTGGGATTAGGATGATGTTGGCCTCATAAAAAGAGTTTGTGAGTCTTCCATCTTTTTGGACTTTTTGGAATAGTCTGTGAAGGATAGGGGTCAGCTCTTCCTTAAATGCTTTGTACAATTCTCCTGTGAAACCATCTGGTCCAGGGCTTTTGTGTGTTGGGAGTTTTTTGATTACTGCTTCAATTTCTTCTGCTGTTATTGGTTTGTTCAGGCTTTCTGCTTCTTTTTCATTGAGTTTTGAAAGATTATATTTTCCTAGAAATCTGTCCATTTCACCTAGGTTTTCAAATTTCTTGGCATATAGTTCTTCATAGTAATTTCTTACAATCCTTTGTATTTCTGTGGTATCAGTTGTAATCTCTCCTTTTCATTTCTGATTGTGTTTATTTGGGTTTTCCCTCTTTTTTCTTGATGAGTCTGCTTAAAGGCTTGTTGATTTTTTTTATCTTTTCAAAGAACCAGCTCTTGGATTCATTGATCCTTAGAATTGTGCTTTTAGTCTCTATGCCATTTAATTCTGCTCAGATCTTGGTTATTTCCTTCCTTCTGCTTGCTCTGGGCTGTCTTTGTTGTTGTTCCTTGAGTTCCTGTAGACATAGGGTTAGGTTGTTTGTTTGAAATATTTCTATCTTTTTAGGTAGACCTGTAATGGTATGAACTTCTCTCTCAGGACTGCCTCACTGTGTCCCATAAGTTTTGTGTTGTTGTGAGTTCATTTTCATTTGTTTCTAGAAACCTTTGATTTCTTCCCTAATTTCATTCTTGACCCATTCATTGTTTAATAGCATGCTATTTAATCTCCATGATATTGAGTGTTTTAGGGTTTTTTCCTTGATGTTGGTTTCTAGTTTCAGTCCCTTGTGATCCAAGAAAATGATTGGTATGATTTCAATTTTCTTGAAATTCTTGAGGCTTGTTTTGTGTCCTATCATGTGGTCTCTCTTTGAAAATGTTCCATGTACATTTGAAAAGAATGTGTATTTAGCTTCTTTGGGATGGAGGGCTCTGTATATATCAGTTAAGTCTATTTCATCTAGGGTAGTGTTTAATGCCACAATATCTTTGTTGATACTTTTTTTGGAAGATCTGCCCATTTTTGACAGTGGGGTATTAAAATCCCCCACAATAATTGTGTTGCTGTCCATATCTTTCTTGTAGTCCTCTAAGATTTTATTTATATATTTGGGTGCTCCTATGTTGGTTAAGGTTATTATTGATAGGTGCTTATTCATTGCCATTTATGTATGTGTGTTCCTCTCTCTCCCTCTTTTCCTTCCTTTCCTTAAAGCAGTCCCTTTAGCACCTCTTGCAGAACTGGTTTGGTGGAGGTGTATTCTTTTAGACTTCTTTTGTCTGGGAAGCTTCTTATTTGGCCATCTATCTTGATTGAGGGCCTTGCTGGGTAAAGTAGCCTTGGTTGCAGACCTCTGTTTCTCATTATTTGGAATATTTCTTACCATTTTCTTCTGGCTTGGAGTGTTTCCATTGAGAAGTCAGCTGTTAGCCTTATTGGGGCTCCCTTGTATGCTACTTCCTGTTTCTTCCTTTGCTGCCTTTAATATTCTCCCTTTGTCTTGAAATTTTGCCATGTTAATTATGATGTGTCTTGAAGTGGGCCTCTTTGAGTTCCTCTTGATTGGGACTCTCTGTGTTTCCTGGATTTGTGTGATTTTTTCTCTCATCAAATTAGGGAAGTTTTCCATCATTAGTTTTTCAAATAGGTTTTCTATCCCTTGCTCTTCTTCTTCTCCTTCCAGTATCCCTATTATACAGGTATTATTAGGTTTTATATTGTCTTGCATTTATCTGAATCCTCTTCATTCTTTCTGAGCCTCTTTCCTTTTTCTTCCTCTTCTGTGTGTTTTTTTTTCTTCTTTTTCCTCCAATTCGCTGATTGGATCTTCTGCTTCATTAATCCTGCTTTTCAGTTCAGAAATTGTATTATTCATTTCCTCTTAGCCCTTGTTGATAGTATCTATTTCCTTTTTCATGTTGATATAGTTTGCGGTGAATTCATTGTAGCTTTCCTGTAGTTTCTGGTAGCTCATTGTGAGCTCATTGAGCTTCCTGATAATCATTGTTTTGAATTCAATATCTGATAGTTGAGTTGCCTTTATTTCATTTAATATTCTTTCTGAGGCTTCCTCCTTTCCCTTCATTTGGGGATTTTTTTTGTCTTCTTATTGTTTGTGAGACTCTTCTTGTTGGCCTTTGTTTCTTAAATTGATCTGTTCTGGCTCCCTGTGTTTATGGTGTCAACTTCTGTGGTAGAATACCTGTGAGATTCAGTGGTGGAGTCTCCTTTGGGTATCATGATGTTCACAGCTTCCCCCTACTCTTTTTGGGATCACTTGGAGGAGTAAGGCAAAATGGTTTAAGACAGCAAGACAGTATTCTATGATATTTACAGTAGCAGCCAATAGAGAAGAGATGGGAGATCCTTTGGTTATATGTAGTGTTAACAGTGATCTTCCACCCCACTAGCCACGTTTTAGAAAGGATGGAAATAAGATAAGACTTTTATTGGGGAGAAAAGGATTGTTAGTTGGATCTATAAAGCTGTGAGGCTGTGGGAGGTCAGATTCTGAGGTAGGGTGGAAATAAAGAATAGTAAATAGGAGTAGTGTGTAAAAGAATAGAGATAACCCCTACAATAATAGAGTTCAGGAAATTGCAAAGTGGGCTGAGATCTGGGAGGGGTGTTGTGTAGTATTTACAATTGTATGAAATAGGTCTTATTTACAGTAATATTAAAGCAACAATCATGTGTCAGAAGCTATGAGATCTAGATAACAAGACTAAGGAGTATAGAACCTCGAGTGGTGTACTAATGGAACACAAATGAAGGACAATAAATTAGCAACACATTATGAATGAGATAACAGGGGGAACCTATCAAATGAAAGTATAACCAGACAAGCAAAGATGATTATACAGAAAGAAAAGAATATCAAAAGACTATTAAAATAAAAATGTCTGAAAAATGAGAGAAAGATAATACAAATTTGCAGTAACTGGCAGGCTCAAAAAAAAGCAGAAGATGGAATGCAGGAGAGATAAATTTGGAGTAGAAGGAATAACACTAGGATGAAAGGAAGAGAAACATAAGGAATTGAGAGATATAAAAATAATAAGAATTAAAAAATAAAATGTTACTTAAAAAAATAAGATAAAATCAAACAATTCAACAACAACAGCCCAAAACAACAACAACAAAAAAACCCTCTTGTTGCTTTCTAACTGGCCAAACCAGTTTTTCTGGTCTTGCTGGCTTCAGCAGGCTGAGGGGTGATTGGGATGCTTTTCACTCTTCCCAGTCATAACTCAGTCAGTTTCTTGCATACTGTCCCCAGGGCTAGCTGCGCAATCTCCCCTGAGCCAATCTGATAGCTCTCTGCAGGGCCCTGGGTATGGGTATGGGCACTCCCAAGCATGCTCTCCGAGTTCACTGATTCGGTCTCCCAAGCTCCGGGTGCCGTAGAGCGCTCACATCTTTTCCGGGTTCATGGTGTGAGCTCCAGGGATTGTGAGGGGTTCCGTCCTTCCCCCAACTTCCCCGCTGCAGGCTCCAGGAACTCGAGAAGCGCCTGTGTCTTTTCCAGGTTCACCGTGTGAGATTTGAGAATCCCAAAGGGGCACTTGCTTCCCCGAGTTCACGACCGCAGGCTCCAGAAACCTGAGAATGCCGTGCCCTTTCCTTGTTCAGGGTTGTGGTGTCTGGGTCTTCCATAGAACCACACTCTCACTGGGTTGGAGGTGCACGTGCCAGGCCACCCATGGTCAAGCAGGCTGGGGCACTCACTCTTCCAAGGGCTATGCATGGGTGCTCCCAGCCCCTGTGTGATTGTCTCTCAGACTCATTCCCCTCTCTGTGCCTTCAAGCAACAAGGCTTCCCCTGGACGCTGCTCAATCCTTATTGGCAGGGGAGGGAGCAGTGACTCCACTCCTCCCGGGTGCCCTGAGGCAGACCTGGGAGCACCAGGCCTGGGGGCTGCACCCTCCCTGGTCCCCAAACTGATCCCTGGGCCCTTATTATCCTGAAGCAGTCTCCTTACCATCTGGTTTTTCAATGTCCGCTATAATTTTTGATGTCCTATTTTCATAAATGTTGCAATCTTGTTGGCCCCTTGCTCTGTTCCTCCACAGATTGGCCAGTTTCTCTCCCGTGCATAGGGGAAGAGGAATACACTCCCTCCTACCATGCCACTGTCTTCCCGAACCCTGGATCTACCTTTTGATGCAGCAATCCCACTTCTGGGAATATATATGAAGGAACTCAAAACACTAATTTGAAAGAACATAAGCACCCCTATGTTCATCACAGCATTGTTTACAATAGCCAACATATGGAAGCAGCCTGTGTCCATCAGTAGATGAGGGGATAAAACAACTATGGGACATTTACACAATGAAATACTACTCAGCCGTAAAAGAGAAGAAAATTTTACCCTTTGCAGCAGTATGAATGGACCTGGAGAACATTTTGCTAAGTGAAATAAGCCAGTCTGAGAAAGACAAATACCATATGATTTCATTCACATGTGGAATCTAATGAACAAATTGAACTAACAAGGAAAACAGGGACAGACTTATAGATGGGGAGCAGGATGACAGCTGAGGAGATGGGTAGTTTAGGGGGGGAGACCAAGCAAAAAGGAAAAAGGACTCATGGGCAAAGACAACAGTGTGGTGATTACTGGGGGACAGAGGATATAAGGGGACTAAATGATAATGGAAAAAATACAATAAAGATTAAATCAAAAAATAAAAAATATATAAATAATTGTTTTTAGATTATTCAGTTTTTAAAAACATTTTAAACATCTTCAGTGACATCATAAATATATATTCTCTATTTTTTGTTTATTTTTATTGTTGACACTATTATTGATGTCCCCATTTTTTTGCCCCTTTGCCCACCACCACCCAGCCCCTGCCCTCCCCCTTCCCACTATCACTCCGCTGTTGTGTGTGTCTATGGGTTACATAGATATGTTCTTTCACTAATGTCTTCACCTTTTTCTTCCAGTTCCCCCCCTGCCTCCTCCCCTCTGATAGCTATCTGTTCCATGTGTCCATGCTCTAAGTTCTCTAACCTGCCACAACAAATATGACAGCTCCACTACTCTCTGCCCTATCTACCTTTGTCACCTAATCCCTCAACACCCAAAACCTTTTTCCCAGCCTTCTTCATTTTATTTCTGCTCCTGGTTCCATGTCTCCATCTTCCTGAATATAATATATTACTCTACGTTGTTTTACATCACACAATCTATTCTGTTGGTATTGACTTATTGTATATACTTTTGGTTGAATGCAATAAATATGATGACACTTTAAAGAACAGGGTTTCATGTTTCTTATTCTCCTACAAAATGTTGGCTTTCCATGTTTATAAAAGATTGGAGCTTTCTTTTTTTCCTGAAAGTCTTGAGGGTTATCTTAAGACTATAATGCTGGAAATTATCCTAAATTTTAAAATGGTGTGCTATAGTATCTAAATTTTTTAAATTGGTAGAAAGTTGGATTATTATAGAACTCACTATAAATTTCAATGAATATATTATCTAAGATAATCTATAATAATTTTAGTGACTTACCTGCAAATGTAAACAAACATTAGTGTTAGTTTAAAAAAAAACATATTTAAAAAACTAAACCTGTGATAGAATCACAAAATCAGATTAGAGTCTTTACCATTCTGGACACCTTTTAAGGACTTACACTAATTTATCTATGGTTTGATTAAAACGAGGCACCAAGACTGAGAATAATATGCAACATTTGTTGTCATCAGGAAACGTGAAAATATTACTTCCTCTTACCTGTACACTGTCATTATAATTGTTAATATTTCTGGGACATGTTATGTTTTTTTTAAATTTTATTTATTTATGTTTGGAGAGGGAAGGGAGGGAGATAGAAAGAGAGAGAAACATCAATGTGCGGTTGTTGGGGGTTATGTCCTGCAACCCAGGAATGTACCCTGGCTGGGAATCGAACCTGCAACACTTTGGTTTGTAAGCCTGCGCTCAATCCACTGAGCTACGCCAGCCAGGGCTATGTTATGTTTTTATGGTGCTTTTTTTATATATATTATTGAAGTCCCACAAAAAAAAACCTTTATTGTAGATGGGACAATTTGTATTTTTGACCTTTTTTATATAAACAATGCTGACTATTGTTTAAAAAATAATAACTATGCTTTTTGGACCATGTTAAAAGTAATATTTAAACCATTGGAATGGTTTCTCTACTGATCATTTAGAATTTTTTGTTAGGTTCTGGGTACTAATAGAAACTAACGGGCATCTTGAGAAAGGTATGAGACAGAATAGAGTTGCTCAAAAAATCATAAACAAATAAATTTTGAGAGGTCATAATATGATACAAGGAACTGCACAAAATTTTCAGGCTTGATTGGAGATAAGGCAGTAATGTAGTGTAAATGTTTTATGGCCAGCTCTCAGAAAAAGAGAAAAATGTCTCCATTTTTAGTATTTGTTAATTTCTATCATGTAATGCTTCCATCCATGGCCAATTTCAAGCTACCAGTATGGTATTACTAAATGCAGGGTTGGGAAGAAATATGCAGTACTACAACAATATATAGTATTTCTATCATGCAGCTCTAAAAGTAATTAACCTCAATCATAGATTATATAAAATAATTAGGAAGTGATTAGCTTTTATCTTTTAAAAAATAATTTAAGTTTGTATAATTTAATTTTAAATAATAGCTAGTTCAACAACCTGTTTGCAAACCTCCTGAAAATTTAAAAATTAGCTATTGTTATCTGGTATAAGCCAGCTCCAGCAAGCCACTAGAATAATAGAAGATATGATTCCTTTAAGTATATGAGGACACACATGGAAAAGGATAAGACATTAGTATTTTATTACAGATTGGCTATTTGTGGCAATAAATTTTCACTGAAAGTAAGTAGGAGAACTTTTTACTGAAAATGTCCAAGAAGAGGCTGAATGACCTTACATAGCCATTTTGTGAAGGCATCCAGAACTTCTGTGGTTAGACCTATATGATGCCTTCCAACTCTAAGGTTTAAATGAGTTTTGTTTTTGTTTTTATTTTATCAGATATCTGCTTTTATAGGTTCTTCATTCATGATTTTGACTCAAGTATGCCAGGGGTAGGGAAAGCCATATTTACAGATTTTTTTTTGCAGAGATCTTAAAAGAGACACCAGAAATGGGGTGGTGGAAATGCCAGATTTCAGGGCTCTGTGTATCTAGGTTTTGATAGAAAATTGAGAGGCATCCATAAATGAAAGTTAACTAAAAATAAAGTTGTCACTTAAGTAATTTGAATATGCATGCACTTTATATAAAACTTCTTTGTGATTTCCAGAGCATTTTAGTCCTATTTAGAGATTCAGCTTTGAAAGACTTGAGGTAATAAAGATTAACAAAAAAAGAATGAGTACAATCAAAATGGAGAAGTGAGCTCTGGGTGGTAGGCTAATAACCAGCCACAGAGAGCATAACCGATAAAGGTCCTAAGGACAGTTTTGTGTGCTTGATGCATTTTGACATTTAACTGTCAAACAGATATCAATGCTTTAATTTGTCAAAACAAGTTATATATATCCATATATATATTTATGACACTGGTTTATATCTCCCTTTTATCAAATTTTAAAAAGATTAAGTTACAATCTGCTAGTCTCAAAGCACATTTTTGTTAGATAAATTAACACTAGGATTAAAAATACCCTGTTACTCAAGCTGAGATAATAATTAGGATAATGAAACTGGTATTTTAGGCCATACATTTTTACTACAGAAAAGTCTTCAGATGATTTCCATGAAATATAACAGAGAAGAGTGCATGAGCACCCTGGGGAGACACTAAAGGGACAACCCAAATTATTTTGAAGACTTATGTCTCATATTTTTTAAAGAAATCGAGGTTCCTAATGGTTATTATATCTTACATTTTTAATCAGTGCAAAAATGTGATTTTTACTTTATAATGTATCCATACTTATAATAATTTCTAAAAATTTTTTCTCCAATATTTCTAGGATTATTGTCAATACAAGATGAACCATGTGTATCCTACAGTTTCAGATGTACTCTGGCTGGCATAATACTCTGTATCCCTGGGGTTATGCATGCTCCAGTTTAAGACATAGACCTCGGAGATTGATGTGCCATCTCTTTTCCTGTTTATTCATTTGCATACTCACAGAGCAGTTTCATGTGTATTTGGCATTTTCATAAACACTTCACTTATTGAAAATGACTAGGTTAAACTACCTGGAGGTCATAAGATTGAAAAGGACCTTGTTTTAGTCTCTGGCCCACAAAGATAACCACATTTAAATGAATAGTTATGAGAACACAGATTGTTCCAAAAGCTCTGCAATAAAAGAATTCCATAAATGATATTGGGAATTCATCCTATTTTAATACCAGGAATTTCCTTATTCAATATAGGCAAAATGCATTTTAATTTTACATGTCTTGGGAGACCAAAAAAAAAAAAAAGAAATCCAAATCATTTAATTTTTATAAAGGCACTTGAACTAAGAGCCATAGCTATATCCTACATGACGGCAATAATTTTATTAGAATGTCTGTAGAATATATATTCAATTAAGAGTGAAATTAAAATATTGGTTTAAATTTCTATTGTGTTTGAAGTAATATTTAACCTTAAATATTCTTCTTTTCATTTGCAAAGTTAGAATGAAGGTTTTATCTTACAAAACTAAACTAAAATTATGCTATGTTAGTAGATCAAATAAACAGGAAGGTAAAGACCGATCTACTCTTCTTATAGGAAAAAAATAAAGAAAATCTGCTCCATTTGCAAAAATGGAGTGTCAGCTCTGGGCTGGCAAGACTATGTCTGTACTTCTTTACTACATAGGATCTAAAAAGTGCAAATATTCAACCAATGAATAAATGATGCTTACAGTGATTTTCATGCAGGCCAGTGATTAACAAACTGAGCAAACATGAAAGTAGAAGAAAGTGTTAATTCAAGATGCAGACAATAATTTTAAAATGAGAATAATTGGTATATTAGCATTAATTCTGAGACTATCACAAACACAAAATAAAAGAGGCAAAAAGATAGTTTAGAATTCTAAAAGCACAGCTACCAAAAGTCCCAGTATAAGAGCTAAGTAAACATTGGAATGCAAAAGGCACAGAGAAAAACTATGAAAGAAATATTTAAGGAAAGATTCCCATAGATACAGATGTGAAGCACAAATAGGTATTTTGTTTTATTCTTTGCAATATAACTTGAAATTTAACTGCATGCCATTTAGATTAGTGTTGTTTAAATAAAGATAAATGTGTCTCTAATATTTAAAGACAGAATTTGTGGTCCTATACTAATCCCCATTCTTAGGAACGTCCTTATTTAAATGGACAAATATATGACTTCCTATTACCATCCACAGGTAACAGTTGTCCATCAGCAGCTTTCAGTAATGATTTCCTTCTTTGTGCTTCACAAATATTTTGTTAGAGTAGAAAGTTAGTTAGATACTAACAAAGAGTAGAAAGGGAATGGAACCAGTTATCTGATTAAACCTGATTAAGTATGAAAACAAAACAAAACAAAACAACTTTACAGCCACCTGGGGGAGTAACCAACATTATTTACCAAACAGAGCAAAATATCTGACTAGGCAGGAAGGGAAGCTTTTTTTTTTTGTCATTCAGGGGAGTCCCCCAACTAACAAAGAGGAAAGGGAGGGAGAAAACAAAAACACGAGGAAATTCCTTTTACTAAGTGCATGCTCAGTTGAAGCCAAATGATGAAGCAGAACAAGGGGGCAGGTGCAGTAAGGGGCAAAATAGTGACCATAAAAAGGGGAGAGGCACTGGTATGGGAAAATCTGAGAAAAAGATCTAGTAGCAGAAGGACATAGGCCCCAGATAATCCAAGAAAGAGATTGGATAGTTTGAGAGAAAACCTACTCTTTCCAGAAACCCAAGAAAACATATGGCAGTTTAACAAAGACCTCAGGGCATCCACTACCCTGTGGCCTGCCCTGTATCTGCCTCTCTGAGAGTGCACTATTGCTTTTCCCTCTGATAAATCTTGCCATTATCGCTTAAAACTTCTGTGTTGTGAGTGTCCTGAAATTCTTTTCCCATGACACCACAGAAGGATCTCTTTCCTCCTGTCACATTGTGATGTCCACTTTATAGATGAGAAAGCTGAAGCTAGAGGGATTGTAGATTGTAGAGACCATCAAGCTAAAAATTAAGTGGCCTTTAGGATTTGAATACAAGATTTATCCAGCACTTAAGCTATTTCTCTAATACTCTCATATTTTTCAGGTATTAATAAAAGGAAATAGAAAAATAACATTAAGTTTTTCACACAGCTTCAGTTTAAGCTGTACTAATAAAATTATAGAAAAAAAACATTCCAGGAAGGAGGCAAAATATACATGATTATATTTTAAATGTGAAGCTAAGATGTATAACTATTGTTCTCCAGACCTACAGACACAAATATATTTTTATTTTTTTTTGCTCTTCGTGTCTTTTTAAATATCCGATATACTAAATATCATCATGTCTAACTTATTTTAAACTGTTTTTTATACTAGATTCACTTTGAGAATCAGGCAGGAAAGCTTTTTAAACTCAAATTAGTTAAATACAAGTCCCAGATTATGTCTAGTGTTACATCTAAATTTTGGCAGTTTACATTTGAATAGCACTTTAGAGAATACAATAGCATTTTCAAAATGCATTTGTTCCACAGAATATCTTTGCAACAAGAGTGCTGGGGTGCGGGGAGTCAAATAAATTCAGAAAACACAGTAACATGTGTCTTCCCAGGCAGTCACAAAACATACGAATATTTTATAGATCAGGAGGTCTTTCAGTGAGGAAACCCATTTCCTTCTTTAACTTGACATTTCTCAAATGGAAGCAGCAAAGGAATCTTTTTCCCCCTAGTAACATCTATTAACATCCACCTGAAATAGTATTGGAAAATATTATTTTACTTAGTTTTCAAACAAATCCTGTGAAAGGGACAACCTCATCTCCACTTTTTAGAGACCTATTAAGGGCACTGGGCTAATAAGTAGCAGAGCAAGAATTTGCACTCAAATCTTCAAACTATGTCCAGAGATCTTTTTTTTTTCTCTTTTCACTAGGCTGCAGTACCTTGCTGCTCCATTTATTTTTAACCCAAGTGTCCCATGCTGAAGGAAATTGCTTGTGCTGCCACTTCATGCAGCACTTTAGGATTCTGTTCCAATTTTAAGAGAGAATTCTTGATAACAGAATTGCTGTGTTAAGTATTTGTTTAAAGCTAAAGCAGAAAACCACTCATGAGTAACACAGGCAGTTAAATGGTACCATCTGGAGCAAAAGGCGTCTGTAAGTACCCTTATTTAAGAACCAGTTTACAAATAACTCCAGACCCATGGAATTAAGCAGTTAGCTCCTTTGTAATGTATAAAAGCGCTCAGGGAAAATAGTTTGCTTCATTGCTTTTGAATCTTAGACAAAAAATACCAGGATCTCTTTGGCTCTTTCCTTAGAAATACCAAGATGAGGATCTCTTAAATCAATAACGTCAAAAGTAACATATAATCCAGTTCCTGTTCTCCACTTTAATAGACACAGACAAGAAAGAAATTTTCACATTTAGAAGAAGAGCAAGAAGATTAAACTTATTTAGGGTACAGCTCAAGAAGGAAAGAAATGCATTTTTTGAAAAACAAATAAAAGGAGTCAGTTTATAAGAAATAGCATTATCATGTAAATTAGACGTTTCTAGCCATTATTTGTTGTAAATTATGTTTTTACTTCATATTTGAGTCCCCATAGCTTCATCAAAATCAGATTTTGTACTGTGTATAGCATATTACGTGTGCTCAAGAAATATTTGTAAAATAAATCTTTATACAAATAAAGATAGAGACATAGGAATAGATATAATAAGGAGTACAACCAAAGAGTGTTTCATTAAGGAAGGTAATGCAAAGCAATTCTCAGGCCAGTGAAGCCATAGCTGCTTGAGGCAGTGTTTTCATATCTTAAAATGGTAATGTTTGTACTGCACTCCACACTGTAAGGTAAACAGATACTGCTCAGACCAAAGAAGACTGGCGGTTGGTGGGGGGTTTCCTCTGGCCACTGCCCGGCTGGGTAGGCCACACCCAGGCCTGAGGGGATCCAAATCTCTGCAAGCTATGCCAGAGTAACCAAACTCCTCTTTCATTTCGGTTCTATCCTTTAATCGAAAGCAACTTTTTCAGTGTAAATTTACTTGTATTTCTCCCTCAAGTTAGCAATGAACAAGTGCATCAATATGAAGGACCTTAAGCTCACTCATAGAACCCCAGGGACACCTGTGTCTGTCCATATTCATCACAAAAGGTTTTGTTTCCCTGTGCACAAAAACAAGGTAAGACCAAATTAGATTTGAAAACGTATAATATCATTGTTCAATTACACTGAAATTACACACATACATGGAGTCTGAAAAAGAAAAAAATTCTGAAGATCCAAAAAACCATTTATAACTTTTTTATGAACTTATGTTTTACTATCACACTATCCCCAAGAGTAATGTAAATCTAATATTCTAAACTCACATTCTTCTCAGAAAAGGATATCATCAGTGTCTATGGGAGTTGAAGGAGGTGAGGTGGTGAGCAGAGGTACTGTGAGAACTTCAGGACAGTATTGAGCTGTTAGTACTGTAGAGCAAATGAACCAACCACTCAGGAAGATATATTTCATATATGAACATGGAAAATAACACTGAATACTAGATTGCTCCTCAGTCTCCTTACCTTCGTGGATAAATAATCCAAGTTTCTCTTGCCTTTTCTTTTAAAAGTTAATTTGTAATATGAAACATAAAAATATTATCATCAATAATTATTTAGCTGGAAGTGCATTTTTATTGCAATAATAGCTGTCTGATATTGCTTCTTAAGTGTGTCCTCATAAACATTGCTCTGTATGGTGTGTGTATATCTGATATGTGTATATTAGAGAGGATATTCACTCTACTACATGCCTTCAAACATACAATGCTTTAGAATGGCTATCAATCAAAGTCCATTCTGTTTTAAAATTCTTAAAGGAAAGAGCAGTCTTTTCTTTTCCACACTCAGCTCCTTTCTCGTTTCCCTTTTCTGATCCCCTTGCCTTTTGAATACCTCCAGTCCCTATGAACAAATAATATAAAGGCCTTTTCAAGTTTATTATTATTATTATTATTATTTTTATTTTCATTTTCAATTTACTAAAGGTAGTGGTTAAAGACTAGAAACAAAGATACAGAAATATCTTAATTTTAAAATTTCATCTTTTCTCCTCAGGTCTTGTCCTATCACTGGGTTTTTGTGCTATCCTATGTAAATACAAGTATTTAAATCCAATTAACAGAATGAAATGAGCACAGGAGGAAGGGTTAAGAGGTCAGTTGCAGTTTATAACATAGTGACAAAATAGTCTGGAATAGCTAAGCAACTCAGCTTTACCCCATTTCCTCTGCTCTGTTTCTGGGAATGTGTTCCATCAAATTTCCTGCCCACCTTACAGGACCCAAGGGAATCTGAAATGCTGACAGCTAATTTGGGAGCAAGAAAAGGGTAGGATTGGGAAAAATTCCCCAAAGCCTAGTTTCATCAAACATTCTTCATGTTCAGTAGTGGTGTCTCAGTGATTAGGTGTCCCTAGGTGACTTTTCCATGATATCATTACTGTGCTTTTAACTTCTTCAGAGTGCTTTCACTGTTTTTTTCATCTCTTGGTTTCACATCTCTTTGGGCACCTGGAGTGACTATACTGTATTTTGTGCTTCTAACTTACGCAAACCTTTCTATTTTGGTATCATTTAAGATATCCATTGTATGTTGACACATTTTGACAATTCAGGCAAAGAGAAACAAAGCATTCACTAAGTATATTTGCAAATAGGCACAATAAACTAGCTTTGCATAAGCTACTAGTAATCAAAAGGTTTAACTTACAGAGTGAGTAACTGTATAATGCAGTCTTTAAATATCGAAATGAAAAACACTCTAAAAATTAAAAACAACTTGGGCAACTTTTTTTCTTGTTTTGCATAAATTTCTTAGAAACTTTCATAAACTAATTTTTCTTCCTCAAGTAATTGCACTTAAAAGAAACCTGCATAAAGCTAAGTAACTGATCTGTATAGGCTTAAATAAAAACAACTTATACCTCTTCACCATGATGGAGGGGAGTTGAAAACATGAAGCAATTATTATACCAGGAAGGACGATGTTGGTAAGCAGACTTTCTGATGTTCACACAATTTGCTTTTGTAGGACGATATATACATTAAACTATTCAATTTTTTATTGTGAAGGTTGATTGAGTTTTATGTGACATTTTCAGTTCTAAGTCAAATTTTAGTATTAAGTTATAAAATAGAGTTCTAAATTTTAACTTGAAAATTAACTTTATGAAATAAAAATAATGTCATGACCAGTGTCTGATTCTTCTAGTGAACATAAATGTCGACAAAAGTGGGAAAATGTGCAAATATACACACACAGACATACACATACATACACACACACCTGATTTAGAAGTCCTTATGTAATACTGTGAGTGGAGAAGGGGGTAAGTCAAACAATTTAGTTTCTAAATTATGTCTGGTTTAAACTAAAATTAAAGTTCATTTGTAAAGCCCAAGTCTTCTCAGTTTCTATGAAGAAGATACATTCATATTGCTTAATAGAAATCACTTATTTAACACTTATTGTGTGCCAAGATCTGCACTAAGGATTTTATATGTAAAAGCTCCTTTAATTATCTTGAAAAGTGAATGAGATGTACTCTATCATTGCGCTCACTGTAGAGATGAAAAACCAAGGCCCAGAGAGTTTCAGGGATTCAAACCTTGTCAGGTTCACAGACTACACCTTGAACGCTACCCAATGCATCCTGTCTCTAGGTAAGCCTTAGAGGCAAGTTTTATGGCAGAAGTGTTTCATGTAGTTGAAAAATTGAGGATACCTGATTGTCTACATGGTAGATGAAGGCCGGAGTAGGACTCAGGGAGGCTGAGAGGTTGTCATCTGTCTTATTCCCTTTTTTTCCTATCACCTTGATCTAGAAGACTACAGTGACTACAGAGGCATTTAGTCAATGTAGGTGAATGAATAAATTCCACCAAATAATCACTGGTGCCTCTTGTTGGAGTGCAAATCCCAAATTTTAGTTATAGCCATGCTGGTTCCACTGGTGATAAAAACAGAAATTATCAGTTCATTTTATAAATATAAATATCTGGGCTAACTAAATAAAAAAGAACAGAAAGGACAAAGAAAAATTGCAAAGGGTATGCTTGTGCCTCAATATGCTGATCAAAGCTTCCCTCTAGGTCTAAAATTCTAGAATTCTATGGGGGATAAAATAAGATCAACTTTTCTCTCAGTTTACTCTCTCCTCTCCCTTTTATCTTCCCTTGACACCAGCCATGCTTTCTGGGACTAAATAAATCATATCAGCTTGTTTTTCTCTTTTTTGTTGTTGTTGTTTTCCCTAGAAGTGGAAAGCAATAAAAATTCCAAGTGTTCCATGTATTCAGACATGTAACAAAAATATCTATGTCATCTTTCTTTAATTCTCCCACATCCCCATTTTTAACTCATAATCAAACCATTGTATTGAGAAAATAGATGCAATCAGACAACATAACCCCATCTTTACAGCTTCGCCAGCCTAACTGCCAGTGTCCCCATGTAGCTGGCCTCCTCCCTGTCTTTCCTCCTGCTGAGGAAGAGCCTCTTATTAATAGACTTTATTCCACTTGCCTATTTAAAGACAATTGTCTTGAAATTATCCCTTTGATCTCTTGCACCATTAACTCCCCTCTCACTCTAAAATTATTTCCACTAGTATACAAACAAGCCTTAACTGTACCCATTTTAAAAAAGAAAAAAAAATAACTTCACCTGACCCTATACTACTCCTCTACCACAACAAAACTTCTTGACTGAGTATATCAAGAAATCTCAACTCTTTCATCTCCCATTCTTTCAACTCTCATCTCTCACATCACTAACAGGTTTAACAAGATTAAAACTTTTTAGAACTCATATTGCACTTGGAAGAAAGTCCTTACCACAGTCTACAATATTTTAAAGAACCTGTCTCCCTAATAACCTCTCCCCATGCCCTCCTCACCAAGTCCCACTCACTATGCTCAGCACACATTCCTTTCCTTCTGTCCCTTCAAGAGCCAAGTTCTCCCCTAGATTAGGGCCAATACTCACGTCTGTTTTTCATGGAACACTTAACTGACTGTCTGTCAATAGCTAGTTACTCCTTGTTCAGGTCATATAAAATATCATCTCTTTGGGACCTTTTCTTTCCCTGACCTCACTTATTTGAGGCTTGTATTAATTATCTACAGTTATATAACAAATCACCCCCAAATGTAGTGGTTTAAAATATCAATGATATCTATCAATATCATTCGTCTTACCATTTCTGTCAGCACTTTAGAAAAGACTGTGTTGGCTGATCTAGCTCAGGATCTTGAAGTTGCAATCACATGTCATCTGGGGCTACAGTCATCTGCAGGCCTCACTGAGGCTCGTGATCCTCCACTAGGGCGGCTCACTCACATGGCTAGCAAGTTGATATGGGCAGGTTCTTCCTCTCCAGGTGGATTTCTCCAAGAAACTGTGTGTCTTCACAATACAATACAGAGTGCGGTCTTCCTCAGAACAAGCAGTCCAAGAGATCAAGGCTGAAACTGTAATGCTTTCAAAGACATGACCTCAGAAATTACACCATTTTCTATTGACTAACCATAATTAACTATGGGAAAGGTGCATACAAAGATATGAATACTAGGAGGTCACTTGGGAGCTTGCTTTGTTTTGTTGTTGCCTTCTTACTTAAATTTTGTCATCTTCTCCTCCATTAAAACAAGGATTTTTCAGTAGTCTACTAAGTTCAATAGTGACAGAATATAGTGTTATGTCTTGATTAACACTTGTTCCAATTCATGGTATGCAGAGGCTGGGAGAATAAGAAAAATCAGTATTTCCCAGATTCTCTTCTGGCTAAGTTTCAAGACATGATTTAGGTTTACCCATGCAGGTATACTGGTATGAATTCCTAATTTAGAATCTAGTCACACATAAAAACAGGCAGATAAGATCAATATTACTGATCATCATATTACTGTTATAGCTTCTGACAGACATGGCTATTGCGAAGCAAGTAGTTATAAGAGCAGCTTCCTGATTCAGCAAATTTCTGGTTACAGCAGAAGTGACAGCTCCCTATGTGCTCCTTTTCTCTGGTACAGTTTTGGGAGTTGTCATAGCATTCACATTGAGTCTCTTTTTCAGCTTTCCCAATGATTTAGGAGCTCCCATTATCTTTCAATACATCACTATCTGCTTTCATTAGCTGGAGTTCTGTTTGTCTATAACTAAAAACCCTGACCATCTTGAGTTGCATTAGCTGTATCAGCCAAAATACTACCTAGGCAGTCCCAAATGTGTGTGTGTGCATGTCTTGCATAAAAATGGCTGTACCATAACACCTATCTCATCTGTAAAGAGCAGTACCTATAGGAACTTTCATCCCCTCCTTTTCTCTCTGTTGTGGCTTTGACATTTCTGTCTTGATTCTCTTTTATTTTTTTTTAAGATTTTATTTATTTATTTTTAGAGAGGGAAGGGAGGGAGACAGAGAGAGAGAAACATCAATGTGCGGTTGCTGGAGGCTGTGGCCTGCAACCCAGGCATGTGCCCTGACTGGGAATCGAACCTGCGACACTTTGGTTCGCAGCCTGCGCTCAATCCACTGAGCTACGCCAGCCAGGGCTGATTTTCTTTTCTATTCCATTCAACTAATACTTCCCATGACTGTCTGCTATGCCCAATTTTCTTGTTTTCTTTTTTGTGCTCCATTCAACTAGTAATTCCTGTCCCTCTCTCTCATGCTCAAATTAACCCAATAATAGGAGAGTTAATGGTAGCAAGGAAGACAACATTTAACAACTGTGTCCATTTAACACAGCCCATCTCCTACGTTCTAGTGCATAGTTTTTATCTGGAAAGGGATGACATCTCAAGCTCAGACACTTGTCCTACTCTCTTTTTTTCTCACTCCAAGGTACTAAATTTTTTCTCCGATGTAATAAGATTTCTAGGAAGGTATCAGTCTTGCTAACTTCAGTACTCAAGTTATCATTAGCATTCATATGTTCAAAGATAGATTTAAATAGAAAAAAAGTAGACCTAAAATTTAGGAATCTGTGGTTTTCACAGATAGGCATAAGTAAAAAGAATAATATAAACAGCAAAAATCTTTACACAATTTCCACTTCCATCTTTTTTGTACTTATTAGCTATAGAAGACCCTGGAGAAACCTCAAGTCCCATGTGCTTGTGTAACCCACATATAATTGGGACTATGTTAAAGAATTAAACAGTAACGGCTGGAATAACTGTTGCAATGTACTCCATAGGAAATGCCATGGCCTCCTTGTTTCCACCCAGTGGGGCAACTGTTTTCAGTTTGGGCTTTTCCCAACAAAGAGACCTTAAAACACTGCTCCTGTAGCCACAACATTCATAAGGAAAACAGACAAAGATTCCCAGGGATGGAATGACAGAGAACTGTAACATCACACAGCTCCAGTCAGCATTTGGCAGAGCATAACGGAGAAGAGTAAAACCTCCCATAGAACTCAACTGATAAAGACTCAGTACTTAAAGACTGCTTTGAAGACATGTATAATAAAATACCAGTGTAATGGGGTTCCTGTAATGCCTGGGGAGGCAGGGCTTTAATTTGTTTTACTGAGCAGAGTACCAGCTGCTTCTCTGTTTGGGCAGAGGTAAAAAAGTCATCTTAAAGCCATCCCTCTCTACTCAGTGCAGTTACGCAGTTATGCAAATGTAAAGGCATAAAGTCATTCTAAACTGAACAAATCTTCTGTAGATTTAGCAAGGCTGCACCTAACTCTTGGTAATCAGAGCCTTAGAAGTGGGTGTACCAATTTGCACAAGAAACCCTTCATGAATGAAGGAGGCAAACACTGAACCACTTTTCTCTGAGACTGGAAATTGAGGAAAACTGATTAGAGCTGTGCTGACACCCAGGCCCCTAAGGAGAATTCTCTTAGGAGAGAAGAGAAAGACTCTATGACTGACCCAAGCACAACAGGATTCCTTAAGGAAGAAAGGCTATAATTGTCCTAGTTTATGACTATAGAAAGAGTGACAGAAAGCTGTAAAGGCTCAGCTATGGAGCACAAGCATAATTTGCACAAAGATCTGAACCCTCTAACAAACGATCACTAGAGGATCAATAACATTCAATTACTACTCTGTGGTAGTAACGATGCAATAAACTGATTGGATCCTTCTGGTGTTCCCCTCTCCACTTGGTTTCAGAACCAGGGCTGACTTGTGGGCCCTGACAACACCTTTTGGGTTTAATTTCTTCCTGGCACAGTGTGTACTCGTATATAGACTGCTCTGGGTATATTGTGGAAATATGATGGTTCAAGATGATGCTAATTACATAGTAAGAAACAACCCAAAACCCACATCTGAAAGTTTCTAAAGGCAGGTTTTACAGTTATATAAGGAAACTATTTCTGAGTTTTAGGGTAAGATTTGGGTTTAAGAAACTTGGTGTAGTGAACAGACTCTAGGATGACCTCTAATGAATTCCACCTTTTGACATCTCCTTACGTCCAATTTTTATGTAACTTCCCTTACTTGAGTGTGTGTAGGACCTGTGACTTGCTTTTAAACAATAGAATATGGCAATGGTAATAGGGTGTCAGCATAATGATTACATTACATCACACAAGACTCAGTGTTGGCAGAGTGGAGAGTTTTCTTTCTGGCTTGATGAAGTGAGGCAGTCATGACAAGGAAGTATACATAGCAAGGAACTGGGGGTGGCCTCTAGTGACTGTATGTGCCCTCTAGGACCTGAGGTTGGCCTCCAAATGACAGCCCGCAAACCCAGCCTCAAGCAGCAGTCATATAAGGAAATGAATTCTGTCAACAAGTTAAATGACCTTCCTAGTGGATTCTTCCCCAAACAAGAACACAGCCTAGTGGACACCTAAACTGCAGCCTCATGGAGCTTCAAGCAGAGGACCCATTAAAACTTTCCCAGACTTTTTACCCACAGAAACTGTGAAATAAGAAATATGTGTTCTTTTAAGGCACTACACTTGAAAGACTGTGTTACACAGCAATAGAAAACTAGTACCCTTCTGCACTTGGTAAACTTCTGGGGAGGACTTCCCTGGCCTGACAGACTTCACCTTGAACTGGCAGATGACCCTTACTGCCATTCAAATTTGTCCTGAGAAAACTGGGATCCTAGAGAAGCCTCACTGAGAAACTTCCTCCAGCCTAGTATTTTCTCATAAATGTTGGTGAGAATGTATATCTTAAGCTTATTGCATAAACTAGAAATCTAAAATAGAGTGCTCTTTTTTAAATCAGTTTCACAACTTCAAGAAACCAATTCATGTCTCTTTCTTTAAGCGGCAGAGGACACATAGCTCCTGGAGTTACAGCCTCATATATACTGAATATCTGTGTTTCCCCAAAATTCATATGTTGAAACTGTACCTTCCAATGTTATGGGATTAGGAGGTGGGTCCTTTGGAAAGTAATTAGGATTTGGTGAGGACGTGAGGGTGGAACCCTCATGAATGGGAGAAGTGCCCTTATAAGAGTCAGAGAGAGGTTCCTTCCTCTGCTGTTCTCCATCACGTAAGGATAAAATGAGAAGTTGGTAGCCTGTGATCCAGAAAAGGGCTCTTGCTAGAACTTGACCATACTGGCACCCTAATCTCAGACTTCTAGCCTCCAGAACTGCGTGAAACACATTTCTGTTGTTTATAAGCCACCTAGTCTATGGTATTTTTGTTAGAGCAGCCTGAATACAATGAGAAAGAGGAGATGAAGGTCTATGTAAAGGAAAAAAATGATGAAATAGCTAAAGAGGAAATTTTACCTAAGCCTCATTTCCTTCTCCTTGTGGTTATCATCCACCAAAAATTCTGGGCAATCCTTAAAGGAGTGGTGTACATAAGAAACCCACATGACACTGGGTTATGCATGAAGGAGACTTTAAGCGTGGTGTAATAGAAATCATGTTCATATTCACAAGGACTCACTGATTAACTGGAGAAATCCTCAGACATTATCAGATACATACCCTTTATGTATAATTTATGTGTGGTCCACCATATGTGCATGTATTATCATTATAATCATTTTAATAATTTATATTGCCTATCACAAAAAGTAATTCCCACTCCCTAACATCCCAGTATTACCCCATCAGAGATTTTGACATATCTCAAGTGTTCATGGTTGGAATAGGCTTCAAATATCTATCATTTCATGAAAGCCCCCCATATCCTCATTTCCTTCATAAGTTTCTGAGAAAAATTCTGGAAAGTCTCTCTCCTCCCCAGTTTTTCTGCCTTCTCCCTCCACAAGTTTAGGCTTAAAGAGAAAAAGAACCAAGAGAGAGTAAAGTAGGAGTGGGGCTTGTCTTTCAGGGTCATAACCACTTCAGCACTGGGTTCTGAAACCTACAGGTGGCTGAGAACTCCTCAAGGCAAGGAGTTCACGACTCAGAAGACAAACTTGGCAACCTCATTGAGTTTCAGCAAGAAGCGAGCAGCAAGACTTCTGGTATCTTCCAAATGCACTGGTGACAATAAAGCACAAATTAATTTAGTATCAGCAGAATGTCTTACCACCTCTTCCCAAGTTAAATGCCCCCTCCATGTTTTTATATATAGATATCTTAAGTGGCGGCCAATGTTTCACTGTTAGCAGCAAGAACCTGGTGATCAGAGTGAACAAAGCCTGATGTGCAGAGATATTACAATAACACTGGTGGTTCTGCCTGGATGCAGCATAAATTATGAATGCTTTGGGGAAAAGAGAGGAAGAGAATACTTTTATTAGAAGCAGTAGGTAGTAGTATAAAAATAGAAATAGGCAGGTAAACTCCTGAAACTAGGTAGTAAAGAGGGGAAAAATACATTTAACTTTCCCCCTTGCCAAGCTTCTTTCCTGCTTCTGGATCCCTGCCTAGCCTCTAACCTCTCTCAAACGACTCCCAGGCAACAGGTAATGCCATTGCCTTTTTGGGATATGGGTCAATAACAGTTCCGTTGCCCCGTCTTTGAGGGGAGGGAAGTCCTCTGTTTTATTGCTATTGGGGTGATGATTTTTTGTTTTGCCAAGCTGGATCTCTGAATTCATTTTTTTCCTAAATTCATTTTTGTCCCAAAGGAAACATTATTTTTCAAGGTGATTCAATTCTACTAGACTGTACAGATTTTGTGGCATTATTGGATTAAATAGGTCTTATGGGTTTACCTTGGGAACCTGGACATCATTTATAACATTTCTATGGGGAAAATGCATTTCAAGCTCTAAATTACTAGATCTACAAAAAGCTCATTAGTAAACCAGTAATGCCTTTTCTTTTCTTTGCCCATGAGAGAAGCAACCACACTGGTGTGAACTGCATTCTTTTAACTAAATTCTTTTATCAGTTGGAATGCTTTTGTCTGTAAGTAACAGAAGATCCTGCTAACTGCAGCTTAAACAATAAGGACATTTATTATGACATTCAGCAAGAAGTCCAGAGAGAAACACATCTAAGAATTGGCTCAGCAACCTAACAATGCCTTAAAGTATCTAAGCTAGTTCTAACCTTTGCCTTTGCCATGCTCTGTATGTCATCAATCTCCCTCATTCCCAGCCTCTAGGCAGCAGCAAATCTATGCATCAAATCCTCATAACAACATCCAAAGGCCTGAAAGGAAAGGGGATTGAGGTGTTTTCTCCTCATGCATATTTATTTTTACCAGGAAGAAACCTTTCCCAGAAGCCTTGCAACAACAGATTTTCTTTAAGTCTTGTTGGCCAGAATTCAGTTACATACAAACTCCCGGTGAAGTCCAGTGAAGGGGGAATGAGATTATGATCCACATCCTTCATGTTTTCGTGCCCTGCACTAGGAGTAGGGCTCCTTTTCCCTGAGCTCATTCCCCCCAAAGTTGAATAAAATTAAGGTTTGAGCAGGAAAAAAGATAGGTAGGTAACCACTAGCATATGTCACACTGTGATGTTACTTTTTATTTTCTCTTGCTTAAGAGGTTTACTCTAGACTGGTAACATATGGCAATGGGAAACAAACATGAGCCTTTGATGGGATACAAAGCACATTAACAAAATGCATACTAAATTGCAATACTATGGTTGTGCTGCAAACTCAATGTTGTGAAGTCATATTTTTAATTAGACAGTATACATAACACAATGCCATTTTGGATGTTAGAGTAATTCATTGAGCTTAAAAGTGTGTAAAGCTCCATAGTGCTAACTATTATCACTTTCACTGACCTATGTCCAATGAGTCAAAAGATAATGCCATGTGTAATTCACATACAAACAAGAATGTTAGTTAATATATGACTTACTATGCAGTGAAATTGTGGCAGCTTTTCAATGATTAGTGACTCAAAAATCTTTGCTTAGGGACTATTAACAATGTTTTTCTGAAAGCAATACCCCCGCAAATGAGAGTGAATATATAACCAACAATACAATCACCAAAGTCACCCTTCTCCAGTAATACGCCCAGATACCCTGTTTAGTAACGATCATTATTACTCTTTTTGCAGGGGTCACACTTTCTATCACAAGGGCATGTAAAAGCAATTCACAACACAGAAAACATAGCTTAAGTCACCTTCTTTCTCTCAACAGGGAATTATAACTCCAACCATAGTCCTCAAACAGAAGAGAGCTGGATTCCAATACCAACTCAACACAAGTGAAGTAATCTAACCTACACTGAGTTATAGCCAGGCTCATTTACTTATGTCTAAAGCAAAACTCTATGGCACTTAAATATTCAGAACTTCACAGTGTTCTACTAGGAATTTTCCTACAAATACAATGTGGGCCATTCAAGAAAGGACAGTCCTTCCCTAAACCATATTCCAGTTGGTCTTTGTGAAAAGATCAAGGTCTGAGAGACTGTGTATGCTTTGTATCTATCACCTCTCTCCCTTAACTTTGAAATATCATGTATTAATGAAAAATGTGTGCCATTATGACTTCCTTTGACTTGCCTTTCTTTCTTTATGGGGTGAGGTGCAGGGAAGGCTGGGATTCCCATAATTCTTTATTGAATTTAAATAGTTGTTTCTTCCAAAACTTCAGCTGGATAGTGAAGACTAAAAGATTGTCAGAAAAGGTTGTCTTCTCGCTTCATTGAATTTTAATGTTTATTTGACAGTGAAGAAAGCAATTTTAATTACTATTTTACTTTTACTGTATTTCTTCCCATCATCAATTATTCCATTATATCTTCCTCCAACTGAACCCTCACTTTACCCTAGAATCACCTCACTATTGTCCCTGTCCATGAGTCCTTTTTCTTTTTTGCATGGTCTGCCACTCAACTCCCACCCCAAGCTATCAGCCTGCTCTCTATCTGTGAGTCTGTCTCTATTTTGCTTATTAGTTCAGTTTGTTCATTAGATTCCACGTATGAGTGAAATCCTATGGTAATTGTCTTTCACTGTCTGACTTATGTTCTTCAGGTCCCTCCCTGCTGTCACAAAGGGTAAAATTTTCTTCCTTTTTTATGGCTGATCAGTATTCCATTGTGTAAATGTTCCATAGTAATTTTATCCACTCATCTACTGATGGACACTGGGGCTGCTTCCATCTCTTGGCTATTGTAAATAATGCTACAATGAACATAGGGTTGCTAATATTCTTTCAAATTAGTGTTTTAGGTTTCTTCAGATAAATTTCCAGAGGGAGAATTCATGGGTCATAAGGAAGTTCCATATTTAATTTTTGAGGTAACTCCATAATGCTTTCCATAGAGGCTGCACCAATCAATGTGCATTTCCACCAACTGTGCAAAAGGGTTCCCTTTCTCCACGTCCTCATCAGTACTTATTGTTTGTTGATTTACTGATGATAGCCATTCTTGCAGATGTGAAGTGATATCCCATTGTGGTTTTAATTTGCATTTCTTTGATGGTTAGTGACATTGAGCATCTTTTCATATGTCTATTGGCCTCTTTGGAGAAGTGTCCATTCAAGTCCTTTGCCCACTTTTTAATTGGGTTTCTTGTTTTTTGGTGTTCAGTTCTATAAGTTTATTATAAATTTTTGATATAGACCCCTCATCAGATGTATCAACACAGATATGTTCACCCATTCAATGGGTTGTCTTTCTTTTGAAGGTACAGAACAAGTCAAGAACATCTGCTTTCACCTCTCTCATTCCATGTAGTACTAGATGTCCTAACCACAGCAATCAGACAAGAAGAAAAAATAAAAGACAACCAGATTGGAAAGAAAGGACTCTCATTATAGATGAGATGTTCTCATCTATACAACTCACACTGTAGATGACATGATACTGTACATAGAGAACCCTAAAGATTCCACCAAGAAGTTACTAGAACTGATAAATGAATTCAGTAAAGTAACAGAATGTAAAATTAATACCCAGAAATCAATTGCATTTTCATATCCCCATAGTGAACTATCAGAAAGGGAAATTAAGAAAACAATCATATTCACAATTGCTTCCAAAAGAACTAAATACCCAGGAATAAATTTAACCAAGAATGTAAAGGACCTATCCTCAGAAAATTGTAAGACACTGAAGACAGTAACTGAAGAAGATATAAATAAGTGGAAGCATATACTGTGTTCATGGATAGGAACATCATTAAAACTTCCATACTACCCAAAACAATCTATAGATTCAATGCAATTCCTATTAAGATACCAATGGTCTATTTCTCAGAACTAGAACAAATATTTCAAAAATTTATATGAAATCATAAAAGACCCTGTATAGCAACAGAGATATTGAGAAGGAAGAACAGAGTTGAAGGAATCATGCTACCTAATATCAAAGTATACTATAAGGCCATAGTAATTAAAACAGCATGGTACTGGCATAAAAACCAATACACAGATCAATGGTACAAAATAGAAAGCCCAGAAATAATCCCACATCATTACTGTAAATTAATATTTGACAGAGGAAGCAAGCATATACCATAGACTAAAGATTGTTTATTCAATAAATGGTGTTGGGAAAATTGGACAGATACATACAGAAAAATGAAACTAGGCCACCTTATTATGCCACACACAATAATAAATTTGAAATTGATTATAGACTTACATGTTCCACCCAAAACCATAAAAATCCTACAGAAAAGCATAATCAGTAAAATTTCAGACATTGCTCATAGCAATATTTTTTTTATGGTATTTTCCTTAGTCAAGAGAAACAAAAGAAAAAATAAACAAATAGGACTACATCAAACTAAAAGGAAGTTACTAGAACTGATAAATTTCCTTTTGCTGTTTTTCACAGCAAAGGAAATCATCAACAAAATAAAAAGAAAGCAGATCTTAAAGACCATTTAATGTATCTTTGTGCACAAAATCAAAGGAAGAGAAGACAACAAAGAGATGTACATGGAACTCTTAAATGGTATAGAAATATTTTTTAACTATAGTAAAATTTGTTTTGCATATTTCAGCCAATGGAAAGTAAAACAATATTGCAATTAAAAATAAACAATATTGAGGTGACCTAAAGCTGTCTATGTCACTTCGGTTGGAATCCCTAATGTTTGTGTTCTTTGCAATAATTATTGTAACATTTCATTGTCCTGTTGAATTTGTATTATGATCTCTTTTTTTAAAGATTTTATTTATTTATTTTTAGGGAGGGAAGGGAGGGGGGAGAGAGAGAGAGAGAGAGGGAGAGAAAGAGAGAGAGAGAGAGAGAGAGAGAGAGAGAGAGAGAAACATCAATGTGCGGTTGCTGGGGGTTATGGCCTGCAACCCAGGAATGTACCCTGCCTGGGAATCGAACCTGGGACACTTTGGTTCCCAGCCCGCGCTCAATCCACTGAGCTACTCCAGCCAGAGCTTGAATTATGATCTTAATCAGTATATCAATAATTATTAATTAAGCATTGAGCACTAGGCTTGGCTCTGTATTTAGGGATAGAGAGGGACTATAAAACACAAGGCCTGCTTAAAAGAGTTTACACCATAGTTGAGGAGATAACTATTATACTTGAATCAATACTGTACAATGCAGTTACTATACAAAGTCTGTCCTGAAAATTTCTAGGCAATGTTAATATAATGAGAACAGTTTTCACACCTTAATATAACCAGCAGCAAAGGAGCGTGGACTGGAATACATGTGTGTGAACAATGAGGGCTTCATTGTACTAGTTGGTGGGGGTTGTAGACACAGTTGAGTGAACATGTATACTGTGTAGCTGTTGCATTCAAAATGACTGAGTGAGTATTGCAAGAAATATGCATTAATTTTCATCAAGCTTGAACATTCCTCCACAGAAACTATCTGGATAATTCAGAGGGCCACAGTTATGGGCAAGTGGTGATTAGCAGCTTCATCAAGACCACATGCATGCTCATACATCACATCTCATGCAGGGTATTTTGGTGACACAGCAAATCCTCCAGGTGTCTCAGCCCCACTACAGCCAAGATTTGGAACCCTGTGACTTCTGTTTTTCCCCAAACTGAAATCACCTTTGAAAGGGAATAGTTTCAGACCATCAATGAGATTCAGAAAAATATGATGGGCACCTGATGGTGACTGGGAGAACTGTGTGAGGACCCAAGGTGCCTACTTTGAAGGGGACTGAGGTGTCATTATCCTATATACAATGTTTCTTATATCTTTTATCCTCTTTGATAAATATCTCTATTTTTCATAGTATATACCTGAATACTTTTCTGAGGAGACCTCATATAAATTAAATGCTAAATTTACATGTGATCTAAAATATACACATGCATACATTTCTAATATTTTATTTCCCATCTGATTTCCTCTTTTTTACTTTATGTACATGCAGTTCCTCTCCATTGCCTTGGCCATTGATCTTTTTAATGTGGATGAAGCCCTTGCCTAATGTACTGTAGATTTTGTCTGAAGCTGGGGTGTGTGACATTCTTCGCCTCCTTCAACAAAGCCCAAAATAAAACTAGGCTAAAATATTCCTAAACTTTTTATAATGTGAATAACTTTCTGTCTGCTTAAGAATTGTTTGGAATTACTTCTCAGGAAAGAACAGACGTTGGTAAAGCTGAAGAAATAATTGGGCTTTGCACAGTTCTGTCAATACATGGGAAAGCTTCTGTCTATCCAGATATCTGCCAGAAAATAACAAAAGGTTTTCCCTGACATGCAAAGCAAGAGTTCATTTGGTGTTTCTGAATTCTAGTTTCCAATTTTATGCTCATTAAAGTTTAGCTTTTTTTGTCCCTAATTATGTTTTTTGAGGAGCTGAAAGCTTTAGTTTTTAAAAATACTTGTAATTAATTACAATATTAAATAAATTTTGTACTTAATGGGATGATTGGCTAAAGGTAGCTTATTATGATCCTGCAAAAAGAAAACCCAAAGTATCTCGATCTTTAAATCCAAGAATACTGTATATGCTTAACAAAGTGAAATATCTAGTCATAATTATTTCCTTTCCCATCCAAGAATTAACCAACTAACTAAACATAGACTTTACTAAATCAGTTCTACATCATTCCTCAACTTTAACGTGGAAAGCTTATCCAACAAAAATATTTCACTAAGAACCTATTCAAAATATTATCAAAATGTTTTTCTTCCTGAAACTGATAAATTTGAGTTAAAGATACAAAACAATAAAATATCTACTTAATGAGTCTATTACAAATTAACAGAGAAATTTTCAATAGGACAAAATGATTTTAGTCTCATTGAAAGGGAATGATCTTAATATCCTTTATTTCTTCCCATGTTACTGTGAAATCATATAATGATTGTTCAACAACTGCTATCTTACCTGTAAAAGGAAATTGTCTTTTTAAAAAACTAGGCCAAATAAAATAGGCCAACTTGTTTATGAAGCAAAGTATTTTCATCCACTTACTCATAGTTTTTGGCTTTTAACAAGATGTCTCTGACATCTGAAATGGAAATATTCGCTCCATAATTACACAAATCTGTATATATATTTTTCATATATATATTCATGCTAAATTTTTTTAGATGAGCTTATTTGAATAGTGTAGGCTATTCATTAAAATTGAGAAATTTATTCAATTGGGTCTATGATTCATATGCATATCCTCATATGACATTGGAACTTTTTCCTGCCAAACATTTATACATAGTTTTAAAGTTACAAAACTTTTGTATGTAGTTAACATCTTTTTGCCATTTATTCTAAGCAAGTCCCCACTTGAAGAAGAAAGGTAATTTACGCCCTGTATCATGTTCCCTAACAACTAAATTATAAAGAAATTATAATGTGCAGGTTACAAATGATCTACTTAGATAAGTAATTTTTAACGCTGTGTTGTAAGATAAGAAGGCAAAATTTGTAAAATGTTAGCTTAAGGAGTGGAAACTTTAAAATAATTTATAGGTTTTCAATGAAAACTGTGTAGTCTAATCTTTCAGTTTGAACTTTCCTGTGGTCATCATGAGACTAAAAATGGTTTCCAAAATAACTGTATTTTTTAGTTGCCAAAATCCTATCACCATTACCAAAACATATTTATATTGGTGTATTTAATTACCATTTAATTTATTACAATAAATTTCATTGTCTTATCACTCCATTTATTTTTTACATAGTTTGGTCATCACAGTTATCAAAATACAAAATATTATGTATAATAGTGACAGCTACAATTATGCTGGATAATAAACAAGCCCAAAATCTTAGGAACTTATAAAACAAACATTAATCTTTTCCTCACTCTTCAGTGTGTAGTTTTGCTACACATCTGCTGATCTCAGCTGGGCTCTCCAGGGTTTGATTGGACCCCACGTGTCCAGTTAGGTTCAAGTCTGCTCCAACTTTACTCTGGGACCAGAGGCTACTCAGCATATTTTCTCCTCATGGTGAAGAGCAGCAGCCTAAGAGCTCAAACTTCACCACACTGGTACACTCAAAGCCACTGTTCATTCAGCCACTGTTCATTTAATAACTGCTCATGTTCCATTGACTAAAGTAGGTCACATGGAAAAGCCCAACATCAATGTGGAGGGAAAGCATATTTTACCTACCACAGTAGGAGATGATAAACATTAACTCGGAAAAGTTTTTGAGTGTATAATTTCCAACAGGAAAGGAATGAAGAGTTGGGAACAATAACGTTCCACAATATTTTTGTAATATTTTATAACAGATTTATTACTTTAAATTTCATAAATATATTTATCCCAAACCATCACCATGTGCAGCTACTTCCTTGAATATCCTCTTCAAGAGCTGAATAAGAACTTTAACAAACAACACATTTGATTCTTTTTTCTCTTTTTTATTGTTGTTCAATACAATTATCTCCATTTCCCCCCCAACACTACCACCCATCCTAGCCATCCCCACTTCCCACCCTGAACCCTACCCACCTTTGGCTTTGTCCATAAGTCCTTTACACATGTTCCTTGATGACCCTTCCCCCTACCCTGTTCTGTTATCCCCTCCCTCCTCCCTCTTTTTACTGTCAGTTTGCTCTTTTTCTCTTTTTTATATTTATTTTATTATTTTATGTTTTGATTGTTGTTCAAGTAGAGTTGTCTCCATTTTGCCCACACAACTCCCCACCCCACCTCACCCATCCCCACCTCCCTCCCCTGCTTCCACCTGCCTTGGTTTTGTCCATGTGTCCTTTATAGATGTACCTGAAAACCCTTCCCTCCATTATCCTTTCCCACCTCCCCTCTGGTTCCTATGAGACTGTTCTTAATTTCAATGTCTCTGGTTATATTTTGCTTGTTTTTCTCTTTTGTTGATTAGGTTCCACTTAAAGGTGAGATCATATGATATTTGCCTTTCACTGCCTGGCTTATTTCATTTTAGCATAATGCTCTGGAGATCCATCCATGCTGTCGGGTAGCATAGGAGCTCCTTTCTTTCTGCTGCGTCGTGTTCCATTGTGTAAATGTACCATAGATTTTCGATCCATTCATTTACTGATGGGCACTTAGTCTCATTCTTGACATTGCTGCCCAAAGTGTTAGAAAATGAAAAGGCTAATACATATTTGTTTTTGCTTTTGGTTTTAGTTTCTGTTTTCAAAGCATGCATTTCTGAGCATTGAAGGTGCTATTTAAGAGTCACCCTAAGTCATAGTACAGTGTAGTTGCTAAAAGAGAAAGCAAAGATTTTATGTAATAACTTCTATAAACTATTTGATGAATCCAAAGTTTCCTACGGAATGAAGAACTGCATAGCTATTTACCTCTCTAATTTCATTCTTCAATATTCCCTTATCCTATAGCCAAATTAGGCCATTCCCTGTTTGCAAAATTTACTTTAGGCTATTCTACCTTTCAAATTTTTTCTGGGATTATTCTCTCCTATAATCCATAACATTTACTCCTATTAATTTAACTTGGGGTCCAAATACAACTTTCCTGACAAACCTTTCCTGCTACTCCTAAAATATCGAGTTACCATTGTGTTTTGTGTCTCTCTGGTAGTATCTATCACAGCCTAACTTCTGCATTATTTAATTTATTAACATTTATTTTTTATTGAATGCCTACTACATGTCAGCCCTTCAGAAGCTCAGTCTATTTTGCTTGTTTGCTGTATTGTAGCAAATTGTAAACTGCTTGAGATCTAAGGATATCTTATTCATTTTTCTCCTCTCTGTGGGGCCCATCACACTCTTTCACACAGAAGTTGCTCGATAAATATTCAAATAAAAAATAGTTTTGTGAGAAAAGGTCTCAGTAATTTTTATTCACTCTGTCCAGGAGTTTTTACAAAATGATGTAAAATTTTATTTTAGGCTTCAGCAAAAGCACCTGGATCACAGATACACAATAAACTGTAGTAGGGTCATTAGAGCTAATTGGATCTATTTGGAGCTAGGAAAAGACTGTACTGTTTGCCTTGAGCTATTTAAACTCAAAGATAGGACCTCATTTGTCTGGAATGGTTTCAGTGTGGGGCTGTGTAACAGTTGTGACCCTCCAGACTATTATGGATCTATTCCAAAGATTTTCAATATTCAAGTAGTAAATAATAAATTGACAAAAATGAGCATATTTATATATACACTAACCTATAAAGCTGTATATGATTACAGGTTGCTACACAAAGGATTAAATATTTTGACTTATATAAAACAACAAAGTCGATAAAATTTTATATTTATAATGTATTTTATCCTCTTTGATCTTTTTCCTATCTTCCTTAAGCACAGCATTTATATGCCACTAATTGCCCAAAAACAGAGAGTATCCCATTATTTCTTTATAGGCACACAATTTTAAAACTAGAAGAGGCAAGAAACCATTGAATCTGATCAGTTAATTTTACAGAACAGCAATAGAGGCCCATAAAAATCATTACTGAGGTCTCATAACCTGTCAGAAGTCAACTGTGATGTGTCTCCTGACTCCTGATGTAATGTTTTTTCTACTTTTCCATTCTGTAACTTCACCATCCTGTAATTTTTAAAGCTCCTGTTTTACAAGATCTCTATGATGAGATTTCCTTATAATTACTTGAACTTAGTTTCATCTCTACCCTCAACATAAATCTTTATTCAGGGTGATTTCCTTCTACCATACATACTTTTGTCACAAAAAGTCTTTTCTTAAATTGTCCTCTGCCCAAACTCAAACAGCCCTCCTTTATGAAACAAACTCTGCTGTTCTAATTCATGGTGATCTCCTGAGTTGTCAAAAGAAGCATTCTGTATCTAAATGTCTGAAACTCTGCTAGCTATGTAATTACTCTGGCTCCATGTAAAAAAAAAAAATGCTCTCAAGCAGTTTATAATACAATTAGGAAGATTTAACATATTCACATAAACAGAGTAAAAGATTGTGAGTGTTTTAAAATGGCAACAATGAGCTGTAGAAACACAAAAGAGAGAGGTATAGGAAATATCTAGGCAAAGCATTTAATGATGGTAAAATAATCTAGAAAAGGGAAAGGACAATTGAAAAGTAAAGTTAAGCTGTGCTTAAAGACAAGAGTTGAAAAGTGTGGAAGGGAAGCCCCAAGTATAAAATCTGACAGGGACGTGAGGAGCAATGCAGGAGTAAGTTACAGTGTAGCTGGGTCACAGACAATATTATTTTCCAAGGAAAGGGCACTTGAACTTCTTTTTCCAAAAAATATGAAATTATTGAGACTATTTGACCAAGGTAGTTTCTTTCTTTCAAAAAGACTTCATTTTCAGAGAGAGGGGAAAGGAGGGAAAAAGAGAAAAATACTGATTGGTTGCCTCTTGCAGAGTCCCAACTGCATACATCCAACAGGGGACTCAGCCTGCATCCCAGGCATGTACCTCAACCAGGAATCAAACCCACAACCTGTTGGTTCACAAGCTGGCACTCAATCCACTGAGCCATACCAGGCAGGGCTGAGTAAGGCAGTTCCTTGAACAGATCTCTGCTTAGGAAGATTAAACCAACTGGAATCTATAAAATAAACTGAAAAAGGACATAACTTGCAAAAAGTGTTCAAGGATAAAAATATTTAAGGAGCCACAGAGAAATAAGCAGAAGTTTTTGGTCAATATTTAGTCCATCATCAGATCTAACCTTCTCCTTCCCCCACCCTATCCCAAACACAAACCAAGATTCTAGCAGATACATTTTTGGGGAAACCAATAGCTACAATGAGACTCAGTTACCTTGTTCTTGGAATTTATCACAACAGCTGAAGCTGGGCAGATTGGTAAGAGGAAACTAAAGATCCTACATCTTTATAATATCTGGGACGAAGGTCAGCTACCTTAAAGGATTGAATTGGGTGTTGAGGCCAATTCAGAAACTTATCATTTCAACTATTTAGGACTTAGCATCAGGGAAGACTGATATGTCTACATGTGTAATCTAATGCTACCCAAAAGCATATTATTTTTCAGAGAGAGAAACTGAGGCTGAGTCAGTATAATAAATTTTCCCAACATTATGTAAAGTGAGTCAAGCCAACATTTGCATCCAGACTCCAGAGTTCACAGTCTTTCCACTACACCAAAATGTTGTCAAAGTTTTTCCAAACTAACAGATACACAAAAAAAAAATGTATCCAAATTAGGATTCATCTTTCAATCTCTAGTTTGGTTTAGTATTTTAGTTTACTATTGGAGGTCATAAAATAAGTATCTGGATCTTATACTAAAACTTAACCTTTGCTTTAGTTCTTCTTGATATTTCTGCCTAAACGTAGACAAAATGTTCTCTAATAATACTTTTCCCTGATTGATCTTTTCTCATAAAATCTAAACAATAGTTTAACTTTTATAAATTCCAATTCTTGACAAACCTCCAAATGAAAAAGAAAAAGCTATTTAGCAAACCTGTTTATATTTTGAAGTTAATGACACACAAAAACCCCACAAAAATAGCAAATATAGAAGAGTTCTCAGATATCAGACAAGAAAATTGCAGAGTAAAGAAATCCAAATAGCAAGTAATCATTTTAAATATTGCTAAACAAATTAAAGATCTGAGAGCATAGTTTGATATTATGCAGCTTTCTTATGAGCATTTAAATATACACACCAAAATTAGGAAGAGCACAATTGGTTTGAAACAATCAAATCACTTGTGATTTGTGTGGTCTATTTAGAAAAACATCCTTTTGTTCATTTAGACCAGCAATTATGAAGTGATGTGCTATAAGAGTTTTTAAAACATACAGTACCTGACTATTGAGTCAGGGACACTGACCTTTTTCCCTTAGATTGTCAAATTAAAAAATGATGACAGCAACACAGCAATAGCTTTTCAGTGTGAATGGATCAAAATTATATCTATTTTTGTCAGATCAGCAAAAATTATATTTTTAGGTGTGTCATAGAATTTTAGTAATTAGTTTTTGTGTGCTATGAGATGAAAATGTTTGAAAATTGCTGATTCAAACTATTAAATGCTACACATACACACATCTAAAAATACATACACAAAATTCAAGTATAAATTACCATGTTAATATGAGCCCTGGCTGGCGTAGCTCAGTGGATTGAGCGCGGGCTGGGAACCAAAGTGTCCCAGGTTCGATTCCCAGCCAGGGTACATTCCTGGGTTGCAGGCCATAACCCCCACCAACCGCACATTGATGTCTCTCTCTCTCTCTCTCTCTCTCTCTCTCTCTCTCTCTCTCTCTCTCTCTCTCCCTTCCCTAAAAATAAATAAATAAAATCTTTAAAAAAAATTACCATGTTAATATGAAAACAACCACTACAAATCTTATTGTTAGTGATTCCACATATTTGTATGGCTCAGAGAATACTGTACCAGGTATGAGCAACTTGATTCTAGGATGAATTTTACCTCTTAAGAACAGGGTGATGGGAGAAGTTAGTAGTAACCCTGTGCCTCAGTTTTTTTATCTGTAAAAGACAGGATGTGGGATAGATGATTTCTAATGTCATTTCGAGTTATATGATTATATATGATTCTGAGATAAGTTGGGTGAGAAAATCTATGTGGCTGTATTGAATTGCTTTTGTCCTTGGTCCTGAGCAGCTTCAGTGTTTAAGGCTGATTCATTACAGCCAGGAAGGAACATTTCCATTTCTTTATAATCATGGCCAGGTTTAACCCTTTCAGATTAAATGTTAACTTTCTTATTTTTTTTTTTTGCAGACCTCTATATTTGTTAGTCCAGGACTTCCTTGTAATTAGATGTCAGTCTTTGATTAATTCTGTATTTGCTTCAGGAAAATGCCTACTTTTAGCTCCTAGATCATTTCTAATGTGTGTGCTTCCTGCCCTATCTATACTTGGTCTTTAGTTTTTATACCTTGCATTTTATTCCTTGCATTTAAGTAGCACTTTTGCTTTAGCTCATAATTCTCTTTAAGAGTTCAATTTTCCCCTTTAAGATCCTATAGTTCTGTCCCAATAATATACATAATGATGCACTTCCAGCTTTTTCTATATGTTTTAAATGAGAAACATTTCATGTAAAATATAGTATATCTTCTTGTTATTGCATATTCTTGTTCCACAACATTGCTTTAATTCCCCTTAAAATAATAGGGATTAGAATTTCTACCATAAAATACATTCTAGAATTTTAATTATTGGATAGGCAAACTAGGCATGTTCCACTTACATGATTTAAAGATTATATTATCTCTCATAATTCAAAATTAGAAAAGTATAGAAAATTAACTGGTATGCATATACGAGTCATTTAAGCAAGCTGTAAATTTGGTAATGAAGTAATTAAATTCAAAGTTTCAAATGGCTGACTCAGGTAGTAATTTATTAATGTTTTTTTACCACTCAAACACACAGGATATATGAATTGCTATAAGCAGTAAAAGGGATATAGAAATGAGAACAAATACTTATAACCTTTTTTCTTTTGTGTCCTTGAGGTTGTCTCCAGGCTGAAAGAAAAAAAAAGGTGGATGGAATGGTAAATCCTTATTATATAAAAACATGCCCTGGCTGGTGTGGCTCAGTGGATTGAGTGTCAGCCTGCAAACCAAAGGGTCACTGGTTCTATTCCCACTCAGGGCACATGTCTGGGTTGCAGGCCATATCCCCAGTGGGGGGAGCATAAGAGTCAATGACATACTGATCTTTCCCTCCCTCTTTCTCCCTCCCTTCTCCTCTTTAAAAATAAATAAAATCTTTTTAAAAATAAAATAAAAACTTAAATAGGAAATAGTTATCCCAAGCAGTAGTCTTTGAATTTCTGCAGTGATTCATATGCTCCGTTTCACTAGCCATCAGAGAGATGCAAATTAAAATCACAATGAGATACCACTTCACACCAGTCAGAATGGCCATCATAAACAAATCAACAAACAAGTGTTGGAGAGGATGTGGAGAAAAGGTAACCCTAGTGCACTGTTGGTGGGAATGCAGACTGGTGCAGCTACTGTGCAAAACAGTATGAAATTTCCTCAGAAAACTAAAAATGGAACTGCCTTTGGACCCAGCAATTCCACTGCTGGGATTATATCCTAAGTCTCTGAAATACCAATCCAAAAGAACCTATGCACTCTAACGTTCATAGCAGCACAATTTAAAATAGTCAAGTACTAAAAGCAACCTAGATGCCCATCAGTAAATGAATGGACCAAAAAAACTATGGTACATTTACACAATGCAATACTATGCAGCAGAAAGAAAGAAGGCACTTCTGCCCTTTGTGACAGGATGGATGGAACTGGAGAGCATTATGCTACGTGAAATAATCTAGGTGGTAAGGGACAAATACCATATGATCTCACTTTTAAGTAGAACCTAATCAGCAAAACAAATAAGCAAGCAAAATATAACCAGAGACATTGAAATTAAGAACAATCTGACAGTAACTAGAGGGGAGTGGGGAGGGGATAATGGGGAGGAAGGGAAGAAGGGTTTCCAGGAACATCTATAAAGGGCACATGGACAAAACCAAGGAGGGCTGAAAGCAGGGGAGGGAGGTGGGGATGGCTTGGGGGGAGTGGTGGGAGGTAAATGCAGACAACTGTACTTGAACAACAATAAAATAATATTTAAAAAGTCAAAAAAAATTATTTAAGAAGAAAAAACCTACCTTTAATTTATTCCATGTCTAAGGCAGAGTCCCAAGATTCTGACACTAGACAAGGACTCAAGTAGAAAACAGAAAAAAGGAAACTGGGTCTGAAAAAAACAAAACAAAACTTAGTCTGTCTGTGTCATTATATTTCTGCTTTCTATATACCTTCTGACGAAGTAGTGTTTTTTAGTGTTTTTTTGGGGGGGTGGGGGGAGTAGTGTTATAACCCTAAAAGGCTATTCTGTGGGAATACACAGGAATAAAGGAAAATAAATTTAACATCATCAAGAAAGACTTCTCCAGAGTCTCTCAACTAAAATCTTTCTTTGATGAATCTCTTAAATATCACATATGTCAATTGTTAATGTTATAAAAATTATCCCAAATTTTAGTGTTTTTCTATAGTGCAGTGAATACTTCTAAATATCACCATTTGTTATATAAGAAAATAAAGGCAGATTATAAACTTCCCTGGATAGCTTTTTACTTTTTAAAGTAATATATAAACAATCAAAACCACCTTCTACTCTCAACATCTTTTAAGCAAATTAAGAGTTGCATAGTGTAATTTATATTAAAATGATCAGTTAATAGTTTGCAATATATTAAATTTATATGTAAAGTTGTAATTTTTATTATATATATAGTTAATTGCACATTGAGTTTTTTAAAAAATAAATACTATGTACGGTAACTATATTTCTACTCATGTTATGCTCTTTGTAACAAAATTATATTTTACATTTCTATAGAGTTCCATGAGGGATTTTTGTGCATTTTTAATTTACACAGAAGTTTTTATTGAGAATCTAGTATGTCAGACAACTTCAATGTGCCAGTAATAAAGCATTGAGCAAACCCTGTTTTGAATACTTCCTGTCAGGAAATAATATCCATACTGTGTTGGGTATTTTTTAAAGATTTTAATTTTTAGAGAGAGGGTATAGGAAGGAAAAAGAGAGGGAGAGAAACATCAATGTGTGGCTGCCTCTTGCGTGCCCCCCACTGGGGACCTGGCCTGCAGCCCAGGCATGTGCCCTGACTGGGAATCAAGCTGACAACTCTTTGGTTCTCAGGCCCGCGCTCAGCCCACTGAGCCACACCAGCCAGGGCTCCAGACTGTGTTTAAAATATCATTTTCCTTTTTCATTCTCACCCAAGGATAAGCTTTTGATTTTTGAGAGAAGGGAAGGGAGGGAGAGAGACAGGGCGATAAACATAACTGAGAGAAAGAGCGACTGATTTCCTCCCACATGTGCCCTGACCAGGGAAGGAACCCACAACCTAGCTGTGTAGTCTGACTGGGAATCGAACCCACAATTTTCTGTTTATTAACAATGCTCTCATGAACTGAGCCACATTGGCCAGGGCTGAAATATAATTTCTGTAATATAGTATAGAGAAATGTGCTGCAATAAAGCACAAAGACTTTTTTATAATTTAATTATGGTAAAGCAATTTTTAAAATAGACAATCCCTTAATAACACTAAACATTCTCATGACCAATTACCTTTATATCATCCTGTCAGTTACTTGCATTGAAAATCCAGTTTTCTCATTACTAGTAATGCTTTAATTTTATTGCTCTCATTTTATGCATGACAGCAATGAAAAATTTTTCACAAGTTGTTGAATCTTGCAGTTCCACAAAACATTTCGTCTTTCTACTTTACTGGAGCTGAATAATATCCTTTCTGTACATAATGTGCTTGTTCTTTTAACTCATCTTTTTCTATTTTATTCTCTCTCCTTCCCCTTGAGTTTGTTGTTATTCTTCTGTACCCCACACACAATAACAAACTTTCCCACCAAATTGGACTCCAGGGTCCCTTTGTGCCATTTTGAAAATAGAACAGTATGTGAAATGTGCTTTAATAGCATGCCTTTGCTGCACATATAAAGAAATTCTGTAGGTAGAATAATGTTTCATTTTTCTACACTATATTGCCATATTGTGACATCATTTCTAGGGAACTATATTATATTTTTCAATGTCCTCACACATGGTATTTAATAGTAACAAATGGTAACAAATTTTTCTATGAGCATATCAACTGGAAAAGGTGTACATATTCTTGATGAACCAGAAATTTCCTATTATTGAACCCTGAACATTGTGTGATCAATTACAGTTCTCCTTGACTGCCAAGAAATGTGGAGACAGAAACCAATCCAAGCTTTTTATGGGACCTTAGATCTGTATAATTTTGGGATTCCTGTTTCAGAAAAATTAGTTCAAAATTAGGACTACAAAATTAGGTGCAGAGCTGTGGAGGGGCCTTGCCTAAATTCAAAGCCTTGCCTAAGTTCAGGGCTTTGAGTTTTAAGCTCTATTAGCTACATGGCAAATCCACTTTTGCGTGGAACTTAGTTTTATGCCAAACTGTTACTATTTTCTTTAAACTTAAACATATTCTTTAAACTTAAAACATTTGAATATTCATTTGTTTGTCACTCTTTTGATTCATATCCAAAGCTTTTTATTCAGGTAAAAAAAAAATAAGTGGAAGTTAGTTAGTAGAGGTTTTTTGTTTAATATCCCCCATCCTCACCTTTTACAATTTGACTTTTTTATTTTAATTTTGGAATAATAGCTTTACATTTCCAGTACTTATGCTTCTGCTATAAGCTATCTCAAAACTGCTTCAAAATAGATGAATTAAAGTTATCACTCCTGACTATTTGAACATAGATTCTCTGTTTTGTAGACCTTGGCCCTTTCTGAGTTACTTCTTTTTGTTACATTTGGGATATGCTATGGAAAGAAAATACAAATTCATCCTACTCGAAACATATGATAAAGTTTTTATTTTATATAATTTTGGACTATGGTGTTTCAACTTTCCAAATCCTGGATAGTTGATACTGAATATACATTAGGTATCATTTCTTATACACATGGATTATTTAAGTATAGTGTACTGAGAAATATATAGATATGGGTTATTGTCTTAATCAGCAGGCAAAACTAGAAATAAGTTAATGTTTCAATATAACTTTTGTGCTGTAGTTAACATATGCTTTTAAATTTGTATAGGAACAAATTATAGAAATATTAGCTATTGCCAATCTGTTTTGTCACACAACAATGGAGAGCAAATCGTCTCTGATGTTTTCATCCAACCTTGCAGTGTGAAGTTTTAAGAGCCTGTATTAGTGTGCAGATGTGTACTGTCCTTTGAATTCTGCATCCAGTTTTCTGGGCTCTGTCTCAGAATCCAGTGCTATCATTAAAACAAAAATGCTTTGTTCTTTCATTTGTGCAGCATAACGGATGAATTTTAATCAGAGTCAGACACGTATTCAGAAGGCAATCATCATCTGCCCTTTCATGAGAGAACTAAATTCCATTACCTTACTTCAGATTTTAGTTATTCAACAAATTAATTTCACATGTCTTAAGTTGAGTCATTCGAGATGGAGTGATTTCATTTCTTAACAACCAAAAGATTGTTTGTTTCATGGTGCATGCCATGCTATGAGGCATAGTAATTATTGAAACCCATTAATACAGGAAATTTGATTTTTATACTAGTTTGCAGAAAAAAATAGCATGTTATTGTAAAAATGATAAAGAACAATTAAATGGTTTTAAAAATATTTTCTGAAGAAAACTATTAGTTTAGGTTATTATGAAAATAGCACCTAAATTAATAGTCCTTATAAAACTATAAAAATTAATGATCATGAGTTCTTTTTAAATTAATAATCTTGGGTCCTTTCCTAAACATAACACAATCATGCATCTTTATAAGCTGTAGTTCCTGAAACTGGGTTATTGCTTACTTTTTGAATGTGTGATAGTGCAATACTGGAGAAGTACCTAAGATGAATAATGAAAAGGATGGTGGGGGGTTCAGAGTGATGCCATAATAGAATGGACTAAAAGTATTGGTGCTGTTATACCTGAAAAAGCTAATATAAAGAGGACATAAGATTGAAATATATTAAAATAGGGTAGGGTTAATAGATTGAACTTTGACTTTTCTACTAGCTTCAATGTGAAAGACATTTAGAAAATGAGATTAAGAAATATTTTTAAGCACTGTTTCTCATAGTGGTTTTGAACAAAGATGAATCATCATCCTTATGAGGTAGCATATAGTAAGAATAGAAAACAATTCCTGAAAGATTTTTATATATGATGGATGATGGTGCACAATTGGCTTATTACAGGAAAAAAAGTTTAAGAAAAGTACTTCTGAACAGAGCAAAGAGAGCAACCATAGCTTGGTGCCTCTGTGCAATAGAATATTGCATAGCTGAACAACCATTTATTTCTAACTATTGTTTCATTTTTAATATAATAGATTTTATAATATAGGTTATCCCTCAAAATATTTAAAGTATTGCAGAAATTTATTGTGAGTGCTTGCTTCATAGCGACCATTTAGGTATTAGATATTGACTTCATAAATCACAGATCCAATTTTAGGATCTAGGTTCCAATGAAACAAAATTATTGCAATAAGTATAAGTATGTCATTAAAGACTGTAAGAGCAAATTTCCAAAAATACCAGCTTGCCTTTTCCAGTTTGCTCTTTGAATGGGCACAATTTTTCATCTGTAATTCTTATTGTGCGTATCTCTCAGGATAGACTTGTTTATGCTGTCCTAACAAAGAACTCTCAATGTTTCCGTGGCTAACACAACATAGTTTATCATTTTGCTCACTCTGGACAACCAATAGAGACCAGTTGAGGGTCTGCCTTTCCTTGTCTTTCAGAGACCAAGCTGATGGATATTGCATCTGCTATCTGGTATGCTGTCTATCACAGGGGCTGCAGGAAAGACAATTAATGAGGGTCCCATTCTGACAATTAAATGCTCTGTCCCCAAAGTGATCCATGCCATTTCTCTGTGTTCATGACTCTTTTGGCCATAACTAAACTAATGGACTCACCTGAGGAAGCCAAATAAAAAGAAAATCAAGAAAGAAAATCCCACCAGGTAGCCAAAAATCAGAAATAGTTGGTGAACAGCACTAATGATTTCCACACTGTACTTATTGCACCAACCTCGCTGTTTTAAAGGCAACTATAACTGACTGAATATCTCATTTAAGTGCTGACCTTTTTGAAACACAGCCATGACTAAAAAGTGATATTATCAGGCCACTCTTTCTGGCCTAAGAGAGTAAAAGAAACCTTCTTAAGAGCCAACTCCTGCTGGGATGCCTTCCGAAGGTTTCAGTGTACTTCAATAGCCTTTTACTAATTGTGTGCTTGGATAAAACTGCTATTTTGAGAGCTTGAGTGATGTCAGTTACAAAACACTTCAGTAAAACTGGTCATTCTTGGCAAGAAATCTGCCCCACTGGAAACAAAGATCTGGAGAAACGAATAACAAGTATTAAATACATATTGTCATCACTGTCTTAAATTGAGAATGATTTCAGCCTTAAAAGTTGTTTCATCAAGGCTTTGTTGAAAACTCAGCAGTTTTAAAAACAGGTGTCCTACCAAAATGCCTTTGACTGGCTCCTACCAGATAATGTGTAACTAATAAATTGAGAAACAGACTAAAGAATCAAATACAGGAATATTTCCCCTAGTCCATTAAGAAAAGGATTTGGAGGATGGCTTAAAAGTTATAGCAGTGTCTGAAACTAAACGTTACTTACATGGTGGGAACAACTAACTATACAATGCCTTATATTCAATTTCTCATCTTGCACAGGATAACAAACATTTTGAAAACAAACTAGTGTTTAGAAAATAAAATAATAAACCTTTAGTGGATTTTTTGGTAAGGATTTATTTTTTTTATTTTTTAAATATATTTTATTGATTATGCTATTACAGGTGTCCCATTTCTCCCCTTCACTCTTCTTCACCCTGCACACTCTCTCCCACCCACATTCCCCCCCTTTAGTTCATGTCCATGTGTCATACTTATAAGTTCTTTAGCTTCTACATTTCCCAGACTATTCTTACCCTCCCCTCACAGAAATGGAGATCACATGGAGAGTTAGCAACAGGGGAGTGGGAGGAGGAGAGAGGGGGAAAAGGTAAAGAGAATAAGTAGCATAGATGGTAGTGGATGTTGTTTTTGAAACATCCTTATCTGTGACATGCTGATTTTGTATAGTAAGTCACAGATCCCAGAAATGGAATCCAAATGGGATGGAATCCCACAGGAATAAGAGAATGTATCTATAAATGACCTTGTAATAAAAACCCAGGGATTATTTTTAATCCTGTTTCTAAATTTAACTGTGTCATAGACTCATATTTGTTCTGTCATTGCAAAGGAGTTTGGTGTTCATTTAATACACACTGAATACATTTTTTATAGAGTATTGGTTTTCAAATCCTGGCACAGAACCAGTTTCAATGACTATTCACATTTCCTACAGAGATGTAATGGAATTTAATAAAAGATCTGTGGATTGTTCATTAGATTCCTCTCATAAGTGAGATCATATGGTATTTGTCTTTCACTGACTGGCTTAATTCACCTAGCATAATATTCTCCAGTTACACCCATGCTGTTGCAAAAGGTAGGAATTCCTTTTCTCCCTCTGCTATGTAGTATTCCATTAATAAACTAACGAACAAAATAGAGCCACAGACATGAAAACATTAAACAGACTGAAAGTGATCACAGAGGAGGGGTAGGGGGGTAATGATGGAAAGAAGAGGAAAGGACTAGACAAAGGGCATTTATGAATGACCCACAGACATGGACAACAGTGTGGGAATTGACTGTGGGAGCAGGGGGTAGGATGGGCAGAAGAAGACAAAAAAGGAAAACTGGGGACCACTGTAATAGAATAACAATAAAAATGATTTTAAAAACCTGTGGATTGGAAGAGGATTAGGGTATCAGGCTATGGAAGATTTGTGACAGCTTTGATAGATTTACTTCCTCCTTCAAAAGCAAAAAATCACAAAGCACTTTAAAATTATTGAGAGAATTACAACTGAATGTTAGCACTTTTCAAATCCAGGCATCAACACTGATTATTAAAATGAATGTAGTGCTAAAGTGGATTTGAAATTCAGTGCTGTAAGGAAAAGTTCTCTAAGAACCTAAGGTAGCGTCTGTACTGTCTGATTAAGGATGCCTGTCTGCAAAACTAAATGATGCATCAACATTGCAAGAATAAATCAATCTAATTGATTTGTGTGTGTCATTATCCTGTTATGTTTATGTTTTCAATTGCCAAAAGGAGACTTCACCGATTAAAGGCTGTGTTTACAGATAGAGCAGTTAGAAGATGAAGAGTTCAATCATTAGTCTGTATTATAAAGAGCTGGCCAAGAACATTACTCTTCAAAAATGGAAAAGTAGCTTAAGAAATAGGTCTTCTGACACATAAGCTCAACAAATTCACGAATATAATGTGGAAGGAATACTGTACAAAAAGTTCTAGTTCGGCTTAGAATTCCAAGGTAAATGTTCCAAAAGTTGTTTGAAGATAAACTTGGCCCTATTATGTTAACATAGTAAGTTAAACAGTGATATCACAAGAATTCTATTCTAAATAAACATATTTCAAAAGTATAGTTTTGACTAATAATGGCCATTAAAATTAATTTTTTTAAAAATCTGAAAGTATGGGTTCAGCCACTGTGGAAAACAGTATGGAATTTCCTCAAATAAAAATGGAACTGCCTTTTGACCCAGCAATTCCACTGCTGGGACTATATCCTAAGAGCCTTGAAACACCAATCCAAAAGAACCTATACACCCCAATGTTCATAGCAGTACAATTTACAATAGCCAAGTGCTAGAAGAAACCTAGGTGCCCATCAGTAAATGAATGGATCAAAAAACTAGGGTACATTTACACAATGGAATTCTATGCAGCAGAGAGGAAGAAGGAACTCCCACCCTTTGTGACAGCATGGATGGAACTGGAGAGCATTATGCTAAGTGAAATGAGCCAGGAAGTGAAAGACAAATACCATATAATTCCACCTTTAACTGGAACATAATCAACAAAAGAAAAAAGCAAACAAAATATAACCAGAGACATTCAAATTAAGAACAATCTAACAAGACAGAGGGAAGCGGGGAGGGGACAGTGGGGAGGAGGGTTTTCCGGAACTACTATAAAGGGCACACGGACAAAACCAAGGATGAGGGTGGAAGCAAGGGAGGGAGGTGGGTTTGGCTGGGGGCGGGGAGTGGGGGGGGAAATGCAGACAACTGTAATTGAACAACAATAATGTAATTTTTTTTTAAATCTGCAAGTATGAATGATCTTGCTTTTTTCTAATAAAAATAGCCATATATTGAATAATTTATGTTTCACATTTCTACTATTTTTATTAGAATAAAAATATGAAACTATAAAATTGATTACAATATTTAATCTCTTTATTGATGCTAATATTTGAGATTAAAAATTTCCACCTGTCCAGGGCATTTTAAAATTTCTTGTTTGCTATTATATCATTGATAGAGATGAGGGAAGGTAAATATGTTTATCAAGCCATTATGGATTAGAGAATTTTGATTAAAAGGAAGACAAAGTAATCATCTTGTACTGGTTGACAGCTGCTGATTACAAATATATATATATTTGTATACACACACACACATTTCCTAGTATTGTTAAACTTTATTTCACTGGGAAAATAAATTAGTTGAAGCAACAAATAAAATTAAAAGTTCCACTTAAAACATATGCTATTTAGGAATAAAAACATCAGTGAGCAGGAAATCCCCTCTTTTCCCATTTCTCACTAAAACATTCTGGCAGAGGAGCAGTTTACTCTTCCAATAAGAAAAATTAAAGTTAAAAGTATATAAAAATTGAATTCTGCTAGAGTGGTCATGATGTGACATCCCTACAGGGTGATTCTACTTTTTTAAAAAGATTGGTCAGGGAAAAAAAAAGTAAATCAACTGCTGGCAAGCAGCAAATCCAAGGTCCAAGAGTCAGAACCAGCAGAGTAGTCACCAGCCACATCCACTGAGGGCAGGGGATCTTACCTGGAGGGTTTCATGCATTGGAAGCAAGGATGAAACATGGGATAACGGACAGTAGAAACTATCATTCTCAGTGTACTACATCAGAAATACAGTCTCTTTTTAAAGCTTATGGCTATTGCTTATGCTGATGTGGTTTGGAAGAAGAACAAGGTGCTTTTTTCCTGCTCTAAATCCTCTGACTTACTCTGAAGCTTTCTGCAACATGTGAGAACAAATTTTTAAATTTTTGCCTTATTTTTGAAAAGATATATACAAATAATTAAGAGTTCAGTGGGGTAAACCATTTGTCAGTTATAGTCATAACTTACTGAAAGTGACTTTTGATTAATAGTGACCTGTAAAATAATGCACTGCATTGTGAAGAGCATTTGTAGAAAGACAAGACAATATAGAGGTATTTTTGTGATTAGTTCTTGCTTTTGTGCGCTAAAAGATTAGGCTTTTTTAATTCATAAAGTCCTTTTTTTGCTGTAATCTTGAGCACCAGTGAGCATATTTTAATTATTTGTGGTGCCACTAATTTGATAGTTTTCTTTCTTTATGTATAATGTACTGATATACACTGACAAAAAAATCCACAAAAATTTCCCAAGAAGACACTCATACGCAACATGTTAGAATTTTCATTTTTATTTAGCATTTTTCAATTCAATTAATTATGCTATCAATCAATGTAAACTTTAAAAAAGAAACTTCTAAGTAAAACAAACAAACAAACAAAATCCTTAAAGTTCAGCTGCCTAATTTCAGAGATGTTCCTATCATCTTTAAATAGAAAAAATTATGTTGGTGCTTTCATATATTGCATGTTCTCTCTCTCTCTCTCTCTCTCTCTCTCTCTCTCTCTCTCTCTCTCTCTCTCTCTCTCTCTCTCCTCCCACCCTTTACATCTCTCTGTATCTTTCTAACAACGTGTCCATCTACAATACAGTGTCTTTACTAATTCATTCAATGATAATCATCACTACAGAGTTTATTAGTCTTTTCTGGGTTATTGCTATGTATGGAGGTTTGTCATATTATAACTCTCCATGAAATATACCTATTATGTAAGTTTTTAATTCTCTATCTCAGTCTATAACTTATGTGGAAATTCTGCCAACATAAAAAGGAAATGGACAATTGTATTATGAATTAAAAATGTGGCAATGAACATATTCTATCAGCACATATTTACAAGGAAATATTCTGTTTCATCAATCAAAGCTGCCATTGATTATAAGGCACAGCATTACATGTACCACAAAGAAAGAAAACATACTTATAATTAAATTTGACATATCTTCAACTGTAAGCTGCATTCATATTCTGTAGATAAAAAATACAAAGAAGGGGGCACCATAGACGTGATGAAATGTACTAAGCTTATATGTGGTGGGTGATATGTGCTTTCTCCCTTGTACTACTTCTAGTGTCAACTACCAAGCACATTATGTTTTACTTACATGACTCCTTTCGCTCTTATTTTTTTCAAGTCAGAATTATGTGCAAGTAATTTTGTTGACTTGGCCTTGATTTTAGAATGCAGTTTAGGCCTGTGCTTGGGTTCTCTCCATTCTATGTCATGCAACCTGGCACCATCTACTCCTGAGGAGTTAATTTCATTTATTGTGCTTTTAGTTGGCCAGTGACATAGTTATCAGAAAGAGCCACAGATGGGGCCAATTCTTGGTCACTGCTCTGTTGACCAAGATTAAAAAGATTATTCTAAAATATATAACAATTTTAATGTCACTTGGACTAATTCTACAAAATTGTGATGAGAGATAAGTAGTCTTCAGTGTCATCCTTCTTTTTGATGTCAAAATTTCTTACTTGGTATTTTTCAACATAAATGTCAGAGGGTGCCCTACTATTTGAGGTTAAGCTCACAGGCCTTCCTAATAGCTACATGTTTTTTTCTCCCATATCTTCAGGAATAAGTTTAGCAGTTAGTAAATCTAATAATCCTCCCTACTGGCCAAAGAAAGGGAAGTGGGTTTCTGCCCTCAGGGAAAAAAAAATTGATATGCATCTAACAGTGACTATTGGGGAGCAGTTAGTATATTTCATCCTATAATTAAGGACTCCAAATAAGTGTGGTTAAAGCAGGGCATTTTTAGTACAAGTAGCAAGGAAGAGAAGTTATGATAGGTTACCAGGTAAGATAGTTTAGGGCAGGTAGACCTTCTATCTATCCACAGTGTATAGTTAGAAAATTAACAGTATAATTTATTATAATAATATAATAAAACATAATATAGCTTATAAATTGTCACACAGTAGAGTCTGGAAAGAAGTTATTGATTCATTTACTCGTTCATTTAACATTTGTTAACACCTGTTATCAGCTTGGCCTAGGCTATGTGTTAGGGACATAGCAAAAACATATATTGGGCCTTTGCCCTCATGGAGATTATAATATAGCAAGAAATATAGATATAAAACAAGTAACTATATGTGTAATAGATATTATAAAACAGAATGAAGAATGTTATGTGATTCAACCTAGTGTTTGACAAAGGTCAAGGGGTGGCATCTTATTGGAGACATGGTGAATGTAGGGAATGGGATAGGGCTTCCAGGCTTGGGGAGAATCAGTCTATTTGAGGGCCCATAGGCCAGAGCACTGACAGTTCCTTACTAAAGCCAATAAATAAATAAATAAATAAACAAAACACCAAAAACCCTAAATGTGAATGGAACATAAAGAAGGAATCACATAAAGGATAAAGCTGAAAATAATAATTGAGAACCATCCACATTGTGGGAAGCCCTGTGAACCATTTAAGAAGCCTGTACATTATTCTAAAAGAAATGGAAAGCTATTTAAAAGGTCTTAAGCAAGAATTAATCCACTGAATACTTTTATTTAAACAAAAAATTAACATTCTAGCTAAGAGTAAAGAATGGTTTAGAGAGGGTATGGACTGGATGCATCAACTGGATGCAGAGACCAATTAGAAGCCACTGTAGTAGTACGGGTGGGACCATGATGCTGGGAACAGAGCAGGGTGTTTGGTAGTAGAACTGGGAAAAAGTGGATAAACCTGAGAGCAATATGCAGGTAGACTGTTTAAGATTTATTTGGGTGGGGAAGAAAAGAAGCTATAAAGAATGACTGTATGAGTCCCGATTTTCTCTATTGAGCAACTGGGTATGTGGTGATACCATTGCTGAGGGGGGAGAAAAGAAGAGTAAATTATAAAACATAATGGGGAAGAAATTCCACAGGAACTCTGATATTTAAAATTGGTCAGAAAAGAAAGAGGTGACAGAAAGGATCAAAAAGCCACAGCCAAATCACTAGAAGAAAAACCTAGAAAAAACTTTTTTTAAGAAAGCAAGGAAGAGTTTCCAGAGTAAAGATCAACAGTGCAAATGCTGCTTAAAAATCAAGCTAGATAAAAACTGGAGTTTTATTGACATGAAACTCACTGGCAACTGTGGTAAGAAGAGTTTTGGCAGTGTAGTACAGCAGGAAAAGCTAAAAAGGAGGGTAATGTAATAATAGAATATAAACTTATTTAAGAAATGTGATAGTGAAAGGGAAGACATGAAGCATGTGTACATGCAGATGGAAAAGGAGCCAGATGTGACAGTGTGTGTTAGTCAAAAACTTTTTGAAAGCAAGTAATAAAAAATTGTCCTAAACTAGTTTAAATAAAAAGGAAATTTTTTTTAAGGATTCAGAGGAATCTCAGTAAACCCAAGGATAGACAGGGAAAATAATTTACCAGAATTCAATTCACTAACTAATTAGTTTAAAAATTTTCCTTATTTGACTACTTCATTTTAGTTGACGAGATTTTATTGTGATTACATAAAGTATTTGTGGGAATGTTTATTTTTCTCTTTGCCCTAACTCTCAATTACAAGAATGGAAGACTGAGGTGGTGGCTTAAAAGATTGAAGGGCATGGGTATTATAATCACAAAAACATATTTTGATAGTGTATATATTCTCCTTATGAATGCATTTTTATACGTATAGTATAGCCTTCTTATACCCTTCATTCTGCATGCCCTTATCTTTGTGGCCAGTAATTAATAGAATCAATGGCATCCATGTGGCAAAAAGAAAACTGTAGGGTTGGAATATCAGGGATAGCTATTGGGTGAGGTACCTGGGGATCTTGCAAAAAGGGGCTGCTAAGAAATCTCTTCTGATTGAGGAGTCAAAGGCAAAAAGAAAGGAAAACTGAAAGAGTTATAATCTCAATTTTTTTAAAAAATCCGATCTAGAATAAGATGTCTGTTATTATAGTAACATAGATCCTTACTTTTCTCCATAACTGGTGTGACCCAGAAAAAAGAGAAATACATTTATTTATCTACTGTCTTTCATAGCCAAATTTCTCAAATGAATGTACAATTTTAATAATATTTATCAAACACTTATATGTGGCAAGGTTTTTATTTTGTCCCTACAATTTATGAAGTACTTATTATTTATTATCCTCATTAGATTGGGACAGAACGATTAAACAGTTTGCCCAAAGCTGCAGCAATTTTACATGATAATCTAATTACAACCTGATCATTTAATCAATTGATGTCTGCTTGTTGGCTTCTCTATAACTTTCTCTTTTTTTTACCTCAGATAAAGTTATTCTTATTTTTTAAAGATTTTATTTATTTATTTTTAGAGAGGGAAGGGAGGGAGAAAGAGAGTGACAAAGAAACATCAATGTGCAGTTGCTGGGGGCCGTGACCTGCAACCCAGGCATGTACCCTGACTGGGAATCGAACCTGCAATGCTGTGAACTTGGTTTGCAGCCCGCGCTCAATCCACTGAGCTATGCCAGCCAGGGCTTCTATAACTTTCAATGAAATCTGTTTTGAAGCTTTCTCTTCCTTTGTTATTTGTAAATATTGTTTTTTTACCATTTCCAATACCCCAAATCTGAACCCAAACTACATACACATTATAGTTACTTTAGGAATAAGGCCCTTAAGGGAAATTCTCTCAGCAAAGATCTTGATACCCTAGTCGAGCTACATGTGGTAACCTTACTACAGGCATAGACTGGGGTTGGATGATGGACTCACAGATTCCCCACAAGCCATGCTACACCTCTGATTGACTTCTCATTACCATTCTACACGTGGAACCTCCTATTGCCACTGAATAGCACCTTTCCTCACACACAGCCAGGACTGAAATAAAACTATATGTGCTGTGACCTACAGGTTCTGTGCCTTGAACAGCCTTATTGGTCTGGTCAAACCTCCTTACACAATCTAACTAGACCAATTTCTCTAGTCACATATGATCCTGGATTGCCTTTCACAACCACTTCCAGTGGTACTTTCTGGTTCCAGGATGCCTCATGCTTTAACTTGATGTTGGAGCCTAGTATTCATATATAAACTTATTACTGGAGTCCAGTTAGTCTCCACCTGATAACTTCATTACACACTTTCTACTGTCCAGGAGGCAATAGAGCAGAGAGTGGCCTCAGAAGTTAAACTACCTTATTATTGAGTTTTGAAAGTTCTTTATATATTCTGAATATAGTCCTTTATCAGATAAATGTTTTGTAAATATTTTCTCCTAGCCCGTGTCTTATCATTTCCTTCTCTTAAGAGTGTCTTTCAAAGAACAGAAGTACTTAATTTTATTAAGTTAAATTTATCAACATGCTTAGTTGCAGACTTTTTGTATTTGAATAAAAAAATATTTGCTTAACTCAAGGTCAAAAGGATTTCTCTTATATTTTCTTCTATAATTTTTATAATTTTGAGTTTAATATACAGTTTTATGATTCTCTTTGATGATTTTTGCATTTAGTAAGAAGTATGGATCAAAGTTCATTTCCTTTGCATATGGAAATGCAATTGTTCAGGAATCATTTATTGAAAAATTATCCTTTCTCCTGTGAATTGTGTTTGAACCTTTGTCAAAAATCAATTGACCACATAAGTGTACATCTATTACTAGACTGTCAACTTTGCTCCAATAGTCTATTTGTCTATCTTTGCCCCAGTACCACATTGTCTTTAAAGCAATAACTTTATAATAAGTATTATAAATATGATAGCATTAGTCCTTCACATTTTCTTCTATTTAAGATTTGTTTGGTATTCCAAATCCTTTGCATTTCCATATGAAACTTTTAGAATCAACTTAGCAACTTGTGACAAAAAAGTCTGCTGGGGTTGTAATTATGATTGCATTGATTCTATATATCAGTATGAGGAGAGTTGACATTTTAACAACACTGATTCTTCCTGTCATTGAACCAATGTGTCACTACATTTATTTTTCTTTAATTTTTTAAAGCAGTATTTGTAGGTTTTCTGTGAACAAAACTTGCAGAACTTTTGCCAGATTTATCCCTAAGTACTTCATATTTTGATGCTATGGAAGTTGTAACTTAAAAAAAATTCAACTCCCTCATTTTAGTTGCTAGTATACAGAAAGAAATTGATTTTTGTGTTTTGATCTCATATAGTATAACTTCCCTAAAGTCACTTACTACTTTTAGTGGGTTTTTTTGCAGTTTTCATTCAATTTTCTAGATAAACAATGACATCATTTTCAAATATGACATTTTTTCCCTCTTGAATTTGTATGAAGTTTATCGTCTTTATTTGCACTGTGCAGACTTTCAGTATTATATTGACTAAAAGTGGTGAGAATGAACATCCTTTTGTAGTTCCTGATCTTAGAGGGAAAGCATTAGTATTCCACCATTCAGTGGGTATGCTGAAAAACTTTGTAGATGACCTTTTTCAGTTTAAGGTGGGTCCCTTATTTTTGTACTTTGCTGAGAATTCTTATCAGAAATGGATGTTAGATTTTGTCAAATTCTGTTTCTTTCTTTCTAGAGATGATCACATGATTTTTAATTTTATATTTTTAACATGGTAAATTGTATTGATAAATATGTAAATATTAAACCAACCTTGCATTCCTTGGGTAATCCCTTTTTATTCATGATATATTATCATTTTCATACATTGCTGGAATTGATTTGCTAATTTTCTAAAATGTAACAGTTTTATAACCTTTTCAATGAATTAGATTTTGGTTTCTTTAGTTTCCCCTATTAATTTTTGTTTTCTAGTTCACTGACTCCTGTTGTGATGTTTTAATTTCTGCTACTTACTTTGGTTTAGTTAGCTTTTCTTTTTCTAATTTCTTAAAGTGGAAGCTGAAGTCACTCACTGACTTGATACTTTTCTTCTTTAATTACTGGTATATATTTTCTCCTATGTACTGTTTTAGTGGCATCCCAGAAATCTGTTGTATTGTGTTATTTTTATTTGGTATAAAATATTTTCCAATTCCATTTTGATTTCTTCTTTAATCTCTGTGTTATTTAGAAATGTGTTATTTATTATCATACATTTGGGGATTTTTTCCAGATATGTTTCTTTTGTTTTTTATTTAATTCCATATGGTCAGACAGCACATTATTTTAAACTCTAATCAGGTTAAAGTTGTTGAGACTTATGTTATTCTCCATAATATAGTCTATCTTCATAAATCTTCCATGTGCCCTGAGTGTGCATTCTACTTTTGTAGGATAGAGTGTTGTAGCAATTTCCATTAGGTTTAGTGTGTTGATAATATAATTTAAATATTCTATACTGTTACTGATTTTCTATTAATGCTATCATATATTGAGAGAAGGGTATTGAGATATCCAATGATAATAGTTGATTTGTCTACTTCTTCTGTCAGTTTTATCAGTTTTTGCTTTATGTAGTTTGAAAATCTGTTATTAGATACAAAACAATTTAGAATTATTATGTCTTTTTGATACCTAGATCCCTTGAAAATTGTGAAATGTCCTTCTTTGTCCCTGGTAATATATTTGCCTTGAAATATATGTTGTCTGATATTACTGTGGCCCTTGAAGCTTCCTTTTGAATAGTGTAAGCATAGCATGTATTTTGTATATTTATATTTAAAGTGAATTTGTTACAGTAGGCATTGAGTTGGGTCTTCTCATTTTCTCCAATTTAACAATCTATTTTTAATGAAAATGGATGGATCTATTATATTTAATATAATTATCAATATGATGAGGTTTAAGTCTGTCACATTATATTTTGGGGTATTTTTGTCCTGTTTTCCTCCTTTTTCTGCCTTTTTTAGATTGAGTAATATTTAGTGATTTCATTTTATCTTCTTTGTTGGATTATCAGTTGTACCTCTTTGCTTTGTTATTTCACTGATTACATTAAGTTTTATTGTATATGTCTTTAAATGATCACATTCTGTCTTCAAGCAATTTTATACCACCATATGTGTAAGTTGACAATAGTTCACTTCCATTTCTATTGCACTTCCACTTTCTACTATTTTTTCATTCATTTTACCTATACATGTTATGAAAGATACTAAACATTGCAATTATCTTGTTTAAATAACTATCTTCTGAAGAAATTTAAATCACAAAATAAAATTTTATTTTTTATACAAATGTAGTTACCTTTCCTGTTGCTTTTCATTACTTTAGATGCATATTTTCATTTGTTGTAATTTTTCATCTGTCTGCCAAATTTCTTTTAAATTTCTTGTATGTGGGTTTCCTCAAAATGAATTTTTTCATTTTTTAAAAAAAATTGAATGTTTTATTGTTTATGCTGTTGGAGTTGTCCCAGTTTTTTCCCCTTTGCCCCCTCACCCAGCTTTTTGTTTGTCTAAACTATCTTTTTTGCATTCATTTTTGAACAGTGTTCACCAACTATTAAGCTCTATGTTGTTAGTCTTTCTTTCACATCTTTAAATATGTTCCGCCACTGTTTGAGATTTTTCCAAGGAGAAATCTGCTATATTCCTTATTTTTGTTGATCTGTACACAATATGTCTTTTTTCCTCTAACTGCTTTTAAGATATTTCCCTTTATATCTGGTTTTAAGCAATTTCATTATGAAATATGTTAGTGTAGTTTTCTTCACATTTTTTTGTGCTTAAAGCTCATTTAGCTCCTTGTAATGTGTGTGTTTAATCTTCATAAAATTTAGAAATGTTTTGCCACTATGTTTTAAAATGTACAGGGGCTGGCAATAATAGGTTTATAGTTATGAGTATGCAAAACACAGAGCTAATAAAGCTATTGTAATAATCATAACCCGTTTGTCTTTTCCATACAAGTAACTGTAAACCTACTTTTGCCCACCCCTCTATTTATTTGTCTCCTATCTTTTCACTATTTCAGGGGGCCAATTTCAGTATAAAAGTTGCTTACAATTTTTCCATGGCTCACTGGTGTTCTTTGCATTTTTTAAAATTATATCTTCTGTTTTAAATTTTAGGCAGTTTCTATTGCTATTTCTTCAATACCCTAAATTTCATTTCAGATATTTTACTTTTCATCTCCAGCAGTTGCATGTTGGTATTTTTCATATCTTCAATATTTCTACTTAATTTTTTAGACGTATGTATTAAAAACATAGTAACTGTATTTATTGTTCTTGGGTTTGCTAGTTCGAACACATGTGCCAGTGTTGTCAGTTTGATTGATTGATTGCTGTCCTCAATATGGGTAATGTTCTCCTGCTTTGTTGCATACATGTCTGTAAAGCTTTGATTGGATGCCAGAACTTGTGGGCTTTACTTGCTGGGCAGATGCTTTCTTAGCCCTATAAATATTCTTAAGGATTAACTGCATATTGTTAAGTTACATGGAAACAGATCATTTTGGATCTTTCTTTTATAATTTGTGGCTTCATAAAAGTTCCCAGCATAGAACTAATTATCCTTCACTACTAAGACAAAACCTTTCTGAGTGTTCTACCTAATGTTATAAAAATTATAAGTGTTTAAAATCTGGTTGTAGGAACAGGTGTGTTCCTGGCCCGGTGTGACTATTAAACAGTGTTCCCTTTAATTCATTTAGGTGGTTCTCTCACAGTCTTTAGAAGTTTCCTCAAATGCAAACATAGTTCAGTACTCTGGAATACTTAACATGAAACTTCTGCATGAATCTAGATTATTTCTCTGTGCAGTTCTCTACTATATCATGTTGTGTGAATGCTAGCTTGTTTTTTCTCCTTGGACCTCAGCTTGTATTTCCTCAGACGAAGTTCTTCCTGTGTTCCTCTTCCCTTAATTGTAACTGGGAAATTTTCTCATAGAAGTAAGCTAAGATATTTACACCTTACTTTTTTCCCATCTCTGAGGGACCACCCTCTGGTTGCCTGATGCCCAGGACCATGACTTGATATTTTCATTGTTGTTTCATGCAGGAGGGTAAATCCAGTCCTCTTTACTTCATGTGACCTGAACTTGAAGTGCCAGCTGATCTTAATAATGAGATGGGGCAGAAGAAGATTAAGAAACTGTATACATAATACTTTTATAAAAAAATTAGCTTATGGTAAAACATTAAATCAAAGTTTCTTCCCACATACACACATATATATATATGTAAGTTTAAACTACATTCTCCTTTTCTGGAGAAATATTTTCATATGCAAGAAATTTATTCCACATACAAGTTCACTTAAAAACAGAAGAAAAAGAAAAACAAATTTTGGCACTGCAAGAGTATCCGTAATTTAATAAGTGATGATAACATTACAGAAATGTTTAGCTCAGGTTCAGCCTCTATGAATCATTTTAATATATTGGAGCAATTCTTAGATCTTAAATAATTTTCCGACTTTATCCTTCTAAAGAAAAGTTTCAACTTTTCTCTATTGAACTTTTTTCAGACCAAAAATACAGTGTAATTAATAGAATATTGAGTTGGGTGAAATAATAAACCTTTTCATAAATAATTAATATGGTTGGCCCCCAAAAATGCAACCTTCCTGTACAAGAGTTAATTTAGGAGATGTTCATGAATGTGGGGCCTTCAGGGATATCTGCTAGATTCATTATTTCTGAAAAAGTTCTCAAAAGTAGGTTTGATATAGTTTACAACAAAATTGCTAATTTTCTGAAAGGATAGAAATTTTAAAAATTCTTCAGTACCAAGATCAAGGAAATAACTGAGGTTTCATTGCATTATGTATGAATACTGTGAGTCTTTTCAAGATTAAAAGGCATTATTACAAGTGCTAGTAAAAAGGAAAGAAGAAAATATTGAAAAATAGGAAACTTTTCTAGAAAACATGGAAACATTTGAATAAAAGTAGATGGAAGCAAATAATGGAAGAAGTAACTCAAATGAAAAAGCAATTTCAAAGTGTTCAATGACTTAAGTGACTCAACATTATGAAAATAAGTATTAATTACTAAAATGAAATCATATAACTAGTTAGAAAGATAGGTAGAATGAGAAGTTCTTATTAAAATTGTTTCAAAATTTAAATAGTCTAGAGAAAATTATAACAAAATGAGAAAAACAAATTTTTAAAATCTAGGTCATTTAACTGATTTCCCACATTTCCGGCAATTCTCTGCTTTAAAATGTTTTGTACATCACCTAGACACTTTTTTTCACAGAAGATCAAGTTATAAGCAAAGTACAAAATGGTAATTAAAAATTTCTAGTTCAGTGCCAGGCACACATTGTTCTTTTAATGAATCAGATTATCTCAACTTTGTAAGGATTAATTAGGTATTTGTAGCAAAGCAATTCCTTTAAATTTCTCAGAACACTATACCACCAGATAACTAAGTGGCAGCTTTGTAAATTCAAAGAGTTAATAGAAGCCAAGAAATCCTATTTCACTGAATTACACTAGAAGAATTAGAAACAATTCTAATGACATTATTGACTATGACATTATTAAAATATTATATATTTTCATTTACATTAACTAAGGTTAGTGTAAGCACTAAAAACCATTGGGAAAAATTGAAATTAAATATTAAAATATTTTTTCTTTTAGAAAAAAATTAAAATTACAAAAAAATTTTGACACTTGAAAGTATTTTCTATCCAAAATCAACAAATACTAAGTTTTTATAATAATTAATATTGTAAATTTAAAAACAACTATTTTGGAATAATTTTAGATTTATAGAAAAATTGCAGAGACAGTACAAAGAGTTCCCATATACTTTGATCCAACTTCCTCTAATGCTAACATCTTACATACAGACATTTTATCAAAACTAAGGGGAGGGATGGGAATGGATGAAAGAAGATGAAGGGATTAGCCAAACAACATACATGTATAACCCATAGACATGGCAAACAGTGTGGTGATGACCAGAGGAAGAAAGGGCTAGGGGATGAGTAGATGTGGGTAAAATGGGGGCAATAGAGATATCTATAATAGTGTCAACAATTTATTCATTTATTTATTATATTTTTTTATTGTTGTTAAAGTACAACTGTCACCATTTTTGCCCCCACCACACCCCACCCACCCCACCTCCCACCCTCGACCCTACCCCTTTTGGATTTGTCCGTGTGTCCTTTATACCCGCTCCTTGATGGCCCTTCCTCTATTTTCCCCCATTATCCTCCTCCCACCTCTGCTCTGGTCACTGACAGTTTGTTACTTGTTTTTCTGTCTCTGGTTCTATTTTGCTCCTTTGTTTGTTTTGTTGATTAGTTTCCACTTATAGGTGAGATCATATGGTATTTGTCTTTCACCACCTGGCTTATTTCACTTAGCATAATGCTCTCCAGTTAATTTTTAAAAAAAGGCTATAAAGTTAACATTGGCTATTAACCAGACAGCAGATTTTACTAATATTTTATCTTTTTCTATTCCAGAATTAATTCCAGGGCACCACTTCAGTTTTAGTCATCATGTGTCCTAGCCTCCTTCAATCGGTGGGTTTCCTAGTCTTTCTTTGTTGGTTACGACCTTGAGAATTTTTTAGAGTATTGATTAGGTATTTTGTAGAATATCTTTTGATTTGGTTTTGTCTGATATTTATTCACAATTAGGAATTCTCAATGGATTTTGGGGAAAAATATTTCAGAAGTGAAGTGTGCTTCTCATCACATCATATCAAGGGGCATATCATATCAACATGTCTTATCACAAGTGGCATCGACTTTGATGATCTGGTTACAGTGGAGTCTGACAGGCTTCTTTCACTGTAGAGTGCCTGTTTTTCTCTTTTCATATTCTATTATTTGGAAACAAGTAACTAAAGTCTAGCCCACATTCTGCTTGAGGAGAATTAAGCTCCACCTTTTGTAGGGAGGAGGCTCTTCATAAATTATTTAATTTTTTTCTGAAGGAATATTACTTCTTTCCCTCCATTTATTTGTTCAATCAATTATGTATATTAGGATGTACTCATGGATATTTACTTTGTTCTTTGGCATTATAAATACTATTACTACTACTACTGCTATTTATTTTATTGCTTAAATGATTTCTGCTTTAACCGTTTGGGACACTTTCTGGTTGGCTTCCGTGTCCTTTTGAGATAGCTCCATATTATTTTTTAACATTCTCTTTTTAAAATTCCTATTTATTTATTTTAAATAGTTCATTTTTAATTGGATTTTTTATTACCATTTGTCCCTCCATACACTCTTCTACCTCCATCTCTGCACCGCAGTCACTGCACTGTTGTCCCTGTCCATGAATGTTAGGTAGCAGCTAGGAATGAGCAGCCAGAGGGAAAATAAAGGCAGGCCCTCCCCATTACAATCTAACAAAGAACTTAATACAGAAGGCTAGAAGCAAAAGGAAGACATGTCTCACCAATTAACTGAGCAGTCCTGAGCTCAGTTTGATAAGACTGCCAGGTATCCCAAGCATTGCAAGCCAAATAGCACAGAGGCAAGAGTCCTTGAGACTGTGCTAAGAAAAGGGGCTTCTATAAGCTTCTGTAAAAATGTTGCTAAGACTGCAGGTGTTCTGAACATCACAAGTGGGAATTACACAGTAGGAAAAGGGGGTCTTTGCTGGGAAAGGGGGCCTCTCTAACAATTTCACTAAGACAAAGAGCCTTTACTAACTAAGAAAAGAAGGCTCTGTAGCTGTTCATTATTGCCAAGTGGGAGAAGGAGGGATACCTGGAAGCTTGCTGAGGTATATAATCTCTGAGCCCCAACAGTCAGCATATTTAGATTAGGTAAGTGCCCACTTGTAACCTCAGCTCAAGTGTATAGAACAAACTCATTAATTTTCCAACAAACTTACAACTTTATTTCCTTTATATGTGGGACATTTAGACTAGCTGGGGGTCTGCTTGCAGCATTATGTTCATGTGTATTTAATAAATAAACTTGCTATTTCATTTCTACTATATGTGCTTGTCTCTTATTTGAATTTGTGTCTTTTGAGAAAGACAAGAACCAAGACGAGGGAAGAGAGCCAGCCCCTTTGTTGTCTCTCTCCCCACCTGTAAGAAGTCCTTTTTCTTTTTTGCTAGATTCCTCCACCCTCCAAATCTCTGCCCCCACCAGAGCTGTTAGACTGCTCTCTATCAATGAGTCTGTCACTCTTTTGCTTGTTAGTTCAGTTTATTAGGTTCTACACATGAGTGAAATCATATGGTACTTGTCTTTCGCTGACTGGCTTATTTCACTTAGCATAATGTTCTCCAGGTCCATCCATGCTGTTGCTAAAGGTAAAATTTTCTTTCTTTCTTTTTTTATAGCTGCATAGTATTCCATTGTATAAATGTACCATAGCTGTTTTATCTGCTCATCTACTGATGGACACTTGGGCTGCTTCCAAATCTTGGTGGGCTGCTTCTAAATCTTGAATGTTGTAAATAATGTTGCAATGAACGTAGTGATGTATATATTCATGGTACTGGCATAAAAATAAACATAGAGATCAATGGAACAGAATAGAGGCCCAGAAATAAACCCACACCTTTATAGTCAATTAATACATGATGGAGAAGACAGAAATATGCAATGGGTTAAAGACAGTTTATTCAATAAGTGGCATTGGGAAAATTGGACAGATACTTGCAGAAAAATGAAACCAAACCACCTTCTTAAGCCACACACAAGAATAAATTCAAAATGGATTAAGTCTTAAATGTTAAACACTCTTACTTTCTGTCACTATCTAATGTTCTAGGCTTGTCTTGAATTTTTCCTACTCAGCCCTAGAAACAATCAATTCTTCAAGGAATCTTGATTCCTTTCATGGAAGAATGGAGTTTAGAAACTAAGGTCTGGGTGCTGGATATCCTGTTATCACTGCTTCTTTCTCCTCTCAGCAGACAGAGATAAGAAATATATTCATTACACAAGCCATGTGTACACATTTTTTAAAATTATGTGTGTGTATCTCAGTTCATATTACTATCTCTGACTCTAATTCAACACCCCAGGGTTTATTCTATCTTTCCTCCACACACATATTTAACTTTTATCACTGATACTGAGAAACCTGGTTCCCATTATCTACAATTTATATTCTTATTTGTTCAACCAACGGTAGTACACGTGCAGAGCAGCCTCAGAGTGAAGCAATTAGAGAACTGCACTAAGTTTTTATGGGGTGCAGACAGAGTTGGGGAAAATTTCCTGCTCTAACTTTTATTTGATTCAGGTATTATAACATAACTCTGCTTCTTCCTCCCTTAAGTGTGTTGCCTTGGGCTGGTACCCTTTTTGTAGTGGTTTTGATATTGTCATGTTTTAATGCCATAAATTTCCAATACTTGGCTTATTATAACTGTATTATAAAAGATGAAACTGCGGTGTTGAGAGTGACTTTCCCAAGGTCATATGGCTCATAAGTAACTTTTGTTTAAAGCCCAAAATATAAAATTTTATATTAAGTTTAAAACATAATGCCCCACAGAGGAATACAGGGTGGTTGGGTTTGTGGTTTAAGTACCTAGGTTATTTTGCTTTCATCAATGAGCATTCATAATAGCCTTCTGAGTCATCTTTTGCTTATTTACTTATTGTCAGTGGGATTAACTAATTTAGAACTAAAGAATACATAACAGGGTCATATTGAGCCCAATTCCCAATACTTTAAACTTTGTTTTTAAATAATTTGGCAAGGCCATCTCACCATGCAATTTGAATAGATTGCATCTACTTGGATAATTTTGCTATAACTTTGAACATGTAAAGTATAAATTTTAATTTTATTACTAAAATATTGTAAGTCACTATTCTTTTTCTTTAATAAGAATTTGAGAATATCTAGTGTGTATTCATTGGGGCACTTGCACAGATAAAGAATTTTCTGAAAAGAGTTCTGGTTCTATCTAGTACAAAGCTCATCAAACTATTAGTGATAAAGGAAAAGGTTTTTTTCTTCCTCTACAATCAGCCATGCATTGATAGCTTTATAAAATAAAATAATTTTCTAGAGAAATAAAAATTTAAGAATACCAATACAAACCCAAATCTTTTATGATTATATTTTTCTAGTATAAAATCACTCAGTCAAATTGACATTAAAGTTTCCAAACACTTTTTCATAATTTCTATATTTTTCTGTTTGTGAATTGATAACAAACATTTGTTTACCAGCATTGATTTATTGAACATTTTGGTCCCTGATTAGATCTTTAGAAAACCTCAGCTGAGTGTTAGTGTCCACCAGAATCCAAGTCACATTTCACTGGCATAACAGCAATCTCTTTTCCTCTGAGGATATGTTAACTATGCTCAATCACTTTTTAAAAAATATTCTTAACATTTTTTTAATCTCACCCGAGGACATGTTTATTGATTTTAGAGGGGGAAGAAGGGAGGGTTCAGAGAGAGAGAGAGAGAGAGAGAGGGAGAGAAACATTGCCATGAGAGACAAACATTGATTAGTTGCCTTCCATATGCACCCACTGGGGGATTGGACCTGTAACCTAGGTATGTGGTCTGACCGGGAATTGAACCCTTAACCTTTTGGTGTACTGGACTGTGCTCCAACCAACTGAGCCACTCAGCCAAGGTTATCCTCCACAACTTAGCACCTACTTACTTTTATACCAATCTAGATTATTGAAAGCATTATATATGAAATACATCACTCTTCTTTGCTATTGCCCTTGCAGAAATATAAATGCTAGTGGCATATTGAGTGCTTATTATATGCAAGTACAGTTCTAAGTACCTTACATGTAAAGTCGTTTAATCTTCTCAACATGAAACAAGCACTATTATCATTCCTACTTTAACAGAAATGAAAACTGAAGTACAAAGAGATTGACTTGCCATGATCACATAGCAAGTGAGTGGCAAAGTTGAGATTCAAACCCAGCAGCCTGGCTCTAAGTTTGTGTCCTTATCCACAACATCATACAACTATCCGTAAAATATACAATAAAATAAAATAAAATAAAATAAAATAAAATAAAATAAAATAAAATAAATACAAGACTATCTGGAAAGGCCTTTGTAGTTTATCTAAAATTGACTTCCAGGTACATGATTTTAGATGTTACTCAATATTTATTTTATAGAGCCATTTTTAACTAGAAGGGACAATTAAAAGTTCATAGAATTATAAACACTTTATATTTTTCTTTCTTTGCTCTTGCTACTAGGCAGTTGGTAACTAAGGTCTGGGCTCAAATATCATGGATTTTCTCTAGTGTATGACTTTTTGTTTTTTTTTCTTTTGTCAAGTATTGTTTTACTTATGACAAGTGTTTTTATTAGCCACCTCAAATCCCTTTTGCTTGAATAGATGGTGTATAAGTAAGCCAATTAATATTCTTCAGTAGCTCTTTTGTCATAAGATTTACAGCTTCCAATCTATGATCATTGATAATCATTGTAAAAAGACTGAAGACATATATTAGTATTCTAAGGCTGCTGAAACAAATTACCGTAAACTGGTTGTTAAATCAATGGAAGTTCATTCTCTCGCAGTTCTGGAGGGCAGCAGTCTGCAATCAAGGTGTGGGCAGGATCACATTTCCTCTGGAAGGTCTAGAGGAAAACCCATTCTTTGCTTCTTTCAGCTTCTGGTGCTTGATGATGTTCTCAACTTGTGGCTACCACTCCAGTCTCTGTCTTCATGATCACATTGCCTCCTCCTCTTCTCTGTGCCTGTCTTCTCTGCATATCTCTTTTAAGGACACTGTAATTGAATTTAGGGCCAATCTAGATAATCCAGGATGATTTCATCTTAAGATCCTTAATTATACCTGCAAAGACCCTTTTCTCAAATAAGGTAACATTCATCGGTTCTGAGGATTAGGACATGGGCATATCTTTTTGGTGACCACCATTCAAGCTACTGTAAGAGGTATTGGTAGTCAGAGGTGTCTTTCTGTAAGTACACTCACTGAATTAGACTTTAACACATGGACTTTGTGACTTAAAACTCATATGTAAAAGGCCTTTTATTTTTTGCCCATTTCCTGGCTCTTTGCTTTGTTCTGGAATGGTTAAGTTTGCCAGGGACCTGGTTTTCATTCAAATAAAATTGATGGATGTACAGTATTTTAAATTTTGTTTGCCTATATTTTGTCTTTAAGTCTTATAAAGAAAGCTTTTACATTATCCTCCATATCATCTTTCCAAGAGGCAGGATAAAACAGTTCTTAAAAGCATAGACTGTAAAAGTTTTGCCTGGATTCAAATCCTGACTAACTACTACTAGCTGCATTACCTTAAGCAATTTTATCTCTATGTGCCTTTATCATAGGATATTACATACAGAGACACACACACTACTAAACAATGGTTAAAACAGTGCCTAGACTGTGAAAAAGAGTGAGTTTTTATTACTAGCTATTACTCTGAAGAATAGCTATAGTCTTCTTTCAGCATAACTCCATTATGATAAGCTCAGCTATGTAATGTTTTATTTTTACAAGATTCTGTGCCCAAAACACCTGGAAAATTTTCAAATAGGAGAAATTGAGGAGTACTGAAACTTTCAGACATAAAATAATCACTAGAGATAACATAAAAGCATAAAGGAAACCTGTAACTTTCAGTGAAATAAAAATTACCATTGTGTTTGGGGAGGCCTGAGACAAAGGGAATTTATCTAAGTTCTGATAAAAAAGGCCAGATGTCCAGAGGATTTGTCAAAAAAGGTTAGAGCTCCCTGTCACCTTTAGGTCACTGACTCTTATCCAACTTATGTCAAAAGTAATTGAAAATCATTATTGTCTAAAAACTGTTAAGTACCATCTCTGAAAAAAGTTGTTTGCTTCACTCTGTTTTCCAGGTGGTGACAATTGTCATCACATTGGACACCTACCACTTGGCCATTTAAATAGAGAGGTTAGGGGGTGAATGAATCTGAAGATAGACTGACAGTCTCTTCCTCCAGGATCCTCTGAGAGACTTGTCAGGTGGTACAGGGAGCTTAGCTGATCACTTCTGCTAATTTAATCCAGGAATAAGTGGATGTCAGTTTGGCGAATGGAATACCAATACTTGTCAGCCATTAGATTTACCTTTTTAATAAAGAGTCTAAGTTGCAATCTAAGAAAAATTGTAAACTAGCTTTATGTTATAATTTACACAAAATCAATTTTGTTTTTTAATGTATAATTTAATAATTTAGGTAAATTGATTGAATTGTGTAAATGTTTGCTTCATCTGGTTTTAAAGCATTTTAATGGGGAATTTAAAGGAATATATATATATTGTTATTTAAAAGAAGATAAGAAGATAATGCCTAAGGTGCTGAGGAAGAGAGGTTAGAAAGTGCAAGAGAGAAATAGTATTTTAAAATTTGATTATACTTTCAAATACAATTTTAATGTAGCTGTGTAGTATTCTAATCTGTGATTGTTTGAATTTTTATTTATGAATTATATAATGTTGTGAATACCTTAATGAATCATATAAAGGTCTCTTTACCATTATAATGCTTTAACATAATGCTTTATAGAAGGCAGACGCTCACATATTTAATTTGGAAAATAAATAAAATTACCCATCCTTATGTTTTTTCCATACCTAACTATTTCATATTCAGAATCACTGAATGAATTTAAATTCTAATATGGGCAAATTTGAGTGTGTTCTGAATATAGAAATAGAAAAGCTGCACCTTTTCTTTTCAAGTAAGTGCATTATTTATTAATAATAATAACTAATTATATAGTGTTTAATTTATGATAGGCACTATCCTAAGAACTTATTAAATAATTAAATTTTCTCATCTAATCCTCACCACTCTTTGAAGCTCAGAAAATAAAGGTATAAGGGAGGTGAAGTATCTTGCCAGGGTTATACATGGTGGGGCTCTAATTAGAAGTCAGGCAATCTGGATCCAGAGTAATTGTTTTTACATAAGCAAAAATAATTACTTATTTTTGACAACCATTTTTCTTTTCCTTGTTACATCAATATCCAGCACTAAGAAAGATCTAATTTTTTATTGTTTTAATCACCCACACTTACTGAATTCCATGGCTAAGCATTTGTGACATGCCACCAGCTCGTGTCTCAGCCCTACTGACCTTCAACCCATTACGTAAATCTTCAACTCTAGCTTCACTCAAATATTTATTTTTTTGAATTCACACACTCAGCATATTAAGCAATGTCAAACAAAAACTAATGGTTGGGACATGTGGCACTATTTACTGTATTTGCTATCCAGCACAGGCTCTCACCATTGTTCAGAAATTTTCTTGTCCTTAATTTGTTTTCTTTCTCATATCTCAGAGTGGCTACACATCTTTGTTTATTACTTCAAATTCTGTTATAACCTCCTATTCTTTTCTATTTTGATAGATGAGAAATGATTAGCAGTTCCAAATCTTCAGAGGCTAGATAGAACAAGAACTCTAAGCTGTTCACTGAGTTTAATAAATAGGTGGTTTTGGGTATTTTGGAAAAAAAAAGTTTCAATATGCAGTTGGCCCTTGAGAAATATGGGTTTCAATTGTGCAAGGCCACTTATATGTGGACTTTTTCCAATAAATATTGTAAATGTATTTTCCTTATGCTTTTCTTAACATTTACTTTTCTCTAGCTTATTTTATTGTAAGAATATAGTACATAGTAGATGTAGCATGCAAAATATATGTTGACTATATATGTTATCAGTAAGGCTTTTGGCCAAAAGTAGGCTATTAGTATTTAAGTTTTAGAGGAGTCAAAAGTTATACGCAGATTTCAGCTATGTGGAAGGTTGCTGCCCTAACCTCCTTGTTGTTCAAGAGTCAACTATAGTAGGAATATAAGCCAGACCACAGTGTGTTAAACAGTGAATGGGATAATTTTTCAAAAACTTAACTATGAAGAAAGAGGAGTATTATGTTCAATGGAGAGAAAGAATCAAGGCAGAGACACTATTAACCTATACAAGCATACCTTGAAGATATTTTGGGTTCCAGACTCCAAAATAAAGCAAACTTGGCAATAAAGTGAGTCCCATAAATATTTTTGGTTTCCCAATACATAAAAAAGTTATGTGCTGGGAAAAAAAAGTTTACAGTGTACTATAGACTATTAATTGTGCAATAGCATTACATTTAAAGAAACAATGCACATGCCTTAATAAAGAAAAACCCTTTATTGCTAAAAATTGCTAAAATTTAACCCTCAGCTAGAAATAATCTTTTTTGCTGGTGGAAGTCTACCTCAATGTTGATTATGCTGACTAATCAGGGTGCTGGTTGCTAAAGGCTGGTGTGGCTGTGACAATTTCTTAAAATGAGACAATGAAGTTTGCAACATTGACTCTTCCTGTCACAAATGATTTCTCATTTTAGGCACAGAACTTCTTTCAAAATAGGAGTTAATTCTCTCAAACCCTACTGCTTCTCTATCAACTAACTTTATGTAATATTCTAAATACTTGTTGTCACCCTGATTGGTGTGGCACAGTGGGTTAGGTGCCTTCCTGCAAACTGAAAGGTAACCAGTTTGATTCCCTGCCAGGGCACAGGCCTGGGTTGCAGGCCAGGTCCTCAGCTGGGAGTGTGCAATACATAACTGATGGATGTTTCTCTCACACATCGATGCTTCTCTCCTTCTCTTTCTCCCTTTCTTATCCCCTCTCCAAAATAAATAAATTAAAAAAAATACTTTGTTGTCATTGTAACAATCTTTACATCTTCATCAAGTGTAGATTGCCTCTGATGAAGCTGCTTTCTTTGTTCATCATAAAAAGAAACTCCTCATTAATTAAAATTTTATCACGAGATTGCAGTAATTCAATTACATCTTTGGGCTCCAATTCTAAACCTAGTTCTCTTGCTATTTCTACCGTATCTGCAGTTACTTCCTCCACTGAAGTCTAAACCCCTCGAAATCATCCATGAAAATTAGAACCAACTTCTTCTAAACTCCTGTTAATATTGATATTTTGATCTCTTCTCATGAATCACAAATGTTCTTAAGGGCATCTAGAATTAAGAATTCTTTCCAGAAGATTTTCAATTTACTTTGGCCATGTCTATCAGAAAAAGAAAATCACTATTTATGGCAGCTATATAGCCTTACAAAATGCATATTTTTAAAGAATAAGATTTGGGTGATCAGGGATATTGTCAATTAACTGTAATATTTTGAAAGGAATCTTTTTTTTCTAAGTAGTAGATCTCAACAGTGGGCTTAAAATATTCAGTGAACCATTTTATAGACATATGTGCTGTCATCCAGGCTTTGTTCTTCCATTTACAGAGCACAGGCAGAATAGATTTAGTGCAATTCTTAAGGGTCCAGGATTTTCAGAATGATATATGAGTATTGGCTTCAATAGTAAGTCACTAGCTACATTATCACCTTCAAGAGAGTCAGCCTATCTTTTGAAGGTTTGAAGCTAGGCATTGGCTTCTCTATAGCTCTGAAAGTCCTGGAGGGTATTTTCTTCCAATGTAAGGCTATTTCATCTACACTGAAAGTCTGTTGTTTTTAGTGTAGCCACCTTTATTAGTTATCTTAGCTAGGTCTTCTGGATAACTTGCTGCTTCACTTTGCACATTTATATTATGGAGACAGCTTGTTTTCTCAAATTTCATTAATCAACCTCCACTATCTTCATATTTTCCTTCTGCAGCTTCACCTTCCTCAGCCTTCACACAATTGAAAAGTTAGGGCTTTGTTCTCCATTGGGCTTTGGCATAAGGAATTCTCATGGCTGGTTATATCTTCTGTCCAGACCACTAAAATATTCTCCATAACATTAGGAAGGCTGTTTGCTTTCTTATCATTCATGTATTCAATGGAGTAGCTCTTTTAACTTCCTTCAAGAACTTTCCCTTTGCATTCATCACTTGGCATAAGAGATCCAGCCTTTGATCAATCTCAGCTTTCTACATGCTCTCCTCATTAAACTTACTTCTAGCTTTTGATTCAGTGTGAGAAATGAGACTCTTCCTTTCACTTGAATACTTATAGGCCATCGTAGGGTTATCAAGCATCCTAATTTCAATACTCTTGTGTATTAGAAAAAAGGGAGGCCTAAGGACAGGGAGAGAAACTGGGAAAAGTCCTGTTGATGGAGCACCCAGAACACACACAACACTTACTGATTAGGTTCACTGTCTTTTATGTGTGTAGGTTGTGGTACCCAAAAACAATTGCAAGAGTAACATCAAAGATCACTGATCACCATAACAAATATAATAATAATAAAAAAGTTTTGTAAAAAAGTTTTGAAATATTCTGAGAATTACCAAAATGTGATACAGAGCTATGAAGTGAGTGAATGCTATTGGAAAAATGGTGCTAATTGACTTGCTTGATGCAGGGTTGCCACAAATCTTCGATTTGTAATATATGCAATAGCCACAAAGCACAGTAAAATGAAGTAATGCCTATATAGCCATATGCTGCATAAAGAAATGTTAGCCAATGATGGACCACATATATGACAGTGGTCCCATAATAATATAATGGAGCCGGGAAATTTCCATTGCTGTCACATCATAGCTGTCTTAAAAGTCATAGGACAATATGTTATTCATGTGTTTGTGGTGATACTGGTGCAAGAAAAATTACTTCACTGCCAGTCATAGAAAAGTATAGCACATACAATTACTGAAGTAAATTATACCATCTAGGTGTAAACACACTCTGTGATATTCCCCTAATGACTCATTTCTCTGATTGTATGTCCATTATTAAGCATCACACAACTATACTGTGCCCTTCTTCAGGAAGAAGTATATTCTTGTGGTGAACTCTCCTAAGGATCCATAGCTTGATGAGGGACAGGAACCTTTGTACAAAGGAAAATGTTATCCTTCCTAGAAGCAAATGGCCTCATTTGCCCTCTTGATTGGGCACACCTCATGCAGTGTACAGCCTATAAAACTGATTGCCTTGCATAAGGAAGGGATTTTAGTGGAACTAGTTCCTATAGTTTTGATTTTTTTCAATCTCCCAGCATTCTGGATGCCAAAATGTAGAAGGCAAATTTACTGATTCTAGATTGATGTTTTGCCATGTAAGCATAGTAAATAAATCACAAAGGGACAAGATAGCTGAAAACACTGGCAAGTTTTATGGGTAGTAGATCTAGGAAGAATAGCAAAGGAAGATGTGGCAGACTATGATTATCTATTCTTCTTTTTCCATGTGAATTGAATCACCATTTTATCCAGAAGTTGGACAGCAATGCAGTAAGACAAAGTGAACTAAATTCAAGCAGTGAATCATATTTGAAACCAACCATGGTAGTCACATTCCTCTGTGTCAATTTAGGGGTAGGTATGTGACTGAGTTTTAGCCTAAGAAATATAAAGAAAAGTTTTCCCTTAGGCAAAGATGCCCAGGATAAACACTCATTTTACTTTCCTTTACATGTGGCCTTATGAGGAAGTGATACTTAGGGCTGTGGTAGTCATTTTATGATCACGATGGGGCAAATTTGAGCTCAAATACTACATGAGGAAACGAAAGAAACAAAAAACTGGGTCCTCAATGACATTATTAAAGATAGAAAGGTTATTTTCACTCCCTTCTTTCTGAAATTTCTCCTTTTCCTTCTTAAAAGGCACTTTTTCCTTTATTACCACTACAGGGTTTTACTTAAAACTTAGTTCATTTTTACTTTTCTCTCTAGGCACAGGTGTCCAAACTTTTGGCATTGCTAGGCCACATTGGAAGAAGAGTTGCCTTGGGCCACACATTAAATACATTGTGACACATAATCACAAAAAAATCTCCATGTTTTAAGTACATTTATGGTTTTGTGTTGAGCCACATCCATAGCCATCCTGGGTTGCAGGTAACCCAAGGGCTGTGGGTTAGACACCCCTGCTAGAGGTTGGTCACAGTTCATTGGTTTTAGTCATTTACAAAATATATATATTCAATAGGCTGGGTATTTATAGTTTTAAAGAATATATTTAATATCACTTATACTCAAAAATCCTTTTTTGGTATTTTAAAAACACTTTTCCTGAGCTATTATTCACATATCATATACCTACTGAAAGTACACAATTCAAAAGTATTTAGCCTATGCACAGAGCCATACAACCATAAGCATAATCAATTTCAGAAAATTTTCATCACCCCTAAAAGAAACCCTGTATTTAGGAGCAGTTGCTTTCCATTCCCTTCTGCCTGGGAAACCAATACTCTACTTTCTCAAAGATTTACCTAATCTGTGAGCTTTATGACTATTAAAATTTGTATTGTTCATCACTAATCCCCAGTATCTAGGAAACTGGTTGGCACATGGGCCTTCAAAACCAGTCCAATAGTGAACAAGTTATAATAAGTCCTTGCTTTCTTGGAATTTATATTCTAAAGAAGATTAATAAAGAGAAAAAGAAATACCTAAATTTTATTAACTGTTGCACAGCAGAGAATGCACCTATAATAGAGGATATTAAAGAATCTATTTATTTATTTACTTTTATTTTTTTATTTTTTTAAGATTTATTTATTTTTTAGAGAGGGAAGGGAGGGAGAAAGAGAGAAACATCAATGTGCGGTTGCTGGGGGTCACGGCCTGCAACCCAGGCATGTACCCTGGCTGGGAATCGAACCTGTGACACTTTGGTTTGCAGCCCACGCTCAGTCCACTGAGCTACGTACGGCAGCCAGGGCAGGAATCTATTTAGATAGCAAAATCAGAGGCTTCTCAGAAATATGCTGACCTTTATATTGAGACCTCGATTAATGCTAGGAAGGAACCAGCAACAAAGAGCCCACGGAAGAGAATCCCCAGTACAGAAAAGGGCAAGTCAAGTTTCAGGGGCTACAAAGAACCCAGTAAATTCCAGTGAAGTCAGTGTGACTACAGAATAGTAAAGGCAGAGGATGATGAAAAAAGTCATGGAAAGGTAGCTAAGGACCAGATTATACAAGCCTTGTTAGGGGATGGTAAGAAGTTTATATGTAACTCCAAGTGAACTTGCATGTTATTTAAGTTGTATGCTATATTCCTTGTGTAGAGCCTTACTATTTGAACAGTGCCCCCAACCAGCAGCAGCAGCATCACCTCCGACTTTTTAAAACTGCCCTAGAATTGATAAACTGTCTACCTTTAACAAGATCCCCAAGTGATTCATCTGTACATTAAATCTTAAGAAACACTAGAGAATGAATCAGAAGTGAGAAAGAAGAGGGGAAACAAGTTAGGTATGCTAGTCCAAGTAAGAAATGAAAGCTGCCTATATAAGGGTGATGATAGCATATAGGATGGGAGGACTGATTTCGGGGCTATTTTGGAGGTAGCTGATTTTGGTTTCTTAGCCAGGTAAATGGAGAGTACAGTAAGCAGGTATCCATATGAACCTGATTTCTGAGAAAAGTTTGGGATTGGAGATACAGATAGGTTGGTCTATTGGATATCCTGCTTCTGAGTTTCAAGTGTTGTTTTACAGTTTTATATTGACAAATGTTTACATGTTGTCATTTTTATGGAAAATAAGACATGCCTTGCTGATGGCTGTCCAAGTCTTCCAGACTTTCACTTTGAAGTTCTCTGTTACTAGATACCTTTCAAGTCCTTTTTAACCCCTTCACAAGCCCATGCCCACACAAAATGTTATGGATGTTTTAAAATTCAAGGACCATGGCTTACCAATTTCCTTCCTTGTCCATAGCTCCTAGGATTCTCTATACCCAGGTCTTAACTGAGGCACATTCCTCAAGCCCATCCAGTTTCTAGGTACAAATTAGATGGGAAAATCAATTGGTGGGTTCCATTCTCTTGGTATACTTTTTAATTCTGTATTCTTTTTTAAAAAATATATTTTATTTATGTATTTTTAGACAGTAGGGAAGGAGAAAGAGGAAGAAAAACATTAATGTGTGGTTGTCTCTTGTGCTTTCTCTCCTGAGGGCCTGGCCCGCAACCCAGGTATGTGCCCTGACTGGGAATTGAACTCGCGGCCTTTTGGTTTGAAGCCTGTGCACAATCCACTGAGCTACACCAGCCAGGGCCATTTCTGTATTCTTAAAAAATGATCAGTGAGCTAAAAGTAAGTCAGTTAATGGGAATGAAAGAACATAAAGTAAGTGGGGGAGATTCCACAGTCCCCATTTTAAAGCCGAAGAGTCATTTTTTGCATCATCACTTTTGTAATAAGTGGCACAGCTGAATTCCAATTTAATGCTCTTCCCTCTACCATTTCTCTCACCTAGGATAGTTTGGTCAAATGTTCAGAAACAGCCTAAGTAAAATTAATGAATATAAACCTTAGGAAACAGTTCAAGTTTTGCTTATGATTTCCAAAGGCATAGCTAAAATTGACACACAAGTCAAGTTACTCTTTCAATATAAGCTAGTTTGAGCTTGTATGCCTAAACTGGTTTTGTCTGCTCAGGGAATTTCAAAGCTGGTCTTCAGCTTTTGATTTTAAGTTTGTTACAACTTATAAACACAAGCGAAAGACCTTTTTTTCCCCTTCTTTTTTTTGAAGGTATGGGGAACGAGAAAACTTGCCATGGTTTCAATTCTCAGTCATTGGTTACGACCACACCACTAGAGTGTCCGTGGGACACTCTAGGCCGGTTCCAGGATCCTGCCTCTTCTGGTTAAACTCCCAAGGCGAAAAACCTGGCAGATTTCCGGTTAGGAAGTGATACTAACTTTTTCAAAGGTAATACTCTCTAGCTGTTTCTCGTACTGTGAATTCACTTGATCTATCTGAAACACTGCCTTAAAAAAAGTAAATTCTAAGAACTTTGAGAAGAAAGTTCCCTTCCAAGAAAACCATATAAGCATTTGTGGGGTGCAGCCTGTGGGAAGTTTATAAAGAAGGAAAGCGGAGGTTTTGCTTCAGAGTCAGGATTGGGTCGGGGCCGTTAAGTAGACTCGGACCTGTCTCCTCGGGTAGCAGCGGATTGCGGGGCCGAGAGGTTGGGGGAGGAAAAAGCAGGTCCCCGCGCGGCCTCCAGGTGCGTTACGTGGCTGGACCAAGTGGGCCAAGGCACGTCCTTCCCTCTCGGGACGTGCGCTCCGGAATAGCTGTGTGTCCCGCTCCTCCCCCCAGCGGGGTGGGGGAAGGGGGGCAAGCGTGTGTTCTCTCAGGCTATAAAGGGCCTTGGGTCTCCGCGGCTGCCCTCAGCGTCTAGCGGCTCCGCCCTCGCTGCTCTCCTCCGGGCTACAGCGCCCTTTCCAGCTCAGGGTGCAACTCGACCCTCTCGGGCCTCTGCTACTCCGGCTGTGGTGGAAGATGGCGGCCCCAGCCGACAGCTTTGAGGAGGCGCTGGCTGCTGCCCTGGCGGACGTGCCCGAACTAGCCAGACTACTAGAGATTGACCCGTACCTGAAGCCCTTCGCCCTGGACTTCCAGCGCAGGTACCACCAGACCCCGCCAGGGATCTCCCCCTCCCCCCGCCCCATTCCTCAGAGCGGGGCGGACCCCCTCCCACACGCGTGCTCAGGGTTCGGGCCTTTCCCTACGGCTGCTGGGTGCGTGGCCCCGCCCCTCCCGGGCCTCCGCCCCACCCCTCCCGGTCCCGCCTCGGGTGTGGAAGTTGGCGCTTTCCGAGGGTGGGCTTGAGGCTCCTACTGGTAATTGAGTCCTGTGGTTTCCGGAGTTGTTAGGTTGACTACTGAGGCCCCACGGCTGGACGTAGAGGACCGAATTAACTTTCTCTTGGTCTCTCCCCGCCCTCGGAGTCAGCGGTTTTGCGCCATTGAGTACGTGCTTTGGCTCCTAATACTCCTTTCCTCCTTTGCTGGAGCGGAGGGAGGCAACGCCACTGTGCCGAGTTGATTCTGTGAATCATCATGTGCTTAACACCGGCGTGTATAATTGTACTTTAAATTTTTTTCTAGTTTATTTCATATCAAATATTGTGATTTTTATATCTAACAGGATTCTTCCTGGCAGCTTTTGTTTTGTTATCACTCCACTCTCAGAGAAGGTTAGGCCAATCTTGGTCAACCGCTAGCTCCCCAACGTTGATGAGTCAACTGTTCAGCAGCATGCATGTGTTTGGCATTGCCGAGTCGGAGAGGGAGAAAGGCAAGAAAGTCAAACTTCTAGAGGGCGATTTAGGATGCTTTAGTTTTAGCTGGTCTGTTATGCTGTAGTAAATTGGTTTACCACAAAATTAAGTTGCTGGGATAGTAGTGCTGGTAGTCAGCTCAACTTTAAAAGTATAGGTTTTAACATTATAATAGTTGCTATACTAGTTACAGTAGTTACATTTATGAGATAAGCACGTTGTGATTTAATGTGCTGTCCTTGAGTCCCTGCCCTTTTAGCCAAGTCACTTGAGAATGAAAACAATTATGGCAACTATATATATATATATATATATATATGGTCAAATATTCAAGAAACAGAAAGTAGCTAGTTACAGGAAAGAAGCAGCAGCAAGGGGGTTTAATGGAACAAGGTTGATAAGATTTTTTTTTTTAAATTAGGTTCGTGACCTAACATTGTGACTTATTACCTGTATTCAATTCAGCAACTGTTTATTAAAGAATGCCTAAGGGACACAAAGTTGAATATAACATATCATTCCAGAGTTTGTATATCCTAATGAATGAGACCTACCCAGAGTACTAGTAACTTTGAGCTTCTGCTCAGTTATTCAGATGATAGGGCCCTTATATAAGCCATATGGGGGAGTAGCAGCCTTGCTTTCAATATTTATAATATAGCTTTCAAAGAAACAGTTCACAGTCTTTATAGTTCAAGATTAGATTTGATTTAGAAATAGCCAAAAATTTTAGAGCAAAAGGTGGTGCTCAGATTTTTTTTGATGTGCTTATTAATGATGGCATTATGCTTTGTAAAATTAAGACATTTCTAAGAGTTGTGAAAAAGTTATGCGTGTTTCCTACCCTCCCCCTTCAAAAAATGATTACAAGCAGACAAACATCCTAGTTAAATGTTTCTTTCATATAACTCACTTCAAATCCATTAGGATTAAAACAGTTATGATCCTCTTTCATGGTTTGTCAAAGCTAATCAGAGGGGTGAAGATCAGAATAAAGAAGTGGGGGCAATTTAGTCTTCTTGATGAGAAGGCTGGTTCAGTGGGTCCTTGTGCCTCACTCTGACCTGGATTCTACTTCTGGCCTTGGTTCTCAGTAGTTGCCACTTTCTGGCATGCATGTTCCATTTAGGCATTTCAAATAGTAATTTGGCATTTGGCAGCAGTAACTTTTATTGTTAATATTTGAAGAATAAATAATTCCTCCTTCATAAAGTTTGGTTCTGGTTACTTATTCTCTTTTCTGTTTATTTAGAGTAACTCACCTGGGCAGTGTGCCTTTGGCATAACACAAATATACTACCAAACATTTGGGTGCAAAATATGGTTACCAAGAATTGAAGAAAATTTGGAGTACAAACAATACATAAGAATGGTGAGGGGAGGGAGGCAGTTTCTTCTCATTGGGGGACCATCTCATCCTTTCCTCAACATACCTTGATTAGAAATTTTGTTATTCTTGTTTACTTTTTCTGTACCTGTAACAATGTTGAATCAAATGTGAGGATTAATGAATAACTCTGTGCCATAATAAAAATTAGTACATTAGAGTGAGTGACAGACTTTATAATGTCTCATTGATTACTTCTTAAAATGGAATTATCCTTGCAGCTCTGTTTTTTTTTTTCCCATTATTTATACTGCAGTTAGTTGCTACAATCATAATTCCAACGTCTTCCGTTTTAAAACCACAACATTTAATTATCCCCATATAACATGCCAACTAGAGACATCTATAGGATTCTCTTCATAGCAGCGTAGGCTGATGAAGGCTTTGTTTTGAAACATTTTTTTACAGTATCAAGTTGTGAAAAACAGAGAACATATACTATGCACTGTTTCTCTCACCACTTTTGCCTGAGTCACTTCTGCTAAAATGTTATATTGGCCAATGCAAGTCAGATGTGACTTCTGAGCCATGTGAATGGAAGAGAGAATTGATAGTCCTGGATAGCCTGAAAAACAGCACAGTTGCAATAACACTTGCTATACCCTGTGTTTAAAGTTTATATAATACTTTCACATATACTATGGCATTTAATTTAGTTCTCATGACAAAACCACAGGGTACGAAGTGTGGGCATTTTTGTTTTTCCTGTTTTACAGATGAGAACCCTGAGATTTGGTGACTGGCTTAAGTTGACCTGGCTAATAAGTGCTGCAGCCAAAATTAGTCTTTCTTTACTAAAACTGTTTTCAACAAGTTCACAAACAGTGGTCTCTTGGTAATGCAATGGATGCTTCCGGCGTTGGATGTTTGGGACCACTTCTTGGATCCTCAAAGCCAAGATACTGCAGGTCTTGATTTTCTTCCATTGTCTCTAGTGGTTTCTTCTCAGGCTCTTTCTGACCATTTGATATAGGAGTTTCTCTGGGCTTTCCTGAGGGCTTTTCCTATGTATTCAATTTGTGGACTTTTCCCAGCATTCTCATTCATTCCATGAGTTTTATCTATTTACTGAGGCTGCCCACATCTACCTTTACCCCAAATCTTTCTCCTGATCTCAGACATATTTGTAAATATCTTCATTTTGATGTCCTATAAGAATAGCACTCAACATGTATAAAATTGAATTTATGGTTTTTTATACCAAACCTGTTTGTTCCTTTATTTCAGTGTGTGGTATCTTTATCTATCAACTACTCAAGTCTAAAACTTAAGAATTATCCTTAATTACTCTTTTTCTCTCCTTTTATTTCCAAGACTAGTCATTATAGCTCTTGTCTTTCAAGCATGTGCCCCTAAATTTCTACTGTTTTCATCATAAGTTACTAGCATTTCTAGCCTAAATTATAAAAACAACCTCATAATAGTTCGCCCATTTCAAATATCAACAGTTCCCCATGGCTCTTAATGTATGGTGCAGATACCTTCTCATGATTGTAGTATACGGTCCCTGTCTACATTTTTAGTCTCTTCTTTGGACTCTCCTTCTACTCTGTATCATCCAGAGAGAGACTAAGGGTAAGAAAACCTAAGCCTGAGGCAAATTGGGATTATAGGAGCTTCTGGGTAAGGGACACTACAATATCACTAGAATACCTGTGGAGCATATTTGTTTTATAGGTGTGTTTCTTAAGTATTGCAGATTTTCATTTCTTCCAATATCAGACAAGATTGGACGTGTTCAGGGTGGTATGGCTGTAGACTGAAGATTTTCATTTTTTATTTTGTGTAGGCTCATAAGCAATTAGGGGCCCAGAAATATCACTAAATAAAAGGTGAAAGAACGATCAAGAAATTGAGCATTTTTGCTCTTTATCAGAAGAGTGATTCTTTTAGTTTAGTAGGAAATGAATTAATAAGTGAACCATTTGCTTAATTTTTATTAATAGAAAATAATTTTTCTCTATCCCATAAAATAGATCTTTAACAATTGTTTAAAGAATGTCAGTTTGAAGTTTGCCGGAACGTTATCCTGTCTTGGATGCCATGACTTTTGTTCTAGCCATAGGTGTGGCTATACTTTTGTAAATGCTGTTTTTTCTCCTTCCTCTATCTTACAAATCTGTGTACGTGTTGTAGGACACAGCTTTGAGATTTACTATATGCCTTCCCTAACTTCTCCCCATTCTTAAACCTCTTCCCACCACTTGTCTTCCAGCTTGAACACTCCCATTCTAAGGATGCCATCCCCTGTAATGTGGTTGTCTTTCTGCTGGTTTGTGTCCTCTACTAGATTGTTTGGTCTCTTAGGTGGGATCTTTATTTTTTGCTCACTGTTGTGTTCTCAGTCTACAGAACCATACCTGGCTTAGAGGAAACAGTGCAGTATTTGAATGTGCAAATGACTGAATAAATGTCTTCTGACCCTTTCTCTTTTCCATACTATTGAGTCTTAGGTCAACTCACCTGAAGCTAACAATTTTGGAAATGTTAGGATGGACGGAAAGAGAAAAAGCAGCCGTTACCTGGAGGTTATGTGTGACAGACAATCTGGGGAAAGGGAATATATATTCAAATAAAGAGCTAAAGATAACCAGGGAAAGTCAAGAAAATCATTATTAATTAGATCCTTTCATACTCCACAGAGACTAGAGGTTTAATCACTGAAGGAATACACAGTTTGAGAGAGCCTCAGGTCAAATTGAGTGCCCAAGAATGGGAGGAGAGGTTTTTGTGAGCCCAAGTGGTTAAGCATTACAATTACAGCGAACATCTCTTTTTTGTTAGACACAAAAGTAGCTTTTACATTGGTATCTAATCAGAATTAGAAAAATAGTTTGGATTTAGTGATATAGGTAACCACACCAAAAATTGATTCTCACAGCACAGAAGTTTTATATCATAGCTGAATGGTGCACTTTTTTTTTCTCTGTGCCTGGCTAAGTTGTGGGCTGTAAAGTAAGTCAAATGTCAGTGATTCTAGGCAGGGAAAAATACGAAGATTGCAAGATGCACCTGGCCTTCTCATTTATATTTGCAGCTGAGATATGTACTGATTCTGGGGTAACTCCTCAGTTTTGTACAGTAATGGGCAAGGGGTTGTGACCTCTTCCCATTTTGAAAGTGCCTTAAAATGGCTTGATGTAGCATTTTGGTTTTGTTTAGGTTCGGGCACCTGCTGTACTACCTCCTGAGAAGTGACACTTTATGTCAGTGATTTTTAATCATTGTGATGCAAGAATTTTTAACACATTTCTTTTAATTGTCAAATAAAAAACCAATCACAGCCAACACAACAATGGCCATCCAGTGTGAATGCCCTGTCTTAAACCATAAATACATAGGTCATATAATACAGTTGCATCTTATTGGTCACATCTCATAATATGGTTGCATCTGATGGATACCAGAAATCCTTATATTCAAATATAGGCATATGATTTTTTTAAAAAGTAACTTTGAAGCCAAAAAGGGTAGAACAAAAAGGGTAGGTAATTATTATTCTTTTATATATCAATCAAAATTGTATTTATTTTTGGTCAATTTAGCAAAAAAATATATTTTTGGTGTGCTGCAGCATTTGAAAAATTAGTTTATGTGTGCCATGAGATGAAAGCAATTGAAAACCACTGCTTTATGTGGTAACTTCTTAGATAATTCACTGCAGGTCTCACCAAGCTGGCCCTAGCTCGTCAGTGAAATAATAACAGTCCCTGTGAAATATAGCTTTAGACTGATTAGTACATCATGCTGCTATTATTTGAAAGCATGTGTTAAACTTCAGTTAAACATTTATAGATATTAAAACATACAAATGTTTTCATTGGGGAGGGTACCTGCTACCAGGTGCCTTTTACTCTAAAGTAAGTTTGTTTTTTACTGGAAAGCAGATTCTTTTCTTGTGCTGATGTCTGCTCTTCAATAAATGCTCACCATTACTTTGAATCCAGGGTTCTTTTGTGTTTAATATCCAAAAGCAGCCCTATTCTTTTTTGTGTTTAGGATAACAGGAATTTAGTACATTGACAAAAGGTAAAACTCCACATTAAAAATGTTACTATACAATCTACATTCTGTAGTTTATTATACAATTCCATTGCAGTTTATTTGACATTGTTTAAGTTACGGAGACTAACTTGTAAAGCTTCACTGATTTTTGGTGTTTGATCAGAATAATTTATATTCTAACTTTAGCTTCTTCACATGTAAAATGGAAAAATATATAAAATTATTGGAGTGACCACGTCCCAAGTCCAATAACAAGATAAGGCATGCATTTCAATTCTTGTAAGTGCTAAAGAGTTTTGAGTTTAAAGGAAAACTATTCAACCTCTGTGAACCTCAGTTTCTTCCTCTGTAAAATATAGATGGGCCCTACCTTGTATCAGTGTCTTGAGAACTAGGAATATATGTAAAGATGCTTAGTAAATAAGTAACAGTCATTTAATGATGATGATAATATTAGCAAACTAATTTAGTATCTTAAATGTTTACTAGATTATTATTTTCAGAAAATACTTTTATTGTTAGCTTTTTTAATGTTGTATGGTGAAGTCAACCATCAGATAAATAATGTGACCAGAAATTTCCGTCAACTCTTCATTTTTCTGGTTAGTGGCATCTTTACTTTAGGGTGCTTTTCCCCTCTTTTTCCCAGTAGGGTGATTGTGTGAGTGAGGTGAGGAGGTGATCATTTTAATCGTAATCTAAAAGAGAAGGAAAATAGTATGTTTAAAACTTGATCCTTAATTTGTAGAGGAAATGATAAGGCAATTGCCAGTTTACAGTAAGCTCAAGGACAGATGAATCTGGGATATAATGAGCACAAAGCTCTTTTTATTGAGAGAGCTAAATGCCAGGCTGCAGAAACTGCGCATAACTGTTCTCTTGATCTTGCTTGTCTGTCTTTTCTCTTCTTACATGTATGTACTAAGTGTTCACATTCTAGGGCATCAAATGGTGACAGTGATTTCCTTCCTCTTGAACTCTGGATGGTTAAAGTAATGGTCCTATTGAGCTTACTAATAGCAGTAGCAACTTTGAAAAGAAGAATAAAAAATATAATAATAGTTTAAAAGTTGGAAAATGAAAGAATTATCAAGTCGAGTCTGAACATATAATCTGTTAATAAAAATGTTAAAGCCTATATCTTGCCTTGTTTTTCATTTGATGAGTATAGTTATTTTCAATGTGTTTGATTTCGCAGTGAGATGGATAATACAAAGGAATGGAATATTCATGTGTGTTTTAGTAGATCCATTGAACCATAAATTACGAGGCACAATATTTGGGTATATACTCTAGGTCTGTAATGTAAAATATGATAATCAGAAACCAAGTCTACAAATAATACTTTTTGTGTAGGTAACCTTGAAGTATGCAAGTATTTAGCAAGTGTGAATTAAATATTTCTTTTACCAGTGAAATCATATGTTAATATTATCCATCTAATTTATTTTTATTTTCATAAATAATAAGCAGCTAGCCACAGGTTATGTTTAATTATGAATAACTGCATAATATAGGAATGTCCTCTATCTGTTATAGAAATATGATAAAATCTGTTATGCATTTAGGTCTGTGTAACAGAAAACCTAACACGTCCTCATTTATCTGACAAACCCATCTAAGTTATTGAAAATAGAGGTTTGTGTTTTCACAAAGAAAGTGAAGATGAGTTATTTGGTTCTTGCATGGACCAATCATTCTTTATCTCTGTCCTTAGCTTATGGTCTTTATTCTTGTGCTTAGAGGATGGCAGGGCATATTCAGGAGCATGTGCCAGTTACCATGTCCATTTTAGCTGAGCATATGTTACTTTTCCTGTAAACTCCATGCAGTTTTTTTAAATATACAAATTATTGACCAGAACTGTTCCACGGTCATCCTCAGCTGAAAGTGAACCTGCATAATCAAGGCATTTAGTTTAGCTGCACACACATCTTCCTGAGAAATGTCCTTTTGCTTCATTCATCACAGCTTCCCAGGGCTCTTTCACTTTCTTCAAAGAAGAGACTGTACATCTGGCTAAAGATGAGAAGTCTTAGTGAGACCATATTGTTGTTCCTCAACACCCCAAGGGAAGTAAGTTTACAGCCACATCTGTTTAATTTCACCAACTCCTAGGTCATGGCTCTCACATCACCAGAACTGAATGTATATTTTTGGACTCTTTTCTTGGGGGAAATATAGGGACTTTCAGTTGTTTTAGTCCAAAATGAGCTGATCTTTCTGCTAAGCTACCTGACCCCACAACTTTGGGAGTACTCCATCTTCTCTTTTTAATTTAGTAGTATTTTAATCTTAAAAAATATGAGGTATTTACTAATAATACTTTATGTACTCTGGGTTCATTAAAAAACAGTCTGATTTATTGAGTTATTTGGAGAATTTATTATTTACAGAAAATTTAAAGATGTCAGTTAACATGTGCCCAATCTTTAAAACACTTTATCTTCTGTTACCTAGTGACATAAAAGCTTATGAGGTTTTAACATTATACCATTTCGTGCTTTTCTTTTTGAAGTTTAAGATGTGTAACAGTTGTTTTTACAGTATACCTACCGCAGACTTTTCATACAAATGTAGGATTTTGTCATTGCAGGCATGTTTGACATGGTTACTGTTTTATTTTCCTCAATAGGACTAAAGAGCAATTTGTGGAAGAATGCAATTCCTGTTTCATGTCAGAATAGAAGATATGTGGTCTGGGTTCATATTTTTTTTTTCCTTTTCTAAGATGTTATTGGTCTATTATCCATGATCATATCATAATACTATTTGGAAATCATGAATAACTAATGTCTGAGTTACTTTTGCTTTTTAAATGTTTTATAGTCTTCTCTCAAGATGTGGGGGGAGGGAGCTCCACCCGCAGGGACCCCTTGGCCACCATGGATGAGAATAAGTCTACCAAGATACGATCTGCTTGGGGATGAAAGGTGGCTGATCTCTCAAAGCAGAAGGGCCAAGAGATTTTTCCTCAATGGGGTTTTATTAGGTTCATTTTGCACAGGAATACAGGTAAAGCTCATTAATCATTATTATGCAGTAAGGATCAAACAATAGATAACATACAGAGAACTATGAAGGCTTATTCTGAGTCAGAGTCTGTTAGCTAAAGGGCTACAAAATTTTGGGAAACAAACTCATTTCCTGCTTGGACCCTTATCATTTAATTGAGAACATTCTTAGCAAAGCAGGTTTCACAGGAGTTTATGTATTCTTTCTTAGGCCTGATCACCCAGGGAAACTGCCCTTTCAGCACAGGGCTGCACCACCCTCTGTCATTATTTCAGGCTAAGTCAGGCAGGGGAATTAAGGCAGCCAAGAGATTAGGAGACTTCTCGAAGACAGAATGAGGACTTGGGCTTTGTCAAAGCTGAGGGGCAAGGTCCATCACTCCCTTTTGCTATAGCCCCCCAAGTCCTTCCCTGGGGCCTCCCTGTGATTGTGCCTGTCTTGGGTGGTTCCCCCCTTGGGGGATCTTACCCATCATTGGCTAACCAATGTCAGAATAGAAGATATGTGGTCTGGGTTCATATTTTTTTTTTCCTTTTCTAAGATGTTATTGGTCTGTTAACATCTTGGCTAACATCTTGGTTATTGGCTATTAACTGTCTTGGCTAAATGATCAAGCATTGGGGTCCAGGCAGGGTGAAGAAAAAGAAGCAGAAGCAGCGCCCCTGCCAGGGATATAAGCTTTGTCTCCTTAGTGCCTTCTGGTCCCAAGGTCCCTCATTTAGCCTTAGCCATAAGGGGTTACAGCTTCCAAAACTGGGCAGGGTGGTTCCCTTCATCAAGAGGACTGATATTCTAGGATTTTGGAGGTTCAAATGCTAGTTCATGTTTGTCATCTCGCTGCTTTTTTCCCCCCAGCTGTTATCTTTCTGCATTAAAAACCTCTCATGCTTTTGTTTTGCTTATTTGTGCTCCCCCCCACCCAAATGCAGGTCTTCTATCCTCTTGACCATTTCAATTGACAGTGCTATTTTGTTGTTTTAAATTGTACTTGTTAGTTATAGGACTGTAGTGAAAATAAGTTGTCTCTTTTTGCTTCACTTCCATAAAGTACCTTTTATCGAAAACTGTGTGCCGTCCCTGCATATTTGGTAAACCGCTACTCACAAGTATAACATATAAGCAGGAAGTACTTAGAAACAAGAAGTACTTAGAAACTTAAGTTTATAAAAACTTAAATTTTGTTGTAGCAGGTTCAAATTACCTTTAAAGTTAGAGGACATTCAAAAATATTGTAAACTTAGAGAATTACAAATTATTTTAGACTAGATTAAAAATTATTTTGAAATAATTATAGACTTACAGGAAGTTGCAAAAACAGTACAGAGCAGGCTTCTGTACCATTTGGCAGTCTTGCCCTAGTGGTAATATCAAATATATTACGACATCAAAACCAGGAAAGTGACAGGCCTCATTCAGATTTCACCAGTTTTTACACAATCTTATTTGTGTGTATACTTCTCTGCAGTTTTATCACTGATATATGTTATTAACCAATATGAAAAAGAAGATACATAATTTTCCCATTACCAAAAAGGAACTCCCTCATTCTTTATTTTTATACTATCTTCTCTTCCTCCACCCCTAACCTTTGGCAATTGCTGATCTGTTTTTGTCTTTTATTTGTTTATTTTTTCATTTTAGAATGTTATATAATTGAATCATAGACTACATAATCTTTGGAGATTGGCCCCCCCCCCACTCAGCCTAATGCCTTTGAAATCAGTCCAAGTTTCATATATCGGTAGTTTGTTCCTTTTTGTTGCTAAATAGTATTTCATTGCATGGATGTACCACAGTTTATTTACCTGTTCATCTGTTGAAGGACATTTTTATTGGTTATGGTTTTTGGCTTTTAAAAATATTGCCATAAACCTAAGATATGAATATATATGTCTGGGTTTTATTTCTCTGGGAGAAATGCTTCCTGGGAGCATTTCTCTGGGAGTATGAGTGCTAGGCTATATGGCAAGTGTATGTTTGGTTTTATAAGAAATTGTCAAACTATTTCTCAGAGTGTCTATACCATTTGCATCCTGACCAAAGAGGTATGAGGGGGCCCAATTTATCTGCATTCTTGCTAGCAGTTGGTATTGTCAATTTTTTAATATTAACTGTTTTGATAGGTATGCAGTGATATATCATCATGTGGCTAGTGGCTCCTGTATTAGAGAGTGCAGGTTTAGATTATGTTATCTGGAAGAGGAGCTTTTGTAGAAAGAGTTGGTATGACCTGTAAAGACATTGAAGGGGTGAAGATCAAGTAGAGAGAAAGTTTCATTCAGCTATGTGTTCATGATACTAGAGGAAAATAGACCCATAGAGGTTTTGATTTTTGTCTTACAAAGGGAGTCAGCAATTATTGACCTGTGACTTTTTTTAATACTTGAAGAGAAATAAATGGATGGGTATTGAATGTAAACATGGAGATATGTCATATCTTAAAGGAACTGGGGCTAAAAAGGTAGCCATACTTTCCCCCAAGTTATGTGGAATGAGTTTGTTCACATTGTTCTTTTCATTTAGGTGATTCTTATTTATGTTATTTTCACGCGCAAAATGAATTTCATGTATCCCATAAAGCAAAAACAAAAACAAACAAAACAAAAAGCATAGGACAGCCAAAGTAAATCTGGTCCTTCTAGATAAAGTGGCTGACATCAGTTGGCAACGTGGTGCTCTGATAGTCCTAGACCTTTGGGGATGTGCCAACTTCACTTTGACGCAGGCCAAATAACAGCTGTTCCTAACTTTGTTCTTCCAAGAGTTTTGCTTATGTGCAGTGACTCATTATGACTTGCATTATTCCTGAGTTGGTCTCTGCTTGTAAGAGAGGAGGTTTCAAAGGATTGCTCTTCAATCATTCTTCAAAACTCCAACAGTTTTGTGCCCTTTTCTTTATGAGTTGCTTTTCTTATTTCCACTATATGGCAGTTTCTTCAGTGTTTATCCCTTTTTTTTTGTACCTACTCACTTTGCATACATGATAGTTACCCTTGTACTATCAGTTAAAAACATTACCAATTATGAAAGTGAAGGTATTTGCCCTCATGATCTATATCAGTCAGTTTCTCCTTATGGAATGCTGTTTTCCACACTGTAGCTGCCCAGTACATGCTGGCTCATTGAGTATCTCTGGGATGCTTGATGTGTGTTTTGAATTTAAGCAGAGAAGAGTATATTTATAGAACATATAGTGTCTTTTAGGTGTTTTCCAGAGCTTAGAATAGAGGTTTGCACTCAAGGGGTGCTTTGCAAGTTAATATTGACTGGGAGTCTGGTCCAGCTTGTTCTGTAATATTAGAAATATAGAGAAGTATTTATTACCATAGTTGTTGGAGGGTCCCTAGAAACACGTGAAAGTAATTCGATCATGTAGTGGTCTGTGGTAGGTCAAACCTCTTTCACACACAGCTTAACCTTTCTTGTGTCTAATACTACTCATGAAGAAGATTGTAATTTGTGCATTGTGCTTTTATCAGGTTGCTGTTCCCAATGCAGTTAGAGTAATTTTTCATTTCATAACAGTCCTCAGGCAATTCTGTTTAACAATGCTTTCTATTTCAGAACATTCTTCTATTTAAAAAAAACTTCTTTTTTGCCTCAGGCCCAACATGTTTTTCCAGCCAGGCCAGTAGTAATTTCTGTCTTCACTGGCTTCATTCACCTTCACTGTTAAACTTTTGTATGGGTTTCCTAGGAATGTCTTTGTGTCTCTATGTGTGTTAATAGCATAGTGGATGCTGAGATGCCTATGCCTTCTATTTGTTGATATTACTTTGGTTTAAATCTCTTGTTAGTTTTCTAGATTGTAAGTCAGACTTTGTTTTCTTAATGAATAGAATTTTAATTTTCCACTTGAACTTTTAGTCATCCACAAAATTTTCTTGAACAACAGTATTCACAGTGGAATAACTACTGCATTACTGATAAAAAAAAAGTATTCAAGTTCATTTAATAGGTAGCGTATTTCTTTTTTTAAGGTGGTATCTTAAAACTGAGTGAAACAAATAACCCGGATTGCCATCCTAAATGATCATGAATTCAGTTAGATTTTGGCTTGAGATAATATAGCATTCTAAGTCAAGGCTTTTGAATCTGCTCTTGGGTCTGAATTTGGTAATAATAACCTACTTTATAGGGATGTATATTTTTAACAGGGAAAGTCTGATAATCAGAGACATAGAAGAGAAAGCCTTTGTTTTTTCTTTATTATTAACCACTTCTGACTTACACAACAGGGCAGATTTTGAAATACGTATAAAATGAAGGTTTTCAAGAGATTCTAGGGACTAAATATATATGGAGAGACCAGTGCTAGACTAAATTTAGAACTCTGGCTGTGCTCTAAGTATGTGTCTGTATGTTTGTACGTATTATACATGTTATATGTGTGCATGCATGCATGTATGTAAATGTCTCTTATGTCTTCTTTAAGTTGGCATAAATGTTTTCTCATTCATTGTGCTTGTATCTGTACAAACCTTGGAGAAAATGGGGATTTTCCTTTCTTTGGGAGTAGTGATCATAGTGTTAAAAATGAAAAAAGAGTACTTTTTTGGGTTATAGTTTGCATTTTAAATTTCATTGCTGTTCCTCTCAACTTCCATCTGTGTTGACATTTGGGAATTTTGCTGTTGCTCTTTCTCAAGTGGAGTGTAAAAGCTTAAAACAGAATTTACACTTTTAAATACAATCGAGGCTCTGTGGCATCATGATTCACTCCCAGACTGACTACATTTTTTTTTGGCTTAAAAAAAAGAGTCAAACATGTTGTTGAATGACATATTTTTCAAGCTTATAATGTCACTGATTATTTTCCATTATTCACATCATTTTTTTTGCACTAATGGAAATTTAGGCTTAAAATACAATAAGTATTAAATTTTTCGATGCTTAATATTTTATGACATCAAAGAAATGTTTTCATACAGGTGCATTGTTAGTGCGGTTTTACTTTATTTTACTTTACTTTTAAAGTAAGGTTTAGGTATAATCTAAGAAATAACAAAAATGTGGATAAGCCACAAATAGCCAGATTGGGTGTTATATGACTTTGCTGGCTCTATGCTCAATTTTATTTTATTTTTTTAACTTCCGAAATCTCATGCATTTGGCATATGGGCTCTCTCTCTCTCACTCTCAATCTGTGTGTGTGTGTGTGTGTGTGTGTGAATGATATCTTGGCTGAATCATTAGTGGCCTGGACCTCTGTCCAGTGATTAACAGGTTTGGCCCATTGATTTTAGCTTTGTTCAATTTTGACTATAACAGGGTAATATAGATTGGTTGGCTTAAACAACAGAAATTTATTTCTCACAGTTCTGGAGGCTGAGAAGTCCAGGATCAAAGCACTGACAGATCCAGTGTCTGGTGAGAGCACATTTCCTGGTTTGCAGATGTCTGTTGTATTCTTAAATCCTTGCCTAGCAGAGAGGAAGGATAGAGAGAGAGGAAGCAAGCGAAAGCTTCCTCCAATCTCTAGTCTCTGCTTATAAGGGCACTGATCTATTCATGAGTGCCCCACTCTTATACCTTAATCATCTTGTAAAGGTTAGGATTTTAACATAGGAATTTTGGGGATACACAAATATTCAATCAGTAACAGTTTCCTAAGGATCTTTCTAGTTTTTAGTGTTTGTGATGGCTTCTTCTACATAAAAGTAGTTTTCAAATTTTAAACAAATTGTGTGTGTATGTATGCACTGAGGCGATACAGCAGAAACTCATTGTAATTTCTTAATATAGCCAAGAGACTAGTGATCATTTTAATGAGAGCTACATGATTGAAATTAGGGAGTAGTAGATTTGGGGGCCATTAAATTTCAGCACTGTGAAAGGCAAAAATGAAATAGTATGTCTCCCAAAATTTGTTACCTTCATGTTGGAAAAACTAGGAGCATTGAATGTTCCAAGATTCCTGGGAAGCAAAGCAGAGGCCTGGTTATAGGCAGATATAATTCATTCAGTGCACAGTACAGAAAGGAATAGATAAACTATTTATTTTCTTAAGTTAAAATAATTATAATGAAATTCTTTTGGAGAAAAATAACATGGTATGTGAGGCTTTGTAAGATCTGAGGAGAAAAAATATCTTAAGAGCATTTATTTCACTTTAGATTTTCTTACTAAAAGTAACAATAAATATAGTGCTACCTCAGGACTGAGCAGATATAAGTGGTTGTCATACCAACACTTAAGATTCATTTTAATAATGTTTTTGATAAGATTTGATGTTATGTTTTCATATTCCCCTATGCTAAGTCATCAGAAATCTGCAGACATACATAACTTACAAGGAATGAAAGGATGCAAATAATTTATACTAGATTTCTTTGTGTTGTATTTTGAAGTTTCTTTGTAGTGTGATGTAGTGCAATTAGTGAGTTAGATTTGTAGTAGATGTTAGTGTGTTCATTAGATAAGGATGTATTTGTTTCTTGAGTGAATGTATTCATTAAGAGTGGAGACCCTACAACATAATATCTGTATAATCTTAATAAAAGGTAACTCGTAATTCCAGACACAAATGTACATCCATTAGGTATTGGCCATATTTTTGTGGCGACTGAACCTTTTATCCTGTCTCCTTTTGTCCTGTTTGCTCTCCCCTGGTTTGATTTCCAGCTAAGAACTTTAATTTTTCAGTCCAGTCAGCCAATTAGAAAGTGATATAGCTGATAATAACTTAGTATAGTATAATACTCTTATATATTATATATATTTAAATGATGGTGTTTGCAGTGTAATTCAAGATCTGCCATTTGAGAATTTAGGAAAGTTTCTGCTGTGAATAAAAGGATTTTTTAAAACTTGTGTCCACCCATTTAGAATGCTGGTTCTTAAGAAAAGCCCCCCCACCCCTGCAAAACACACACACACACACACACACACACACTACCAAAAAACCCAAAACATACAATCACAAACTACATGGTCATGTGAATGGAGACTGTCTCAACTTCTAACTACTCTTTTCCTAGCAAATCCACCAGGCAGAAGAGAACTGTGATTGAAGGAAATTGCTGTAGTAATTAGAATTGAAAATGGGGAGTGTGAGATAGTTAAAGTCATTGAGAGATTTTTCTTTCTAATAATGCAAATAGTCAAGAATTGTGCCTCTGGATTACCTGGGGGTCTTTTTAGAATGCAGATGCAGTAAATAGGTCTGGGGTGGGGCCTGTGAATTTGCATTTTGAACAAGTTTCCAGGTACTGCTGCTAGACCAGAATTTGAGTAGCAAAGTCAAAAAAAATACATGAAGTTGTTGGTTATATTGACTGTCTACTTTTTTACCCCAATATTATCACCTTATTCATTTTTCTTCCTTTTATGTGTGTGTGTGTGATGCATAATTGCCAAAACATACCTATGTTACCAATAAAGTTGGCTTTTTAATTAAATATAGGAATCCATATTTTTGGGTGCTAGTAATGCATAAAAATGCATCACTGCCAGTCATAGTCTTTCAAATCTTTCAGGTAAGGTTAATTTTTTTGTCTTCATCTCTATTTTTCAATAAATGAGACTATGCTGTTATTACTTTGAGTGATTCACCTTAGATGGTAGAATTTCTCCGTAATAAGGGTTTATCTCAGTCTAGTGATCTTCACATGGCACTAAAGTGTCCCATTGAAACAGACGTAGCCCTGGCTAGGCAGCTCCATTGGAGCATCGTTTCAGTGTGCCAAGGTTGTGGGTTTGATTCCTCATCAGGGTACCTACAAGAGTCAAACAATGAATGCATAAGTGGAACAACAAATTGATATTTCTCTTTTTCTCTCATTTTCTCCATTCCCTTTCTCTCTAAAATCAGTAAGTAAAAAAGTTTTAAAAAATAAAATCAGAGACTGTAATGAGCATGTGATCATTTCAGAAGTTGCACTGCTAACTTCAAAGCACATTCCTTATGTCACTCTGAGGTTTCTTGGCTGTGAAATAGAATTAACATGTCGGGACTTTACCACAAGTAAATTGATTTAAATTTTCAATTGGAAAATTATCTATTTTGCCACCTGACTTTTAAAAAAATAACCCAGCATCTAATACTTACATATCCACAAATACAAATAAATGATTTTCTTGTAATCTTGTAGAAGATTAATGTAAGAAAAAATATCAGCAAACTGCTCTGTAGCAATGGTCATTACAAAAGGAGTTCTGAACATTTTACCAAAGGGAGGAAGTGTACATGGATTTTGGGGTAAGATTAGGTTTGAATTTTGGCTGTGCCTTGGGAATTTATTTCACTGGGCCAGAGTTTCTTCATATGTGAAAATGAGCCAAAAAATACATATGTGCTAGAGTTGTTCCAAGGATTAACTTTAGCAGGAAGATGTATTTAAGGCATTCAGCATGTTGTCTGGCAGATATTAAACATTCAAATAAGTGGCATTCATTGTTAATATTATTTAATATCATTTTCTTTCAAATAAGACAAAATTCAGGGTGAGACAAAAATGGAAAAGTATAGGTTAAATAAAAGCACTATAATATATAATGGTTAATTTTTATTTCAATTTATATTATGGGCTATATAAATGAATTATAGAAAATAAAGGAAAAGCCGTGTCTAATTTATATAATGTTTAGATATGTGTTTATGGTTATGGACAAAAATAAGAAAATTAGCAGAAATATTTTCTAAGGGAGTAGAATATATAAGTCAGTCCTCCAAGGATGACAGGTGAGGTAAATAGGCTTAACTTGTTTGGGAAGCATCATGGAAAAGACCCAAGTCAGTAACAAAACAGTTTCAATAAAAACAATTTTGCTGGAGAATTAGTGTTGACTACATTATTATGTTGCCTAAGCTGATGGACAGAGTAAACAGCTTTATTTTTTTTATTAAGGAAAGTTAGCTTCTTAGATCCAACCCCTCCTGTAATAGGCCTTAACTCAGTATTTACCTGGCAATATGTTAGGGTCTAGGTATGCCTCTGTTTATTTTTTTGTGGTTTTTGGGCAATTATTGCATAGTTGGAGGTAATAAGAATAATACAATGATAAATGCTAGTATTGTGGTCCTTCCTTGTCTGTGGTTTTACTTTCCATGGTTTCATTTACCTGCTGTCAATTTAGATCTGAAAATATTAAGTGGAAAATTCCAGAAATAAACAATTCCTAAGTTTTAGGTTGATTGTCCTTTAGAGTAGTGTGATAAATCCCACACAGTCCTGCTCACGGGAGCTCAGGATGCGAATCACCCCTTTGCCCAGCATCTGTATGCTGTATACATTCCCTGCTGTTAGTCCCTTAGTGACCATCCAGTAATCTTATTTTACTTAATAATGACCCTTGAGTGCAAGAGTAGTTATGCTGGCAATTTAGATATGCTGCAGAGTGGCCATAAAAATGCTTCCTTTAAGTGAAGAAGTAAAAGTTCTTGAATTAATAAGGAAAGAAAAAAATTGCATGCTGAGTTTGCAAAGATGTACAGTAAGAATGAATCTTCTATCCATGAAAAAGGAAAAAGAAATTTTTGCTAGTTTTGCTGTCACACCTCAGGCTGTGAAAGTTATGGGCACAGTATGTGATAAGTGCTTGGTTAAGACGGAAAAGGTATTACATTTGTGGATGGAAGACATGAACAGAAAACATGTTTTTATGACAGCATTGTGTTGTGTCAGAAAGCATTGAGCCGACATGAAGACGTCAGCTTGAGATCCCCTGAAACTAGTCACACCAAATCTTTTACTGCAAGTAAGGGGTTGTTACAGATTCAGGAGTAATTTTGACATTTTATCATCTCAGATTATCACAAGAAGAAATAAGATGAGTGCAGTACAATAAGATATTTTGAGAGGGAGAGACCACAGCCACCATGTTTTATAGTATATTGTTATATTGCTCTATTATGTGTGTATGAAGGGCAGAGTTATAAGGGGGATGAGAAGACTGTACGTGATAAACCTATGTTACTATTCCTATCTTCCTATGCCTTCCTCCTTCCTCCATAGCCTAAGAATGTTCAACATCTCAACCTCATTAAATATTAGTATATAGGAAAAAGCATAGTATATACAGGATTTAGTACTATATGTGGTTTCCTCCATGGATAAGAGGGGACGACTATGTATAAAACTTATCTGATAATCAAGATGTAAGCACATTTGTAATTCTGGAAGGTGTCTATCTATCCAGATGTTTTTGATGAGCTTCCCCTGAGATATTTTACTTATTAATCAGCCGGTTTATATATTTTAAGGTCGACAATATATGTATGTTATATTAATCAGAAGTAGAGACTTATATCAGTTGACCTGTGTGTTCAAATCCTAGTTCCCTGATTTACTAGTTAAATGATATGGATATTACTTAACTTCCTCCCTAAGCCTTAATTTTAAAATCTGTAGCAGAGATAATAATACCATCTTTATTGAGATTTTTAAAAGATTGAGATAATCCATGTAGAAATTGCCAGGCAAGAAGTAAGTTTTCAGTAAAATTATTGATGATATAGGAGATATGGATTATAAAGTGATCTTTGGAATTACATTCCAATGTATATAATTTTTATGATACTATATGCTGATAAAGGCAAAATGGAAAAAGCTCTTATATCATTCCCAATTCTTAAATTTAGATTTTTTCCCTTAGTTTCTTTCTTCAAGTGACTGTACCCATAATCATAGTGTAAATTGGTGCTTTACAGCTGTGATTTACAGGTAAATGTAACCTATGGTGAAGGGTAAAATTTTTTCGTTTTCTTTTTAAATTTATAATCTACCAGAGACTGATACATGTATAAAACTTAACAGAAAAGAGTGATTATAAGAATTAATTTAAAAAGACATATAAAATAAAACCCCTATTTTTAAAATTATATTCAAAATATATAAAAATACTGTGTGCAATTGCTGTAAAGGTTTTTAAACTCTTACTCAATTTCAACTCTGATCCTGTCATGGAGCAGTGATGAAATGTTGGCAGCTCGGCACTTGTCCATGTAGCACACAGTTGAGTAGTACTGCTCTAATATCATGTGCATACTCATTTACTTTGAAATTCACATGTATACCCAGATCCTTCCATTGACCTTTAAATTCACACTTGGATATGAGCACCTCTCCTTTTCAGGTAATGGCACTATATATATACTCAGCAGAAGTATGCTGTCATCATCCACCCCCCTCCCCTTACAGACTATTGTTTTACATCTCTATTGCTGACACTAGTCCAAGCCACTGTCATGTCTCATCCAACTTGGAACTGACCTTCCTTCTGCTCCTCTCTACTAACCCCTCTTTTATTCCCCATATATCTGTAAGTATGGTTTTTTACAGAAGTAAGTCTGTTTATCACCATCAAGGTCTTCACATTTTAATTACAGTTTCGTTGGCTGAATGGTATGTAACATTTACATTTTCAGAGGATTAGGAGGCAACTGCAGCATGCAGGGTTCTATAGGGAAAGAAACATGATTTTCCTCATGATCTCTAACTGTATGCCTGTCAAATCTCTCAGGCCAATAACTGAGTTAGAGCTTGTCCTTTCACAGGGATGATTGGCATATCACGAAGCAAGCTAATTTTTCACCAGCAACCTGGAAGTAATGTACTGGGTTGAATTCTAAGAAAAGTACACTAAGGAGGATAGGACATACTGGTATGAGTACACTTAATTCAAATTGAGCTAAATTTATTGATATCCATGTTCTTATCAAGAGTCTGGATTTAATATATTAGCTTGAGCATCTGGAAGCTTGATTACTTGACTGGTACTTGGGCTCAGCAGTGGTTAACATTTAATGAGGCAGAGATGCCTGAACATTCCTAGGCTGTGGAGGAAAGAGGAAGGCAGAGGAAGATGCGAATGGTAGAGTAGTTTATAAAGTATAGACTTCTCATCCCCCTTATCACTCTGCCCTTGATGAGATTCCAGAGGACACACCTTTGATGAGAAATTTATTGGTGAGAGGAATAGGCCTCTGTGGTAGCTCTAAGCTGGGAAATATCATTGGAATATGCTGCCGTTGAAACAGACTCACTGACTTTATTGGGTATCATGGGATTCTGCAGTGGCAGCAAAGCGCTTTGGCTGTGCTGAGAGTTCGTTGATAAAGTCGCTGTAATTGCCAGAGTAAGGCTTCAAGTGTGGAGTGACAGTTAATGTTTTTAAATACAGAAGTCTGTGGGGTGACTAATCATAGTGTCTTAGGATTATACCTTGGCCAATTACTAAATTTTTACTTTATCTCTACAACTGGGGCAACTCTAGATATGTTGAATATAAACTTGACTTGAGTTACTGAAATAGGGAGAACACTTTCTTTTGATTAAAGGAGGGGCTGATTTCCTTTGACAAAGGACATAAGATACTACCATAAATATATGCTTTAGATCTTTCAGGGCTTTCCCAAAGGGACTTACTGTTTAACAGGAAAAAGCCAAGCCTTTAGAGAATTAATGGAAATGGGATCTGGAATAATCTCGGGGCCATAAATGCCATGGTAGCACGTTAGTCAAAGTTGAGGTTTGTGGAGGTCACTTGATCTTCGTCACTTTGGGCCTAGTTCTTGCCAGACTAATCCTATAGTTACTTTCCAGTTCCCTGAGCACCTACCTAACTGTATCAGGCTTGGGAATTTGTACAGTTTTCACACCTACTTGTGGAGTGAGGACTATTTTGGAATGACCAGGTAGAAGCTTGTGGAATTGGGCCTCACTAGCAAAAGATAAAACCCTAAGCAGTATTACATCTCTAGAAACATTGCATGAATAGGGGCACTTCTGAAGTCTTGAGATTCCTATACATCTCATCCCCTTTTTAATATTTAAGTTATTGTCCTGTCTTAAATAATGCTGCAATATACATGCTCTTTTGATTTGCTGATTAGATAGCTGGATCTTGGGGAACAGCTATGGACTAAAATAAAAATAATCAGAGTGACTACAATTGCTTTGCTTTCTACAATGTTGTGTCATTATAGTCCCTGGAAACTGAGGTGCAGCAGTTGACCTGGCAATTTTATTTTTTTCTCTCTACCAATTAGTGAGGACAGTCAGAGGCAGATAGGCCTTTAACTCTTAGACAGAGCCAAATACCTCCATATTTTTAGGGCAGGGCAATGATAATTTTCTTGATTGCTGTCATAGTATGGCCCGTAGGAACCTTATAATACTACATTTTTGTGTCAACTTGTCTAGGCCACATGGTGCCCGCATATTTGACTAAATGTTACTTTAGGAGTGTCTGTGAGGAAATTTTTAGATGAAATTAACATTTGAGTTTTCAGATTGAATAAAGCTGATTTCACTCCCCAATGTGGGCAGGCCTATTTTGATCCACTGAAGGCCTGATTAGAACAGAAAGACTTGGAGTAAGGGAGAATTCCTGTTCTTTCTGCTTGCTATTTTTGAGCTAGGACATGGGTCTTCTGCCTTTGGCCTTGGACTGAAATTGATACTGTCAGCTCTTCTGGTCCTCAGGCCTTTGTACTCTGACTGGAAATTACATCATCAGCTCTTTTGGTTCTCAGCACTAGAGGCTCAAACTGGACCTAAGCCATTGACTCTTCTGGGTCTCCAGCTTGTCCATTGTAGATCTTGGGATTTCTTAGTCTCCATAACCATGTGAGCCAATTCTTTATAATAAATATCTTTAATAAATATTTCTATTTCTCTTACTAGTCCTGCATCTCTAGAGAATCCAGACTACTATAGACTTTAATCATCTGGTTATCTAGAGAACAACATCCTGGGCCAGTGCACCAAAGCCATCATACTTTTTGAATCTGAGGAGTGGAGAGTAGCAAGCAACCTAGATGATTTAGTAGGACTCACACATGCCAGATGGCTGACGATAAACTCTGTGCTTTATTCTTATAATCATCTAAAATTTAACTCATTATAGTATTTGAATATTGGTTCAACGCTTCTGAGTCTCTATGGTTTTTATCTAAAAGCCAGATAACTGTTGTTTAAAGAAAAAAATCCCTTCATATTAATTTGAAAGGAGGCTACTAATTTTGAATAACTTACACAGTATCAAACCTCTGAAACAAATTTCTGTATAGCTTTTTGACTTGAGCTTTATCTTTAATAGTGATTATTTTTTGTTGTTTGTTCAGCAGAGAATAAATTTATGGATTTTTTTCCCCTGACTAGCATGGCTCAGGTGGTATAGCATCAGCCCATAAAGCAAAACGTGGCCAGTTCAATGCCAGGTCAGGGCATACACTTTGGCTGCAGGTCCAGTCCCCAGATGGGGCACATGGGAGAAGCAACCAGTTGGTGTTTCTCTTTCACATCCATGTTTCTCTCCCTCTCTTTCTCCCTTCACCTCTCTCTAATTAAATAAAATAAAATCTTTTATTTTATGGATTTTAATATATTTATTTTACACATACATACTTATGTGTAAAAAATAATATGACATTTTAAAATACAACTATAGTTTAATGATTTATAAATAAAATTAGAATAAAAGTTAGTTTGGAAGCTTTAGAAATAAGTGAGTTTCTGTCATCAAGTTTTTTTCTAAATTGTATTTTATTGATTATGCTATTACAGTTGTCCTGATTTTCCCCTCTTTGCCACCTACCACCCAGCACCCCCCACTTGCTCAGGCAATCCCTTCACCGTTGTTCATGTCTGTGGGTCATACGTATAAGACCTTTGGCTACTCTGTTTTCTGCACTGTACTTTATATTCCCATGGCTATTCTGTAACTACCTGGTTGTACTTCTTAATCCCCTCACCTCTTCACCCATTCCCTCACAACCTCCTCCCACCTGGCAACCATAAAAATACTCTCAGTATCTGTGATTCTGTCTCTGTTCTTGTTTACTTTGTTTTTTAGATTCAGTTGAAAAATATGTATTTTTTGCCATTTTATTGTTTACAGTTTTGATCTTTTTTAAATAAGTCTGTTTAATATTTCATATAATAATGGTTTCAATGTGATGAACTCCTTTAGTTTTTTCTTGGATGGGAAGCTCTTTATCTGTCCTTTGACTGTAAATGATATCTTTGCTGTGTACAGCAATCTTGGCTGTAAGTCCCTGCTTTTCATGACTTTGCATATTTCTGGGTAATCCCTTCTAACCTGCAAAGTTTCTTTTGAGAAATCAGCTGACAGTCTGTGGGAACTCCCCTGTAGGTAACCAACTGCTTTTAAGGTTCTCTCTTTACCTTTAACCTTTGGTATTTTAATTATGATCTGTCTTGGAGTGGGCCTCTTTGCATCTATCTTCTGTGGGACTGTCTGTGCTTCCTGGACTTGCATGTTTATTTCCTTCACCAAATTAAGGAAGTTTTCTTTCATAATTTTTTTCAAATTTCCAATTTCTTGCTCTTTCTCTTCTCCTTCCAGCACCCCTGTGATTGGGAATGTTGGACCTCTTGGAGTTGTCCCAGAGTCTATTTATACTATCCTTATTATTATTATTATGATTCTTTTTTCTTCTTGTTGTTCTGATTGGTTGTTTTTTGCTTCCTTATGTTTGAAATTATTGATTTGGTTCTTAGCTTCATTCACTTTACTGTTGATTCCCTGTAAATTGTTCTTCATTTCAATTAGTGTATATCCTTTATTTATGACTGGGTCTTTTTTATGCTCTTGAGGTCCTCACTAAGTTCCTTGAGCATCCTTATAACCAGTGTTTTGAACTCTGCATCTGATAGATTGCATATCTCCATTTTGTTAAGTTCTTTTTCTGGAATTTTGATCTATTCTTTCATTTGGGCCATGTTTCTTTGTCTCCTCATTTTGTCAGCCTTCCTGTGTTTGTTTCCATGTATTAGGTAGAACTGCTTTGACTCTGTGTCCTGGTAGTGTGCCCTACTATAGTAGGTGTCCTGCAGGGTCCAGTGGCACAGTCTCCCCTATCACTGAAGCTAGATACTCAAGGTATGCACTTTGAGTAAGCTGAGTACACCATCTTCTTGTAGTTGAGCCTTGGTTGCTGTTGGCAGATCAGTGGGAGAGATTTGCCCAGCCAGTCAGCTGTAAGGACTGGATGTGACCATTTACCACCTACCTCTGCCTTCTGTGGAGGCTCAGGGGAAGGCTGGTGTAGGGGGTGGGTGGTGAAGTTTAGAAGTGCTCTCTTGCTGTTCACTGTGTGTGCTGGCCCTGGGGTTTCCTGGGTGGTGCAGGCCAAGGTCAGCTCCTACCTGTATTTTTCTGGGACCTGCCCTTTTTGAGCTATAAAGCAATCTGAGAAGACTGCTACTTATGATGAGCTTGGAAATTCCCAGGTGAAGCCAAGCTGTGAGTCTAGGCTGGCTGCTGCTAGTGCTGGGCCTGGGGCTCACTGAGGCCAGCTGCTGCTTCTTTGAGAAGATTTAGGATAGGGGTTTCAAACTCAGTTTCATTGGAGCCACATCAGCCTCGTGGCTTCAAAGGGCTGAACGTAATTTTAGGACTATATAAATGTAACTACTCCTTAATAGTTAAGCAAGAGCTTGGTGCTGCCACTGGAAAGAAACAAGGTGCAGGGCCAGATAAAACAAGGTGGAGGGCCAGATATGGCCTGTGGGCTTTGTGCTTGCCACCTGTGATTTAGGATATTGTGAATCATGAGCCAAGATCAACCATTTATATGGAAAAGCAGCTTGGTGGGCCTGTGAGTTGAGTGGGAAAGTGTTTCCAGGGATTTCCAAGATGGGTCAAACAATGTTAGCCAGGTTGATTGAGTGTCAGATATGGCATCAGCTTGCTGGCTTTGTAGAGGGATGGTTTAGAAAAGGGACGATGGGATCTGCTCACCTTGATGCCAGACACTTCAGTGTCCCCCTCATGCCACTGGTGCCTACCCCAGTGCTGGAGCTTGGAGGGAGTGGGTCTGAGTAGGTGAGTCCATATGTGGGTTCTTTATAAGGAACTGCTTGGGAATCCAGCAGTTTCTTCCACTGACTCAGTCTCTACAGGTTTTTGCAGCCAGAAGCTGTGGGGACTTAAATTCCTGGCAATGGAACCCTGGGCTGGGTGGCCTGGTGTGGGCCTGGAACTCCTCACTACCAAGATATCCCTCCTGAATTTTTATTCTCTACATGTGGGTGAGGGACCAGCCCATTCTGTGTCTGCAGCCCTCCTACCAGTTTGGGTGGATGTGGTTTCTTTAATTCTATAGTTGTCAGACATCCATTCAATTCGACTTCTGAAGGAAGGTTCTGAGTGATGGTTGTTCTATATTTTACTTGTAATTTTGATGTGGTTGTGCGAAGAGGTGAGCCATGTCTGCCTACGCTACCATTTTAACCAGAAGTCACTCTGTCCTCAAGTTTATATAATTGATTATACCTAATGCTCTTAAACAAGTAAAATCTTGATTATATTTAATATAATAGATTACTACAGAAAATGAGAGAAGCAAATTTGTTCAAGTCTCATGCTTTGCCCAAGTAAAGAACAAAATGTATTTCAGTGATTTATGTCCTATTTATTATGGTCCAGACACTGCGATAGGAACTTGGAATATAAGATGAACAAAACAGGTAAAAATCTATAGAGGAGCTTGCTTTCTAGGAGCAGGAGACAGTATACAATATAACATAACAAAACTGGATGGTAAGTGCTATGACAAAAATAAAACATAGAAAAATATAAGGGACACAGTTATGGAGGGGCTATTTCAAATAGGTGATTTTTTTTTTTTTTTAGGACAGGGGTTAATCTCTAAAATTTATAAAGAATTTATAAAACTCTGCACCAAAAACAAACAATAACAACAGAAACATCTCAATTAAAAAATGGGCAAAGGTCCTGAAGAGACGTTTCTCTAAAGAGGACATACAGATGGCCAATAGATATATGAAAAGATGCTCAACATCACTAATTTTCAGAGAAATATGTTTTAAAACCACAATGAGGTATCACCTCACACCTGTCAGAATGGCTATCATCAATAAATCAACAAACAACAAGTGCTGGTGAGGATGTGGAGAAAAGGGTTCCCTTTGCACTGTTGGTAGGAATGCAGATTGGTGGAGCCACTGTGGAAAGCAGTATAGTTACCTAAAAAATTAAAACTGAAACTGCCTTATGACCCAGGAATTCCAGTTCTGGGAATTTATCCAAAAAAACCTAGAATGCTAATTCGAAAGAATATAAGCATGCCTATGTTCATTGCAGCATTATTTACAATAGCCAAGATTTGAAAGCAGCCCAAGTGACAATCAGTAGATGAGTGGATAAAACAACTATGGTACATTTACATAATGGAATACTACTCAGCTGTGAAAAAGAATAAAATTTTAGCATGGGTAAACCAGGAGAACATTATGCTAAGTGAAATAAGCCAGTCAAAGACATATACCATATGATTTCACTCATCTGTGGAATCTAATGAACACACTGAACTAACAAGCAAAACAGAGACAGACTCATCCAAAAGAGATGAGTCTGAAAGCTCTGGGTGAAGGGGGTTGGAGGGTGGAGGGATAGAGCAAACAAGAAAAAGGACTCATGGGCTCTAACAACAGTGTGGTGATTTTGGGGAAGAGTAGGTGGATGGAGGTGGACAAGGGTGTGAGGGGGATAAATGGTAATGGAAAAAAAATTAAAAAAAGGAACTATTGAGATTCTGACATTTATTCAAAAACTCAAAGGAGTTTGTTTTGTAGGTACTGGTTGGGGGTGTCCTAGTCAGAGGAAATGGCCAGTGTAAAAGCCTTTAGGCAGGGGTGTGTCTGGAAAGTTCAGGTAACTGGAAGTAGAACAGTATATGAGATATAGTCAGGAGACAGCAGTTAGAATTGGCATGAGAAAAATAAAGGAGTAAGGCTCAGATTATACAAATAATTGTAGATTACCATAAAGACTTTTTGGCTTTTACTATAACATCGGAAGCCATTGATCAGTTTTTAGCAGAAAAATGACATAGTTTTACTTATGATTTAAAATGATTACTGTATTTTGGGTTCTGCAGAGAAACATCCATTACACACACACACACACACACACACACACACATTTATTGTGAGTAATTTTCTTATGTGATTATGGACGCTGAGAAGACCCATAATATGCCATCTGCAAGCTTGGAAGCTCAGGAAAGCTGGTGGTTTTCTTCTAGCACAAGTAGAAGTACCAGGATAACTGGTTTAAGTACCAGGAGATGGTTTAAGTTTTAGTCCAACTCTGAAGGCCTGAGAACCAGAAGTGCAGATTTATTTAAAGTCCTACACTGAGGGTAGGAGAAGACCAATATTCTAGTTTAGTATTTCGGCAGAGAGAGTGAATTCTTTCTTCCACATTTTTGTTCTATTCAGGCCCTCAAAGAATTGGATGATGCCCACCAGCAATGGGTAGGACAATCCACTTTATTCAGTCTATCCTTTAATCTCATCTAGAAACGTCCTCACAGACAAAATCAGAAGTAATGTTTAGCTAAGTATGTGGTTACTCCATTGTTCTGTCAAGTTGATGTAGAAAATTAACATCACAATTACTCTGATCGGCTTTATTGAAAATAGATGTAAAGCAGGAAGACTAGTTATGGCTGTTGAGATAATGGTGATGTGACCAGTATCTTAGCAGTGGAGGTGGTAAAAAGTGATAAGATGTTGGACCTACTTTGAAAATTGAGTCAAAAAGATCTCCTGATGGATTTGATAAGAGAAAGGGAGGAATCAAGGATGTTTGCAAGGTTTTGGGCATAAATAATAGGGTGGCTTTGTGACCCAGACAGAGGTTGTCATGTAGTTAGTTACAGAAACAGTTCTTAGACTTGGTTTGCAGTATTTTTAGTTTACAGATTTAAATGCTTAAATATCATAGATGGTAGGAACAATCACCACATTTGTTTGGAATTTGTTTTTATATAGTTGTATCTAGGATTTTATTTTGAATGGAAAGAGGCTTGCTGTGTATGTTTGCCTAATATAAATTCATATATTCTAGTCTAAAGTCTTATTTGTGAATGATAATTATCTTGATGAATCAAGTAGGATTTTGATTTCATTTTACCCATTGACCTGGATTAATGTACTTCTCAGAGTGTTCATGTATATTTATTGATTTAACAACTATATTTTAATGCCTTCTATATATCAGGTATTGTGTTAGGTGCTGGGTTACAGCAATAAACAAATAATTGTCTTCATGGTGCTGTAATCAATATGTCTAAAGGTGTTTTGTTTGTATGTTTATAATTTTTTATTAGATTCTGTAGAATAAATGGAAATAAAAATTAGTCTTTATCTGGGAATAAATATGAATTTTAGACTTTATATCTGTCAAGTTTCCTCAGGAAGTAGATGTCAATCAAAATATTATAATTGAAAGATGATATATTTTTAAAGACATGGTTGTAGAGGAACCTCAGTGTAATGCAGTGACCAGAGGCTTAACTTCTGAGTTGCTAACACCTGTAGCTTAAAGAAATATGGGAATGAACAGTTTATATAACTTGGAAGGAGAATATGATGCAGAATCATCAAAGATCAGTGGTCTTAGGTGGGGGGACATAATTATATCAATTGTAGAGAGGGAGCCTGGAGAATAAGTATTCTGATGTACTTTTCTTCCTTTTTCCTATTCTTCCTGGATCTCTTTATTGGCCAATTATATTGTAGACCAGAGGTCTGTTGATATAGTGCATGCAGGTCTTATTTATAGGGCAGAGAATATAGTATGCTGAATGGTGGGGAATGTGCTTGGAGGAGCAACTGAATGACGTCTGGCCCAGTCTGCCCCATTTGCCTCTTGGCCTACAGTCATCCCTTCTTCTCTATGTAAAAAGTTTGTGATCCCAGACAAGGCATTGCACAGAATGCCATCAACTACTCTATCGTCAGGTGACGTCCAACTGGTCATACCCTCAATGAAATTATAAAAACATTGGCTACCATTAGTATTCTTTATATAAAATAGCATAGAGAAAAAAATAAAATAAATGATTAGGTAATATAAAACACAGCTGCTACAGGCTCTTTCTGCCATTCCTCACCTTCTACCTTGGCTAGGTGTGGCTACATGCAAGGTGAACCTTTATTGGGAACATTTACAAGGTTTACTTCTGGAGGATCTGAGTCCTTGGTGGTTTGATGTTTACCGTGTTTTCCCTCACTGGGACAGGGAGGTTTCCTGGTATATTCCCTCATTCTAAACATAGTCCTCTTGGCTTCCATTATAAAACTACGACTCAGTTTCTTCCTCCTCTTCCTATAGTTCAGTGGCATTAGGAGCACAAAATGGCCAGTGAGTAATGTTAGCTTTTAATTAATTGAAGAATTCCCCCCTAGGAGCTGGGACCTCTAAACCCACCAAGCTTAAAGGTCATGTGGGGTAAAATTCTTCTAGGACATGGTCAGATATGATAGTGAGAGGGGCTATACCCACCTCCTCCCTTCTATTCCTGGACCCCTATTCTGCCTATGAGGAGATAACACCTTGCATTGCTGGTTTGAAGCATATAGGGTATGCTATAGGACAGTACCTCCACTTTTTAGACTGTTGCCTACTGAATGCCATCATAACTGAACCTTCAGCAGACCCTTCTACCATTTTATAAGGCCAGCTATTTCTGGGTACTGAAACATTTATGATTACCAGTGTATTATCTAAGTGTAAGTAAACTCATAATTTATACAGTATGTCCTTTTGTCAGAGGCACTGTTGTGTCACCCAACATGATAATTGATTAAGTATAAGCTAAGTCCATGAATGGTGATGCTGGTGGAAACACAAAGACATGTCTACATCTAGAACATATGTTTATCCTTGCCAGGACAACATGTTGTGCCTTCTTGATGTGAGGGGCCCAGGTAGCTGTGCTTAGTTGATCTGCCACAGCAATGGTAACATTCTGGGGGTTCATGAGGGAAGCCCTCTCTTGGCTGTCTGCATACTTAGCATAGGTGGTAGCCAGATGAGCCTCGGCTGAAGGGAACATCATGGTATTGAATGCAGGCATCCATCCTTGCCACTTTGACAACTTTGTACGCATACATGAGCTGTATAGGCTGGGGAAAATGGCTGACTGACATTCATTGAATGGGTTATCTTGTTTATCTGATCTTTAAGAGCCTACCTTTGTGCATGTTCTATGATGGGTGTTTATGTGGGGCACAGGTATCATCATACTCTGTAATCTCTAGAAGTTAATCAACATACCCTTATGTCACTGATTTTGAAATTTTTGTTTCCTGGCTTATGCTTTGCTGCCCAGACCCTCTAATTATTAGCCCCTAAGTTGGTGTGGAACTGTACTTCTCATTTGATTTCATGTGGAAAATTGTATCTACAGCTCATTTCGGCTCACTGGGAAGGCTAAACTGAGCAGAGCTGGACTTATACAGGCATACTATGAAGATGCATCCATTATCTAGGCTCATGATTTTTCCTTCTCTGTTTCCTGACTTTTGGGGCCTTCCTGTAAAGCCAAAAGTGGATTGAGAGAGAGGCAACAAACTGGTGAATGAGTGTCTTGGAAGTCTGAGCCACTTGTTTGTGTAATTTATTTTACTTGTGTCTTCTGGATCTGCTTGGGTTTAGGCTTATCTATACCACTTCTGTTTTGTAATGGAATTCCCTTCTTCATGTCCATTTTGAAGGTTTGGTGGATCAGGTAATATCCAGTTCAATATGGGCAGTTCAAATCTCATAGTGACGATGTTAATGGGCAGGTGGTTATCTCTACTAGTACCTAATAGTAAGCTAGAAGCTGCCTTTCAAATGGGGAGCGGTTGTCTGCAGAGAAAGGCCTGGGTTCTCTTGGATGCAGGTCACACATGTCAGCTTCTTGAGGCAAAAAGCAGGATGGAAAAGGTTGGACCGTGAATTTAGAGGAGCAAGTGGAAAGTATTTGACATGCTTTGAACACTTTGAAGAATTTCCTCAAATTTTTAATGATAAGTATTTAATCAGTTTATCTGTTACTACACATCTTTTCCTATAACAAGGCATCAGTAATGATTTGATTTGAGATTAAAATTTGGAATTAATTTTATAATAGTGATTTTCTCATTGTGCTTTTTTTATTCAGTGGCATTGTTTTCTTTTCCCTTCCCTTCCCTTTCCCTTCCCTTTCCCTTTCCTTTTCTTTTCCCTCTCCTTTCCCTTTCCTCTCTTTTTATCTGCTCCGCCCCTTTCCTTCCACTCCCTTCCCTCTCCCTTTCCTTTCCCTTTCCTTTCTTTAGATGTCCAAGTAGTAGTTAGAATATATTTCTGTTGTATATTCCATTGCAATATATGGCTAACCTAAAGAGGTCTGTTTCAGGCTAGGCTGATAATTCACTTCTAGACAGATGTATTTTCTGGTTTTTCTGTTAATACCTACCTGTTTCTGCTCTTTAATAGAAGCATTGAGTGAGGTGGTTTCATATTATTTGCATTATTTATGTTGAAATAGGTCTATGGCCAAGTAATTAGAAAGCAAATTAATATAATTGGAGTGAATCAACTTCTCCTGGAGTATTTTAGTTCGTCCTTACCTATAGAGTTCTTACTTCACAAATCACTATATTTTTGTATTTCTAAACAATGTTTAATTTTTTTGAATACATTTAGCTAGCTTTAAGATGACTGATGTTATTGTTTCTTATATATATATATATATAAATATAAAATCAGTTTTCCTTTCTTTTCCTTTCCTTGACATATATATATATATATATATATATATATATATATATATAAACAGATTCTTGCTTTTTGAAACACTTTAAATTCAGAAAGCTTTGGTACCATCCTTCATTTCCCCCCACATTGCCGTTATATCTCTTGGTTCATTTACAATGTTTTATAATATTTATGATATAACAACTAATCTATACACATAAAGTAAGTATTGCCAGGAAACTAACTTCCTATTGTTAATTATGTGGTAATTGTGAGGTGAGGTTGATAATTCTACTTTAAAATTAGTTAATATTATTTTAAATCATTATATGAACATCTTTAAAACAATACTCTTTTGTCTTGACAATTCTGGCTAGGTGTCAGTTTCAGTGAAAAAAAAAGGCTACATTTGAGAATTTGTTTTTTTGGAGGCCATCAGGACAGGCTGGGATTATGAGAAACCAAATGTCATTTCAATGTATTCAGCACAAATTTATCTTCCAAAAGAAACTTAAAATTATACTGTCTACTTTTTTTCCTATTTTTGCTGAGAGCCTCATTTTATATTGACATTCATAATCCGTTTTGTAATTTAGCTTGAAAATTATTGTTAAGGTTTCTCATCATATGAAAAATTGCATTGGAGATATCTAGTTTTATATTGTGCAATGATTGATCAGTGGCAGGTGATTAAAAATTACTTATCTCTAAACATTTAAGTGTACAAAGTTAACACGTCTGGATTGTCAACTTCATAAAAAAGTAGTTTATTGTTTTGGGAAAGCCTTGGTCAAATTCCCATCTATCGGCTTAAAGATTCTCCAACATTAACCACATAGTTAATTAATTTTCTTTAAATTCTCATAATAGATTAGCAATCTGTGACTTTAGTTTGTTCTCAAATAATGATGAAATCTGTGGAAGATGTTACGCTATTGCTTCAGGGGAGGAAAATGTGCAGAATTCCTGTTTGAAGGGAATTTTGCTCAGGACTTAAGCATGTTTGCATTTTTGTATTTTTATTAAAAGAATACTGAGTGTTCTGCCCATTGAACTGCCCTCAGTTTAGTAATTTGCTTGGTCTGTATATACCATGGGCATCAATTTGGCCTTAGGAAGAGAGCAAAGGGAGCAGAAACCCCCACCCATATCCCTGTTCCTCCTTTGCCACCACTCAGTGAGGTCAACAGGGCATAGCCATATAGCCTAGTGGGGCAGTATCACTTTATTTGGTGCCCATAGCTAATTGAACATTAGTCATCAGCTCCTTGGAATACCCCTGAGATATTGCTGCTACAGGCTTGAAAAATAACTCATTTAAAGTCCCAATGTACTTTCTTCCAGTGGAAGATAGCACATTTTCATATGTACATATGAAATCATTAAGATACTATTTTTTTTAATTTATTTATTTTTAGAGAGAGAGGAATGGAAGAAGAAAGAGAAGGAGGGAAACATTAATGTGTGCCTAATCCTAACCTGACCTATAACCCAGGCATGTGCCCTGACTGGGAATTGAACTCGTGACCCCTTGGTTTGCAGGCCTGCACTCAGTCCACTGAACCACACCAGCCAGGGCAAGATACTATTTTCTAGCCTAGGTGATGTAACTACAAAGGGGTGTTGAAACTGTGTGAGGCACTGTGGAAACTAGAATTTTGAAATGTCTATTTTGTAATTGGTTGACTCTTAAGTTTCTTATTCCTTTGAACAAGAGAAAAGGTTTTCTCTGTCCTAAAAAAAAAAAAAAATCTGTGACTAGGAAGATCTTGGAGAGGAACTTTTGGGTAAAGACTGTAATTTTAAGTTACATCTTGATACCACAGAAGTATTGGAAGTAATTAGTACACAGTATCATAATTTTCTTATCATACTTGGAAACATTTATATCTTTTAAAATTGGAATTTTAGTAAGAAAATGCTGGTGAATACTATTTTTTAATATGAATTTGGAAACATATCTAGTTTCATTTAGAATTGTATAAAATATTTTAAGTATATACATGTGTATTTCCTGTAGGATGAATCTTTCCTTACATTTAGAATTCTCTCAATTATAGCCATGTTGGATGAACCAGGCCAGGAAATGAAAAGGGAGTCTTGTGGAGAAAAATGTCAAACATACTTTTCTCAGCAGTTGTTGAACTGCCCTGTCGTTTATGGGGTACAATTATTGTTTAGGTGTTCATTCTACTAGCAAGTTAAAGAGAGGGAGTTTGAAATATGGTGTTTTCTAGGTATGAGAAATAAAACAAAGAAAGCAAAACAAGCAAACATGCTACCAAAGCTCAGGCTTTGATTTTGGAGTTGATTTGTGAGACCTAATGACTAATGCCTTTCATACTGCTGCACAGTGTCAATAAGCAGGAGACAGGGCTGAGAGAGTAGCTGCAGATAGGAAATTACATGGTTGCTTCTGTCTTCTCTGGGAGTTTTAAAATAGAAATAATGTTACTTTTGAGTGTGCAGAGCTGGACTTTTGTGCTCTGGTGCTAACCAGTCTTAGAAGAAAATGAGTATGTCATGCTTCAGTGCTACTGCCTTTAGTATTTATTGTTTGTAAGCATGGTTTTGAGAATGTTGCTGGAAGTAAGAGGAAAGGAGGGAAATAGGTATTGAAGCAAACAATAATAAAATAGATCTATCACTGGGACTCTCTCTGCAACAGGCAGCAAAGTAATTTAAGATATATTACATTGTATTTTCAATAAAATATAAGGTGAAAAAATTGGAATGGATTATTGTCCTGTAGGTGGTAGTTTTTATTTAAATATGGCACCTTTGATATTGCCTTATTCTTTGTAAACAATTACTTTTATTTAATATTGAGGATATGTGTCAGTTTCTGGTGTAGGGTGGGGCTGACTTTTTGAGAGTAAGGAAGTGTCAGGAAGATTGCAGTGAGTTATGTCCCTGAGGAAATGATGCTGTAAGCAAGCAATGCTGGGGAGCCTTACCAAACTCGAATTTCTTGAAAACAGGCACCAACTTTTATTATTATTGTTATTTTTTAGTTAAAGAGATATTTTATTTAAGAGTGCCTGCTGTTGTTAGGTACCTGTTTAAGTACTGGAGATTTAAAGTAGGAGATTATATGTATGCATGTATAATTACTTATATATGTATTTATATGAACATTTTAAAAATGAATTAATAAATGAATCCATTTATTAGGGGATGGGGGAAATGTGTGTAGACAGAATCAGTCAGCTTTAAGGCTTTTATTAATTTCAAATTTTATTTTTAAAATAAATTTATTGGGATGGCTTTGGTTAATAAGATTATATAGATTTTTAAGTGTACAGTTTTATGATACATTTCCTGTATATTGCATTGTGTACTTTAAAAGACCTTATACATTCCATTTCATCAGAGTGATCAGTGGTAGAGATAATGCTGTTGACTTAGGAGATTTATGCCTTCTATTATAGTTATTTGAATAGTAGAATTGTTAGTTAGATATGTTTTCATTATTTGCTTGTCCTCCCTGTCTCTCACTTGTTGGCTTTTTAACAAATATTCTTTCAAACATTTGTTAAAGTAGGCAAGTGGGTTAAATATGCTCAACCTTAGAACTTTTATATTATTTTTAAATAATAAACTTTAAAATAATAATAATTATATTGTTGAGCCTTTCATAATTTACTTCATATTCTATTGTCTTTGCATGTTTATAATGCAAAAATTAAAGAAAAGACAAAATGCAGAAAAATCACTCATAACTTCATTATTCTGAGATCATGGTTAACATTTTAGTGTATAATCTTTAAGATACTTTCCTAAACATTAATATACATTCATAATTAAACAATAAACCATTTAAATTTGATTCTTTTTTACTTAACATTGTGTTATGAACATTTGTTTAATTCCAATAGAGATTTAACACTTCCTAATATTTCATGTATGTACATAGCACATGTATTCAGTGCATATCTGTTGTCTACATGGGGATGTATGATACTGTGTATGACTATTAATTCTAAAAGCTAAAATATTCCATTGAACTAAGTGTAGGGTGGGGCTGACTTAGTATTATGACTATTTTTAAAGTACCTCAACATAGAATTAAGAGGTCTTTAAAAGTTCTGGTCTGGCAATAACTTGCTGAGTCATCTTGGTCAAGGTACTTAAGGTCTTTGATCCTTGGGTTCCTTATTTGTGTAGTAGGTACAGAATTCTCAACACATACAACTGAGAGAATTAAATGAGATATTATTTGTAGAGCACTTAGCACAATGCTAGGTACATGGAAGGTGCTCAGTAATAGGTAACACTTATTGAAATCATCCCAGCTTAAGACATTTTCTAGTACTATAAATGTTCCATGGTGAAACATGTTGAGGGAACTATTTCTTCAGTTTCTATTCCTTAATGGATGTTGTACTAGATGTTGAGGATGTAAAATTAAACAACAGTTGATTTTTTGGCTTTATGACACACATAATCTGGTGGGGGGAAATGTGAGTAGATAAATTTATAATGCTGTACGATTATACCATTGGCACAGTCTGGCCAAACTCTCTGTGATCCCAGCCTTGGGAAACATTGGCCTGTGAGCCTATGTGAGTTCACAGTCCCAGTAGTTTTGATTATGAATAGGCCACAACATTAGTTATCAGTACCCCTATGTGATCTGGCTGGAACACTCTTGGAACACTGTTCTGGAAAACTGTGGCCATAAACAGTCCTAGATGGATTTAAATTTTACTTTTTACTGATGTTAATAGGCTACTAAATTAAGCATTAGGGTGGCATTATTAGCAAACAGATTTAATTGTACTTGAATGTAATTTAACCTTAGGTTTTCTTTCAGTTCTGTTTATAGCATTATGGTTTTGGTTACTGTAGTTTAATTTGGCAGAGGGACTATTGATAATATGGTAAATGAAATTTATAAAGGTTATTTTGCATCCATATTTCATTACAAAATCTACAGAGTAATGTTGCTAATATATACTATATACGAATCTCAATTTGAGCAAATTTTTACTCAATTTGGGTATTTAAAATAATAAAATGGGTCATTCAGGAGAAATAATAAACTCGAATGCAAACGATATAGCCAGCTACTCTGTTTACCAAACTGTGCTGTGCTTTTAGACCTATTCTTTTTGGTCTGTGTTAGGTCATTAGATATATAATAAATATGTTATATATAACCATATATGATACATAATATATCAATATGTATATATGTATAGGTAGATAGATATAGGTATGAAACTTTAATTTTTATAACTTAAAAGAGATCTTGCCAATGTGTTGGGAGTCACTATGAAAACTCTGATCTTTTGGTTTTATAGCTGACAGAATTTTGAAACCTCTGTCTCCCTCAGTAAAGGCAAAGAATTGTCAATGTGTTTGATAGACCTTTGATATTTCATGGCTATTTAGTCCAAAAGATGTGAATTTTTTGTTGGAGATATATATATATTATATAGATATATTGGAGATATATATGTTGGAGATAGATATATATATCTATATATATCTATAGGTATATATACCTATGCCATTGTCAAAGGGAAAATTGATTCATTTATACTGTTTCTAATATAAAAATATTCATAAGGATAAAATTTGCCAAGCACCAGAATGTAAGCTTTCTGATCTTTGGTGTTCAAAAATCTGTGTTCATTAGTTTTTATCTTACAATTGATATAATAGACATCTAGCTTGAAAATATATATCAGGGTTATAAATAGTATGTGTTTGCATATTTTGCTTCCTAGGGTAATTCAGGTTCATTGTGACAAGTGCATTTGTTTTTCCAAATAAAATTCTCTGGGCAGTTAGAATCAGTGCCATTGTGATTTCTGCTCTCTGCCTTTAAAAGTAAAATAGAAAAAATAATGGCATGTGAATTTGTTTAGCTAGTATAAATATGACAAGTTTCAATTTTTTTCAAGGGAATTTTCTAGTGATTTTACTTTCCTCTACTTGTATCACTCTTATATAAAGCAAATTTTTTTTCTTCAGAAGTTTACCTTATTGAAATTATTTAACAAATAATAAGTAACAAATAATTTAAATTTAGTATGGAAGTCTAGATCAAGTGGAAAACAGCAAACTGCACAACGTTTTGGGTGGTATTATGTATAGTGGTTAAGATCAATACTCTGGAAGCAAAGTCTTGGATTTACTTTCCAGCTGTACTCACTTAATAGCGGTGATTTTGGGCAAAATTGTTTAATCTCTAGTTTTTCAGCTGAACCATAAGAATGATAATAGTACCCTCACACTGGGTTATTGTGAGGGCCTAAATAATGATATTTGATGGTGCCTGAAACACCATAAACATTCCATTAGCTGTTAGTCATTATTTATGATGTGATATTTACCACTTATAATTGTTGTGTTGAGAAACTACTTTTCTTGTTTTATTTGCTATGAATTTTACATTTCATAGGTGGCTTATATGCTGCATTTTATTAAGAAAAAAGACATTAAAAATTGTGCTACTTGTACATGGTAAAACACACATTCTTTGGTGTGTGTGAGAAATGTCCAAAATAACATTTCTGTTGGTGTGCTTTTTTTTCCTTTCTTGGTTGGAACAGTTAGAGCTGAACTTTGAATCAAAGAAAATTAGAGTATGAATAATAGGTTCTCTCTCAGATCTGGAGGGGAATTTTGAATTCACTTTCTCCATTTTATAAAAGAGGAAACCAAAGCTTTGTATGGTTATCTTCCTCAAGGTAACATGGCTAGTACCTTAGAGTTGGTCTAGATCTTTTATCTTTCGCTATATTAACCTCCCTCTCTATTTTGGTGAATATAGAAATTTTGGCCACGTTTGAATAACAGTGGCATTCATATAAAAAGAGTAAAAGATATAAATAAGTATCATTGCTTTTAATCTATTTATTGATATCCTGAGACACATTAAAAGCAAGATTCTAGTGGTGATTTAAAAGATTGGATTGCTTCTCAGCAGGTTAGTTGGCTATACATTCAGGTGCATAGCCATTGTACAGATTGTTGTCTATATAGTGGAAGACCTAAAATGCCCCTCTCTAGCCGAAACCTCAGGCCTTTGCCATATAATTTTTCCAAAAAGAGAAACATGACCACAGAACAGATTGTTATTTGAGCCAAGAGCTGTTGAAACATTAAGTTAGATTTCTTCCTGGAAATCAGTAGACTAAGACTGTGTTAGCTCATGTTTCATATTACACAAGAGAAAATAAACTCAAAGGTCAGTGGAACAGTTTTACAGCATTACCCTTTTCCAAGGTAATCAGCAGAGCATGTACTAAAGGCGTGAACAGGAGCATGACTGAAAGGAGAGTGGCTGTTAAAGAGGCCAGCTGCTTAAAATGCTTGGGACAATACTTGACACTTCCAGACCTAACCAGATGGGCCATCTCATAGGACTTACCTTCAATAATTCTGATTTATTACATTCAGAGATTTTTTTTTTTTGTAGTTAGGCAGTCAGGTTTTCGCATTTCCAGAAGATCCCAGAAATTTTAATATTGACCATTAATCATACCTTGGTAAACTGCAAGGACAGTATATTATTAATTTGTTTGCAACCAAGAGACAAGATACAGTGATTAAAATTAATTTCTAGCTACATTTGTTAACATATTCTAATTAATTAATCTGTTAAGAAGTCAAAATATGTTTATATTAATGGCTAAATAGTAGGTTCTTTTAGTTGTGTCATTAAATATCATTGCCATTATCCTAAATATAGAATTTTGGAAATAAATACTTTATTATTAAATAGGGGGTTGAGTAAGGCTTTCTGAATACTACTACTAAGTGGAATATTTCTACTTTTTTATTAATTGAATAAAACCTTCATGTTTCTGTTTTTATAGGATTTAGATCTAGAAGGATCTCAGCAGTCATCTCCCACACCCACCTCATCTTTACCACCTTTACCTCTTCACCAGTACCAGAATTAGGAAAGAACATTTCATAAGTAACAGTCATTATTTACCTTCTGGACACTATTTTAAATAGTAGCAATTCTAATTTTTTTTTTAAGATTTTTTTTTAAATTTATTTTTAGAGAGGGAAGGAAGGGAGAGAGAGAGAGAAACATCAATGTGCGGTTGCTAGGAATCATGACCTGCAACCTAGGCATGTACCCTGACTGGGAATCGAACCTGTGACACTTTGGTTCGCAGCCCGTGCTCAATCCACTGAGCTATGCCAGCTGGGGCTAACTCCAATTTTTGAAAGCTAGCTTTTAACACTTTTGAATTAACATCATTCTCCCCCTCCTCAAAAAGAAAGATTCGATGATTTTTATATAATTATAATTTTTACATATGTCTCATTAATTTGAACCTCAAAGTAGTCAAATTGCATTTGACTTTAGGCCAAGTCACAAACTATTAAAATAGTTCTTATTACATAACATCAGAAAATAGGAGATTGACTGTTTGTTCTTAGATATGATCTGAAGGTGAACTTATCAGATTGGCCACAGTGCATTTGACTGTGTTTTAGAGATAGTACAAAATGAATAAGATTTTTTAAAAAGGTGAAAATTATTAACACACTTAATGTTTGCTAGTAATTGCATTAATATTTAGATTTTATTACTGTACTATAATTAGCATGATAAGATTATTTTAATTTTTCAAGGTTTTCTTTTTTGATTTAGAAATTTTTAAATTTTTTAAGAAGAAAGATGAAACATTTCATAAAAATTATTTTTGGTGTGATAATTATATATGTAAGCACAGCAACCCTTATATCAATGGTATTATCTTTTTGTTTTATAAATAAGGAAGCTGAAACTCTGATAGCCTGAAGTGAAAAATCTAAGTCAGTTTGCTAATAGGCCTAGCAATCCATTAGCAAACCCAACTTTTATTTCCAACATCTATCATTTCTAATGTATCATCGTGCTTGACACATGATAGGTGGTTTATACCATTTAGTCTTAGACTAAGTCCATACATGAAATAACTCATTTAATTAACATCTAGTCCCAAATATCATGAACCCAGAGGTATCAGTAAGGACTATAATAGTGAGAAAAATTACTTGAGTAAAAACTGTAGACATGCCTGTTGCTATGAGTTTGAGTAGAAATGAGATGTTGGGTATTAATTGTCTTCCATCAATTTTTATCAGTTCTCCAGGGTAGACCTAAATTACAGAGTAATTTGCATTCATCTTAAATAGTGTTGACTGCTTAGACGGATGTGTTTTGGCTCCCAGCAGCAGTTGGTGTCTTGACTGGGTCATCACAGCCCCTGGCTTGGTATTCACTTTTGTGATTCCATATGTTTGACGTTGATATAGCACCCCAGTTGTTGAATCAGTTTCTTATGTGCAATAATCTATTTTCTTACAAAGCTGGTTGTTGGGTCACATAGGGACCCTCAGGAGGAAGGGTGCAGAATTCATCTGAGGACCCCTTCCCATTTTCCATCTCTTATTGGTCAAAGTTTGTCTTATGGGGCTTTTATTCCTCCATACATGTATATTGTGGAGTCTGGCCTCTTCCTATAGCTTCTTGATAGCTACAACCTCCCTAGTTTTAGTCAAACTAGTGCACAAAGCCTGGAGGGCCAGTGGGACTAAGTGATTAGCATAGTTACAGTGGATTGTAACTTTCTTATATTTTAAGAGGTTATTGATTTTTCTATGTTGTTCTTAAATCCAGCAATCATATTAAGTACACTTATTGTCTGAATAGTGTGTTTATTCATCATTTCAAGTGAAAGATACTGTGCCATGCCTTTTAGGTATATCATCCTATCTCATTATTAAAACAACTTTATGAACTAGGCTCCACAATTATTCTCATTTCAGATTAAAAAATTTAGTCTTGGCTACAGCTAGTAAGAAGTAGGATTGGGATTCAAATTCAGGCAAAATAATTGTAATCTTAAACCTAAATCTAACCATTATATCACCTTTCCTTAGCCACAATCTAGCAAGTAATAGGTGCTCGCTAAATATCTGTTTGCCAAATACTTATTCTGTGCCAGTATTTTAAGTGCTTGGGTGCATCATTATGCAAAACACATATTTCCCTTGTCTTTGTGTAATTTACATGCTAGCCACTCTTGTTTCTGATTATAAGTCTTAACAATGCCTTATGTAATGCTTTTCCCTTGCTGTTTTCTGCTCTACTATCTCCCACACAGAAAAATGTTTTGAAGGCATGGGCTTTGTAATATCTGTGTTCATAGTGACTAGTGTACCACTGGATATATAGTGGTTGCTCAGTAATATTTATGGAATAAACAGATGGAGTTCATCACTACTTGCTCATTGCCTTCACTTAAATGGTCCTATTTATTGTTTCCTGATAGATGAAGTAAAGGGTGTATGCTGAATTAGACACAGATTGGAAATGGCACTGAGATTTTAAATGGAATTTTCAAAATTTATACATTTATTTGTTGATCAGTGACATGTAAACATTTGAAAAAAAGGAACAGCATTCAAAGATAAGACACTGGTAACTTCCCATCAAGATAAAGACATAGGTAAACATGGCTTACCTCTTCACACAACCACATCAAAGTTACAACTAAACTATAGAACAACTATCACTCAGAACTGAGAGAAATTGAGTTCAATGGAAGTCTGATCCCTACAAAATTAAAGAATCGCACCTATCAAGACTGGTAGGAGGGGCGGAGACATGAAGACATGACATGGGCTGGTTCGACACCCATTTGTGGTGGATAAAATTCAGGAGGGATATCTCAGGAGTGAGGGGTCCCAGCCTCACACCAGGTCCCCCAGCCCAGTGTTCCAGTGCCAAGAAGAAAAGTTGTTCCCATAACTTGTGGTTGCAAAAACCCAGCAGGGATCGAGTCAGTAGAGGAAACTTCTGGAGTTCCAAGCAGTTCCTCTTAAAGAGCCCACATACGGACTTACTCAAACTTACTCTTTCTGAGCTCCAGCACTGGGGTAGCAGCTTCTAAGGCACCACTGGCATATGGGGAGAAACAGAAGTGACTGGCATCAAGGTGAGACTTGGGGGACAACTTTCTCCCACGCAGAATGGCAGACAGGTGCCAGTCTTCCTTTTCTGAGCCCTCCCTGCACAGATCCATAGAGCCAGCAGGTGGATGCCATATATGAGACTCCGTCAACCTGGCTAACACTGTTTGTTACACCCTAGTGATTCCTTGAGGCTCTGTCCCCCCAACTATAGGCCCACTGAAGCTGTTAACTATGGCTTTTCCTTATGAATGGTTGGTCTTGGCTCATACTTCATAACTTCCTAAATCCTCAAAGAAACAGCAGCTAGCCTCAGTGAGCCCCAGGCCCAGCAGTAGCAGCAGCCAGCCTAGACTCATGGCTTGGCTTCACCTAGGAATTTCCAAGCCCATCACAAGTAGCAGTCTTCTCAGATTGCTTTATAGCTCAAAAAGGGTGCCCCCCAAGAAAAACACAGGTAGGGGCTGACCTTGGCCTGCACCACCCAGGAAACCCCAGGGCCAGCACACACAGTGGACAGCAAGAGAGCACTTCTAAGCATCACCACCCTTCCCCTGCACAGCTGATCCTCCACAGAGGGCAGAGGTAGGTGGTAAGTGGTCATAGCCAATCCTTGTAGCTGGCCTGGGTAAATCCCTCCCATTGATCTGCCAACAGCAACCAAGGCTCAAAGACAAGAGGAGAGTATACTCAGACCACCCAAAGGGCACAACCTGAGTATCTAGCTTAAGGGATAGTGGGGACTATGCCACTAAACTCTTACAGGACACCTACTATATTAGAGCACACTACCAGGACACAGAGTCAAAGCAGCTCTACCTAATACATGGAAACAAACAAAGGAAGGCTGACAAAATGAGGAGACAAAGAAACATGGCTCAAATGAAAGAACAGATCAAAATTCCAGAAAAAGAGCTAAACAAAATGGAGATAAGCAATCTATCAGATGCAGAGTTCAAACATTGGTTATAAGGATGTTCAAGGAACTTAGTGAGGACCTCAACAGCATAGAAAAGATTCAGTCAGAGATGAAAGATATACTATTTGAAATAAAGAACAATTTACAGTGAATTGACAGTAAAGTGGATGAAGCTGAGAACCAAATCAGTGATTTGTAACATTGATTTGCTTCTTGGAAGAAAAAAAAAATAACCAATTAGAACAACAAGAAGAAAAAGGAATCCAAAAAGATGAGGATAGTGTAAACAGTCTCTGGGACAACTTCAAGTATTCACATCATAGGGTTGCTGGAAATAGAGAAAAAGCAAGTAATTGGAAATCTATTTGAAAAAATTATGAAAGAAAACTTCCCTAATTTGGTGAAGGAAATAGAAATTCAAGTCCTAAGAAGCACAGAGAGCCCCACACAAATGGATGCAAAGAGGCCCACTCTATGATACATCATAATTAAAATGCCAGCAGTTAAAGATAATGAGAGAACCTTAAAAGCAGTAAGAGAAAAGCAGTTAGTTACCTATATGGGGAGTTCCCATAAGGCTGTCAGCTGATTTCTCAGAAGAAACATTGCAAGCTAGAAGGGATTGGCAAGAAATATTCAAAGTCATGAAAATTGTGGACCTATAGCCAAGATTGTTGTACCCAGGAAAGCTGTCATTGAGAATCAAAGGGATGATAAAGAGCTTCCTGAACAAGAAAAAACTAAAGGAGTTTACCTTCATGAAACCATTATTGTATGAAATGTTAAAGGGACTTATTTATGAAAAAGAAGAAGGTCCAAACTCTGAACAATAAAATGGCAATAAGGACATATCTATGAACATTTAAATTTAAAAAACAAACTAAGCAAACTAGAAGAAGAGAGACAGTAGCATGGATTTGGAATGTCTTTTGATGGTTGCCAGATAGGAGGAGGATGTGGGTAATGGGTGAAGAGGTGAGGAGATAAAGATGCACAAACTGGTAGTTACAGAATAGCTATGGGGCTGTAAAGTACAGTATAGGAAATGGAGTAGTCAGTGAACCCGTACGCATGACCCATGGACATGAACAGTGGTTTGGAGATTGTCTCAGGAAGTGGGGGTTACTGGGGTGGGGGGGCGAAAGGAGAAAAATTTGGATAACTATAATAGCATAATTAATAAAGTATGAAAAATAAAGATAAGAAACTGCATGTACTATGATATCTAATTTTAAATTCTTTTCATTGATTATCTGTATAACAAACGTGTGGGGAATTCCGTCCTGCAGAGTCCTCCTAGTCTCAGATGAGAATGAGTTCTGGACACAAGCTGTTGTTTGTGCAGGAAAGGGGGTGGTGATTCCCTCTAGTGGAGAGTGCCCCAAGCCCTTCTCCGAAATGGCTTTATTGAGCAGGGGTATACATGCATGCAGAGCTCCTCAATCAATGTCTAAAGGCAATAGTGTTAGAAAACAGATATTGTTTATAGGTAACAGTGGAAGGAACACAGAGAACTGCCTCAGGTTAGGGTTTGTTAGACATGCTGATGCCAGATAATTTTTAAGGCTTGTTTCATGAGATAAGGAGTTCACTCCTTTTGCTTTTGGACTTAGATATCAGATTCATGGCAACAGGGCTATAAAAAGCAAGGCAAGCCTCAAGGGGTGTAATGCATTCTTTAGGCCTGATCTCCCTTGGGAACCTTTGGTGCTAGTATGGGGTCATGCCTTCCTCCAGCATTCCTGGCATTCCGGTCCAGACATACAGGCCTTTTTCAAGGTCTTGCTCTCAAAGGCTTACAGTCTCCAATATCACACAAAGCGGTCCCCAACACAAACAAGTCTACAATTTTTTGTACACTTAATAATTGTTATTTTTAATAAAGATTTCTTTAATCTATGGACTCTGTCTACTAAAATTTACCTTTTAAACTGCCCCCTTTGAAAGCTATCTCTGATCATATCAGTTATCTCTTCTGTCTTTAAGGATTTTTATTTTTGATTTAATTTATTATCTAGATGCAAACCAACTTTTCCATCCTGATTGACCACTGGATTTCCACCCATTCTCCTGCTCTGCATAAACATAGCTAGTTAGTTGTCAAGTGGACAAGAACCACCTAATTTTTACATATATGTATTGCCCTTCTCTGTTTCTCCAGCTGTCAAAATACACTACTCATCCTTCAAGATACAGTACAAATGCCATCTACCCCCTAAGGCCTTCACTAATTTCTTTCCCCACTAATTTCTTCTGTTGTCTTGCTTATTACTTTAACACTCACTTATCTCAGCTTTATCCTGTCATGAGTTGAACAGTCTTCCTTTGGATTGATTAATTTCTCAAAGAAAGGATCTCATTTAATGTAACTGAATTACTAAAGCAATATTATTCTTATCCTGTATTAATTATATTGTGGGTTTTTTTTTATTGTTGTTGATGTTGTATACTTATCCTAGATTGAGGGACATAAACTATTGACTTAAGTCTCAAATGTCTAATTGTCATGTAACATCCTTAATATGTGGATAATTTTGTATATTCTGGATGTTTTTTTGCTTAAAGAAGAAAGTTTCTGTCAGCCATCATCAAGTCTTTTTAAAGGCAAATTTATAAATCTATTTTTTCCTCCAAATTTTTTTAATTTCCTCTCTCTTTGGCCTTATTTTCCTCTTTCTTAGGTATTAAAAATTTTATAGAGCATTTAGTTCTGGGTTTTTTCTTGCCTTGAATCCAAGTCTCCCTTAGGAAGCAGTTGACAATATAAAAGCTCAAAAATTAAGCTAGCAAAAAAAAAAAAAAAATTCCCCCCATGGGTTCCTTGGGATTCAGGCCCACTCAAAAGCACTTGAGAAAGAGTTCCACATCCTAGACATTTTCACATAAGGTATGACTCATTTCCACTGACATATCTCCTGTGTTCACAACTCTGCCTGAAATTAGAACTTAGTACAGATCTATTATGAACTGTCTTCCAGGAGAGGAAAGATTTTAGCCTGTTTCATTTTTTTCCAAACATATTTTGCTACTTCCCTAAAGTAACTTTTTTCTTTTTTAATGGTCAATCCAGTCAACATTTCTTCCAAACTTTTCATAATCCATACATTTAAGTCAGTATTGAGTGCATTAGAGTGTGTATTGGGTTGGCCAGTAAGTCCATTATGTTTTTTCCATAAAATAAATGACACATTTTTCATTTTCACCAAGAACTTTATCGATTTGGATATTTTTCAGTATGTTGGCTATATCCCACTATTGGCTTCTAGTAGGTAGAAGCCAGAAGTGCTGCTAAATATCTTCCAATGCATAAGACAGCCTTACAGCAAAGAATTATTTGGCCAAAATGGCAATAGTACCAAGAAACTTCACAAACCACTTTTGACCTGCTCAATCAGTCACAGCAGCTTGTGCATACACTGCACAAATCTTTTTTTCTGTTTCAATTTCATTTTTACCTTTCCTTAAATAATAAGCATATTAAACCAAAAATATTGCATATTTTCTTCCATCTTAAGTGTTAAAACAACAAAAACTCACCAATTATAATTGTTTTAATGCACGCGGATATGACAGCTGTTATAGTGCAATCGAACAAAATTGGTTTGAATGAAGTTAAAGAAGACTAAGTACTACGAGAGCCATCATATGGAAAAAACGTAACAGACTTTTGGCCAACCCAATTAGTATGCCTATATATATATTCTTTATTGTTGTTTTATTAGAGTTGTCCCAATTTTCTCCCATTGCTCTCCCCTGCCCCACCCACCTTCCATTCCCACAGTCAATTCACACTCTGCTGTCTATGTCCATAGGTCATTTATACCTGTTCATTGATCAGACCCTTCCTCTTCTTTCTCTCTTTTCCCTCCTCCCACCTTCCATTTGGTTGCTGTCAATCTGTCTTTCTTTCCATGCCTCTGGTTCTATTTTACTTGTCATTAGGTTCCTGTTGTAGGTGAGATCATATGGTATTTATCTTTCACTGATTGGCTTATTTTACTTAACATAATGTTCTCCAGTTTCATCCATGCTGTCACAAAGGGTAGAAGTTCCTTCCCTCTTTCTGCTGCATAGTATTCCATTGTGTAAATGTACCACAGTTTTTTGACCCACTCATTTAGTGATGGGCATTTAGGCTATTGTAACTCTGCTGTGAAAATAGGGGTACATGGGTTCTTTTGAATCGGTGTTTCAGGATTCTTAGGGTATAATTCTAGCAGTAGAATCACCAGGTCAAAAGGCAGTTCCATTTTTAGTTTTTCGAGGAAATTCCATATATTTTCCACAGTGGCCACATCAGTCTGCATTCCCACCAACTGTGCACTAGGGTTCCCTTTTCTCCACATCCTTGCCACCACTTGTTGTTAGTTGATTTGTTTATGATGGTCATTTTGCTTGGTGTGAAGTGGTATCTCATTGTGGTTTTAATTTTGCATCTCTTTGATGGCTAGTGATGGTGAGCATCTTTTCATATGTCTATGTGCCCTCTGTATGTCCTTTTCTGAGAAGTGTTTGTTCAGGTCCTTTGCCTACTTTTTAATTGGATTGTTTGTCTTTCTGATATTAAGTCATATGGGTTCTTTATATATTTTGGAGATCAAACTCTTGTCTGAGGTATCATTGGCAAGTACATTTTCCCACATGGTTGGTTCCCTTTTTATTTTGGTGATGTTTTCTTTAGCTGTGCAGAAGCTTTTTAATTTGATGTAGTCCCATTTGTTTAGACTTTCATTTATTTCCCTTGCCATAGAGGATATATTGGTGGATATTGCTCTGTGGGATATCTGAAATTTTACTGCTGATATTTTCCTCTAGGACTTTTATGGTATCATGGCTTATGTTTGAGTCCTTTATCCATTTTGATTCTATGCTGGTGTATGGTGTGAGTTGGCAGTATAGTTCATTTTTAGTCAATGTACCATTGTGGCTCTCCCAACACCATTTGTTGAAGGGGCTATTTTTACTCCATTTTATACTTCTGTCCTGTTTGTTAAATATTAATTGACTATAGAGACATGGGTTTCTTTCTGGGCTCTCTGTTCTATTCCTTTGCTCTATGTATCTGTTCTTATGCCAGTTCTAGTCTGTTTTGCTTACAATGTCCTTGCAATATTGTTAGATATAAGGTAGTATTGTCCCTTCTATGTTATTCCTCTTTCTCAACATTGCTGAGACTATGTGGGGTACATTTTGCTTCTTACATTTTGCTATAAATTTTTGAAATATTCTAAATCTATAAAGTATATCATTGGTATTTTAATGGGGATTGTGTTGAATCTATAGATTTCTTTGGGGAGTATGGACATTTTAACAATGTTAATTTTTCCAATCCATAAACACAGTATATGGTTCCATTTATTTGTATCATCTGTAATTTCTTTCTTCAGCATTCTGTAGTTTTCTGAGCACAGGTATTTTACTTCCTTGGTTAAGTTTATTCCTAGATACTTCATTTTTATTGTTGATATAGTAAATAGGATTATTTTCCCATTTTCCCATTCAGATGTTTCATTGTTGGTGTACAAAATGCATTCGATTTCTGAATATTGACTTTGTATCCTGCTGTTTTGCCAAACTCACTTATTAGGTTGAGTAATTTTTTTTCCTGTGGAGCCTATAGGGTTTTCTATGTACACTGTCATGTTGTCTACAAATAGTGACAGTTTTACTTCCTGTTTTCCAAGTTGGATGCCTTTATTTCTTTTTCTTATCTGATCATTATGGCAAGAACTTCCACCACTAAGTTGAAAAAAGTGGTGAAAGTGGACACCCTTGTCTTCTTCCTGATCTTAAGGGGAAAGCTTTTAGTTTTTGCCCATTGAGCCTGATGTTGATTGTAGGTTTCTCATATATGGCCTTTATTGTGTGGAGGTATGCTCCCTCTATTCCCACTTTGCTGAGGTTTGTTTGTTTTAATTATATGTGGGTGCTGTACTTTATCAAATATTTTTTCAGCATCTAGTAATATGATCATGTTGTTTTTGTCTTTCATTTTGTTTATGTGATATATTACATTTATTGATTTGCGAATGGTATACCATTGTTACATCCCTGGGATGAATACCATATGATCTTGGTGTATGATCTTTTTAATGGATTGCTGGATCTGGTTAGCCAATATTTTGTTCAGGATTTTAGCATTTATGTTCATCAGTAATATTGGTCTCTAGTTTTTCTTTGTTGTGTCTTTACCTGGTTTTGAAATTAGGGTAAGTCTTGCCTCATAAAATGAATTCAGGAGTATTCCTTTGTCTTGAATTTTTGGAATAGTTTGAAAAGGATAACAGTTAGCTCTTCCCTAAATGTTTGATAACATTTTCCTGTGAAGCCATCTGGTCCAGGGCTTTTGTATGCTGGGAGTTTTTTTGATTATTGCTTGAATTTTACTTGCCGTTATTGGTCTGTTTAGGCTTTCTGCTTCTTCTTGATTTAGTTTTGGAAGATTATATGTTTCTTAAATTTTTCCATTTCACCCAGGTTTTAAATTTCTTGGCATAAAGTTGTTCATAGTAACTTCCTACAATCCTTTGTATTTTTGTGGTCTCAGCTGCAATTTCTCCTCTTTCATTTCTGATTTTATTTATTTGGGTCCTCTTTCTTTTTTGTTGATGAATCTGGTTATAGGCTTGTTGATTTTGTTTGTCTCTTCAATGAAATAGCTCCTGGGTTTATTGATCCTTTGGATTGTTCTTTTAGCCTCTATGTCATTTAATTCTGCTCTGATCTTGATTATTTCCTTCCATCTACTCACTCTTGGCTTTGTTTGTTGTTGTTCCTCCAGTTTTTGCAGATGTAGGGTTAGGTTGTTTATTTGAAAATTTTCTATCTTTTTTTAGGCAGGCCTATATTGCTGTGAACTCCCTCTCAGGCCTGACTTTATTATGTCCCATAGGTTTTGGGTTGTTATGTGTTCATTTTCATTTGTTTCCTGAAACATTTTGATTTCTTCCTTGATCTCATTCTTAACAAATTCATTATTTAATAGCATGTTATTGCTATTAACAATAGCAATTGTTATTATTCACTCTTCATGAATTTGAATATGAGTTTTTTCCTTGATATTGTTTTCTAGTTTCAAGCCATTGTGATCTAAGAAGATGCTTGATATGATTTCAATTTTCTTGAATTTGTTGAGGCTTGTTTTGTGTCCTACCGTGCAGTCTGTCTTTGAAAATGTTCCATGTACTTTTGAAAATAATATGTATTTTGTAACTTTGGGATGAAATGCTCTGTATATATTGATTAAGTCCCTAGAGTGTTTTTCAATGCTACAATATCCCTATTGATTCTTTACTTGGAAGATCTATCCATTGTTGACAGTGGGTGTTAAAATCCCCTACTATGACTGTTTTGCTGTGGATACCTTTCTTGAAGTCTTCCAAAATTTTTCTCTCATACTTGGGCATTCCTATTTTGGCTGCATATATGTTTACAAGGGTTATATCTTCTTGATTGATTATTCCCCTAAGTGTTATGAAGTGTCCTTCTTTGTCTCTTTTTATGGCCTTTGTTTTGAAATCTATTTAGTCTGATATAAATATTGCTATCCCACTTTGAATATTTTTTTCATCCATTTACTTTCAGTCTGTGTAGATCTTTTGTTCTGCGGTAGGTCTCTTGTAGACAGCATATATGTGGATCCTATTTTCTTAATCATTCATCTATCCTAGTCTTTTGATTGGGGCATTTAATCTATTTATATTTAAAGTTATTATTGATAGGTTCTTATTAATTGCCATTTTTCCCCTTTGTCCTGGTATTCCTCTCTTAAAGCAGTCCCTTTAGTATCTCCTGAAATGCTGATCTGGTTGAGATGCATTCTTTTTTTTTTTTTAAGATTTTATTTATTTTTAGAGAGGGAAAGGAGGGAGAGAAAGAGAGAGAGACAGAGACAGAGACAGAGACATCAATGTGGGGTTGCTGGGGGTCATGGCCTGCAACCCAGGCATGTACCCTGACTGGGAATTGAACCTGCAACACTTTGGTTCGCAGCCCACACTCAATCCACTGAGCTACGCCAGCCAGGGAGATGCATTCTTTTAGCCTTTTTTTTTTTGTCTGGGAAACTCCTTATTTTGCCTCCCATTTTAAATGAGAGCCCTGCTGCTAGGTTAGTTTTAGTTGCTGGCATTTTATTTCCACTATTTGGAATATTTCTTGCCATTCCCTCCTGGCCTGTACTGTTTCTGTTGAGCATCAGGCAATATCCTTACTGGAGCTCCTTTTTATGTCACTTCCTGTTTCTTCCTTGCTGCCTTTAAGATTCTCTTTGTTTTTGAATTTTTCCATTTTAATTATGATATGTCTCGGGGTGGTCCTCTTTGGATTCCTATTGATTGGGACCATCTGTGCTTCCTGGACGTCCGTGACTTTTTCTCTCATCAAATCAGGAAAGTTTTCCATCATTACTTTTTCAAATAGGTTTTCTATCCCTAGCTCCTCTTTTTCTCCTTCTGTTATCTCTGATATGGATATTATTATAGTTCATGTTTTTCTGAAGTTCCCTTAACCTCTTTTTGTTCTTCTTTGAGTCTTTTGTTGTTGTTGTTGCTTTGTCTGGGAATTTTTTTTCTATCTTGTCCTCCAGCTCACTTATTTGAGCCTTTGCTTCTTCTAGCCTGCTCATAATTCATTCTACTGTGTTCTTCATTTCAGATATTTTATTCCTTATTTCCTGCTGGCTCTTCTTGATAGATTCTGTGTCCTTTATCATGCTAGTGTATTCCCCAGTAAGTTCTTTGTAGCTTCCCTGGAGTTCTTTGTAGTTTTCACTGAGCTCATTTAGTATCCTTAGAACCATTAGTTTGAACTCATTGTATGATAGTTTGCCTCACTTTCATTTAGCAGTCTTTCTTGGGATTCCTCCTTTCCTTTTGATCAAGGTTGTTTTTGTGTCTCCACATTTTAGGTGATTCTTCTTGTTTGTTTCTGCTTCTTAGATTGATCTTCTTTGCCTCCCTTTCTTCATGGTTTGACTTTCTGTAGTAGCAAACCTGTGGGATTAAGTGGTGCAGTCTTCTCGATCTCCAGAACTTGGTGCTCTTGGAATGCCCTTTATGCTATTTATGTGGACTGTCTGTTTATAACTGGTTTTTGGTTGTTGCCATTGTTCTTTGGTGGGTCCTCCCCTCTGGCTGGATGACTGAGAGTGACTCTGCCCACCATGTCCTCTATGCTGTTGTACATGTGCTGCAAGAACAGAACTAAACAGCTCAGGAAACAAACCTAAATCCACAAAATTAATCACAATCCACAATCATAATATCAACAGCAAATAAGCCAGTATTAATGAAGGTTTGAAGAAATTAAAACAATTATAAGAAAGGAAAAATGAATATGAGATGACTAACTGAAAGAAAAATGATTTTTAGAGGGTAGAGGGAGAAGCAATAGTTAAAAGTATGGAATAGGGACAAGGCAAAGAAAGGAAGAAAGAAAAATTGACATTGTAAGTGAAAAAGGTGGAATGGAATAAGAGAGGAGAAGCATATAGTATTAGGTTTAAATAGAAATTAAAAAAAATGTAGTAATAGAGAAAAAAAAAAGTAGAAACCAAATTGTAGAAAAAGATCCTCTACAGTGCTATCAACAATAATGAGCAAAGATTAATATAGTTGCGAGGGGAATAAAAGGGAAAAAAAGAAAGAAGAGAAAGCTTAAGAGATGTCTACAGGAAAGAGAAGACATTTTGAGATAATAGAGGGAGAAGGAATAGTAAGAGTGAGGAATGAAAACCAGGCCAAGAGAGGGAAAAGTTAAAATTTATAACAAAAGAAAGGGGAGGTTGAAGAAAAATGGAGTAGGAGAGGGGAATGGTGAAATACGAGATTTGAAATATAAGAATAGGGAAGATCTAGAAATAAAATTGGAGAAATGCAACAATAAACACCATATCCATAGTGGATGAGTAAAGATTGATAAATCTGGAGAGAAAGTAAGGGTATTTTAAGAATGGGAGAAAGAATATGAGATGACTCATGAAAAGACAAATGGTTTTTTGAGTCTAGAGGAGTGAAAAATTGTGAGTGTGGAATGGAAAAAGTTGTAATAAGAGAGAAAATACTATTTTAAAACGTAAATAAGAACAGGAAAGAAGAAGGTAAATGGAGTAAAAGAAGGGAGGAGCAAAATATGAGTTGAAATCATAATATAAAAACTAATGACTTAATATGTACAAACTTGAAGAACAAGAAATGAATGCCAACAAGCTATGCAGGAGAGAAAATAAAGCAAACCATAAAGAACATGGCAGGATCATCTCCCTGTTTTCTTTTTCTGAATCCACTCCTTGTGATCTCAAACAGTGTCCCAGTCTGGCCTGAGGCAGCCTGTAGCCTGTCTCCTTCTATTGTTAATTTGGTAAACCTGTAATCAGCAATAGGGTTTAAGCACCACAGGGTTGGGTAGAGTAATTCCCGAGGGCGGGGCTGTTGCTTCCCCCTGGGCTGATGCTGCTTGGAGCAATTTGCTCTGCTTGAGCAAGATAGCTCCTGTAGTATGGGGATGACTCAACACAGAGATCCTGGCAGCTGCTCTCTCAGTTCTCTCCCTAGAACCTCTGTCCCCAGACTCTCCTTCAGTGTCTCTAGTCTACTCTGCCCCCACTTTGCTGGAGCCCAAGATAAGGGACTGCAAATGAAATTATGTGCCTTGGCCCTTCTAAAGGCTCTCTGTGAATCCAGCTGTCTCTCCCTGGAAGACAGACACCCTGATGCTTTCACAGCTGGATATTATCTGGGTTCCTTTTCTGGCTCTGATGCTATAGGTTGGGGAGGCCAAGTTGGGGTTTAGACCATATACTTCTCAGTGGGAACACTCCCACCCCACTGCTGACTCTGAATTTCCTTCTGCAACTTCAGCTCCCTCCTGTGGGATCTCAGCCAGCCTTCTCACATCTCCTTCACATTCCATACTGGTCATGTTTTGTTGAAGCAATTTCTTCCATCTGTTCATGGTTATAAGGGATCTCTCCAGCTATTATTCTGTTGGTTATTCCTGATGATTTCTCTACAATTCAGTTGTAATTACAGATTGGTTCTAGGAGGAGGTTAATGTAGCTTCTAGTTACTTCTCTGCCATCTTGGGTCTGCCTAAATCAGCAGGATTCAATATTTGTAATTTTTCATAACAGGGGAAAAACGTGGGAACAATTCTCAAACACAATTCTCAATCCCCCCCAGGATTTGGGGGGAAATATTCAATGTTTACTAGTAATTAACCTGTGTATTAATATCTAAATAAGTGGTATAAATAAAAAATTTAGAAACTATATTACAGCATTGCCCTTCACTGAGGTGGAGAAAGTTGTAGTTGACAAGTGAGCACTTGCTGACTACTGTGGGATGGCTCCTGATATGATTTTGTTGATTCCTTATAACCTGAGGTTCTCCCCACTTAACTGGGGAAGAAATTAAGGAAAAGGGAGGATGACTAGTTCAAGGCCACATTCATTATGTTACAGAGTTAGGATTGGAACCTACACTGTTCATCAGACTATGATGATTTTCTTAGTTATAAGATTAGTAGCCTTATGAGAAAACTTAAAGGGCTTTTTTGAAAAGGAAAATGTGACTTTTAATTTGAGATATCTTTTGAATTGCTAAAAGTATACGTTTTGTGATGAATGATGCTAAATCTTTGTTGCTCGTTATATTCTTTCCTTGGACAACTTAACATATTCTGTTCCTCTATTTCTTTATAAAAAGAGGATTAAAAACATCAATGTAGAGATCAAATCTGATAATATTTTAACATTTTATATCTAAACAAAATGCTAGTTGCTATACTAACTTCATTTTATGTCCTTGGTTACTAAGAACTTGACCTACTTTTTAAATATCCTATAAATTCATAGCAAAATATTAAAAGAGATGACTGTGGTAGCAGAGGGCACAGGCATGATGAGCTTGCTGTGTCCTCGGGCACTTTTTTTTTTTTTTTTGGAACCACAGTGATTTCAAAGTGGAATATATATTTCTGTATGAGAAGCTGCAGGGCTGACTGACCTTCAGGGAAGTCAAGATATTTTGTTGAAGTAATACAATGCTATAATCCTGTTTCTTTTGAATTATTGATGGGATGTTTGTATATATCTTGTGAAACTTTTTAAAAATTAGTATTTAAACCTCAAATAAGTGTAAAATAGGTATTTTTAAGATATTAAAACCACATTAACAGTAAAATTATTATTACATTTATTTAACCTTCCAAAGTTTATATCTTTTTTAATCAGTTATTTTTCTTATATTACGATGATGTATATGTGTATATATATTTGTTTTTACCCTAGGTCCAAATTATTTTGAATGTTGTTACTTACATGATTCAATACAGATGAGAGTTTCCTCCACATACCAAGAGTTATAGCTGAGTGATATCTGTAGGGGGTAAAGTAAAACTTTCTCTTATAGGACTTATGAGAGTATGAGAGTTTGCCTCCTAGTATTTCATGACATCTGTACATCAAGTTTTTTGGTCCAATTCAGTATTTTAAGTATTTTGAAACAGCTGCCACTGTTAAATTAGAGAGAGCTCAAAGAAAAGGCTGAAATTTCTTTGGTTCCTGAATAATTATCTGGTTCGGCACTTCATGCTTGGTAGCAATAAGCTGTAGCAGTTAAATAGAGCCTCTTGCTTTTCCTTGGGGTTTGTATTCTCCAACTCACCAGAGTCCCTTTCTGCATTGCTTTCCATACTCTAAGACCAACCCCATTGGTCATATGTTTTTGTTATCAGGCTCTCACCTTTTTGTTTCCTGTGTTGGGCCATTTTCTCATATTTTTGATACCTGCCTGGCTCCTGTGTCTCTTGGAATTTGCTATCAATGAAACTGGGATTATGTCATTTCATTAAAAGTTAATTTGTTTCAAATAATAGATTGAACATGTAATAAATAAATAACATATTTTCTCTCATACTAAAGTGGCTGGAATTGTCAAAGAAATGTTGGTGGAACTAGCTAATATTAAAGATAAGAGTGGCCCTGCCTGGTATGGCTCAGTGGATTAGCTTATCAACCGAAAAGTTGCAGGTTCCATTTGGTTCCCAGTCAGGACACAGGCCTGGGTTGCAGCCATGTCCCAGGTTGGGAGTATGTGAGAGGCAACCACATACTGATGTGTCTCTCCCTCTCTCTCTCTCTCTAAAAAAAAAAAAGAAAAGAAAAAAAGAAAGAAAGAAAGAAAAAAAAAGAATGATTTTACCAGACAGGCTACCAGGTAAACTCTACCATTAAATGAAATTATTCACATTAGCCCTTTTTATGGTATCTTTTTTTTCTTTATTCTATTCTGAATAAGAGTAAAGCAGTTACTTAATTACAGTGGCTTTTTGGAAGATAAGTTAATTTTGTAACTTCCTTCTTTTGTACTTTTCAAAGGTATAAGCGGTTTACCCAGATTTTGAACAATATTGGAGAGAATGAAGGTGGTATCGATACATTTTCCAGAGGTTATGAATCATTTGGGGTCCACAGATGTATTGATGGTGGTTTGTACTGCAAAGAATGGGCTCCTGGAGCAGAAGGAGTTTTTCTTACTGGAGACTTCAGTAAGTATTAATATTTTGTTAATCTATTTGACACATAGACTTATTTTATTTCATGTAGTTTCTAAGGGGAAGATAAATGGTTACAAAAATCCCACTTTCAGATAGAGCTATTGAAGTTATTGTGTTTACCTTCATGTGTGGTGCAGGTGTTTCTGCTACCGTATACGTGTTCCTGAAAAACTTTGTTCTGTAAAACCATGCACCAGAAATAAGTGTTTGTGAGAAAAATAGTGTTAGACAGACTATTCCAAATTTACTCCACTTTGTTAGCAAGCTGTGAAAAAACCAATAACAATCTGGGTGAAAATGTTGGTGTAAGTTAAATCTCCACTGACATTTGCACCTGATTACCTGGCATTGTATTTCTTGGATCCTGTATAGTCTAATATCTTTTTATGAGACCTCAATATAATTGGATATCTAATCTAGAGGATAAATTTTTCATCACTTCATTTATTTTTCCTTTCTTCTTTTTTTTATAACACAAAGGGAAATTTCTCAGTTATGTTTTCTGCACTGTTAATTACACTAGACAGTTAACCTGGTGGAAAGCATAGTAGTTCTAGAGGCTGGGCTTCTGGCTTGCAGAGGGAGGAAGAACCTGTATATAAATAACTATAAGGCAATCTGCTTAGTTTTATTCTAGAAGTATGAATATATGACTATAATAGTGACAAGGAAGAAAGCTCAGTTTTGAAAATGGAATAACAAAAAATAGTCCTTAGCAAAATGTTCATAATACAAGGAAAGGAAATATCAGAATGGTGAAAATCTGTTAGTAGCATAGAGTGATGTAATATTTAAATTTCAATTTTACCAGACTCAAAAGTCTACATATTGTTGTTATTCCATTTATATGACATTCTGAAAACAGCAAAAGTATAGGGACAGAAAACAGAGGTGTCATGTTGTGCAGGTAGGAGGTGTGAATTGATTGCAGAGGGGGTGATGAGAATGTATTATGTCTTAATTATCATTGTGGTTACATGACTGTACACATCTGTCATCATTTATAGAGATATATATGTAAAAGAGTGAGTTTCACTGCATGTAAATTATATCCTAAGGATCCTAATTTTTAAAAGTTTTGATTTTATAGATGTTGTTAAAAAGGTCAAAGGAGAATAGTTGAATACATTTTAATAATGATGCATTCTTTTTGATCCAGTTTATCAAATATTGTAACGTATATAAAATTTGTTAGCAATATTTTTATTCTGTCATACTGTATTTGTAAATCTGGTATTTTTTCATTGGAAATTCTTGATCTATATTTAGATTCAACTAGATTTCTAGCTTATAAATACATACCCAAGTGTTTTTGCAAACATAATGAAAAGTTTTAGTTACTAAATTGAGCAATAGTTGTAAAATTTAAATTTAATAATGAAATAAAATTAAAAATTTAGTTTCTCAATTGCACTAATCTTATTTCAAGTGTTCACTAGCCACCAGTGTCTAGTGGCTCCCTTATTGGAAAGTGCAGGTCTCACTTAAAATAATTCTCTATGCAGTCCCCCAAATTAGATGATTTCAGCTCCCTATGTTTCTTTTTTTTTAATTGTATTCTTTTTTAAAAAATTGATTTTAGAGAGAAGGGAAAGGAGGGAAAGAAAGAGAGGGAGAGAAACATCGATGTGAAAAAGAAACATCAATTGGTTGCCTCTTGCATGTGCCCTGACTGGGGACTGAACCTGCAACCCATGCATGTGCTCTGATCAGGGATTGAACCCGTGACCTCTTGGTTAATGGGATGACACTCCAATCAACTGAGCTACACCAGCCAGGGCAGCGCCCTCCCTGTGTTTCTTGAGAGTTATTGAAAAGTTCATTGAGAAGTTTGAGAAAGATCATGTGAGCTGCTGATTCAGATTAGCTTGACCTGGTGATAATTATGAAATGTATTTTAAGAATAGGAGACTTTTCACTTAAATTATTATTAAAGTTGATATTAATATTTTTTCTTATGTACAACATTGTTAATTTTCCATCTTGTCTATGCAGCTGCCTTCATTACTAGCTTTTTGTTGTTGTTGTTGTTGTTAATAGACAATTTGAACATCAACCTAGAGTCAAGGCACATTTTGACATTCTATTTTATTATTTTTATGATTATTTATAAGATCGAAAGGTATTGATTAAGAATGTTCAAGTTAAATTTTTACATAAAGATACCGAAAGTACTATAAGAACCTCAGTTAAAGTTTGAGTAGTTGCATCAGGTACTCCTAACTTTATGTTTAAACCCACTAAGTAGGTTTTAAAAACCTAAAAATATAAGAAAGGAACTATATGAAACCTAGATTTGTTATCATAATATCTAATACTCATTTATGAAAGGTTGTGCCTTGTAAATTTAGTAGAGCCATAGGTACACTTGGAGAATTGCATTTAAAAATTGCTTAGTATTTAATGCTTAAATAGTAAATGATGATAGTTTAAAAGATCCTTTTTAAAGAGAAACTAAAAATTACTTAGTCCCCATTTTAATGTAAAAATATTTTCTTAACATTTTTTTTCTAAAATTTAATTTGATTTTTAAAAACCCTACCCTCTGTGAAGGTGTATCACATAATTTAAAATCTCTCTATATCCTTGAGATAGCATTCAGTCATTTATTTTCAATCAATTATGGTTTAATCAGTAGTCCTTTATTTTTACTGGAGAGATTGGAAAGACTAAGATAAAATTGTGAAAATAGTTAAGAACAGGCAGTATGCTGGGTAAATTTAAATGGTTATCTATTTTCTAATTGAGATAAAAGGTTGTCTTTTTATCTACCTAAAGGGTCTCAGGATCTCTTTACACATGGGATCTCAACTTTTTCTCACTAAAAGCTTTGACATTTTGAAAAAAAGCTTGAAAATTGAGAATGGAACACAAATTTTGTGTTAATAATACATTCAAAAGAATATTTCGTTTGATATACACCAGAATATTTATTTAATGACCATGTAGAACATAGAACTTGGATGATGATAACATGCCCTTCTTTATATAACTGAAACTAACCATTCCTTTTTTAAAACCACAATTAATGGGTTCTGTATTATGTTTTTCCTTTATTTACATAAAATCTTTTTTTGTCCTCTCATCAGTCAGAGAAAGACAAATACTATATGATCTTACTTATATGTGGAATCTAATAAACAAAATAAACTAAGTAACAAAATCAAAACCAAGGCTTGGAATAGACTGACAGCTGTCCGAAGGGAGATGAGAGGGAAGGACTGGCTGAAGGAAGGTGAAGGGATTAACCAGACAACATATATGCATAACCTGTAGACAGGGACAAAAGTGTGAGGACAGCCGTGGGTGGGGGGAGGGTGTTGGGCAGAGGCAGGCAGAGCTGGGGAATGGGGACATTTGCAATGGTATCAACAATAAAAATTTAATAAATAAATAAATAAATAAAATTTAAACCAAAAAAGCCCCCCTTTTTATTTTTTGCTTAGTCTTCTCTCATTATCAAAAATGTATTTCCTAATTTTATTAAGTTTTATGTTATAATGTATAAATTTGTGCTAAACCAAAGGAAAACAAAATGCATGTTATAAATTACAGTATTTTTTAGAAAATGCAAATGAGAATTAAGATATTTTTCTACTGGTTTTGCTAATGAGATAAATGTTTTTTATTTTAAAGATTTCATTTATTTTTATTTTAAAGATTTTATTAATTTATTTTTAGAAAGAGGGGAAGGGAAAGAGAAAGAGAGGGAGAGAAACATCAATGTGATTGCCTCTTTCTTGCCTCTAGGCACATGGCCAACAACCCAGGCATGTGCCCTGACTGGGAATTGAACCAGCGACCCTTTGGTTCATAGTCCTTCACTCAGTCCACTGAGCTACACCAGCCAGGGCTATTTATTTATTTTTAGAGAGATGGGAAAGGAGGGAGAAAGAGAGTGGGAGAAACATCCATGTGTAAGAGAGATGTTGATCACGTTGCCTACCTCTCACATGCCCCCAATTGGGGACTCAGCCTGCAACCCAGGCATTGTACCCTGACTGGGAATCAAAATGATGACCTTTTGGTTTGCAGGCTGGCACTCAATCCACTGAGCCACACCAACCAAGGTGTGATAAAATGTTTTAAAAAGTGTTTATTCATTTATCAGTTGATAAAAAAAAGATTCTATAGAATTAATCTGTATAACACTGATCATTTTTTAGAATTCTATTTCTTGCTTTGTCATCTAATATAACAGTAAGCTTAACATCAGTATATATACTTTAAATATTATCTAAAAAACTATTGCTTCTTTATTTGTTGGCAGAGATTTAAAAAGTAACATAATTTTACTTACATTTTTATCATGACCATGTGTATACAGTTTAAGACATTGTTTTTGTACCTATCTCTTCCTCAGTACCCTTTCCCCAAATAATATAAATCAAATCTCCCAACACCAGCAACAAAAACCTTTTTCTGCCAATAGATAAATTGACTGTCGCTTATATGTGCCTGACAAAGGAAATTTTATTAATTTAGTTTTTATCTAAATGTTTAGTCATTTATTTGCAATAATTTTTCAGAAGAAACTCAAAGAAGACTTGAGTTTACAAGTCTACACTCACTTTGTAGACATGAGTGTCTACAAAATGTCTAGACACTCATTTTGTATTATGGAAAATTATGCCTGTAATAAAAGTAATTTAGTATATTGTTGTGATGACTTTTTCCTTTTCTAATTATTTTAGAAATTGACTGCACTATACATTTTTTCTTGGGGCTTGCTCATAATATTGCTGGTTTATTGTTCTAGTATTGTTCTAGTGTTTTGTTTTGTTTTTTCCAACTGACCCAAAGATATTTTAGGTACACCTACTTAGAGAAGTCCAATATGTATCGTCTTCAAGAATGAAAATGCATGTATTGGTATGTTAAAAGAAAAAAAAAGGATGGGCTTCAGAGTTTGTAACCATTGTTGAGCTCTGCAAACTTGGCGCTTCATCTGACTCAGTGCAGGAAGATGTGGTATTACTTGCCTGACTGGGTTGCTCTAGATACTAACTAGGTTGTGAATGTGAAAATTTAGTGCTACCAAAATGTTTATTATAATATTTTTAAAAATACTCACATTTTCAAAGGTCTTTTTATTTCTTATTTTTAGAATTAATATTAATTTCAAAAGGCAGATGAGCTTTGCAAAAGTCAAGTGATTTTGTCTCTGAAAATCCCAAACTGAGATGGATCTAGCTTATGCCATACGCATTGTCAAAACTTGGAAAGCAGCTTTACTTTAAATATATTACACAGATTTTTTTTCTTCATTTGACAAATAGAATATGAAACAGTTATTTTTTTTTTGTCATTAAAAAACAGCAATGATAACAACTAGCTTTTTAAGCAGCCATCAGTTGCCACAGCAGCTGAGTTCATCAAGATTGGGACCACACCACCCGAAAAGTAGTACTTCTGGGCAAGTCAGAAAGTACATTAAAGGTTCGAGATGAATGTGTAAAACTTTGAATTATCTTTACTATAACAAAGAATCATTCTTTAGAAGGTTAAATGTGATTTAAAATATACTTAGAGTTTTAGAACGAAATCATGTTTATTGCAGGTTGCAAATAATTCCTGAAAACTAGCTGCTTTCCAGTAGCTACATGATGATAGAGTGAAAGGCAGTAAACTACATATATCAGTACAAAATAATTGGGTTCCTATTTTGCTATAACTGAAAACATTTCATTTAAAATTACCAAGTCTGGGAGCTAGAAATGTTTCAAATAACCTAAATGTCTATCATTGATAGACTGAAAAAAAAAAGAGAGGGGAAGGAAGCCCTAGTTTTTGTTCCCTTATAGAAAAAGTTACCACAGATATTTTTATAGAGAAAGAAAGACACCAAGGAGAATTTTACCTTTGTCCTGATGAAATTTGCCAATAATTTAGTTTCCAGTTACTACAACTGCTAAAAAGTTTATATCATCACAAAAGCTTTTATTTTTCTTACTTCCATGTGCTCTGGAACAGTGTAACTGAGAGTGTGCTCTGTGGACCCCTTTGCTCTGTGCACTGTAGTCAGTTTGCAGTGATATCTTTTCATAATTGGGAGTAAGGATTTTGCCAGAATGACTTTATTTTTGTTGAATGATAGTACAAAAACTGCGGTTTAAATTTTGAAAATCTCATTTTATTTTGATTTTTTAAATAATTTATTTTGTTATTTACATAAGTATTGGTTTATGATAGATTGGAAAATTTTTTTTAAGATAAGTTGTCCGTCATCATAGGTGGTTTGAGGAACAGTGATCTGAAAATTAGTGATTATTATTTATTGGTTTAGAAGTCCTTTGTGGTTTGAAGGGTATAGTTCTTATGGCAACCTCCATCATAATCTCTTCAACTAAATCTGTGGTGGCTGTGTTAGTCAGTTTGTTAGTCAGCATGTTACAGAAAACTCTTAACAGTTTAATGGCCTAGAACAATGAAAGCTTAGTTTTTACTCATGTTGGCTATGTCATCAGCTGTGGCTCTGTCCCCAGTGTCAAATTCTTTCCAGGATTAAACCCCTGTGTGTCACAACAGATCTCATGATGGAGAGAAACAGCAATGGCAGGTGTGTTGTGGCTCTAAAAGTTTTAGCTTAGAAGTGGCAAATATGATTTGGACTTCTATTTCAGTAACCAAGTAAATTGGTCAAGCCTTATGTCAATGAGGTATGGAAGCAGAATCCCCTTTATGGAGGCTCACGGAAAACTGGGAATGATAATGCAAACCACCCTTCTGGCGGATAACATATTTTTTATAATGTAATATGTAAACTTTCCAGATTTTTTCATATTCTAGGTATCTTATAGTCTTTTTTTTTTTTGGTTGGGAGGGGCAGAGGGGAGTTGGTTAGGTAGCCTGGTGCTTCCCACTTAGATTGTTAAGAAGGATTTCCACTGACCCCTGCATTTAAGTGGAACTCGAAGGAGCCTTTGATAGTTTCAACACTCTCTGGGACATCTGAGTGCATTTTTGTTATATGGCTTTCCTTCATTTTGGCTTACTGGTGATTATGGTATTTCTAGAAAGCAAATTTCTGGGGTAGTTGGTGATTCTTGCTATTGTTTATTTTGGCGAAGGGGTTATAGACTACAAGGTACAGATATTAGAAGGCTTTAGGGCTGTTAACCGAACCAGCACTGATGCTAAGGAATGGACTCTTTGATGTATGTTAACTTAAAATAATTGATCAGCCAGTAGTTGTCAGGACTTTCTCTACTTTCCAACCCATTGTTGATTCTCTTACCCCTTTCATCTGTTCTTGTTGACTTTTTTTCATTTTTCAATGTAGTAGAGATACAGTGGAGGCTTACATAACCAACATCTACTTACTAGACTTACTGAATTTACTTCTGCTTTGCAGACTCACTGTAAAGGACAGTGACAGCTTCTACAGGAGACTGAGCACACCCTCAGTTCTGAGCATGCACTGCATACACATGTGCAGTACTGCTCCTGCCTGCTACCCAACGTGTTTATAGTGAGCTAGTTTCCTACCTCCTCCAACCCTGTGAATGCTGATTCTCTTCGTTATAAATTTGTAAAATAATGTTGTATGAAGCAGTAAACTATGAGTGGGCCAACAAAGAAAATTATTAGATATTGTCAAAATTTCAGTATGGGCAAGCTGGAAAAATTATCTTGAATTAAGTATGTGCAAGTGAACAGCAAAAAATAATATGAATCTAACAATTTCACATGTAGATTATTTTGCATGTACCTTTTAGCTTTAATTCTATTTTAATTAAAAAGAAATTATAAATATTTGTAAGTGTAAGTTCATACAAGGATGATAAAAATCTTAATCAGAGGGAAAAAAACATAAATGGTTTTAATCTTAAATCAGATGGTGGGTGAATATACTTGTGTTATAAGTTAAAACAACAATTTTACTGTTTGTATGTATATATATTTATATTTATTTTATTATTCTCTGATTTAACCTTTTCAATATATGTACCAACTTGTGGCCCCAGTTTTGCTGGATCAGAGAGCTTTGTTATAATTCCTAACGGGATTATTTTTATAGGAAAGCATTCTTACCTCCTGGGATCTTAGGAGATTTCTGTCACAGACCTTAATGCTAGAAAGTAGATTTTGAACTGTGTGACATACATAATAATTTTCTAGCCTTGTGCTACTTTTTCATAAATATCCTGTTAAAACTTTTTGCTGTTTGGATAATGAAAGACCTTTTGTTTGGTTTCAATTTTTGTGTTTCACTTGTAGTTAATGTCTGTAAAGTTATTTTGTTTATGGTTCTTCAGCAGTTGTGTTGTGAAATTTTAAAAATTTTATTCATTAAAGTGACTTTATTAAGCTTACCAGTTACTTACATGAAGACAGTACATTATTCATATTATTCTCTTATTAAGTTAGGTGTTTTCTTAGAGAAGTGTTCTATTTTATAATAGTCACATCTGGTCCCAAGTGTAACTGATTATAACATATATCAACATTCTCTGTCTCATGATCACAACTAAACTATTCATTTTATGTTCAAATTATATTATTTTAAGAAGCTGTCACTTGTGATAGACGTTTAAAGCAACTCCAATTTAATTTGTTGGTGTTTTCTTTCTTATGACACAGATAATACAATTGAATATCATTTTGCACTGCGGAGGTTACAAAAATGTAGTAAATTCTTAAAAGGTGTATAACACTGTTTTGCTTCTCCAGACAGTGATTCAAGTATGTCAATGGGAATTCATTGATTAGTTTTGAAGGTTTGTCTGGATTATTGTCAAGCTTTGAATCTATAGCTCTCTCCTTACATCCTTTCCTTCTTTTCCCTATTACCAGCTTGTATTCTTTACATTTTCATGTCCTTGTTTAACTCTTTTGTTACTAGAAGAATTTGAATATATGTTCAAGCTTGAATAAATTTTGAAAAAAGAAAAGGAAAATTTTGCTTTGTTGTTGCTTGGAAATTCCTTATGCGAAACTGTGAAAGTATTAATTTTGATTTTGACTGCCAGATACCCATCTTTTATAATGGGTTACTGAAAAAATGACTTACCTGCTTATAAATCATTGTCAAAAGTACCCCAAATGTCTTTAGAGAGTAGAGACCTGAAATTAAGGCCACATATTTTTCAGCAAGTACCAGTGACCTTCAGTAGTGATATCAGTGGGCAGTGTTACTGCCCAAGAACTGTGGATGTTAAGTGACTTTTGTCTTAAATCTTGAAGACTTATTATATACTCCCACTTCTTATTTCCTTTATTTTTTATTTTAACATGATAAAAGATGAGATATAACTTATATAAATTATTCACTATTTCAAATTATACACTTCAGTTTTTTAAAATATTTATTATGTTGTGCAGCCATCACTACTAATTCCAGAACATTTCTATAACTCTGAAGAGAAGCCTCATACCTGTTGGCAGTCAGTCCCAGTTTCTCTCTCCCTCCATTCCTTGGCAACCAATAATCTATTGTCTGTCTCCAAAGAATTCTCGATTCTGGATATCTTATATAAATGGAATCATATAAGATGTAGGCTTTTGTCTCAAGCTTCTTTCACTTACAATGTTTTCAAGGTTCATTCATTTTATTGCATGTAAGAATCCATTTTTAGGACTAAGTACTGTTTTGTTGTACAGCTATATCACATTTTGTTTATCCAGTTCTCAGCAAGTGGACATTTGGATTGTCTCTACTTTTTCCCTATTATGAATAATGCTTCTGTGAATTTTTATGTACAAAATTTTATGTGAACGTGTGCTTTTAATTCTCTTGGGTTGCCTTGCTTATTGACATTATTACCAACTTAAAATATTTTTCTGTGTTGGTCGTTTGCTTATTGCTCTAAGATCTTTCACCCACCCTTTTCTGCTTTTCTTTACACCATAGTCCCCAAGCTCCCTTGGCCTCTGCTTTTGTTGAGTTGGTTTAGTGGGAGACACTCGGGGAAGACTTGAGGGTGGGAGGAGGGAGAAGCCAGCGAATTCTCCCTGACTCTCTTGTGCATCATTCTGTCCAAAGTGAGGTTGATATGTATCTCACCGCAGGTATGTCTTGTAGTTCTTGTAGCTTTTATCTTTTTGAGCTAGCTTCTTCTAAGAACGCTTGCCCTGTTTGCAGCTTCTGCTAGATGGCTCTGTCTTCTGGTTTCCAGTAACACTGTATCTGCCTTAGGGATATAAATTGATTTGTATTATTGCCAATTCCTGGGTTGCTTAATTGTCCTCTATCTGAATTCTCAGTTCTTCTATTACCTGTGTGACAAGTTCCCATCTATCTAAAATTGTTAGAATGATTTCTACTCTGACCTCTCATCACTGGAGTAGTATTTCCCTTTTGTTAGGCCTGCCAAATACATCTTTCATATTGCATTTTAAAAGCACTAATGGGATAGTTTGCCTTGGTGATTCTGCTCCTGTGAAAGTATTTTCAGTATTTTTTTTAAAGTTAAGTATTTTTTTGTGGATTTTTAAGTGTTTTTAACAGTAAAGATATATGTATTATAGACTTTATTTTATTCAAAATTCTAGAAAACTCAGCAGTGAGAGACACTGCTATATTCTTTTCCTACATTAGAGCAAATTTATTATGCTTAATTTTAAACAGGGTTTTTGACGTTCTCTCTACTTAAGAACAATTTCATATTCATCATATTTTGTTAAGTCTAAAGTGATATTTCCCAGTCTCGAAGCAGAGTAACCTGGGTGTTAGTAAAAGGAAGATTCTAGGGTAAATAAGAAAAAGTCTCCTGACCTGGTCAGGTAGCTCCGGTGGTTGGAACGTTGTCCCAGACAGCAAAAGGTTGCGGGTTTGATCCTGGTCGGGACAAAACTAGGTTGCAGTTTCCATCCCCAGTCAGGGTGTGAACAGAGGCAACTAAGCAATGTTTCTCTCTCATGTCCATGTTTCTTTCTTTCTCTCTCTTCTCTCCCTTTCTCTCTCCCTTTCTCTCTCTCCTTCCTCTGTCTCTCCCTCCACTTTCCTGTCTCTTTAAAATCAATAAACATATCCTCATTCCTCCTGCATCACAGTCTTTAGGAGTGGAGTTTAATGATGCATTTTCCTATTTTCTGAACAGTATCATCTATGTGCTAGTGGCTGCTGTAGTATTATATATATATTTTATTTTCATCTCTCCCACCTCATCTTCCTGGGGAAAGTCACAGTCATAGTTTCCTTTCCTAGCACATAGTATGGAATGTGCAACTTCAACCAGTGATCTGTATTTTCTGTTTTTAGCAGAATCCTCTAGAAGGAAAGAAAATCATATGTCTCCTAGGAAAGAATCAGAAGGGCTCATCACTTACAGTGGAAGGTAGAGAACAATGACTAATTTAATTATGCCAGATTTCTGGGGTGGTAGACATTTGGTTCTACTCCCTGGCCAATTTATCTTTCTAGGTGTCTAGTGAAGGTTGAGACATTTTCAGATATGTAGGGATGTGGAAAGTTTATCTTGAAAGCTTTGTTTCTTTGAACGTTATGTATGGATGCTGGCAAAATGAGGAGAGAATCAAAAGAGAAGACATGGGATACAGGAACTAGCAGCTCAAGCTGCCAAGAGAGTAGAATGGAAAGAAATAATCAGGTTCTGCCCCAGGCAGAGAGAAGAAACAATTAGGAAGAGACTAAACAATTAGGAAGGTAGAGAAGAGGCCATGAAGAAGCTCTCTGTGAAGAGTTTCACTGGGAGGAAATGGCAGAATGGAGAAGGCATTGAGGAGCTGAGAAAATTTTGGTGTATGAGTAAAGGTTTTTTGTAGAAGGAAATAGTAAGGTTCAATTTAAATAGAGTGCTGGAGTCTCCTTTAGGTGGCTGTTAAAGATGGGATGTTCATGCCGCTCCCGCCCCCCTCCAAGTTCATATGTTGAAGCTCTAACCTCCAAACAGGATTCTGTTTGGAGGTGGGGTCTGTGGGAGGTAATTAGCCTTAAAGTCACGGGGAAGATGTGATGTGATTAATGTCTTTAACGAAGGGAAGGAAGACCAGAGTGCTGGACTTTGTCTCTGCTTGTGTTTCTGCCTTTGCTTCTCCCACGGATACAGCAAGAAGGTCAGCCTGCAAGTCAGGAGCTGCATTTTCTGGCACTTTGATCCTGGATCTCCCATCCTCCAGAACTATGAGTAATAAATGTCTGCTTTTTAGGTTACCCAGTCTATGGTATTTTGTTATGGTACCTTGGTAGTCTAATACAGTGGCGCGGAGTCAACTTGCACTGTTGACAAGTATCTGTAATCCTACTTTCCTGCTGGGTTCTATAATGAACAGTATTTACTCTGATGTAAATGAACAGTATGTGAACGAACAATAAATGAACAGTATTTCTTTTTTTTTTAAGATTTTATTTATTTATTTTTAGAGAGGAAGGGAGAGAGAAGGAGAGGGAGAGAAACATCAATGTGTGGTTACTTCTCATGTGCCCCCTATTTGGGACCTGGCCTGCAACCCAGGCATGTGCCCTGACTGGGAATTGAACCAGCAACCCCTTGCTTCATAGGTCAGCACTCAATCCACTGAACCACACCAGCCAGGCCCCATATTTCTATAATGTATGGATACATCACTAAATGCTTAGTGCTTACATTATTTTTGTAAAAATAATAAAGATTTTGGAAGATATTTCATAACTATAATCATGTAATTAAAATTACTAATATATAGGTGAATTATGTTTTTATTGTGATAAATGCATCTGATATACTTGACACTTGATGAAATAGATATACTGGGGAGATGTAATTTAGACATTGCTTTATGTATGGAAATGTGTTTGTTCAAACATGTTTATCCCTACATGGGGAAAATAGGTGGCAGGAGAGCTCCAAGGAAGAAGGTGAATGAACCATGCATGTGTAGACTGACAACTCCCTGTATTTGGTAGGAACTTGTTTGTTTATATTTGACCTGGGCTGTTCAAGTTACTTTATTCTTGTTGTCTCAGCTCAATGATAGGTGCACTTGTCTCCATGAATGAGAGTGTGTCACCTTCAGGTGGTGGTAACTTACAGACTTGCCTTTTTTGAAGAGTTTTTCCTGAGTGTCACAGAATTTTCACCTCTGTGTTAGGTGGGAGGTGGCAGGACACAGATGGCACACCCAGGGGTTTCCCTGGGGAGGGTTTAGTGAGGGGCTCTTACAGAAGGCTGGTGAGTGTTAAGGGAATTACCGCAACTGGGAGCTGTTGCCCCCCGTTGGTGTTGATATAAAAAAGGAGGGAATGGTTGGTTCTTAGAGCATAGTTAGGGCTGGGGTCCTAAAAGAGGCTCCAGGTATAGGCTCTGTGGTTAACAGAAAAAAGGTAGCCACTGCCAGAAGCAAGCATTTAAATTTGTAGCAATTTATCAGAGTTTGAAAATACTATTAAACAATGCATATATGATTACCAATACATCTAAAAACTCTGGGCAAGTAAAAATCACACTATTTCTTGCTTTTTGTTTTTCCTGGAGTTATAGAATACAATCTTGAAGTAAGGGGCTTACTTTGTTAATGTTGCAATATCCCCCAAATGTTTTAATTCACTAAGTATACAGTGTGGGTATATGGTGAAATTTTTTTTTTAAGTAGGTTTATTTCAGGGCTCTTTAGGGCCCTGTAAGTTAGAAGAGTATGTGGAAGACCTGGAGTTTAAATTCAATAGCTTCTCTTTTATTTCACCCTACTTCCCTTCCCTTAGGTAGCACTATTTATTGAGCACATTCTATGTGCCAGATACTGTCCCAGATGAGCAGAGATGGGGGACAAGTTGATACCATTTGCTGCAGCTCCAGTCTGTGATCAGGCCTGTGGCTCATGTCAATCCATTTGTCACTCATTCTTTTATTTTTGAAGGCTTACTAAGTCAGCAAAGGGGTTTTATCTTTTACTGGCTTACTTTCTCCTAAGACTTAACTCAGGTGAGTGGTGATAATGCCTTAGGTGCTTTTTAGCATTATCTCTTGGGATGGGTGAAGTCACAGAAATTCTGAGATGCAAAAGGAAGATAATAACCTTCTCATCTGGCAGTGAAAAGGGGTGATTTCTAAGCTTATGTAAGCTAAGGTGATCTGCCTAAGCTCATCTGGTAATAAAGTTAAATTGAAATTCTGATGTTATTTTGAGTATTTATGGCCATTTCCATGTACTTTTCAAATAAAAAATAAATGATTAAAGATACCATTTTTGATATTTTAAAAAGTAAAGAATTATATGATGATATTTGCCCAAGTATTTTTTAAAATCAACACAACACTTAGAATATAATTTAGTAATAATTTTAAAACAATATAATATTTCTTAATACTTTCTGAGGATTTTTTGCTTGCTTATTAACTTTGGCAATATTTTGTGTTTCTTTCTAAACCAAAAGCACTGAAATAAAATTTTTGAGGTATATTTCCAGAGAATCTATAATTGATTTAAATGATACATGAGACTTTTTTGTCAAAGTGAAGTGAGCTAGAAAAAAATCTCTTAGAATAGCTGTATTTAGATTTTAATGAAACTAGGCAGAAAGGAGACTAAAGTGAATTTCCTTTTTAGTCTTTTAAATGAAAAAATGCATCATTTGTCCTATATATCTTACTCATCATCAGTCATAGCAAAGCATTCATTCCCATGAGACAGATAATGGATTCAGAGAGCCGAGAGGAATGGAAGATTGTCATTCAGTGCAGATGAGTTTTAGTAATATTCTTATCATGAGAAATTGGGTTGCAGAACCTTAGGATTTGGAATTAAGTTGCTATAGATATATTTAATTAAAAATAGATTGCTTAACCTTTCTTTAAGTTAGAAATTGGTTTAAAATCTTAAATTTATAGTTAGTTTGTATTTAACTTGTATTCAGGACTTGCCTTTAATAGGAATTCTTTAAAAAGTTTAGCTCTAAAAAGGTACATTTTAATTGAACTATTACAGTGAACATATAAAGAAAGATTCTGAAAGGATTTTGTAACTTAGTATATTGGATCAAAGTACAGTTTACTTTTCTCCTCACAGAGAACGTAACCAAACTTATAAACCAAACTAAAATCTGAGAACAACAGGGGAAATCTGCTTTCTTAACTCTCTCAATGCCTCATCAACACAACTCCTTAATCATTATAAATTATATTTTCTAGTGTGTTAGGTGATAACCTGATGGGTTTGTTTCTCATTTGTAATAGTGTCCTGTGGATAGTACTTTTCTAAAAATTAAAGCGTGTGAAGAATTAAATTATCAAAGTAGAAGAGCAAATTTAGATGAGAATATATTTTATGTGCATGTATTGGCCAAATTTGCAACCTCTACTATTATATAATCGGTTTCAGGTTAATTCGAGGAAATCAAAGTGCTCCAAGCTCATTCTGTGATTTTATTTAATTGTGTATTCTTAGCCCAAAGCATTTTAAAAAGGTAAGTTGAATACAGAGGGATGTATGGTTAACTAATAATTTCTACCACATCCCCCAGCCATGGGACTGCATTCCCTCCTCTCAGGCCACAGGGGAGGTCCTTTGTCCACAGCAGACGCTGAGGTTTGTTTGAGCTGTGTTTGGGCCAGTTCTCCTGCTTCAGAAAAGCCAGGGGAGTAGAGACAGGACACAGGATTGATACCAGTTGCCGCAACTCTGGTCTGTGATCAGGCCTGTGGCTCCTGTCCATCAAGTTGTCACTCATCCTTTTTTCAAAGAGTAACTAAATCAGAAGAGGGGTTTTATTTTTTACTGGCTTATTTTCTTCTAGGATCTGCTCATATGAATAGTGATATTACAATATGTGCTTTATAGTTATATACATCTTAGGAATTAAAACTTTTTTTTATGTCTAGGTTGTATCGACTAGCACAAAAATGTCTTACACTAATTGTACATATTAAGTCAAAATAAACTCTTTTGTCAAATGTCTATTTATCATAACTTTCATTTCCTTCTTAAATGAAACACTTCTATAGGAAATGTTCCAATTTGTTTTTCCTCTTCTCCACAGGGTGAGTTAATTACGTACTGAATCTCTCATAAATATACCATCATTACTCAGAAGGTAATTGCAACATTATAGAGTGCAAATCTTTTCTCAGCGGAGATCAAGATTCATTCATTCTCAAAATCTTAGCATGGTCATGTTAGGCATACAGAAAATGGGGCTTTGTTGTTATTACAACAGATGGATTCTCTTCATCGGGGCTCTATTTTGTTTCTCTATTATCAACCATGTAGAAAGGGCCTGCTATCCACAGTGGTACTCAGCAGGTGAGATCAGGATAAACTGTGCACATGAGAGCCCTCAGCACAGCCTGACATCTTGCACATTCTCAACAGATATTCCTTAGCAAGCTCCTTTTTGCCTTTGTCCAGCATTTTCCCAAATTTAAGTGGAGAATATGAATGTTATTGTCTAGTTTGTCAAAATATGCCCTTTCTAGGCTACCTTTTGAAGTGTGGACTGACTCTTGGACTGTCTTGGTAGGATCTATCATTGGTGGTATTGTCCCAAATTGAAAATTTAACATTTTTTTCTATGGAGTAAATAAGTGTACCTGGTGAAGCCTGTTGTTAAGTTTCTCTAGGATAAAATATTTCTTTCTTTTGAAATATGTATTCATCTATTTTCCAAATATTTCAGTATTTTATTTACAAGCCACTGGAACAATATTTGCACAAAGTGCAAGATAAAGCCATGAACAGCTCACATTTTGTGATGTCAGATGAAAAAGAAGTGGTGAAAGCTTAGGAGAAGAAACCACATTAGGGAAATGAGAAGTGTCCTATCCTGACAGAGAAAGAGGAAAGAGTAAAGTACTTTTCAAGGAATGATTGATATACGTAATACAATATTATTATATATATTTAATATCTAAAATGTAGTGAACATTTTTTACTGTGCAATAAGAGTTTGCTGTGGACTATTTCACTAAATCTTCCCAATTGCCCAGTCAGGTAAATATTATTATTGTCCTCAATTTCCAGATGAGTTGAGACTTAGACTTTGGGGTTTGTACTTGCGAACCGTGCCAGAGCCAGGATTGCATTTGTTGAGGCATTCTGGTTCTCTGCTGTAAACACTGAACCGGAGAAGGGTGGAGCACTGTGAACTTGAAGGAAAGTGAGTTCCACTTGCAGCTTTTCTTTGCAGTGGTAGCAAGTGTTCCTTAACAGAGAGTTGTTTCTGTATTTTACAGACATGGGAATTTAAATTCAAGAAGTCATGTAACTTACTAAAAGTCATATATCTAGTAAGCAGAAATTGAAATGTTTAGCTACAGGTATTGTAGACATTTATTCCATTAAGGCTCTGCTTACCAATGTCATCCCAATTTCATACCCATGAATTACATGTAACTCCTGTTATGTACATCTGGAATTCATGTTTATGTCTCTGAAAGCTGACTATAGTTTTGAGATAATTTTATATCTAAAGTATAAGACATCAGTGTCAAGTGTGTGTGTGTTTAACACTGTGTACGTGTGATACAATAGATATATAAGTAATTAAATGGTTTACATTCTTTTGAGTTGTGAGATAGGACAATTCAAAGAAGTGGACTGACTTGAAAGAGAATATGAATATATATATATATATATATGTAATTTCTTTCATGTTTGTCTCTAGTTTTCTCTGTGAATTATAAGAATTTTTTTCTGCAAGGAAAGGAACATGTATATTTACCTCTCTGTGCATATACTAGAAGCTACTCAGCAGGAGTCATTTTTACTATCTGTGCTCTTCCTCTCCTCACTCCCTGCCTCTGTCTCTCTTTTACTTTTGTGGTTATCTTCAACAAGGCTCCATACACTAAGGCTAATGCTGGACACTGAACAGTAACAAAACACTTGTTGGCAGTATAGTTGAGTGTCTGAAGTTAGCCCAAAGTACCTGCTCTCTCACTTGCTTGGCTAGAAATGAGGACTTATCTGGAAATTGTGGTCCAGGGTGTCCTTCATTTGACAGACTTATGTAGCTCTTTCTCTGATGTAACAACCACAGATCTAACAGTTTCAAGGCTTGCTAACATACTGTTAACCTTTTCTATTAAGAAAACAAATCCACATGCAAAATTTGTTTCTTAAAGCATAAAATTCCAAAATAATAGCTATAATTGATTGTGCAAAAATACATTTAGTTAGGAGCCCAATATGTGCTATGCACATTTCTAATGTACATAGGTGCTGGATTGGGTCTATGTTATTTATATTCTGTATGTAAAAGCACACACAGGCAGAATCAGGAGTCAGACTAACATGGACTCAGACCTTGGCTGTGTCACTGAATAACTATGGAACTTTGGCTTGATTGCTTTCCCTCTTTGAGTCTGTTTCCTCATTCATCAAATGAAATTTGTGCTACTTTACAGGACTTTTGAGATATCAAAGTACATGTTGAATGTCAAGCTCTAAGGACACTCCATAACTGCTATTGCTGTCACCAATGTCAACATTTTTTGTTATTGTAATAACTTTTATTACCTATATCAGTATAAAATTTTCTATTTCTATATCATTAGTTTTGAGGCAGCCTCTGTTTAAACAACTTTTTTTTTTTCTCCTCAAGGGAGTAGATTGTATGATAGTTTGAGATTTCTTTATAGAACTCTTGCAGAGTCCAAGATAAATTCTGATATTATAAGCAACAGCTTGGTATGTTTATGCTGGTCATCACTCAAAAATTTACTGCTAATCTGGCTAATCTGGGTTCCAGAAGGAGATGATAGACATTTTTTCTCTGCTTAAGTCTATTTTTCCCCAGGCTCTAATGTGGTCACGTTGTTCTTCCTTTGCAAATCCTTGAAATATTTTATCATTTTCTCTTCAGAGAAGTCTTCAGCCATCCAACTGGGGCCTTTATTCTACCTATTGACCAAGCTATATTTTCAGCATTAAATTTTTATGTGTTTCCCTATGTGGTCTTTTTTTTTTACAACAACTCTGCTGGAACCGGATCTTAGTCGGGGCCAGTGACTTTCAACCATTGTGCCACTAAAATTTTTAATAAAAACATGTGCTACCTGACTATTTAGTTGGGGGCCCTGACCTTTTTTCCCTTAGATTATCAAATAAAAAAGTGACAACAGCCAACACAACAATAGCTGTCTGATGTGAATGTATCAAAATTATACCTGTTTTTTGTCAGATTGACAAAAAATACATATTTTTGTTGTGCCACAGAATTTTAGTAATTACTTTATGTGTGCCATGAGATGAAAAAGGTTGAAAATTGCTAGTCTAGGCAAAAGCTCAATAGAATGAACAGGTAAATGCTACTTGACCTTTAAAATGTTATTTTTTTAACAGCTTTATGAGGATATAATTTACATACTGTTCAACTTACCTATTTAAGGTGTAAAATTCCATAGTGCTTAGTATATTTGTATATTAAAAACAGAATTGTACAGCCATAACTGCAGTCAGTTTTAGAACATTTTCATCACCCTAAAAGCACCTTTGTGCCCTTTAGCTATCATCCTACAGTCTTTCCATCCCCAGCCCTAACCCTAGTTAAGCATTTGCCTACTTTCTGTTTCAATAATTTGCCTGTCCTTGATATGTCATATGAATGGGATCTCATATATGTAGTCTTTTGTGATTGACTTCTTTCACTTAGCATAGTGTTTTCAAGGTTCTATTTTGTAGCATGTATTGGCATTTCATTCCTTTTTATGGCCAGATAATATTCCATTGTATGGATATGCAACATTTTGTTTATTCATTTATTAGTTGATGGACATTTGCATTGTTTTACTCTTTTGACTATTATGGAAATGGCTGCTATGAACATTCATATACAAGTTTTTTTGTATGGACATATATGTTCATTTCTCTTGGGAATATACGAAGGAGGGGAATAGTTGTATCAAATGGTAATTTTATCTTTAGCTTTTGAGGCAATTCTAGACTGTTCCATTCTCACAGCAGTGTATGAGCTTTCCAATTTCTTTATATCCTCTCCAACAATTATTATCTATCTTTTTGACTGTTACCTTCCTAGTGAATGAAGTAGTATCTTATTCTGGTTTTGATTTGCATTTTCCTAATAACTAAATAGGTTGGAGCTTCTTTTCATGTGATTGACCATTTCTACATCTTTATGGATCAGATCCTTTGCTCATTTTAAAAATTCAACTGTCTTTTATTGTTGATTTATAAATGGATGTATTATGTATTCTAGGCTTAAGATAGATCTGCTATCAGATAAATGGATTTCGAACATTTCCTCTCATTCTGTGGGTTGTCTTTTGACTGTCTTGGTGGTATCCTTTGATGCCTAATTTGTTAAAAAATTTTGAAGAAGTTCAATGTATCTCTTTCTTTTGTTACTTGTTCTTGTGGTGCCATATTTAAGAACTGAGGTCATAATGATTTACCCTTTTTTTCCTAAGACTTATATAGTTTTAGTTCTTACAATTAAATCTTTATTTCATTTTGAGTTAGATTTTTATGGACAGTATCTGACTTACCAATGGTTTAACTTAGGGTTTTTCAGCTTTGTGATGCTGTGAAAGCAATATGCATTCAGTAGAAACTGAATTTCGAATTTTGAATTTTGATCTTCTCCCAAGCAGCAGTGGGTGGTAAGGTACTCTCCTGTGATCCTGGACATTGGCAGCGGTGAGCCACGGCTGCCAGTCAGCCAGCAACACGGGGGATAACAGTTGCTGCTGTGAGTGTACTGTGTTGCCAGCATTTTTTGAGTATTGTGTTTTGTATTCAATAAATTGCATAAAATATTCAATACATTATTTTAAAATGACTGTGTATTAGATGATTTTGCCCAACTGTAGGTTCATATATCTGTTCTGAGCATGTTTAAGGTAGGCAAGGCTAAGCTATGATGATCAAGTGGGTTAGGGGTATTGAATGCATTTTTGACTTGCAATATTTTCAGCTTACAATGAACTTATTAAGATGCACCCCAATTGTAAGTTGAGAAACATCTGTATGTGTTCTAAAGTAAGGGTCCATATTTATTCTTTTGTATGTGGAGATCCAGTTGTCTTACTAATCACTAAAAAGATATCTTTTCCCCATTTGAGTAATCTTGGTCACCCTTGTTGAAAATCAGTTGTCCAGGGTTTATTTCTGTTGCATTGCTAGCCATGTTAGAAAATACTGTTTTACTTCTATAAGGGGCTATCAGGTTTGGGGGGAGACTTATATAATTGTTTTCCTGATTACTATAGGTATCTCCCATGCCCCCACACCAGGGACTGGTTCAGGTGGAACATTTTAAGGTTAAAGATTGTGTTTTAGGATATAGAGAGTCAGACTTTAAGTTCGTAAAGTCAAGTAAAATTTATGACTTCCTGGGAAGTCATAAATGCATTAAATTGCAATCAATAGTAATGCAGCGTATAACAGAGAACTGGAGTTTGTACTTGAAGAGAGCCCTCTACTTAGCCCCACATGTTTGCTGACATCAAGGGATATAGTTCAATGTACCTGCAGTTAGGACATTACTGAGGGACATTTCTTGGCCCACAGGATACATTGCTTCCTCTGCTATTGACCACATTGCATTAGTACCTTTCTCCCATTCTTCCCCCCATCCTGTTATGTTGTATTCTGTGTTCTTTCTAACCAAATAATATACCTCTTTTCAGCTATAACCATTAACTTTCCTCTGCTTTCTAATAACTGAAAAATTATAAAATAAAAGAATGGTCAAATCCCGACCAACAAGAAACTCGGGTAAAATTGCATAGATATCAATAATATAAGTCACAGCAAAGATAAATACTATTACTCCTAGGTCTCAAATAAGGCTTATTTGGGGGCTAAGTATAGATTGCAAGAATTGTTACAAATTGGATAAATTTTTAGATCCAATTGTTGTGATAGAGTTTAGTATACTCCTCTAATGGATCAAGTGAACTTAAAATAATTGGAGAATTTGGAACAAATGAAATTACATATTTTCAAGGATCTGTGGACTATCGACAAATATAGGTCATGTATTGCAACACTTCATAGGACCGAATTTTGAGTGATGGGCTCTGACATGGGAGGTAAGAGGTGAGGAGGGGGTCTAACTGGGGAGGGGGAAGTCCAGTAGAGCAGCTCTGCATTTGCATGTTTTGTATCATTTCTGTGCTGGATTTTTCCATGAAATCTATTTTGAAATAATTGGAAGGTTTATATTGTTAAAAATAAGTGCATGGCTAAATAAATAACTGGATCAATTGCCACTATATTAGGCCTTAAAGTATATTATTAAATGCATTTCAATAAAACTAGAAATAAATGGAAAAAGTTTAAGAGAAAATATAATACCTACCACCACATCTTTCCCAAATAACAAAAAGGATTAAAGAGAATAATGAAAAGTTAAAATTATAACCTGTTTTGAAAAGAAGTGAAAACACTGTGTATCAAAAGGTATCTAGGAAAATACAGACAACTTTTCTCACGCCATTCTGCATCTGATCTATAGAACACAGAAAGTGATTTGAATGCACATTTTGTTAATTCTTCCATGTATTGTACATATGAGTACTATGCTAGATTCATTGAACAGAAGTTAATTTATTGTATACCATGGGTCCTTAAGGCATTAGGACTTAATTCTCTTTTTTTTCACATTTTTTATTGTTGTTTATAATTCTGTTAGTGAACTCTGGTTGAGCAAGGAAAGCATGCCTTGTTATTAAAATAATAATCCCCAGTGTTAATGAAGATATGGGTAGTTGAGCACTCTTACATGCTGCTGGTGGGGGTATGAACTCAAACTGGCTATACAGAAAGTAGTTTGTTAACCGTTATTTAGAACCATAAGTTAATTAAAATCTTATATGCTTTACCTGATAAAGATCATTTTTAAAATGATAACAGGGACAGAGATTTACACAAGTATTTGTGCACAGAAACTCATAACAGTTTTTCAATTTTTATTGTGGAAATATCTTAGTATATGGTCAAATAGAGACAAGCTTTGTTTTTGTCTATTTGGGCTGCTATAACAGAATATTGTGCACTGGGGGGCTTACAAACAACAGAAATGTATTTCTCACAGCTCTAGAGGCTGAGAAGTCTAAAATTTAGGTGCCAGCAGAGCTGGTGTCTGAAGAGAACCCTTGTCCTGGTCCACAGATGGCATTCTTTTCTCTATGTCTTCACTTGGTAGAAGGGAACAGGAATTTCTTTGGGGTATCTCTTATCAGAGTACTAGCACCATTCATGAGGGTTCTACCCTCATTACCTACACTCAAAGGCCCCGCCTGCAAATATCACCACATAGGTTCATTTCAATTTATTTTTGTCTTAAAGAAATTTTTAAATTATTTTTGCTCCTTTTTGACTTACTAAATTTTATAATTTTATGAAGTTTACCTGGTTCTATGGTGATATAAAACAAGTTATAATCCTACAGAATTACAAATCTGTATTCTTTCTCCCTATGTACATACTAATTTTTTTTCATTCTTTCTTCCTATGTACATACTAATTTTTTTTCATTCTTGGCTATATTTTCATGCTTTTTGAAACACAAGCAACTACATATATTAATTCATTATTTCATTTTTTTCGTAAAAGTATCATAATATAAATACTAATCCTGTAATAAACACGGTTAATTATACTTACATTTGCCATACTTTTTTTGACTACAGAGCCCTTTTCTTCTATGCATAGCTATGAGAACATTTTAGTAAGTGAAGCTCTAAGTTATTTGACCTGTTCCTTAATTTCCACAAAGCTACATACCATAAGACTGAGCACTGTTGTTGTTTAACAGCAAGATATTAGTATCCCATTGATTGTGAACTTAGTGGCACTCTGATGTACTATAGATTGTTCTTGAAAAGCACAGCCAACCTAAACTAACATATGTTGGAAACAGTTTTCCCTAGGAAATAATGCTTGTGGTCTTACAATCATTTCCAGTGTACCAGCTGCCATTAGAAGTTAAGGAAAGGTGATTCTCAAGTACAAGTACTCCACTGAGGAGAATATTTATTGGGAGGGGAAAAAACACTGGGGTGTATACTGTGTTTAGAAGGATTACTGTCTTACAGGCCCAAATGCTATGTGGTCCTCACATAATTCTGGGTAAGGGCAGTGCCACAGGAAGTTTTCTAATCCTGGACCTCATGACTTCTTGGTAATAAAATAAATGGTTTCTTGAGATGAGAGAAGTCCCCAAACTTCCGTCTTGGCAAGCCAAGTTTGCATTATAAATCTATATAAACTCTGAATGATATGAAGCTTGAAATAATTAAATAATATTGTGTGATAAGGAGGAGTGTTTACTTGCTTTTAGGAGGTGTTATTCCAGATATTTAACAATGTTATGGCATGAGGCGCATCCCCTCAGACAGAAGTAACTGGAATCTGCAATATGGGCTAGTGACTGGTCTTATTAACCCCGCCTGCTGCATTTACCAAGGATCTCACCTCCCTGCTGGGTGAGGCCTGTCAGAGGCAGGGATTGGCCTAAGTGTAAACTGTGTTCTCCAGCACATTGGAATATGAATCAAAGGTGTAAGGCTTTGCATAGTAAGTTGGAACCATTTTAATCATGTATATGGAAAATGTATATTAAACTTAAAAACTCTACAGAAATGAGATTGCTAAGTGCTGATGAAGAGAATAACTTTACTGAGTGCTTAATGTAGGTCTTGCTCAGTGCATCAGTGAGTTAAAAAGTTTGGGAATATTTGAAGGAAGTTGACATTTAAGAATTTTATGTGAGGATTATTACATTAGAAAAATAAAGGTTGCTGGGTTTCAGATAAATGCGGAGTTTGTGGGCCTGATGCAGTGACGTTAGTTAGTTAGCATTTGACCTCCTGTGCTGAATGTATTTTTGCAGTTCATATTAAACTATGCATCATATATTGTTTCTTTTTCATATTTTGACTTAAATTTGACTGCTGATTTTAAGTCTGTGTCTAAAGAGAATCTTTTGCATTATCAAATATGATGATGGAGTTCAAACTGTTCATAGTAAAATGCCTACACATTTTTTGCCATACAAATATGTTAGGTTATCCTAACTTCATAAATATCAAATATCTTAGAAAATGTTATAATAATTTTTACAAGCAGGAAATATGATCCTAAAGTTCAAGGTAGAATAATAAACATACATTGTTTTTGAGGGGTACCTAACTCTTGAACTTAGAAATGTCTGTTATATGAAATGAGGCATAGATAGGAAGATAAATTAATAGGTTAACATTTTTTTTATTACCTTATTTTGTAAGAGAACCTTTTTTTTAAATTTTATTTATTTATTTTTAGAGAGGGAAGGGAGGGAGAAAGAGAGAGAGAGAAACATCAATGTGCGGTTGCTGGGGGCCATGGCCTGCAACCCAGGCATGTGCCCTGACTGGGAATCGAACCTACGATGCTTTGGTTCGCAGCCCTCACTCAATCACTGAGCTATGCCAGCCAGGGCTACATTAACATTTTAAAGTTTTAAATAATTACTTCTTTTTAGGTAAAAAGCCTTCATATTTTTATTCACTTTTTGATCAGTGGCCCATGAATTTTAAACAAATAATATCTTGGTGAGAATATTCTAGAAAGTATTGTCCACAGACATTAATAACAGTATATTGAGTAATGGTCTTAATACGGGGTGAGCAAATGTAGGTTTACAACTGTTCATATGGAAAGACATGCAGGTTATGATTACTATAGTAGCTTCATTAACTCAAAAGAATGTCAAAATGCAACTGTAAACCTACTTTTTCTCACCCCTGTGTGTTTTCTTTTCATGTTCAAATTGTCAATTTTTGTTAATACATTGATACATTTTGTTAATACATTCCCTCACATTAATACATTTAGGTTTCTTAATGTCTCAGATCTTTTCTGTAGTCTTTATCACAATGGTAATCTTTTGGGCTTTACAACACTATTCATTCACAAATCATAAATTTTAAATTTTATGTGAATATTATTTGCCTTAAAGAATTATTCATAATATTTTCTACTTTAGAATTCTGTTGACTTACTGATTTAGAGTAGTATTTACTGGTCCGTAAGTCCCCTTTAACCTAGAAAATTACACACAAAGCTATGAGCTGAGAACACCTGAGTACAATGATTGAACCAGGCAGTTATTTCTCAAGTGTGGTCCCTAAGCCAGTAGCATTAACATAGTTGGGAGCTTGTTAGATGCAAGTTATTATGCCACACCACAGATGACTGCATCAAAAACTCTTAGGGTGGACTATAGCAATCAATCGTTTTAATTAGCTCAGGTGATTCTGGTGTGCGCCAAAGTTTGAGAACCACTGAGTTACAGGACTCTCAGTGTGTAGTTCTGTGCTTGATTGAGAAGCAAATAATTGGCACATGTAGTGATGAGATTTTTGGTCATCTCTTGAGGCCTGCATAGGCATACAAATCATTTGCATTAACTATTTAATTAAAATGATTTCTATCTTATATAGTTGGGATATAAATCAGACAAGATTAAAATGCAAGAATTTGAATAACCTTGTTCTAAAATTATGTTCTTTAGATATATTCTGATATAGTTTAGAATTGTTTATATTTTTAATGTTGTTATTATAATTATTACTTTATTTTCAGTTATATTTAGGAATAAAATCTTATGACTTATTTTGTAGGACATAAATTTCCTTAAAATTTCTTTCAACTGTTATTATTTGTCTTCTATGCTTTCCTAAATCAAATTTTATTTAAAAACAAAACTTCGACTTTACTATTTTTATACCAATCATTTAATGTTTAATTTTGGTTTATTTTTAATTATGTGCTTATTTACTTCCACAACTGACTCCTAAAATCATACCTAGATACACTTTAATAATATAAATCCTTCTTTCTTAACTGTTAAATTTAATTTTATAAGACAGGACCAAATCCTATGTTTTTTTTTTTCCTGGTAATTTTATTTTTGGGCCTTTTCTCCTATGGAGAAAAACTCATCTTCTTAATAACAATTTTGGAAAAAACTTTTTAGGGGGAAACTGTTTTTATTGGAAAAATCATATGCCTGCAGCATGGTAGAAGTAGACTGAGGTACACATTTCAAATGGGAAGAACTAACAATAATGAAGGAGAGTGAGGAAAATTTAGGGATTAAAAAGGCTAGAGAAAGAGTCCAGGAGATGAAAGGCTTTGGTGGTGATACAGCTAAAGGGAGATCACATGGACAGAGAATTGTCCAGCATAAAAATCTGAATTTGTGTCATGCATATATGCCTTAAAAACCTTCCTCTCTTTCTCCCATATGAAATCTTTAGCATATTTTATATTACTCTAGATGGCTGGTAAAATGGATTTTCTTTTGGGACATACTCTTGTGTGTGAAAATATTCTAAATTTTGCTTTTAAGGTTGGCGTTTGGCAAGAAAAATGTACTCATAGTGAAAGTCAACAGCTGAGTTTCCATGAGGAGGAGGAATGATAATCAAATGAACTCTTAAGGACAATAGAAAATTTTTTTTCACAATGTAGAATTATAAATAACATATGCATTAGGAGATTTAGGTTTCTAAGATATTATAAAAATAAAATGGATTCAGTAAAAGTATTTTTCTTTATACAAATACTAATACTTGTTTAAATAGATTTTAAAACTCAAATGACTACAAAGTAAAAAACCTAGTTCAACTGCTACTCAAAAAATTATTCAGAACGCATTTATTTTTACATTGCTGAAAACAGCTTTTAAATAAATCTACATATATAAACTTCACATATAATTGAGGTTTCACTTTCAAAGTAAGATCTTATTTACTACTGAATTTTTAGTGTATCCTGTATTATAAATTTTACCATTAATTTGATGTACTGTTCCTTAATTTAACTTTTTTGAGCTATGACTATTTTTCTGAATACTAGGTCTGAGTTTAGCTTTGAGCAGGGTCTGCATTAAGCACTCAGTACACATTTAATGAGTGAATGAATGAACAAATGAACTGTAGCCTTTATTTTCATATCTAACTAACCAGGAAATGATCTGCTATTTGTCTTGTTGTCTTAAGTGATTAGCTTAAAAAGAAATTTCGTACATTTGTAAAGTGTGTCAGGACTCAGATATTCGTAGTAAAAGATTTTGTTCTCTCTAATTATGTCCTAAATTTTTTGCTTTGGCAAAGGAATGTTACACAATGAATAGTTAAGATATATTTGAGGTCTTAAGGGCAGGAGAGTGTAGTAACACATAGCCTGGTGAGCTACTCCTGAAGATAGATTGCCTTTAGACATTTTCAGGTTGTCTTTGTGATGGGATACCGAGAAATGTTTAAAGATTTTATTTATTTACTTTTAGAAAGAGGGGAAGACAAGGAGAAAGAGAAGGAGAGAAACATTGATAGGTTTTCTCCCACATATACCCTGTGCTGAGACTGAGCCTACAACCCAGACATGTGTCCTGGCTGGAAATCAAACAGGTGACTTTTTGCTTTATGGGATGTCACCCAGCCAACTGGGCCACAATGGTCAGGGCTGGATAAATATTTAGAAGGACCTTTATTTAAAAGTTGTTTCTTACCCACATCTCCAGCCACAGTGTTCACACTGGTAGAGAGGGAAGATCATTAGAGCCCATGATGTGAAAGAGTTGGTGTTTAGAGGAGGAAATCATGCCACTAAACAAGCTGTTTTATAATTTTATTATCTATTCCATTAAAAATTGAAAGTTATACCGCTACAGTGTATAATATCACAGGGCTGTTTAATTTATTTTAAAACTATGAGGTGTATCAGGCATAAACAAATAAGGAAAAGGGTGAATCTTACCAAACATACCAAGAAGACTAACACCTCTTCTCAAACTGAAGAGAAAGGAAGGCTCCCAAACTCATTTTATGAGGCCAACATTATCCTAATTCCAAAACCAGTTAAAGACACTGCAAAGAAAGAAAATTATAGGCTGGTATACCTGATGAAAATAGACACTAAAATCCTCTATAAAATATTAGCAAACCGAACACAGCAATGCAATAAAAAGATCATACACCATGATTAATTGGGGTTTATTTTGGGAATACAAGTTTGGTACAATATTTGCAAATCAGTAAATGTTATATACCACATAAACAAAATGAAGGGTAAAAACCACATGATATTAGCAATAGATGCAGAAAAAGCATTTGAAAAAATCCAGCATCAATTTATGATAAAAACTCTTAGCAAAGTGTGATTAGAGGGAACATAGCTAAACATAATAAAGGCCATATATGACAAACCCACTGCCAGCAACCTACTCAATAGGTAAAAAATATAAATGCCCCCCTTAAGATCAGAAACAAGATAGGGGTATCCACTCTTACTTCTCTTATTCAACACAGTACTGGAAGTCCTAGCCACAGCAATCAGACAAGAAGAAAAAAATAAAAGTCATCTAGATTGGAAAGGAAGAAAGTAAAATTGTTGTTATTTCCTGATGACATGACACTATTCATAGAGAACCCAAAAGATTCCATCAAGAAACTACTAGAACTGATAAATGAATTGAGCAAAGTAGCAGGATACAAAATTAGTGTCTAGAAATCAGTTGCATTTTTATATACCAGTAATGAACTAACAGAAAGGAAAATTAAGAAACAATCCCATTCATAATTGCTACAAAAGGAATAAAATACCCAGGGAAAGCCTACCAAGGATGTAAAAAGACCTGTTTCAGAAAATTATAAGACGCTGAAGAGAGAAATTGAAGAAGATACAAATAATTGGAAGCACATACCTTCATGGATAGGAAAAATTAACATCATAAAATGTCCATACTACCCAAAGCAGTCTATAGGTTCAACACAGTTCTTACAATTGTATAGAACTAGAACAAATATTTCAAAAATTTATATGGAACTATGAAAAGTCCTGTGTAGCAGCAGTGATCCTGAGAAATAAAAACAAAGTTGGAGGAATCTTGCTGCCTAATATCAAACTATACTATAAGGCCATAGTAATCAAAACAGTATAAACTACTGGCATGAAAACAGACACATAGATTAATAGAACAGAATAGAAGGCCCAGAAATAAATCCACCCCTTTATAGTCAATTAATATTCGACAAAGGAAGCAAACACATACAATGGGTTAAAGATAGTTTATTCAATAAATGGTGTTGGGAAAATTGGATAGATACATGCAGAAAAATGAAACTAGACCACCTTCTTACACCTCACAGAATAATAAATTCAAAATAGATCGAAGACTTGTTAGACCCCAAACCATAAAAATAATAGAAGAAAACATAGGTAGCAAAATCTCATACATTGCTCATAGCAATATATGAGATATTGGATATTTTATTTTATTGGATATTATCTCCCCAAAAGAAAAAAGTAAACAAGTGGGACTACATCAAACTAAAAGTTTTTCACACTGTACTTGAACAATGATTAAAATAGAATTTTTAAAAAAAGTTTTTTCACAGTAAAGGAAATCATCACACAAAATAAAAGATGACCCACAGGATGGGAGAGCATATTTGCTGATACATCCAATAAGAGGTTGATATCCAAAGTTTATGAAGAACTTACAAAACTCAACACCAGAAAAAACAAGCCAATTAAAAAATGGGCTTTGGACCTGAATAGACACTTCTCCAAAGAGGACATACAGATGTCCAATAGACATATGAAAAGATACTCAAGGTCACTAATCATAAGAGAAATGCAAATTAAAACCACAGTGAGATATCTCACACCTGTCAGAATGGCTATTATCAAAAAATCAAAAACCACCAAGTACTGGCAAGAAAGGTGAACCTTTTTGCACTGTTGGTGGGAACACAGATTGTTGCAGCTACTGTGGAAACTGGTATGGATTTTCCTCAAAAAAATAGGGATTGATCTGCCTTTTGACCCAGTGATCCTACTTCTGGGAATATATACAAAGGAACAAAAACACTAATTCATAAGAACATAAGCACTCCTATGTTCATTGCAGCATTATTTACAATTGCCAAGATGTGGAAGCAGCCCAAGTGTTCATCAGTAGATGAGTGGGTAAAACAATTATAAGACATTTACCCAATGGAATACAACTCTGCCATAAAAAAATTAAAAAAAAATACCCTGTGGGGCAGTTTGGATGGACCTGGAGGACATTATACTACTAGAAATAAGCCAGTCAGAGGAAAACAAATGTCATGTGATTTCACTCATATGTGAAATCTAATGAACAAACTGAACTAACAAGGAAAATTGGACAGACGTAGATGGAGAACAGGATGACAGCTGGGGAGGTGGGGAGTTTAACAGGTGGGGAGACTGAACAACAATGAAAAAGGACTCATGGTAATGGACAATAGTATGGTGATTGCTGGGGGGAGAGGAGTACAAGGGAACTAAATGGTAATAGAAAAAAGACATAATAAAATAAAAAATTTATAACTTCCCCCAAAAAATAAGTGAACTGGGAAAAATATAATAGATATGTCGGTGTACATTATCTATCTTAAGAAATAAAATGTTACAGATATTATTAAAACATACTGTGTTCCCTTTCCTTTATTCTGTAGAGCTCACTATAGAATTTGATGTTTAACATTCTCATTTCTCTGAATATTTTTATAAATACGTATGCCTCTGTAGTGTTGTATATGCTAAAGTGCATGTTACTTGAACTTTATGTATATGGTATTCTTCCATAATCTTTTAAAATTAACTTTTATGTTTTGGTTATTTGTATATATTGATATATTGTTTTCTTTTTAAGATTTTATTTATTTATTTATTTATTTATTTATTCATTTATTTTTTAAAAAAATTTGCCATATCTTTTTTTTAAGATTTTATTTATTTATTTTTTAGAGAGGGAAGGGAGGGAGATAAAGAGAGAGAGACATCAATGTGCAGTTGCTAGGGGTCATGGCCTGCAACCCAGACATGTGCCCTGACTGGGAATCGAACCTGCGACACTTTGGTTTGCAGCCCGTGCTCAATCCACTGAGCTACGCCAGCCAGGGCTAGATTTTATTTATTTTTATATACAGGGGAAGGGAGGAAGAAAGAGAGAGGGAAACATCAATGTGTGGTTGCTTCTTGTGCACCCACTTCTGGGGACCTGCACTGCAACCCAGGCTTGTGCCCTAACTGGGAATCCAGCCGGTGACCCTTTAGTGCACAGGCTGGTGATCAATCCACAGCCACACCAGCCAGGGCTATGTATTGTTTCTAATCCATTCAGTTTATACGGTTGTACAGCTTCCTGTTCAGTTATTTGCAGTGTTTTTACCCATTTTGTGGCTGATTTAAATTCTGATAGCCTACTTTTTTGTTGTTGTAAAATTTATTCAGTATACACTTGTGAATGCTTTCTTGTATATATTTGTGAGAATTTCTCTTGACTGTTACCTAGTAGAATTTGTTGTGCCCTAGAAGTAATGTTATCTTCAACTTTGCTACATGATGCCAAGTTGCTTTCCCAGTTTATACCCTCAGTTGCAATGTTATTTTATATCCCTGCTGACTACTTGATATTTTCAAACTTTTAAGTTTGCTAATACAATAGGTGGGAAATGGCATCACATTATTGTAATTTGTGTTCCCTTAATTACTACTGAGCTTGAGAATCATTACATATGTTTATTGGCCATTCATTTAAGCTCCTCTGAATAGCTTTGCTCATTTTTCTATTGTTTTATTTTCTCATTGACGTATAGATGTATAGATATTTTGGCTTCTTTCTCTTCCTTGGTTTATTCACTACAAATTTATTTCCCCAGATGGTAGCTTATCTTGTGATTCTGTTTATATATTCATCCATCTCTATGAAGTAAAGTTTATATTATAGTAGTGAAATGTATTAGACCTTTCCTTAATGTTCTGTGGGTTTTTAAAAATCTCATTTAAAAAACACTCTTAAACCCAGGATTACAAATATATTTCCCAATATTTTCATTTGAATATTGTATTTTATATTTTTGCCTATCATATTTAAATATTCTTATGTTACATTGAATCTTTTGCATGTTGTTAGGTAGAGAGTCATTGGTGTATCTCTAAGTATTAACCAGCACCGCTTAATAAATGTGTGTCCTTTACTCACTAATTTTTATGCCATAGTATATGTTTCCATTTGTGTGTAAGTCTGCTGTAATCCTTTTGACTTTCTTCCAAGATCTTCAAGCTACCTTCCCTGTGCCCCCTATAGTTTATCATCTACCTTCCTTGCTTGAGGCATTTCTTTAGATTTTAACTCAGTTCTGTCACCTGCTTGTGAATTTGGGTAAATGTAATAGAATTTTAATTATTTTTCATCTTTTTTTCCACCATGACATGTATCTTAGCTCATTGCTTAGAATGCATTTCTATTCTTTTCATTTTATCTCCATGGTGTTTGTTAAAAATATGCCCCCATTTTCTTTTACCTTCTGTTTATTAAGAGAAGTATTAAAGTTGAAAGTACAATTAAGAATGTAATTCTTAATATTAAGATGCAGAAGGCAAATTTTCAAATACATGTCTTAAAAATAACATAAGAATGACCTACTTTTTCTGAATGGCTGTAGAGTATTTTGATGAACACCTTGTAAGACTTAATAATCTTTAGTCAGTTTGATTCAGCACAAGTAGGAAGCATATTATGCTTTGCTTGAAGTTCATTAAATAGTAGTTTGATCATGTTATTGTTAACTGTTATTCTTTAATTTTTTAGATGATTGGAATCCATTTGCATACCCATACAAGAAATTGGATTATGGAAAATGGGAATTGTATATTCCACCAAAGAAGAATAAATCTCTACTAATACCTCATGGATCCAAATTAAAGGTACTTTTTTCCTTCCTGTTTTTATTTGAATGTATTTATTTTTAATCTGTTATGCAAAGCACGATTTAAAATATGAGGATGTAAATTGATGCATTATAATTGTGGACAAAACAGTTTAAATGTTCAAATGGAGGAAATTTAGGAGATGGTATCCACAAATTAGAATGTGTTAGATTAGAACTATTTTGTTGGAAAGATACCAAACTTAGTTGTATTATCAACTTTGGAAATTTTATGTAAAGAGTTACTGAGTAATTATAAAAATCATAGTTTAGAAAACAGAAAGTTTAACAGAAAAATAAAAACTCTTTAAATTGGCCATAGGGACAAGTTTTACCTGTAAGGAAATTTTTGATAAAATTGATTTTGCGATGAGCCACGTGAATGTGGGAGGTGACACGGTTTTGGAAATGCATACATTTGGGTCACACTTTTTCTGTTTTCTCCCCTTTCTGGTCTTTGATGGGGGTTCTTGTTTCTCCTGTCCTTCTGTGGGAGGACACCGGGATTGGCTTGTCAAGCGGCAGGCTAAGCATCCCCTGCACTCCCTCTGCCTTAGCTGGCCATAGGGTCTGTGTTCGTGGATTGCTGAGTCTGCAAGGCCTCTCTTGTCTCCCCAAAGGAGGCTCAAGGGATGTTGGGTCCCAAAGTCTGGATTACAGATTTAAGGTGTTTGATTATATAACAATCTGTCTAAATCCTTTAACATTTACTTGATTTTGTTCATATAATTATATAATATTTCCATGTCCCTTGTTTCTCTTTCCCTTCTTTAGTTATTTAATAGCATTCATAGCATTTATCATGATAAGTCCTGTGACTGAATTATTATTTTTATGGGTATTTTTTATTTAACAACATTAACTCAGAGTTAATTAAAGTATATTTAAAATCAACATGATTGCATGTTTGTTTTGCAGGGGCTTTTGTCCTCCCAAATAATAAAATTATAAGTGTATCTGAAAATTACAAAAATATTGCCACATATAATATAGTTACCAGAAGAGCATATTGCCTAGAATAAAGAGACATTTTAACATGGGACGGCAGCTGAGGTTCTTTTTAATCTGTAGTGAAAAGGAGAAAAAGTAGCTACAGTTTACAATAAGAGGGATTTAAATTTAATATAAATAATCCCTTTTCCAAGTCTGGATAAACTCCACAAGAGAAGGGGCCTTTGCAGTTTTGTTTGCTAATTCTGTATATTTTCAATTCTTAGAGCAGTGCCTGGCACAGAGTAGGCACACAAGAAATATTTATTAACTGTTAAAGCATTTTTAGGCCTATCTATTCAGGAATAAACCAAATAGCTTGCTTTTTCTATGGTTTATTAAGCCTGATTGTATGGAAACAGTGAGGCAAGGTAACTGTTATAGTACTACTGATTCATTGTCATTTTAGGTCTCAAGGCCATTTTTTTTTTATAAAGAACTAAACTAATTTTTTAAAGTGCTGAGAATGTTTTTCTACCTTCTTTAAATTACAAAATTTAGTGAACTCTAACACCATTACTACTTTTTGCATTAAATAGTGACTGAAATAATTTTGGTGTTTTTTTATACATGGGGAATAGTAATTACTAGGAAGGAATGATTATTGATATATAAATACATTGGGAATAATGGTAGGCATTTGCCTCTCCTATCTGACTACAGATCTTTTATATTTTTCCTGTAGTCTGAATGTTTGTGTCCCTCTTCCCCAGTTTTTTTGTTTGTTTGTATGTTTGTTTTGTTTTGTTCAAATCCTAAAGCGTAATATGATAGTACTAGTAGCTGGGACCCTGAGACTGAAGCCCTTGTGAATGGGTTTTCACAAAACCCCAAAAGGGCCCAAACCTCACAAAAGAGCCTTCAGAGAGATCTGTAACCCTTTTCCCACTATGTGAAGATCCACTAAGGAGTCCATCACCCAGGAGAGGGCCCACACCCAGCCATACTGGAACCCCAGTCTCAGACTTCTGTCTCCCAGAACTCTGAGAAATCATTTTCTGTTTACATAAGCACCCAGTTTGTGCTATTTTGTTTGCAGCTCAGACTAATATGTTTCCTATACTATGCTATGTACTATGTCAAAAATTTTACTACATGAAATGAAATAATATAATAATAAATGTGGCTTTTAAATTTTCTCTTGGCTTTAAAAATCTATGTTTAAGGACTAATAAATGTTAAACAAGGATGAAGAACTGTTATATAATCTATCTTCATTATTATTCTCTGAAAACTTCAGTGAAAATAATTAACTGGAAATTTAGGCCCAAAATATTATTTGTAGCATTTAGATGTTTCAAATGTTTATGAAACATTTAGATGCTATTATAATGTTAATAAGATAATATTTTTTATTTATGGGAAATGATGCATCATACCTTTTCTTTGGGGTAGAGGTTAAATTCTTTATAAAATTCTACTAACTTGAGGTTTTTGCCCTTTCTTTTTTCTTTTGGTTTATTTTTTTTGGTTTTGCCCTTTCAATATGAAGTTGTCCCCAGATAGACTATCTTGTAATTAAAAATCTTGTTTTAAATTGAACTTGACAATTTATTTCAGTTGACTAAGGATTGACCTTTGTAATTCACTTAAGGATGTTTCTCATAAGAATTATCTGGTAACCATTAATAAAACAAAAAAAAAACACAAGAAAATAAACAAAAACAAACAAAAACCCCACAAAAATAAAGACCTGTTAACATCATTGAAATAATAGCTTAGGTTTCTCTGCAAAACAACTAATTTTCTTGATTGAACATTTTGAAAGATGATGCCTGACTGCTTATATGGTCATCTAAATGTCTCTTTTGTTATGTGTTTAAGTGAGCTTACCAATCAGAAAATATTTTTAAAATAAAATAATACTATAAGATAAATTAAACACTCAAAGATAGAAGGAAAGAATAGAGAACTGTATTTCTGAAGGATAATGAGGCATATATTAGTCATGTCTTTAACACCTTTTCTTCTAGATGCACAGCCAAACTAATTTATGTGAACTCATTTCTTGTTCACTACTTAAAAATATACACCTTAAGTAACATATATTAAATAAAACTTTTGAAGTTGCTTCATAGTAATTTGACACAATTATTGAATGTGTGCTTTATGTCAGGTGATGTCCTTGATGTGTGATGCTTGAACTAAATAGTAATAGATATGTAGGGGGGTGTACTTGTTTTTAAAAATAAAGTGCTGTTGGAGTGAAACATGCTGAAGAGCTTATTCATTTTGTGATGGCAATGGGAAATAATAGAGGGACTGCGACATTTAAGCGTGCTTGGGGACATGTTTAGAAGTTGGCCAGAGAGGTTGAAGGGAAGGAGATTTTAACCTGAGGGCACTGCATGAATAAAAGTGTGTGTATTGATTGAAGTCACAACGGGAAGCAAATGGCACACTGAAGAAAGGACAGTTTGAATCAGTTTGTTTTTTGTTTTGCTTTGTTTTTCCAAAAGGCTGTTTTCAAAGTTGAGCACTCACTGATCCACGAGAAAGTTCAAAGGAGGGTTGGGCAAGGGGGCTTAGCAGTTTCTAAATTGTTACCTTGCCTAGGCAACGGGAACAAGGAATCATTTGTTAAAACCCAGAGGGAGAGCCAGCTATCTTGAGAGGAACTTTGAGCTTTGGTGAGAGACACACTTAATTCATGGTAACTTTGCTGGGAAGGAGCCAGAGGATTAAAAGAAACAAATACTCAGGTCTCTGAGTATTGCTGCCCGCTCTCTCTCAGATTTGTTCAATCTCAACGAGAAGCCAAAGTTCTGGGGAATATGGTCCACATAGGTCAGCTTTCTGGGGCAAAGAGCTGGGTGAGAGTGGGGTCTGTCCTAACTGGTAAAATATAGCCCAGGAGGTCAGGGAAAGTAGACCTGACTGGTGGGTGAGAGGCAAACTGGGAAGGGTGCCTTTTCTTTTTTCCAGACCCCCATTTTCTCTTTTATCATTCCTGTTAACACTGTTATATTAAAAAATGATTAAAGAAGACAGTTTAGGTTATGCAAACAAACTTTAACACTTCCAAAAATCTTCATATGGAGAACTGTGGATGGGGGCAGATGCCAGGAAGCTTTTATGGGATAAAGACTGTAGAACAAGGAAGAGAATAATAGAAAATATCTGATAAGCTAGGGCCACAGGATCAGCCTCATTGTGGGTGAGAAGGGCCAGAGTTGGCTTGGCTGACTGTATATACTTGATTTCTCGACAAGGGAAACATTTTTTAGGCCAGGAAAGTTACCTAAGTTATTGGTTTACTGATGTGACACCCTGGCCAGGGCAAACTCTGCCTTCTTGTGTGTCCTCATAAACACTAATCTCATGATCAGAGCCCTCTCCTCATGGCCTCATTTAAACCTAGTTATCTCCCAAAGGTCCCATCTCCAAATACCATGACATTAAGAGTTATGGCTTCAGTACATGAATTTGGAAGATGGGGAGCATAATTCAGTGCAGAACATATAAGATTGCTTTTCTAAGCTCCATCTTGGGGGTGGAAAGTTATATCAACAACACTTAGATGACTAGCAATGGCAATTCAAATTATCTTCTTTTAGTGTTTAGGAGGTTTCTGTGCTTTAACTCTGCCTTGCCGAGTAGTAACAGAATGGACTAGAACAGAGTTTTCTTGATACCAGACATTCAGCATTTTCAAACAGTCATGTATTAGTTTCCTTGAGCTACCATACAAACTATCACACACTGGATGGCTTAAACAATAGAAATTTATTTTTTCCACAGTTCTGTAGACTGCAGATCTGAAATCATCCAGCATAGTATGGTTCTGGTGAGAGCTCTTCTCATGGTTTGTAGAAGGCTGCCTTTTATTTTTTTAAGAATTTTTTTTGTTTTATTTATTGATTTTAGAGAGAGAAAGGGAGAGAGGGTGGGAAGGAGAAAGGGGGTAGAGTGAGGCATGGATTTGTCATTCCATTTATTTATGCATTTATTGTTTGAGTACTGATATGCCATAATCATATTTACTTTTTTTTTGTATGGACACCATCATCCACATTTTTCTAGGTGCTGCAAAACAAAGTATTGAAGTTATCTTCCCTGAGAATAGAAGGAAGATAATTTGTGGACTGAGTTTGGGTTTTAGAGAGTAAAGATCAGATTAGTTAAATAAGTTAAAGTATTAAGAGCTGGAATGAGATTGCTAGGCAGAAAGATGCTATTTTGGGCAGGAATGTGGCATATTGAATAATTAGTATTTAAGTATTACATAAGATGCTAATCTTATAAACACTCTATTTTTCATTTCTGGAATATTTTCTTTTCTTTTTCTTTGTTTCTTGTTCTTTGCCTGCTTTCTTCTCTCCACATTCTTTGTTCACTGTTTCAGGGATTTCTAATATGTGGATATTGGATCTCCTAGATTTTTTTATCTTCCTTCTTCAAGTTGCCCATCATGTTTCCCTTCTTTTCTTTTTTAAATTTTATTTTTTTATTTTAGAGAAGGGAAGGAAAAAGAGAGGGAGAGAACCATCAATGTGTGGTGCCTCTTGTGTGCCCCTTACTGGGGACCTGGCCTGCAACCCAGGCCTGTGCTCTGACTGGGAATCAAACTGGCAACCTTTTGGTTTGCAGACTGGTGCTCAATTCACTGAGCCACACCAGCCAGTCCCCTTCTTTTCCACTTTGAGAAGCTACTTTATCTTCCAACTGCTTTTATTTCAGTAATAATATTTTTAAAATTTCTAATGAAATGCTTTTTGTTCTCTCCTTTTTGCATAGATTCTGCCCTTGTTAAATGCCCAAGATAACTTTTATGAGAATATAAATTTTATGAGAAAATAACTTTTTGAGGCTATCAATTATAGGTGTTTTCTTATTTTTTTCATGTTTTCCCCCTACTTCCGTACCCTGTATTCTGTTTTATTTAGATATTCTTGGCCTGTGTTTCTTTTAGTCTCTACCTTTCATGTTGCATGCTTTCTTCAAATGCCTGTAATCCAATGTTAGACAGTAATATTTTAGAATGATGGAGAAATGGCAATTGAACATTCTGTGCATGTGGACAGGGCTTCGTTCCTGGTGAGTTTCAGTGTTAGGTAGTCAGAAGGTGAGCCAGGCTTTAGATTGATGGCAGTAAGTGAAGGTTTCTTTCTGATATCATTTATTTTTCCCAGAGATGGATCTTTCAGTTTCCTACAAGGCATGGGCACCGGGATATGGAGTGACGGGCTTTATATTTAGCTAATGGCATCCATGGATAAGGGCAAGGAAAGTGGATGAGTGTCCCACGTTTCAGCAGAACAGTTGATACATCTCTGCTGTGCTTATTGTCTCTGGATTTGGAATCTTCTTACTTCAGTTGTTTTCAAAAAATGAACCTATGATCGCCTGTTTGAGAAGGGAAGCTGTTGCTTTAGATGATACCTGTTTGTCTGTGCAGGGGAGGGAACAGTCTTTGCTCCAGAGCCTATTGTCACCTTAGTGGGACTCTGCACTGTGTCCTGCCATCTTCCATTGTACTAGGAGCCTCCAGATGCTGAGACTCCTAGGCATTCTGGGAAGTAAATGGGCCAACTCTCTTTAGGTTCTTCCTTCACTGTGTCAGATTGCAATTTTTCTGTCTACATATTTCTTATCCTTCTAGTTACTTTTTTTTTTGCAAAAATTCATTGAAATTTCTGGCCTCATGTCTCCTTTTCTGTGCTTCTCTGTTAATACCTTTCATATTCCTTTGCGTTATTTATTTCAATAGAGTTTTTTTCATTTTTAATTTATTCTTCTAAACACCTTTCTTTAAATAAAAGAAGAAAAAAGTACACTTACTGTATAGAAGAATATTTTATAATTTTAGGGCCTCATTTGGGCCATTACATTCTCATCATATGCCATGATTAAAAGATTTTGGTAAAACTGATTATTTCTTGCTTGTCATATCTTTATGTATTATTATATGTGATAAAGATTTTCTTCATTATGACCCACAGAAAATCCTTTATTCATTTCATTTGTTACCTGGTTCTGCTCAATCAGCCTTTAAGACCCCGAAACATCTAATTTGTGAGAGAATGCATAGTTAGAATTAGATGCACTTTTCCTTACCACAGATATTATAATTCTTTGTGTTTGCAAAATACAATATGAATGTTAATGAACCTAATAACATACTAGGAAATGGTCTTCCTCTGTAGATGAGAATAAAGGTTTATTAACTGATTCATTTTTTTTCTGAAGCTCTCTATAATGTCAATAGGAAACACAACATACATGTGTAGACTTCAAAAGCAGTCTATTTGCTATTTGGTAGAGTAACTAACTATGTTTGCCTAGAGAATGGATGAGATAGAAAGTGCTGGAGATTTCCCTTGTATTTTGAACTTGCCCTACGTTTATTTCTTAATCAAATTTTGCTCCTTTTCTTAATATCTTAGTTAACCCCTTTTTAACTGTATGTTTCCTGCATGTGAAGCATTGCCATGTTATCCCTGGATTTATGTGAAAAAAATGAAGATAAAATGCCTGGACTTTGAATTTATTGTCCACTTGGAGAAAATCCTCCATAAACGAAGGAGTTGCTTTAGCATTCTGTGGCTGGTAAGGGAGTAGAGGAAAGCTTACATATTTTGAGAAGTTTATGACAGAAAAGCTTGGTCTTGAAGGAGTTAATGGATGTAGCTCAATGAATTGGTTGTAAAGGCTCCATTAGGAAATAAAAGAACAAAGCAAAGCAAGATTGTATAGGTATCAATTCTCTTTTATAGTGATGTGGGGGCTAAAAAAGTACTTTTTCTTCCACCTTGTAAGTTCCAGCTGGGCTAATAGTCCAAGTGTCAGAGACAGGTTAACGGGGAAAATTTGCAAAGTTTATTGGTGATATCCCTGCCAGGGGTGTCATAAGATATGAGACCCAGAAGATATTGGGCAGTTGGGTTCACATACCATTTATGGACAAAGGAGAAGGGAGGCAGGGGTCTGAGATTTCAAAGGAAATAGACAATTCTTAGGTAGTTGAGGAAGAGAGAAACACACAGGGCAAAAAAAATTCTTCTTAGACAACCCCAAACAGTGGGACACTGGCAGATCTAGGTCCCTGCCTGGAGACTTCCTGTCTAAGATTTCCTTCCTGGAGCAGGCCTTTCCATCTGAATCTTTTAGGCAGGAAAGGGGGAGGGCCAACGATTCTCCGCTGAGAAAGGTTGATATTTGATATCAAATATCAAATTTGTTGGTGGAAATGGGATTCCACCAGTGGAACAGCGAGGAAAGCATTTGGGAAGGCTCCTGTATGGGGGGATGTGAGTTGTGGTAAGGTTATTGAAGAAGTTGGAGCAAACACAAAGGATTCGTCCGGATCCAGCTCGATCCTGCTGTGAAAGCCCAGAGCAAAGGACAGTGTCCATAAATTCTGTGTTATTGATTCAGTTCCATTCAGTCCCTGCCCCCATCTGGCCACTTAATCTGTGCTCCCGGCTGGGCTCTGACTGGTGCTGCCCCCAGGCCTGCACTACAGTACAGCCTGCCGACCCTGGGTGGCTGATAGAGCCACGTGGCTGCTGTGGAGAGAATGCACAAACGAAGGGGGCCGGCAATTGCTACAGAGTGAGAAAGCAAGAGAGAGAGAGGGGGAGAGAGAGAGAGCATGACCCTACGTTAACAGCTGATTATACTATCTCAGGCTTGGGAAGGACTAGACTCTTCTTTAAAACTATCAAGAGTGATTTTACAATCTTTCTTGGGCTGGTATTGGATCCTCCCCCTAGCTAATCAATTTCTTAGATCTTCCGAGATCCTGTGTCCCTTACCCAGTCTGATTCTTTTCCCAGGCTTGACTCTCCCCCTTATGGTTACCATCTTGGCTCTTACTGCACAAGCCTCACAGTAGAAGCACCTCCCCCTGCGCTTTATTGGCTTCTCTTGTACCTATGCCTAGCAGAGTTTTTCCTGCTGTTTACCTTTCTTTCGGTAATCCTGGCTAATCACTGGTAATGATCCTTCCTGCCTGTTTGGGGGATTAGGTTTCAATGCAACAGTCCCTTGGGGATCCTATAAATTCTGCAACTTGCTAGTGAAGCGGGCTCGTTGTCGGGTTCAGCTCCCCATGTGATTAGACTTCTTAGCATCTAATTCCCTTTGCTCTCTTACTTCATTACTATCTAGCTACCTACACTAACAATCTAAACAAAATTTTGAATCTATTTAAGGAAATTTTACTCTGAAAACATTGTAGGCCAACACAATTGCTAAATTTGACAGAATTTTTTTGCTTTTTCTTAAATCCTGCATTACTTAAGAAAATACATTTTAATAATGACCAATGGCCCTGGCTGATGTGACTCAGTGGATTGAGTGCTGGCCTGCAAACCAAAGGGTCACTGGTTGATTCCCAGTCAGGGCACATGCTTGGTCTGTGGGACAGGTCCCTCGTAAGGGTTGCATAAGCAACCACACATTAACGTTCCTCTCCCTCTTTTTCTCCTTCCCTTCCTGTCTCTCTGAAAATAAATAAATCAAATCTTTTTAAAAATAATGTCTAATGTATTCTTTAACTTGTTTGTTCATTCTTTTTCTTTTCTTTCTTTTCTTTTTTTTTTGCAGGACTTTGACCCTTAATGATCTCTCTCTCTCTTTTTTTTTTTAAGAAAAATACTCATATTGTCTCTTCTAGAGCATATATGGGTTATTGTGATTTATAAAAAAATGCATATTTGATGTTCTATCCCATTCCTGGCAAAGAGCTACTAAAACCCTTAGAATTTCCTACTTGATGAGAACAATGAAGGTGTCATTTTTTATGCCAATGAGGTGGCCTTTGGATGCAAATCTGGATGCAAGGCAGAACCAGCCAGGTAATTAGTGAGTTAGAAGTTTTGTTTCCACCCCCTGACTTTAGGAGCTGAAGAATGAACCAATTTCCAAATTCCAATGATTTGTTCATGAATGCCTATATAATGAAGCCTCCATAAAAATCAAAAGGACAGAGTTTGAAGGGTTGGGAGGTGAATATGAGATGTTCATGTTCATAAGAAGTAGCATGCTTAGAGAGGTTATATGTGGAAGCTCTCCACCCTTCCCATATACCTTGCCCTATACATTTTTACCATCTGACTGTTCCTGAGTTACATCCTTTTATAATAAACTAGTGACGTAGTAAGTAAAATGTTTTTCTGAGTTCTGTGAGCTGCTCCATCAAATTGATGGAACTCAAGGAAGGGAAGTTGTTGAGTCCACCAATCCCTAGCCTTCTATCTGAAGCACAGGTAGATAGTGTCAGTATTGAGTTGAATTGTAGGACACCCAGACAGTGTCCCAGAATTACTTCTTTGTGTGGGGATCCCCCTGCTGCCGCACACATTGGAATTGGGTCTCAGAACCTTTTATTATAAAAGCACTAAAGTAATTTACTTTTCATGAACAAAAATCACCCACTGTTAACAAACCCCAAATGTGCTCTTTTTCTTATTTGGTAAAGATTTTTATAAATAAGAAACTATTGTCAGATATATGTATTTTTTCTCTATCCTCACTTCCTACTCACTGGTTTCTATCCTTCCCACTCTGATTTAATAAAATAAATTAGTGCAAATAACTGGATTGATGGTATTTAATTCAAGATCCATGAATGAAGCAATATAAATCTCATTTACCATTATGAATCATTTGAACGATATATTCATATCAGTATTTCATATAAATACCTATGTGAGTTCCAAAATGGCATGGCTTATGATAGAGTTTCAATACTCTACAGTTCCTGAGTGATCATATCTAGTTATGCCATGGGGAAAAATAATATTCTTTTGCTCTGTACCACCTGCCAATTCAAACTTGTCATAAATCACTTTTTGCAGCTTACTTGTTAGCACTTTATTTTCTTGTGGCATATCCTATATAAATTCTTTAGCAATGACTTGTGGTCTTATGTAGTTCACATTTTATCTAGTATTAGATTTTACTTATTATCGATAGCTAGATTCAAAGTTGTTTACTCTCATTATGTTGACGTCATTGCTGCAGTTTTGTCTTTATATCCAGTGTTGCTGATAAAATTCCCAATTATTTGATTCTTACTCCTTTGCATGTAATCAGCCTTTTCTCTAGGTAGTCACTTATATTTCTTCTTTATCTTGATGTTCTAAACATTTTATTACCACCTGCCCTAATAAAGGGTTTTATTATTTTTTTCCATTTTTCTGAAATGGTCTTATTCTCAAAACTGGTTCTCATTATTTTCCCCCAGTTCATTTTTACATTATAGCTATAGTCATCATTTTAAGATTTGAAATCTGCTCATGTTATTTTTCTGCTTTTTATCCTTTGTGATGAGCTCTCCCCACCCCTGATTTGATTACACAGCCAGGGTTTTTAAACTGTGTTAAGAAGGCAACCCGGTCAGTTTCAAATTCCTAATGAGCATTCTCTTGAAATAAGGAGATCCTTTTTTCTGTTTTATCATTGGGCTCTTGTGTATGATTATGTCTAAATAATGATTTCTCCATTTTAAAAGAATTGAACAACTTTGGCATCTAGGCTGAATTCCATTACTCTTTAGATTACCATACAAAGCTCTCCATGCCCTGACCTCTGGATTCCCTTCTAGCTTTGTTTTTATCCTTGTCTCACTCACTTCAGGCTGCTGTAACAAAGTGCAATAGACTACATGGTTTATAAACAGCAGAAATTTATTCTCACAGTTCTGAATGCTGGAAGTCTGAGAGCCAGCTTGATAAGAGTTCTAGTGAGGGCTAGATTAAGTTCTAGATTACAAATTGCCAACTTCTCATGGGATTTTCTTATGGCTGAGAGCAGAGAGAGGAAGCAAGCTCTGTGGTGCCTCTTGTAAGGTTATTAATGGAATTCAGAGCTCTCCACCCCATGACCTCATCTAATCCTAATTATTTCCCATAGGCCTCATCTCCTAATACCATCACAATGTGTGGAATCAACATATAAATTTGTGGGGGGGGGCACACAATCATTACAATAACAATTCAGTATACTGTTCACACCAAGTTACTTGTGGTTTCTCAAATACTACCTGGTTATATGTCTCAGCAAATGCAAAGGCAACATTCATTTTACATGGAATGCCTTCACCTGGTTTTTGTTGTCTGGCAAACTCCATGGCTTTGATATAAGTAAATAAAAAGAGCTTACATTTTCACTTATTTCTGGGGAAGTTTCTCATAATTTCAAACTCTACTTTCCACTTACCACCTACCCCTTGTGCCACAAACCTCTCTAGAGTCTGTTCCCTCTTTACTCATTGTGGTGCTATTGGACTTTAGATTGAACTTTTTGAGGGTAGGGACAGTGTCTCGGTAATCTTTGTATCCCTGGGACCTAGTGCTTTTGATTTGTAGAATCGACTCAATAATTATTTATTTACTGCATGGATGAAATTGATAGGGACCATTAGGTAAATGTGTTTACCACCATTGGAAATACTTTTGCATATGTGTATTACACAGAAAGCAAAAGAAAATTATAAAATTGTGTGTCCATAATTTTAAATTATATTCTTTGAGTTTAGGCACCAACAGAATTGCTGTTTATAAGGGGAATACTGTTGATGTCAAGGTGGGAAAAAAAGGAAATATTGGTCTGGAAATTTCAGCTCATTTTAATGAGTCTTTAGCATTTTCTGTTTTACTTTTAATAAAAAGGTCCTTGTTGTGAGTCCCTGTTTAGAAAACTTTATGTAGAAAAAAGTTTGCTTTTCTCCTGAAGGTTTGAAATACTTATTTTTATCTCATAGTCCCCCCTTTTCTCTTGCCTGTCAGAAAACCTAAAATTAAGTGAGCTATATGTTTGCAACAACCATCCTACCCTAGAGTCCTGTGCCATTATCTTCCTTGCTTGCCCTCCAGCCCTTCTCTTTTTCCAACCATTTGCATTGTAACTGCTGGTTTTTCTTCCTCATTTTATTTTTAAATAATTACATAACATTTAAAAAATTGTAAGCTATTTTTTTAAAGTAAGAAGAATATAAATTAAGTCTATGCAAATCTGCAAATAAATACTTGTAATTATTTTAAATCAAGTTTGAAATTTGTTTTAATATTACTTTAAATCACCTATATGTAAATGGACACTGCCTACTTCTTTTCCCTCATAGTTTGGAACCAGTTAGTTAGGAAACTATAAAATGTTCCTGTGAGATGTGATAGAGGTTAGAATGTTTAGATATTTAGGTGAGTACCGTGAAGGAAGAAAAGTCCAGTTATGGGGTGATGTTACTCTTACCCCAAATTAATAATTAGAGGTTACTTCTCTCAGTAAAGCACATATCATCTCTGTTTTAGAAATTTTCCTCATCGAAAACTTTCTCTAACTTTGAAGAATATTCACTTTTGACACAGTGAAGTAGAAATCTGGGATGTACTGTTACTATATCTATGTCTATTTTACTCAAGGTAAAATAAACTGCGGTGAAGAAGAAATACTTTAATTGACTCCTTTAAAATGTATAGATAAAATCTTATTACAGCTTGTTAGTATTAAGCCTGATTTCTGTTTGTTGGCATTTTTCATGGCAAGGCTCAGGATGAGGAAAGGCTTGGACTGTGTAGTTTTGTTTTCCCTTTTCATTTTCAGCTACAGCCCTGCAGAGAGTAGGGGGTTGTTGGTGAGATATCAATGGCAGTATAGGAATTGCTTTCTGAAGTCATTATGAATTAATAGCTAGTGGTTAGCTTTCTTTGATAGCTCGTTTATAATTGAGTGCAGATAGATGAAAATCAAACACAAAGGGAACTCAATATTATCATTAATTTTGACTTTGTTTAACAGATGATTTCTGGCACCACAGCAGCCTTCCTAATTTGTCTGTGTATGATGAAGAAACTAATCATACACAGCTCAGAGAACAAATAACATACGTTTTCCCTAAAAGGTCACCTTCAGAGATAAACACAAGAAAAAAAAATCCCACAACCTTGTTTGATCTTTTCATTTTTCCTATTTTTTCCTCTTTGTTCTCCTTCCTTTTAAAAATGCAGTTTGTAAAATAATTATTTTATTATTTAAAGTATGCAGTGGTTAACTTCCCAGAATTATAGCATAAACTATTTTATAAATATCAGATTTGTTTCTTGTAAATGCTTCCCTTTTAAATTTATTTTATAGCATATACTATGTGCTACATGCTGTTTTAAACACTTTATGAATATTAACTGATTTGGTCCTCAAACACCCTATCAGGAAGGTCCTATTATTATCATCTCCAATTTTCCAGATGAGAAAACAGAGGCACGGCAATTGTATAACTTGTTTACTAGCTGATAGTTGGTTGAGCTGGAATTCAAACTCAGACTGTTGGGCTCTAGAGGTTGCATTCTTAACTATTATGCTATGTTACTATAATTTCTTAGCTTAATTTCAATTCCTGTGACTTCTTGATAATTATATTTAAAAACATTACCAAACATGGCCCTTGGCTGAAATAATAAACCTTCACAAACCCTAGTATGGTTTTAGAATACATGTATTCCTATGAGCAAGTGTCAATGACAGTAATAAACTTGGGGGACATGAAGCAATCTGATATTGTTTAATTGTTAGGAATATGCAATAGAATAAATACAAAAACTGTTTACATATTTATATGTATGTGTGTGAGTATACACAAACACAGGCACACACACATACACATATATCACATTTCAAGTTTGGTATTTGATAGAATCTTGATTACTAGTAGATAACATCATACATCTTGACATTAGTGTGAGGAGTCAGTATGTGTGCACACATACCGACGCAGTTTGATCTCATGATACTGCTAATCACTGTGTGTATAGACGTATGCATACGTGTGTGTATTGCAGAATATTACAAGGCAAGGTAGATTTTACTTTTAAAATCTAGACTAGTAGGACATGAAAATACATTCATGTCCTACTTCTGTGGCCAGACCTGTCAGGTTGGGGGCTGCTGAAGGGGCACGATTCACAAAGCGAGGTGTTAAGTGGCTAGGTGAGACCATACATGGTCCCAGGAAGGACATCAGTGTCACTATATAGTTAAAGAAGTAAAGGCTGAGGATAGAAAATACATTATTTATTAAGCTGGTGTGGCTAGACTGAGGATGGGTATAAAAATCATTAATAAGTACTGATAAATGGGTCAAGATGAGGTATGAGGTGAGTCTGGTAAGGTGAATGCTGGAGCTCCACCGTGCTATTTTTGGAATTTATATTTGGATTTTAATGTGTTTTGCTGTCCCAGGACCACACTTGACTGATTTTACAAATTTATTACTCTTTATTAAGGTTGTTTCAGTGGGGGACAGACATCTTTCTTAGTCATGGTGTTAGGTAAGATATTGGTTATGTTGCTTTGGCAAGGGCAAAATAAGTGTTCTAAAGAAGAAAGATGGTTTGTTTGTCCGTGAAGTAAAAGTTCAGGTTGATAGGTGCTCTGTGGATAGGCAGTGTTGGCTCTGTGTATATATTCAGTCCATTTTTTTTACATCCTATTGGTCTTGTATCATCAAGGGCATTATCTCCAAAATCAACAGTGTTCATCATCTCTCTCTTATCTTGCAGAAGGAGAAGAAGACAAAAATGAAATTAAATCAGTCCATTTTAAGGATGTGAACACATAAGTTCTATATATATCCTTGTGGCCAGATCTTAGTCACATTTGCCATACTAGCTGCAAGGAATGCTGGGAAATGTGGTTTTAAGCTTGGGGCCATTTGTCCTGATAAAATTCCTGTCTTAAAGAAAAAAATGGGGGATTGATTTGAAACACAAGTAGCATTTGTTGAGGTGACATTGCTTAATAAAATTATATAGGTTTCAGGTATACAATTCTGTAATACATTATCTGTGTATTGTATTGTGTGCTCACCAACCCATCTCCTTCTATCACTATTTATTCCCACTTTACCCTCTTCTACTTCTTCCCACTGGCAGTCAATATATTGGAAACACATTGTTCTAAAACTCTCATGCATTAATTCATTGTAACTCAGAAAAAATGTAGTGTTGTTAATAAAAAAGAAAATTTAAAAGATATGACTGATAGTAATATACACTCAAGGGTATACTAGCTAGTATAAATAATGTGCAATCATAATGATCAGTGCAAACTCCAACATTAAATGAAATGAAAGTAAAATCCTAATGCAATCTGAAATTAGATACTATTATATGAGCCTTAAATTTTTGCCACTTTTTGAAGGATGTACAACTTATCATGAAATGCCAGTCTCACTTGTAATGATATTTTTACTTTGATAACAATTGTTGTATAAAATAAGAGTTGGATTTGAATGAAAGCACTGCATGTAAATATAGCAATGTGGGATGTAAAAGCACACTGAGCAGACTCTGCAACTGACAATGATCAGGCTCTAACCTGGTTTTCTTGAATGTCAAAATAGAGCATGCAAACGGCCACCCTGTAACAGAGAATTCATAGGACAGCTGCATGGCTACATTTGAAATACCTAAAATTTAAATTAGGGTTTGAGGAGCGTGATTTCCTTCCCTTCTTAACGGCACTAAATAGGTATTGGCTCTAATCATTTAATTTTTGTATTGGTGGTGAGCATTTTTAATAAATCTATATTTTTCATTTTTAGTGCATTTTGTAGGAATATCAGATTAAAAGGAAAAGATATGAGCCAACATTTGTCTGTAAAGTTATAATAATAATTATTGAAAGGAATTAAAAAATATTTTACATAACATTAGAAGGGCTTCAGAAAGAAGACTGTTTTGAAACTAGTAAGTTGGTTAAACATTTTTAAGCCAATCATTAATAAACTGAATCTTACTAAAATATTATCAAGATTTATCTCTTCTTAAAAATTTATTTTAGGGCAAAATCATAAAATAGGGGGAGAACAAAAGCACCTTTTACACAGAGTGTTTTGGTTGTGTCCGTTAGGGACTGTTTGAGCAGAAACAGTTGTGAGTGCAGTAGCCTCACAGAAGGTCCTTTACTGTGGTGGGCCTTTGTCTCTGCTCCAGTAATCTCACCTTCCTCCCAGCTCAGTTCTGCTAACGTATGAGGCCCTTAGCCTACCCCCATGGTGATAGTACTGTAGACATTGTCTTTACTTATAAACTCCATTCCCCACATCCATACCATCCACATGCATGTCCACAAAAACTTGTATAACAGTACTCTAAAACATTGCTCCTCAAACTTCACTGTGTCAAAATAACCTGTCCAGCTTGTTAAAGACACACTATAGGGTGTCTGATTCAGTAGATCTGGATGGGCCTGAGAATTTGCATTGCCACAAGTACCGAGGTGATGCCAGGGCTACTGACACAGGGACCACACTGTGAGAATTGCTCAAACGTGAGTTCTTTAGCATGATGCCATTAGATAATGATGCTTTAACAAACAGAATTATGTCCTCAAATTTTGTTTATTTCTCTTTTCTTTCTTTTTAAAAATATATATAGACCTCAAGGTCCCTTGCAAAATGTGATGGTTTTATTTTGATCAGTTATATACAACACTTTTAGTTCTAATATGGCTCAGATGTAGTAAAGGTGTGCTTGCATATGATTTTATATTGTATGTTTTTGAATAGAGAGATAAACTTAGGCCTGGAAAAGTCTCTACTGAACACTGTTTTTTTTTTCTTTTCTCTTCTCACTCCCCCAAATTTGCTACTTTTGTTTCCCCACACCAGATAATGCTAATCAGTGAAAAGTCTACAATCACAGTTACAGAGGTGCTTAATGTCATGGATACCTTCATCATCCCTCCTTCAAAACAAGATTAGGATATGTGAATTCATGTGGTCACTGTATATGAAGCCAGTGCTAGGAGCACTTTTTTTTTTTTGGCAAAGCTTTAGAAAATATTCTGAATTGGAATATTCTAAATTTAGTGTTTACTATTGGAGTCCATCTACAATCTTTTTAGCTGAGTGTCATAACAAATTATAATGCATAGTGAATTGGATAAAACAGGCTTTGGAATATGTCAGTTCATTATTTACCATTTATAAGTTGTGTGGCTTAGAACAAGTTACATATCCGAGCCTTTTGGCTAGTCTCCAGGTTAAATTTTTTAAAAATGTAATGAATATGTTTCAAGTATTTTTCAGAGAAATTATATTTAAGCAGCTTTCAGTGTTTTTTTCTTATCCATAATAAATAAGAAATACATTGATTGTTTTTTCATATCCATAATAGGTAAGAAATATTGTCATTGCTTTTTTTCTCAAGGTAAACAAATTTGAATTTCTGTCCTCTAATAATTTATCTAATAGAACAAATTATCTTAGAGTTTACTTCCCAGTAAGATTCTTCAATGCAGTGCCATGTTTCATCTGAATATCTAAGATGCCCTTGATACTATCTGACATTTTTCCTGTGCACTCTGCTTTGACTTTATGTCAGTGCCAATCCTACCTAAATTTGAGAGGACACATGTCTTCATGTTCTCTTGAATACAGGGTAACAGCAAAATGTATACAGTTGTGGGCTACAGTAAGAATGCCTTGTTTACTTGTCATTTCCAGTACCCGCTAATTGTGTGACCTTCAGCAAATCAGTCACTTAACATACCTCAGTTGCTTCCTATCTAAAGTGGGAATAACAATAGTGTTTACCCATAGAATTGATGAGAGCATAAAAGCATTTACAACAATGCCTAGTACTTAGTTAATGCTTCATCATCTCAACTCTGTTTTCTTCTCCATGCGTATCCTCAGAGCTCATGTGTATTATGCCTACAAGTTCACATCTTTGTAGACTTTGTGAGTACAGGCCAAATATTTTATAAATTTTTGTATGAGGCAGTATGCGATGATTGTGTAAGCAGCATTATCTCACTCTCTATAAAATCTCAGTTTCCTGAAATTCAGCTGGTGTGTTTATGGGATCAGTCCCACCAATGACTGAAAATTCACACGTGTCTATAGAAGTGGTATGCTTTGTCTAGCGCTTATTCATACACCGATTTTTATGTGGTTTTGAACATTCATTTTCTTAATTTAACATTTACATTTTAAGACTCTTGGAACTATGTATAAAATCTCTGTACAACTTTAAAAGAAATCTTAATGAAATGTTATAGGAGAGATCAAGGAGACTATGAGAATAAAACTACCATAGTGAACATGGGTAGAGAATACTTAATGAAGAAAGGAACTATTGGAAATGAGAAAAGTTGGTTGTTTTGAGACTAATCAAATACAGGTACTGGATGTGAATAGTCAATAATATCTAATCAATGTGAAAAATGTATTAAACTGTGAGCACGGGGATGAAGTTGATACTGTTCTTGCATTACACTCGTTTTTGTCCGTTCAGTATCCAAGTGTGCCCTTTATCTGTCAGTGCAGACAATTCCTATATTCTTTTCAGTGACCTCTACCAAGTCACAGAACACATTTGGCTGTTTCACTTGTAACTCCTAAAGCCTGCAAATGTTTATTAGCATACCATTTAGTGCAGTCATTTTGTGTTTATGTAATTGCTCCAACACAATACACTGACATTGGCTTAAAAATATAAAATATATTTTAATTTATCATTTTGTTAAGGAATAAATAGAAAAAGAAATATCCTAGAGGGATGGGTAATGGAAATGCATTCTAAAAGAGAGATGCCATTGCAAAAGAATATATACCTTTAATATGTTTCAGCCTAATTAAATGGCAGTACACACATGTAAATTGTATGCTACCAAGAAAATATTTACTTTACATAGATTAAGTGATCCATATGTTTATAAATGGTCCTTGTTTATGAAGAGAGGCTTCTACTAGATTTAGTTGAAAGATATTTTAAATTAGTCTAAACTTCAAAAGTAACAAATATTTGAAAATAAGGATATTTAGACTAACTAGACAATTGTGTTTTGCTGGCCTAATTAGCTTAAAATGAGATATTTTTCTTTTGTTTTATTGTCTACAGGTTTGAGCTATTGGTGATTTTTTTTCTTTTTTGTTTGTTGTTCAAATACAGTTATCTCCATTTCCCTCTATTACTTTTCTCTGTCCCACCCACCCCCACCTCCCACCCTCAATCCTACCCCACCTTTGACTTTGTCCATGGGTTCTTATACATGTTTCTTAATGACCCTTCCTCTTCTTTCCCTTGTTATTGCCCTGCATCCTCTTCTCTGGTTACTGTCAGTTTGCTCTTTATTTCAGTGTCTCTGTTATATTTTACTTGCTTGTTTGTTTGTTGATTAAGTTCCACGTATAGGTGAGATCATATGGTATTTCTCTTTCACTGTCTGGCTTATTTCACTTAGCGTAATGCTTTCTAGTTCCATCCATGCTGTCACGAAGGGTAGGATTTCCCTCTTTCTTTCTGCTGCGTAGTATTCCTTTGTGTAAATGTACCATAGTTTTTTGATCTACTCATTTACTGTTGGACAATTAGGTTGCTCTCAGCACTTGGGTATTATAAATTGTGTGGCTATGAATACTGGGGGTGCATAGGTTCTTTTGAATTGGTGTTTCAGGATTCTTATAGTATAATTCCAGGGGTGGGTTTGCTGGGTCCTAAGGCAGTTCCATTTTTAGTTGTCTGAGGAAATTCCATACTGTTTTCCACAGTGGCTGCACCAGTCTGCATTCCCACCATCACTGTACTAGGGTTCCCTTAAAATACCAATGACTTATTTCACAGGTATAGAAAAAACACTTCAAAAATTTATATGGAATTATAAATGGCTTCAAATAGGTGCAGCAATTTGGAGAAAGAACAAAGTAGTATGGATCACAATGCCTGACATCAAACTGTATTACAAGGCCACAGTAATCAAAACAGTGTGGTACTGGCATGAAAGCAGACACATAGATCAATGGAAAAGAATAGAGAACCCAGAAATAAACCCATATCTCCATGGCCAATTAATATGCAAAAAAGGGGGCAGGAGCATAAAATGTAGTAAAACTAGCCTCTTCAACAAATAGTGTTGGGAGATCTGGATAGCTACATGCAAAAAAAAAAAAAAATGAAATCCAACAACCAACTTACACTGTACACAAAAATAAACTCAAGATGGATAAAAGACTTACATATAAGTTTCAACACCATAAAAGTCCTAGAGAAGAACATAGGCAGGAAAATCTCAGATGTTCCTCAGAGCAATACTTTCAATATTTCCCCTAGAGCAAGGGATATAAGGAAAGAATAAACAAATGGGACTTCATCCAAATAAAAAAACTTCTGGATGGCTAAAGAAAATATCAGCAAAATGAAAAGGGAACCAACCATGTGGAAAAATATATTTGCCAATGATACCTCTGACAAGGGTTTGATCTCCAAAATATATAAAGAGCTCACATGACTCCCCTCTAGAAAGACAAAAAATCCAATTAAAAAATGGGCAAAGTACCTAAACAGACATTTCTCCAAGGAGGGCATACACAGGGACCAGAGACATATGATGGGATGCTTAGCATCACTACAGGACGTGCAAATTAAAATTAGATATTTTTCTGTAAGAGTGATGAAATCAATATAGTTTAATATTTTAGGTCTGGGTTTCAGTAGTGCATGTATTGGTTTTTGGGAGATGAGGGAAGGTAAACCTACACACAAACACAATGTATATTTATGAACACTCATATATCGTTTTAAATTTGCTTAATTTTAACAGAAAAATAATCTCTGGAAATTTTGCAAAAATATGTTTGTCTTGCATTTATATGTATGAATCATAACTTTGTAGATGAGGTTAAAATGTATGCTTGACATTTAATATGAGAAAAGAAGCTAATTTTTTTACTTGTAACTCAGCATAACCTTCCAGCTTACTTACCACTCTCAAAAGATCTGCCATCCTCTTGTTTTCCCAAAATTGTAAGCTTATGTATTTTTTTTTTGCTTTTGTCTTTATATTACTGTCATATTCAGTCAAGTATAGCTGATTCTAAATCTGTAGGATTCTTTGAATATTGTTCTTTTCATTTGTAGCTCAGGGCTTGAATTGCCTTTCATCTGAATTACTCCAGTAGCTTCCCCTTTCTGACCAGTAGTTCTCCAAGATAAATTTATGTCACCATCACAAAGGAAGAGGTCTGTATATTTTCAAGTAGCTCCTAATGATTTTAGTGGGTATGAAGTTTGGAATTAGTGGCCTTATAGAAATAATCATCAGGCAAGTGGTCAGGCACTTTGGGTTTTTGTTCGCTGTTCAATTTTATATCTTGGTTCTTTTGTTTATTTAGTGAATATATTTATATGTGTACATGCCCAACCCCATTAGTTTCTGGAGATGCTTTAAAAAGATGATAATAATCCAGTGCTATAAGTCATTATTATTTTATTTTGTACTGTTGGTTGCTTAAGGTCTTGACAGTTTTTTAGTTGCTACTTAATCCTAAACTCAGTGTGGCATTTTCATTTTCCTCATGCATTGTGCTTAATTGTTTTGTTGTTTTAAACATTCTTCTGTTCAACTTGCCAGTTTTTAAATTTTATTAAGTTTATTGGGGTGACACTGATTCATAGGATTATATAGGTTTCAAGTATATAATTCTGTAATATATCATCGGTATATAGTGTTGTATATTTACCACCCGAAGTCAAGTCCCCTTTTGTCACCATATATTTGATCTCCTTTACCCTCTTCTACCTCCTCCCACCTACCTGCTTCCCTGGTAACCACTATACTGTTGTCTGTGTCTATGAGTTTTTGTTTGTCTTGTTTGTTTGTTGCTTTGTGTTTTATGTACCACATATGAGTAAAAATCATATGGGTATTGACTTTTTCCATCTGACTCATTTCCCTTCGCATAATATTCTCAAGATCCATCCCTGGCAGGTGTATTTATGGCTGAGTAATATTCCATTGTGTGTGTGTATTATATATCATATCTTCTTTATCCAGTTTTTGATGGAAGGACTTTGGTTGTTTCCATGCCTTGGCCACTGTTGCAGTGAACACAGTACAGTACACCTTCATAAATAAATGTTTTCAGATTTGGGGGGTAGATACCCAGAAGAGGGAGTGTTGGGTCACAACACACAAAAATTAACTCCAAAAATACATCAAAGACTTTAATATAAGAACTGAAACAATAAAATACATAGAAGGAAACATAAGTTCTAAACATAAGGACCTTAGTCTTAGAATCTTATGAATTTGACCTAAAGGCAAGGGAAATAAAAACAAGAATGAATGGAACTACATCAAACTAAAAAGCTTCTGCATAGCAAAAGACACCATCAACAAAATAGAAAGGCAATTAAGTGAATGAGAGAAGATATTTGCAAACAATACCTCAAATATTAGTTTAATATCCAAAATATATAAAAGAGTCATACAACTCAACAAGAGAAAAAAATCCTCTTAAAAAATAGATAGAGGACCTAATCAGACATGGAGAAGACATACAAAAGGCCAAAATATGTATGAAAAAAGGCTCAACTTACTATCTAGGGAAGTGCCAGTTTCTTATTGGCAGGTTTCTGTAGTCTTCTAGAATTTGGTTTTGTTCCTCTCATTGCATTTGTCTCCACTTCCAAATATCTACTTTATTCACTTCCTAGAATAGCCCATTTTCTGTGATCTCTCTTTCCAAATCTATCTCTTCAAAATGTCTTAAAAGTTCCTTCCTTTTTGAAATAGCATCATGATTAAATGTCTATTTCACATAGCCTCAGAATTTACATATGCTGTTTTTATTGTTCTCTCATTATCTTGTACTCTCTCTATATTTCTGTACATATGTATATCTGTATGTATATACACACACACAATATTGTTTCTCTTCATGGTGGGCATCCTCTAGAGCTTTCGGACAAGAAAGAACTTTCGGGATTGTCTTTGTCCAATATTCTTGTTTTAGTTAAGAAAATTGAATTTCAAGGAAGTTATAACTTGCCCAAGATCTGTATCTCTTCATGATAGTAATGTCTGAGCATACAAAATATCAGTTTATACTCATTGCAGAATAAATTATCTGTACTTGCTTAATATATAAAAAAGAAAATGTCAGAAAAGATGTTTTTATTTGCAATATGTTCATGACTGCAAATATTTTTCCATGGGAACTATTCTTCTTTCATGAGTTTAAATTGTTAGACATTTTAGTTTGAATTTAAAATATTATTTTAATTAGTGTATTAAAACACTATATTATGCATTTCATTTACTTAATAGCTTATTGTGGTTTAATCATTGCTTAACAGTCCTACAAAGTATAGATACTGTGATCATTTTCAGTTTTAACTGAAGAAAGTGGATATTGGATAGATTAAGTATTTTGTCTCATGTTCTAAGTGGCTGAAACAATAATCAAAATGAGCTGTTTACCTTCTACTCTATTGTCTGAAATAGTGTTGAAGTTGGCAGACCTGTTGTAATCAGCTACCTCAAACCTTATTTTAATTGTGTGGAAACTTGGTGATTTGGCCACATGCTGACTAAGAGAAACAACCAGCCATCTATTTTTAACTGCAATATCTGTTTATTTTATCCACTTTCTATAGAAAGTGGATAAAATAAATAGATATGATAAATAGAATTCTGAATAAATAGGTGCCTTGTTTTTGACTGTTTCATGCTTGCTTGTGTTTTATATTTAATATACATATATATGTGTGTATCTGTGTGTGTGTATTTAACAAGGACAGTTTCACATTGATTTTAGAATATGCTTTCCCACAGAGTAATATTATTGCTTTTACCAAGTTGAATAAATATCTAGGATTTGAAGCTGATATATCTTGCTTAATCATTGATGTGTCTAATTTAGTCATAACATAGCTCAAATTTTTCTTTGCTTTGAGCTTTTAAATTCATGGATTGATTTTCTTAATTTGGAAACTGGATTATATTCTTTTACTTTCCCCACCCCCCAAGATGCAGTGTATTTTTAAAGTTTTAATTTAACTTATTAAATAAGTTTGTGAATATTTTCAATGGGAAGCCCTCAGGTAACAGCATTTAATATTCGTATTTTTAATAATCACTGCAGGAAATGGATAGCGTTCTGTTTCTAGTTCATATGAACCATACTGTCTTATTTTCAAATAGTAATAAGAACCAATAAATTTAGTTACCATTAACATCTGTGGTCTCTGAATCTGTGCTTTATTTTCAAAATCTAAACACAATAAGACTTCTGTCATATTTTTATTCTACAATTGAGAGCTCCACAAAAGAGGTAGAGATACTTTCATTTCATTATTGTGGATCATGATATTTTTTATGGATTTAACTGTGCTCTTCAGGCAATTAAAATCATAACACTAAATTAAATACATAATTTAAAGTTATTTCTTAAAATTATTTTAGTTCAGTACCTCAATAAATTCTATCTGAATATATCATTTCTGTATCAAATCAAAACTTTTATGACAGTGGAGTTATATCTCCCTCTTTTGGAAAGCCAAAGCATGGCATTGTGATTGAAATTAAACTATTTTGTATAGATTTTTAGTTTCCACAATTTCCTGATCATACAGGCATAAATGTAATATTTATGTTTTTGGAATGGTTTTTCTTTGGAATTTTATAACATCATTAAAAAGTTAAACTTGTGTATATATACACATATGTATTTGTTTACGCTTGAGAACTTTAGGCCCTTTGATATGTTTCAGCCCAGGAAAATTGATTTTGTTACTTGAAAGGCTTTTCTTTTTATTTAAAGAAAGTCAGTTTCACATATTTTATAATTATTAAATGTAATTTATAATATCTGTTAAAAAGCAGAACTTACAACAATAAGAAATATAGAAAGAAAATAGCAAAGTAGTTTTCTTTATAATTATCAACAGCCTGAGCCTCCCTCCTACCATTTATTGTTTTATATTTTGTGAATATTCTTCCCGATGTGTTGCTAGGCATTTATAAACTGTCTTTCTCCTTGTCTTTCTGTCTCTGTATTTGTTTTCAATTGCTTTTTATTCCCACTCAATATATCATAAAAAGCTCTAAGATACATCAATAATTTATTTGAATCAATTGCATACTCATATTAATAGTGATATAAGCTAAAAAATTATATATAATACATTGACATATGTCAATATATAACATAATATGTATGTATAATATATAATATATTTACATACATATATTATTGTTATGTATTATATTAATATCTATTTATATGCAAATATCTAATATACATATATCTAATATATTTATATGATGTATGTTAATATATAGACATATATTTAATATGTAGATATATATTATATATTGTTATATGTATAACAAATATATATATATATATTCCTTCTAAGTATTCTACTTTGGCATAACTATTAAGAGAAATGAAAGCTTGTTAATATAATTAATGTTCATAACGTAAATATTTTTCTTTTAAAGATTTTTAATTATTTATTTTTAGAGAGGGAAGGGAGGGAGATAGAGAGAGAGAGAGAGAAACATCAATGTGTGGTTGCTGGGGGTTATGGCCTGCAACTCAGGCATTTACCCTGGCTGGGAATCGAACCTGGGACACTTTGGTTGAGCCTTGGGACACTTTGGTTGAGCCCGTGCTCAATCCACTGAGCTACACCAGCCAGGGCCAATATTTTTCTTTTAATAGCTAAAGTAATTTTATAAAAATGTTGTGATTTATTGAGTATTAAAACCAGGATCCCACCTTCATTATTATTGCTCAAAGAACATTTTCCGTTTCTGTTGTCCTGCTGCCTGCATCTGGGAGTGGAAGTGCTCTGAATTTACCTGTACATTGTTCAACAATGTTGAGTGTCTTGCTAGAATGTATAGTGTACTCTTTTGTAACTTAGCCTACAGAATGTGAAGAAATACTTCAGATTTAAAGATTTTTCGATTAACATTACCATGTTGCAAGAAGACTGCTGAAATATAATATAAAAGGAAAATATGTACAAGAGTCGATTGGTTTTTTGCTTTATAAAGTCACATTGAACATCAATGTAGTAGTTTCATTTGTTTAAATTTCATAAATTACTTTCAGAATTTAATTACTTAAATAGTATTTCTAAGGGGCTGAAAACACTGCTTCAGCCTGCAAAATCTAAATGGTTCATACAACAACAATATGTCCTCATGTATGTGTATGGTTATTATGAAACATGGTTGTTTGTGAACTGCCTCTGAATTTAAGGGAAAAACCACTCTCAGGAAAGGCCTTATTTTATATACAAATTAGAATGTAATGAGATAAAATAATTTGAAGAATATACAGGTAATACCTTTTGTTTGTTTATGTCATTGACATTTGCTTATTTGTATTAAACTGGATTTATTCTATTATTATACTCCATATTGTTAGTTTAAATGGCCAATTAATTCTATGTCATTTACTTAAAAAGTCATATTTACAGTCATTTTGAGAAGTCTAAAGTGATAATACTAAGGAAAGAATCTATGATGTCTTGTACTGTCGATGATTTTTGAAAATCCCTGTCCATGTGAATATTTTCACCATTCTTTCAAATGAATTATGTAATTTAAAGATGAAAGTAACACTTCACTGACCTGCAAACCTTGAAACATTATTTCTGGCAAATAGGTAATTTTACTGTGTATACTTGTAATAGTATTTGGTTGATGGTTGAGACAAATGTAAGCTATGCTATAAGCATGCTCGTTTCTTGGAAAAACAACTACATAAGCTGTTTCATAAACAGTTGTTTCTCTGCTAAGCCTCAACCTTTGCCATTTGTTCCTAAGACATGAACTGACTTTTAAATTAATAATTATTTCAAAAGTAATTCTAAAATCTGAAGAAATTAATCCTGTAGGTGTTTTCCTTTTCTTTCCCAAGCTTTTTGGTCATTTTAGGCCCCAGTTTGTATCCATACCATTTGTCTTCATAGTGCTAGCACTTTGTTGACACCTTTTAGGAGTGTTCTATTTTTGCCCAACTATTTTTTCTTTTGATTTACTGATTTTAGATACACAGAGAGAGTGGAAGAGAAAGAGAAACATCAATTTGTTGTTCTACTTATATGTGCATTCATTTGTTAATTTTTTAAATTTATTTTTATTTTTTATTGATTTTGGAGAGGGAAGAGAGTGAGAGAGAGAGAGAGACTGCTTTGTTTGTTATTCCATTTATTCATTTATTCATGTATTCATTGGTTGTTTCTTGTATGTGCCCTGACCATGGATCAAGCCTCCAACCGAGGCATATCAGAGACTAACTCAGTTAGCTGGACAGGGCTGCCCAATCTGGTCTATTCTCCTCCACTTCTTTAGGCCTCCAATTTCCAGGTTCTACCTACAATTTTTCATCTGAGCCTGTTTATTTCACTTCTTTTTTGTTTCAAAATTACTTTGACTCTGCAGACTCTCATATTCCCGTTTTCATATGTTCTCTTCAAATCGTGTCCCACTTGAGGTCAAAACATCTTCAAATACCAGTTTAGGTACAGATTATCCCTGTCCCTCCAATCTTCTTCCTGTTCCCTGAGGATTACTATTTGTTGCCAGCATCCATTTCTTTTTGTATGATAATCATCAAATCTGCATCTAAAACTTAAATTTTGAAATTTCAACTTTGAAACCACATTCACGGAGAAAAGAATTTTCCTAATGCAAAACCCTTTTTTGTGTGTGTCCTCTCTCATGAAAAAGTTAATTCTGAATGTATATGTAATTGTGTATAAGGAAGTACAAATGGAAATTACAAGTGTGTGAGCTAATTGTGACATGTCATTTATTATCTTTGAGTTTTGTGTTGTTAATGCTTATGGAGATAATGGCATTTTATTTGATTAAACATTATTCAAGGTTCTTATGCAAGAAACACTGATCTCCATATGATTTAATACATGTAATAGTTTCTTCTTTCTGTATCTTATATGGGTTCATCTACTAGTTGCAAAAACCTGGGTGCAAAGGATGTGAAAATTGTGATTTTAAGCTTTGTATTCTCTCTGTTATAGGAAGGAATGTAATAAAGTTGTTTGACTAATTGAAGAGCTAATATCAACTACAACTTTTAATTAAAATTATAAATGGAATTCCTAAAAACAATATTGAAAAGAAAATCATTCACTTTTAGTAATGACATTTAAAGTAGCAATGATAAATATTATTTTGCAAAATGATTTATAATACAGAAATTGTGCAATATATTTTAACTGATGGGTTAGAACTACAGGGTAAGATCAAAAACTTGAATAGATTGATCATACCCTTTTAGGAAGGCATTCCTAAACACAGTGGAAAGCTTTTCATAAGTAAATTTTGTGAGAATGTTCATGGGCATACTCGGGACCACAAATGAATAAATTTTGAGCCAATATAGGTATCTTCAGTGATTGAAGCGACATGAAATTTACTAAGTGTTTGAGAATAATAAATTGGCAGGAGGATTAGACTATGAAGAAATAAGAATAATTGTAAGTTATTACTGAATAAGAAATAAGTTACACATTCAAAGTAGAGATTAAAACAAATTTCATTGCAAAATATTTTTTATCATTTGTACAGGTATTTATTATCAAGGTTTAGAAAATGCATATACTATAATTCTGGTGTTTTCTTTCCTCCATGATAATTTTTAAAAAAATAAAAATCTGTCATTTTATTACTGGAATACTGGTCCCTGTAGCTACTTTGTCTTTTGCTTTCCCAGGTCTAGCTTTTATGTCCTAAGGCACTAGACTGCAAACTACAGAATCAGAATCAAGGGCGACAGGCAGGGTTGTGGTAGAGGACGGAAATGGGGCTCAGGGATCTTTGTTTTAAAACGTTCCTCATCTAGTTCTCATTGCACATCCAGGGTTGAAAACTGCTGCCCAAAACATACATGTATAAATGTCTACTATTCTCTTTACCGAATTCAGGAAAAAAATATTCATATTCCAAACATGTCACAGTTCAGCATATACAAATCAATTTCAAGTGTTTAATTCCCTCTGTTAAGGCCAAGGGGACAGTATAACACATTTTAGAAAGATGACTGTAAAATTATTCTTTTCCTCTTTATGTTTTAGTGCTTATAGAAGTAAATCATAGGTGTCTAGAAAATTAGACTGCCCATAAATATCTGTTCCCTGATTGATACCTTTATTTGAACATCGATTCTAGAAAGACTTTAAATGTATTAGCAGATTTTCTTTTCTTATATCCATGTGCTGTGAAATATCTTACACTGATTTTATAATGTTTATTCTTTTGTCCTTCAATGTGGCATAGCACATTTTAAATATAATTATAAAGTCTGGAAAATTTAACACTTTCATTTTTCCTTACAAGTATTTTTTGTAATAATAGTATCGCATGCTTTTTTCTTCTAAATTATATAGGCATCAGTTTTTTTTTTAAAGACAGGTTTTATTTAGTATATGATCTTGTAATGCTCTGTCAGAAGTAGAAAGAAAGTTATACTGTATGTCTGTTTAGGTGAGTATTCTTCTTGGATATGCTTAATAGAAGTATTTGCCCTTTGAACAAGTGTGCCTTCAAATAATAATGAATAAAGGTATGCTTACAGGGCGTAACCTTTGTGGTAAAGTACATGTAATACTATATAAGCTTTTCATGATTTAAATATTTACACTTAACCTGAGTTCTTTTATTGAGTAGCACTGTTAAATGTGTTAAATGCCATCTTTAATGTTTAACCCCCTTCAATTTAAAGGATTTTTTAAAATTACTCTTCAGTCTGTTTATTTTTACCCATCCTAATATGCCCATAGCCATAAATTTCCCCAAGTGACTCAGTTAGCCATGTGTCACTGCATCTCATCATGCGGATATTCTGAGTCTCACGTGGAAGTCAGGTGGGTAATTCTCTGGCTTGTACTTTGTAAAGTACATTGTCAAAATTTCCTTACTTCTCAAACTTGTCAAACTTGGAAATCAACACTCGTCGGCTGCCTTATGCCTGTGTTATCTACATAAGATGGAACTATGTATATTTAATTATTTAAATACACCTGAACTAGTGAGGCTTAAAGTAAATAGCTATATTGTGAAGACTCCTGTTATATACCACTACCTCTTCCCATCATCACTCTCTACCTCCAGTGTCTGAGTTTTTATCAAAAGGACCACTTTGATTCTTGACCACTTTTTATGCTATAAAAATCAGTTGACAAGAAATTACCCAAATGCATATTTTGAGGTGCATGTCACGTGTAGTCATTACCTATTTCTTCTTACAGTTTCTGTTTCATTACTTTCTCTTTTCTTGATGATTGTATTTACTCCTTATCAATATTTATACATACCTATTTGTAGTTTTCCTTCCCTTAATATTTAACTATTAGGAAGAATTCTTTTTCTCTTTAACTGTTTTCTTTATACTCATTAGTTATATTCTGAAAGATATGAGTCTTGATATGTATTAAATATGTAATTGTATGTTTTCACAAAAGATCTTATGATTTTTAGAATTATGTATTCTGTATCTAGGTTTTGGAATGTCTTTAGATTTCATCTAAGAACTAAATTATTTCTTCCTCCACATTTTATAATTTACTCCATTGCAATAGCACTTAGAGTGATTGCTTAGGAATTATGTTCTTTTCTTCAAATGATTTGATTACTCACCAAAGAGACTTTTGTAATTATACTTAGTGAAATATTTGGAAGAGTTTTAAGTCATTTTACTGTATAGTACCACCTCCATCCTAGCACTCCTGAAAATACTTCGTACATTTTTATTGACATTATACCAGATTATAACTCTGTTTACTTAATAGAATTCCAGCCTTCACTGCACATGGGTGAATCTCTTTGAAGCACACTTTTCAGTAATGAAAACTCAACTGATCCCCCCTCCCTTTCATAGCTTTCTCTTTTATTACTATATTGATCTTTCAGTATCTTGGAAGTTTAAATCCTATATTTTTATATCATGTGTAATTCATTTGTTTTCTTGTCTAAGACACCTAATCAATCTTTACTCAATTACAACATTTCAGCATTGTTCCTATTCTTTTCACTTTGGAGTAATTTTCTCACTTGCTCAGGGACATTGTTTTCAATGCCTGCTAGCTAAACCTCACATAATCCCTTTGAATTTTCTCTTTTTGTGGTGACCTCTCTTTATAAGGTTTTTGTTCAGGTAATGTACTTGAAATGAAGCAAACACTTTATCAGTTCTACTTAGTTGTTTTTTTTATTTCTTTAAAGATTTGTCTCAGTCAAAAGATAGTAACAGGAAAAATATTATAGTTATATTGTTTAGACTAGAAGATTGTGGAAAATGGTAAAAAGCCTTGGAAATAAAGTTCCTTTTTATAGGCATAGGAGCATCTGTCTCTAAATTATTCTAAATAAAAGCCTACTTTTAGAATAAGAAGCAACCACTGATTTTCATTTGTTTCTTTTTGACAATATTCTTCAGTTTCTTCTCTCTCAAGTGTATTACAGAAAGGGATGTTTCTATCTCTGTAATTCTATAGTTGGTGTTAAGTCAGGAGCAAAGTAGCTATGAGTATTATACTTCAAAAATCATCTCTTTTTCTTTACATTGGTGTCCTTTAGTCCAGAGTTTAATATAATATAACCTGATACTCCTTTTTTGTCACATTACAAACTTATTTTTCATAGCAGATATGCTTAATCTTTTCTTTCAGTGAAATATTTTTTTTGTTGGTGACTTTATTTATTTTAGAGAAATCCTTTAACTATTCCTACTAAAGCTGTTATTGGATATAACTTTGGAAAAAATTTTGTTTCATATTTTTAAAAACTGAATTGTGATAGCATGAATTGTGATAGCATGTTTTTTTTATTGTTGTTCTGTTTTGTTTTGTTTTGCAAAAACTAAAGGTTTTATTTTTACTTTCCCAAGGGAGGGAAAGGACTATGCACCAGAGATATATCTCTTTCAGAGATATGCACCAGTCTGGAGGGGTTAGGGCTTTAGGCTTTTATGGGGTAATGGGGTGGTTGTAGAGCAGGGTGTTTCATTTGGGCTGCAACTTGTAAGTTCCTAGAGCCTCCTGTCCTTGAGGGCACTTCTAGTAATTTTCTAGTCCTGAGGATAAAGGTTCATAAAACAATTAGGATTAATCATGCTCTGTGAGGTCCAGCTAGCTCTGGCAAAGAGGACCTGAGAAAGGGGCTTTGGCCTATTAAAACTGAAACACAGAGTGGTAAGTAGCTTGTCCAAGGTCATACAGCTAGTAAATAGTAGGACAGGGAGGACTGGGATTTGATCCTAGTCAGTCTGGCACATTGCTTCTCTGTAGCTTGGTTCTGCTACCCTGAAATGTAGTTTTGCTTGTCTAGGTTTTCTTTTCCCTTTTTTAAATCTCTATTAAAAATACATTTTACTGATTATGCTATTACAGTTGTCCCATTTCCCCCCATTTATTCGCCTCTGCCCTGCACCCCCCTCCCACCTGCATTCCCCCAAACCCCGCCCTGACCTGCATTCCCCATCCCTTAGTTCATGTCCATGGGTTGTACACATAAATTCTTTGGCCCTGGCTGGTGTGGCTCAGTGGATTGAGCAGCAGCCTATGAATCAAAGGGTAGCCAGTTTGATTCCCAGTTAGGGCGCATGCCTGGGTTGAGGACCAGGTCCCTGGTTGGGGGTGTGTGAGAGGCAACCAGTAGATGTTCCTCTCACACATTGATGTGATGTTCTGGCCATTTAGCTCAGTTGGTTAGAGTGCCATCATGATAGCATGTTTTAAAAGAAGAAATCTTATGCAACGCTAAAATAATGGGAGCCATTGAAAATTTATTAATAGATTATTGCTTTTGAAATTCAACTGATTTCTCTTTTTCTTATTTAAGCTACTAGGAAGGATATCACCTTTTCTATTTTTTGTATAGTGTTCAGTGCTGTGTAACATAAGAGTTCAAGTGACTTAATCTAATGTTTAATCTGTTTTCCACCCACCTCAATCCCTGAATATCCTAGATGATGTCACAAGGACATGATGTTTTTTCAGTGATGACTCTATATGCACCTGGTTTGCCTAAGGTTGTTTGATTAATTGATAATTATGAAACATGGGGACCGAAAATATGTATAGACTGTGATATCCAGATAAAACTTAGAGAAAATCTTGAAAATTTAAAAAAACAGAAGTTGATACTTAATATAAACAGTGGTAATATCAAGTATAGCTCATATATAACCCTAATTTATCTAATTTTACTAACCAGTTATGTAGAGTTCTATCGAAGTTAATCCACATAATGGTTATTTACATATTGGCCTTATTATTATTATTAGAAGACTCCCTTGGTAGTTTTATTGGTGTATTAGTTTTCTTCCCTCATTATTCTAAAAACTACCAGTAACTTGAAGTTCACAATGAAATAACCTTTTAATGTCAGATAGTGTTCCTGATATTTATAATGTGAAAACTTAGAATGCAATTTCTTTTTTTTTAAAGATTTTATTTATTTATTTTTTAGAGAGGGAAGGGAGGGAGAAAGAGAGAGAGAGAAACATCAATGTGCAGTTGCTGGAGGCCGTGGCCTGCAACCCAGGCATGTGCCTTGACTGGGAATCGAACCTGTGACACTGGTTCGCAGCCCATGCTCAATCCACTGAGCTATGCCAGCCAGGGCTAGAATGTAATTTCTTCAGTAAGCACTATTATAATTAATTGTTTTGCCAACTGATCATTGATTTATTGAAATAGTTTCATCTCTGTATAATAAAGCAAGAATGTCAGGTATTGGGTATAAAAAATAATCCTTTAGCTTTTTCCCTATGGTAAATTTAGAGCTTTTATTTGCATCCTGTAAAGAGTGATTGTTTTTGTTCAATCTCTGAAAATAACTTCATAGGAGTAGGCTAGCAATAAAAACTCATATTACAAATTCACTTTTTTGAAGGCTTCTCCTATCAATACTAAAGTTCAGCAACACATTTATTCTGAAGGAGTTTGCTTTTCCTTAGAATCAAGGAGACTTACCTTGTTTAGTGAAGGTGACTGAAGTACGCTGGTGTAGGTTTGTCTACTTTTGGTGAGTAGGAAGTTAATAAGAGATTAAAATGTGAGTTTAAACTACTCATTAAGGTAACTTTATTTTTTAACTCTTTCTGGCACTGACAAACATGAACTAAATTTAAGTACATTTTGTTTAATCTTAGAAAGTAATCGCCTCCATTTTCTTCCTGTATGCTTGTATTAGTTTGCAGTGGGTGCTACACAAATTTGATGTCTTTGAACAACAGAAGTTTCACAGTTTTGGAGGCCAGAAGTTAAAAATCAGTGTAACTGGGTTGAGGTTAAGGTGTTGGCAGGGACGTGCTATCTCTGTAAGGGAGAATCTGTTCCTTACCCCTTCCAGCTTCTCTTGGTTGTTGGCATTCCCTGGCTGTCACATCCTTACTTGGCCGCATTGCCTTGTCCTCTCCCTGTTTAAAATACCCGTCTTTCTTCCACTATAAGGAGATATGTAATTGCTCTCCTGGATAATGTGTGAAATCTCTCCATTTTAAAGTCCTTACTTTTATAGGCATCTGCAAAGATCTATTTTTTTCCATGTAAAATATCATGCACAGATTTTAAGGAACAGGATATAGACATCTGAGGGGCCAGTTTTCTTACTCCCCAAATGACAGATTTCTTTCTTCTATAGCCTTACCTAATCTTAAGAGAGGTTCAAGCAAGGATAACAAACAAAACTATGAACAAATGTATACTCATAGATCCATTGTTTTTATACAGCATAGTAGTAGTAATTTTAGTTTAATTAAAATGAGATTCAAGAACTTTTTAAAAATTATATTAATTTATGTTTATTTTATTGCATCTATGCATTTAAAATAATTTTATTCTGTGGTATTTGTAAATATTAAAAACACATTCATTTCTTCAGGATTCTAGTCATTGGTAGCATCACCAATTTTCCTCCTTCATAATTTTCCTATTTAATTATGAACTTTGGATTACTTTTTTCTAACACTTTCTCTTTCTTTTTGTTCCACACTTTTCTAAGTATCACTTAAGATAAATTGCAGTATGGTCTATATGTATGTATGTACATTTCTTCTCTCTTTAAATGTATTCATATGGCTATAGATAGATTTCGGTCACATTTTATACATACAGACAGAATACTTTTATTCACATTGCACATTGGTACGGCTGTACCCATTGTTGTGTATGTTATATATTTATATATACTGTCAGCTATATGGAATATTTTATATATTTATATATTTATATGTATATTGTACATATATTTCAATTATATAATATAACCTAGAGGTAATTTAAAAGAGGAGGTATATTATATAACTTAGAGGTAATTTAAAAGATTGATATTGTTTTATAAACTAGAAATGACTTTGCTTGGTTATTTACTTTAACCTGTACCTCATTAAGTATTTATCTTTATATATTTTAAGCCATCTTTAAGCAATTTTTTGAGAAAAGGTTATATCCTCAAAGCATATAGTTGTGGTTTGGGTAGTATAATCTGGGAAAATTGAATAGTATTATTCAATATCTGTGTCTTCTCTCTTGGTATTCTATATGTTCACTCATGAAACCCAGAGTTCCATACAATGGCATATTCCAGAGTATGCTAACACATCTAATCAGCTGAATACGTTCACTCTTTTTATGTAAAATTGTAGGCCATTTAAGGAGCATCTTATCTCATATTTCTAGTCCATAAGAGCATTATTTTTGGCAAGAAGCATTTCAAAATATATTCCCAGAATGAGTGAATACACACACACCCAATTCTTTTTTCTGTCTTCACTATTTTACCAAACCATTTCTTATAGTGTATATTTGAGTTTTTGTTTTTTAAAGGTTTTATTTATTTATTTTTAGACAGTGGGAGAAGGACAGAGAGAGGGAGAGAAACATTAATGCGTGGTTGCACTTGTGCATGCCCCCTACTGGGGACCTGTTCTGCAACCCAGGCATATGCCTTGACTGGGAATCGAACCAGTAACCCTTTGGTTTGCAGACTGGCACTCAATCCACTGAGCCACACCAGCCAGGGTATATGTTTGAGTTCTAAATGATATTTTATTAATAAAATTTGACTTCATGCATGCCACTCAGTTTGGTTTTTACATGGGTAGAAGTTTCTTTCATTTACTTCTTTATTTACTTTAATAATGTCTTTTGATAGTAACCTCGTATAAGTCAAAGATATAACTTGGCTCATTGAAAAAGAGCCTATTAACATTTTTAGAGTTAACATCCAAAATGTTACAATTTTACAAAATATCTATTTACCCTATAAAAATTTTTCATTATGGTATTAATTTCATTAGTATATTCCTTTAAAGTGATTTAATATATTTTTAAGGTTTTACTTTTAGCACTATCAATATATTTAAGGGACACAATATATGTAACATGTTTAGCACACCTCTGCAGTGTGTATGCAATTATTTAATCCATCTATTTGCAATCCTTACTAAAATACTCTTTTTTTCTAATTATATAGAAGCTCTACAAGGGAAATGAAGTGATAACAATATAGAAGCATACAACTGGAAAATAGAAGCTATTAAAACCTCTCTATCTGTAGCCAACCAGCTCAATATTTTTTCTATCTTTTTAAATATTTTAGTCTATGAGTTTGTGTGCATTTACATTAGGAAGATGCAGCACATTATTTTTTTTTAACTTTTTTTAAAGATTTTCTTTATTTATTTTTAGAGAGAGGGGAATGGAGGGAGAAGGAGAGGGAACATCAATGTGTGGTTGCCTCTCACATGTTCCACACTGGTAACCTGGCCTGCAACCCAGGCATGTGTCCTGACTGGGAATCGAACTAGCAACTCTTTGGTTTGAAGCCTATGCTCAATTCACTGAGCTTTACCAGCCAGGACATTATTTTTTATAGTGAAAAAAATCGCAGCCTTCAATACAGGGTAACACAAAAGTAGGTTTACAGTTGTTCATATGAAAAATAATATACAGGGATTAATAAATAATGCTACCAGAATAAACTCTGTATTTCATGTACACACAACAGAAAATATACCTTTTCCCCACCTTGTATAAATCAATAGTTTAATTTTTAACAACTATATATTATTCAGCCACTTATTTTTTGCTAATGAAAGTAATGCTAAAATTGATAGATAAAGTTTTTTTGAACACATTTCTGATTATTTCCACATGGCAAACTTCTATCATTTCAAATTGCTGAGTCATTGAGAATTATTGTTTTAATATTTGATGCGTATTGCCCGATTGCTATTCACAACTATTATACTATTTTGTACTCATACCAGCCTTATCTAAGACTTGCAATTGGTTATTATCATGTGAACTCTCTACCCATTAGATATGAGACTTATTATTGTTGATAGATTAATCAAGCTAGCTCTTTCTTTTTTTTTTTACTTTAAATATATTTTTAACATGTTCAGTTATAGTTGGTTGACATGCAATATATTTTTCAGGTGTACAACTCAGTGACTAAGCATTATATAACTTAGTAAGTGGTCGCTTGGATGAATCTAGTACCCATATGATACCATACATAGTTATTACATTATTATTGATTATATTTTATGTTCTGCACTTGACATCCATAAGACTATTCTGTAACTACCAATTTGTACTTCTAAATCCCTTTACTATTTCAACCTCCCTGCAACACTTCTCCGATCTGGCAACTGTCAAAATGTTCTCTTTTTCTGTGAATCTGCTTTTGTTCTGCTTGTTTGTTTTCTTTGTTTTTTAGATTTCCACATATAAGTGAAATCACATGGCATTCGTCTTCTCTGTCTGACTTCACTCAAGCACAGTACCTTCTAGATCCCTCCATGTTGTTGCAGATGGCAAGATTTCATTCTCTTTAATGACTGAGTCATATCTGTTGTGTGTATGCACAACTTCTTTATCCTTTCATCTGTTGATGGATATTTAGGTTGCTTCCATATCTTAGCTATTGTAAATAATGCTGCAATGAATATTTGAATGTATGTCTTTTTGACATATGGATGTGTATGTCTTTTTGATTTACCATTCTGAGTTTCTTCAGATAAATAAATACCCTAGCTCTTTCTTTTCAATTTGCTATATAGCATGTGGTGCTTTGAGGTTGTAAATTAGATGATATAAAGCCTTATCATGTAAAAATCTTTCATTTGAATTTGAACTCTAGAGAGCAAAAATATGTGAAGTACCCTCTTGTCATTCCCCCCATTAGCAAATTTGTGGGCAAAGTTTAGTCCAGAAAGATTATATTCTTTACTCATTGGGATGTCTCTCATGCTGGATTTATTTAGATTTACTATAATCCTTTTAGTCGGTTAGCACAATCATCTAGGAATAACAAATCAAAAGCAAGGGGAGGTTTCTATTCTAGGCAAGTGTATTAGAAAGGTATAAACTACTGTCACAAAGGTACTACCTCCAAAGTTCAGGGACCTAAAGAGCAGAAAAATGAATTTACCTTTTATGTAATGATCTCAGATAAGTATTCTAGATTTTGTGAGAAGTTTTGTTTTACATATTTAGGGACCTAGGCTGTAATTTTATTACTAAGGAAGAAGGAGGAAATTGCATAATTAAAAGTACCCACCCCAAAAAACAACACTTTAGTTATTAGAGATAACTAATAGATGTGTCTAATAAAAAACACTAATAGACTGATGGTTCCCAGAGGAGAAGGGGGTGTTGGAGGACTGGGTGAAAAAGGTGAAGGGATTAAGAATTACAAATTGATAGTTACAGAGTAGCCATGGAAATGTAAAGTACAGCACAGGGAATGTAGTTGATAATATTGTAATAACTATACATGGTGCCAGGTGGGCACTGAAAATATTGGGGGGACCACTTTATAAAGTATATGATTGTCTAAACAGTATGTAGTACTCCTGAAACTAATATAAAATAAACTGAATACAAACTGTGATTAAAAAATAAAATTAAAAAAGAAGAAAACACCAATAGAAATGAAGAAACATGACTTTTGAAAACAAATACATTGAAGCCTTTCAGTGAATGAGTAAGTAATCTATTGTCAGGTATAGGATTTGATTTTATTCTACCCACAGGCTTATGTTAACCTGTTACTGTTTCATGGATTGTGGCAGCAAACACAGAACTCCCAAGTCTGAGACAAATGGTTTTATTACTCATGGTACAGAAAGCAGTATGTGCAGCACCATATTTGCATTGGTCCCCCTTGCCTTCCAAGTCCCATACGGTTGAAATGGTATGATCCAGATGGATGCTACTCACATGGTTGATTTGCCTCCTAGCTGAGGCAAATCAGCTATTCACCTTGGGGGATCCATTGTTCTATAGCAAATAGTAATAAAGCTTGTTCTTTGTCTTCAAGGAAGGCATCTCATTCCTCAGGGCTGTTTGCTACATATAACTGGACCCTGTCAAAAATAGTCAGGGCCATGTATTCTTGGTATCCTAAGCAAAATAAGTAGAAGTGTAGGAGATTCTTTGAAGGACTATTTCTTCTAACCCCTATCACTCGGTAGCCTCTGAAGATATTTCATGTGTATAGCAAGATAAACATTCCAAAGAATGAGGAAATTATAGTCAGCATGAGGAAGGTCTTCATGTTCTTAAATTTCAAATATTTCTCTACCAACAAATGTCTTCAGAAATAGTTATTCATTTATGTTTATGTTTATTCATTTATGTTTATAAGAGGAGTTTTAAGAAACTCCTTAAGAGCAGCTCTTAGCTATGATTGGCTTCAGTAAGTGGTAGGCGTAATAAAGGAGAAATAATTGATTTCGTGTAAGTTAGAAATTCTTTTTGAACATGGGTTTGCCTCCGCCATTGGTCTAAATTATGGTTTGTTGTTGTATCTGAGGGAAGTGCTGTGGAAGTCTGTTAAGAATAAGAAAGTGAGTACTGGAAGTTCTGTGTTCAGCTTTTGGCCGTGCCACTTAGTGACTTTGGGATTTTTGTCAGTTTACATAATCTCACTTAATATTTTTTTCATCAAGATTCTCTGGAATCAAGTGAGATATGACTATGAAAGTCTTTTCTAAGTTGTAATACATTATGCAAATATTTAATTACTAAGAATTATGCAAACTTGAGCTTTTCTCTGTTAAAGGAAACTGAAGAATATGTCCTCTCAATGCTGAGGATATGTATGTTACAACTCCTAATCTGGACATTTTTGCTTGTATCCTACCTACTTTTAGAAGGTTTAATTTAAAAAAGAACTTTTTAAAAAGCTTTAATTTCAGTCACTTGAACACTTAGTTCATGTAGCTTACTTTTTATATAAACATGTTGATCAATTCAGTTTTCTAATAGATTCTATATGAAATCTAAAATGGTGGATTCAGTAAAAATTGTGTTTGCATTTTATTCTTATTTTTTTTTATGGATGATAATAGTGATACTGTTGGCAAAGGAGTGGATAGCTAAAAGGTAAAATGTTTGTCTTTATATGGGAAAGCATACTTGGAATAGGGTATAGAAGAATTTGAAAAGAGATAGAAAATATTTTCAGTGTTGTATATGTGTATGTATGTGTACAATACAGGTATTAATCAAAACCATTTTTCTCCTTTAGCTTCTTGAAAATGTTATAATTAATTGCTGTGGGAGGAAAAGGAAGAGATGGTGATATAACTCACCTGTCATTTTTTTATAATAGGGTAGGATTATTTCCTCCTGATGATTGATTTATTGACTGCAGTTCCCAAATAACTTCATGTCTTTTATTATCTACTGTATGCTGGGTTTAATTAACCACTCTAATGGTTGGTTTTCAATGATGGAAATTGTGAGAGAATCATAAAATATTCTAGATAGAAGTTACTTTAAGGGTCATATACTATAGCAGATGAGGAAAGCAAGATCCATAGAATTAAGGTCACACATCTGGATGGTAGTTTAGATTCTTAACGATCATTCCTCCTTTTCCGACTTGTAGCAGTGCTCATAACTATTATGCATTATCTTAGTTTTGAAGTATTTTAAAACAATAACATTTTGTTCTCTTTTTAGGTCGTTATTAGGAGCAAAAGTGGAGAGATTTTGTATCGTATTTCACCGTGGGCGAAGTATGTGGCTCGTGAAGGTGATAATGTGACTTATGATTGGATACACTGGGATCCCGAACACACTTATAAAGTGAGAACAACAGATCTTTAAATAAATGCTTGTCCCAATATGTTTAGGAAAGTACATTTTTACTTTTATAGTAATGTTTAACTTTTCAATGCTGGTTTAATATTTTATGTCATACTGCATCCGTTTGCTATACATATATTAGATTCTACTACCTGTAGCCAATAAAGTTAAAAGTGATTTTTTTTCCAGTCATGTGTTTTTGAGGTTGAGGGGAGAAGTAAAACTAAATCCCTACATAGTGACCTATAAGGAATACTGATTATTTTTTTTAAATCTTAAACAAGCTTTCTGATTCATCAAAGACTCTTCAATGATGTGATATTTCCATTGTGATGAATTTGAAGCAGGGCCAGTGTCCTTAAGAACAAGGAATAGTGAAGACATTTCATGAATATTTTAGGGTAATTGTTGAGGCTTTCTTATTCACAAGAGTCACAGGTATCTGTGCAGGCTGGTGTGGCTCAGTGGATTGAGTGCTGGCCTGTGAACCAAAGGGTTGCCACTTCAATTCCCAGTCAGGGCATGTGCCTGGGTTGTGGCCAGGTCCCTGGTTAGGGGCGTGTGAGAGGCAACCACACATTGATGTTTCTCTCTCTCTTCCTTCCCCTTTCTCTAAAAATAAATAAAATAAAATCTTTGAAAAAAAGAGTTAGGTATCTTTGTACTCACTTTTCTGTCCTTTAGGTTACTGGGGCTTGTTAAGTGCTTGGCATTTAATAATTATGTATGTATTTCATAGCTGTTGTGTTTTCGCTAAGGCTTAGGCTCAAAACATATCTTCACTCAATGGTGAGGCATAAGCCATTACATGATTGTTCTTTTAAATAGGTTCATTAACATGATTCTAAAAAGGATTTTGTTTTTCTGAAAAGAAAACTTAATGGATGTAACCAGGCTTTTTTTTATAAATGTGAAAACAGTCCCAGAGTTTTGTCTGAGTTGATTCACCTTTTCATCTAACATGCTTAAATCGGCTAGAGTCATACTTGCATTCCTGTTCTAACTGTATACCTAATTTTATACACTGTAGCTTAAGCATTCCAGGCCAAAGAAGCCAAGAAGTCTACGAATTTATGAATCTCACGTGGGGATTTCTTCCTATGAAGGAAAAGTAGCTTCTTATAAACATTTCACATGTAATGTACTACCGAGAATCAAAGACCTTGGTAAGTAATAACTGTGATATTTGTTCAGATAAAATTTTAATGAATCTGTTTTCTTATTAGAAAAGCTAATTACAAGTGTCTCCTTTTGTGTTAAGAGATTAAATGTGTAATAGAAATGAATTTTATTTTAGGCTTCTCAAATTGCCTTGTAATAGTGATAGCATAGAAAAGAGAAATGGTATAAAAATAAGAATTCAATATATTATTCCAATTACAATTTTAAGTAATGTTAACTAGTAACATGTAAAATCATAAATACATAAGCATAATTACTTTTTTATAAGAGAGAACTTTTATCATTTAAGTGGTCATTGAGTAAAGCCTGTCCATTCCAGTTTCTTAGGGAAAAAAAAATTGTACATTTGTAGGATGAAAGATGACTGGAATTCATTTTTATATCCAAATCATTGTACATATGGCTCTTGTCTGGATGACATTTTTGACAAATATTTGTGGTAAATCTTCTGTGTGAAACACACTGTTGTAGATGTTCAGGACCATGATGACACAAACCCTGTCTTCATGGGAATAACTGGGAGGGTGAATGGCATATTGCTGAATTATTGACTCAGTGTGCTTTAAACCTATTCTTTTTCTATTTATAGCTATGCTTTTTTTTTTATCATTTTACAGCATATTAGCACCTGCTCCAATGGCTAAGCAGGAAGATAAAGTACATTTAATTACTGTGCTTTTGCTAGGCAGTCCAAATTTTGGTTGCAAGAAAGTTTTGTAATTCATGGTTAAAGTTTTCAGTTATATACAGATTGTAATTATCTGTGATACTGAGGTTCATTTCCAGAAACCAAAATTAAATAATGTATGGGGAATTTAACACTGATTATGTTTAATAGATATTATATTAAAATTGTTGTATTTGAGATGTTCTGCTATTTTATAATATAATAAATAATTTATTACTTTGTTCTTGTAGAAGGTTCAGCAGAGTAAGGATTCTCTCATTTATCTTTGTGTTCTAATTACCTAGGTTAGTATTCTGAACATAAATAAATCTAGGAATGATTAATGCCATAAAATTAACAATAAAACTATAAATTGTTATTTGATTATGGAAATAATATTTATTGTATAATACAGAACTAAACTGCAAACTTTATATTTTATTATAAAATATATAATTTATTTATGTTATCTGAGCAGTTTATATATATATTTCTATCAAGCCAAGTGTAGTTAATTTGAATTTTTTGCAGTAAAAAGGCAAACAATTGTAAACTTTTCAGCAGATTATGAACCGTGGAGTTTGTTATTTTTTTTAAATTTATCAATCCCTAATTCTGAATGTGAATTTATAATTGTTCTATTAATTATGTACTGAACTATGTGCACAAGAAGCTATGTTGACCTGAATTGGACTTTGACAATGGGATAAGACTATTTCCTATACATTTTACAGAAATATAACTTACAAAGCAATCAAATAATATTTGAAAATTATTACCAAATAGTACTTGGAAGAAGAAAAACCTGATTTTTTTTTAGTTTTTTTTAAATAATTTTTTCTCTGATTATTTGCTTACATTAAAAACACATTAATAAGTACATTTAATAAGTTACAGATTTTTAGAAAAGGCAGTGCCTACCTTTTTGAGTCACTTTATTTAGTGTTAGAGTAGAACGTTTTCAAATAGAAGAAGGAAGGCTGTTGCGTGTAGCTGTGTGTGTGCTCACATGTGCACACAGGCAACTTTAGAGTCATTTAATAGGTGTAAGAAATAGTAGAAAGAGAATAATTAATGCTAACTCTGTAACAGCTCTTTTGTGGGAAAATGGATTTGTTGCTATGTCTTATGGTATATAGAAGAATAACAAATATAAAGAAAAAAGTAAAATAAAAAGCATATGGCATGCAATTGGTTACTATTATTTAGCATTCATAATCTTCAATATGAATATTACAAGTACAGCTGAAGTTTAGCATATGGAGATTTCCATCTTTAATATTCTAAATCCAAATTAAGAGTCTATTTGCATATAATTTATTACTTGTTAAAATGAAGACATTTGAAATAGCTAGTTAGAGTATAACTCTCAAGAACTAACTGTCTGATTTTGTTAGAAGGTCAGACAAGCAAAAGATATTAAAGTAGTAGAACTTTTCAAAATGACCAGGTCATTTATATGTAAATGATTATGTGTAAAATGTAATGTCTTCAGAACAAGGATTCTATGTTTATATATATTTTTATTCTTTTTCAAAATGTGGTTTTAATCTCTATTTGACCTCTGCTCATATAGGGTACAACTGCATTCAATTGATGGCGATCATGGAACATGCCTATTATGCCAGTTTTGGTTACCAAATCACAAGCTTCTTTGCAGCTTCAAGGTAAAAGGAAAAACTCATTACATCCATTCTTTTTTGAGCAAAAGTTAAAAATATAGTTTTATAGTTTATATGATGTCATTTTGTAACCTGTTTTAGGGTTAACAGGGTTAACATAAAGTTAGCATTTTTAAAATCATAGAGTTTCATCCCATCTAGTCTTAGAGTTTGACCTTGATTAATGTTGCTTTTCATGAAATGATTTCTGATCAAGAGTATTCAGTTATTTGCTGAAATTTTCATGATTGGGAAGCCTGAGCTTTAGTTAGAAAATCATGTCTTGCAGAAGCTTTTACTGCCAGAACTCACATCTTTTTATAGGAAACGATTGACTCATATAGGAAGGTGACTGAGGAGTCCATTGGTAGGACATGGGCCTACCATTCACAGAAGGACTGTCCTTCCCAGGCTGAAGTCTAAGGAATGGTGCCTTCTGTGCAGAAAGATACAAGGTCTTCTGTGCAGAAAGACACAAGGTCTTCTGTGCAGTTGAAGAAGTGCTGACCTGAATGATCACAAGGTGAACATGTCTAACACTGTTTTGGCCTCTTGGCAAATATACTGAGATGGCATAGAGATTTTCATTCAATAATCCTGCATATTATGATTTCCACCTGCAGTAGAAGCAAATGTCAGGGTGATATACTAGCATAGAATCAGAGGTCTGATCAGATTAGATTAGATTAGATTAGACAGGAATTGATGTTAGCACTGAGATCTAAAGCATGATTAAAAGTTAACTTGGGGAGGAGTAAAGTGGAACTAGTTAGATAGAATTCAAGACAAAAAAAAAACAGTATTCATTTACTTGCTTTCCTTTATTGTAGTTCTTCTTGAATAAATTACCTTTACTTATTCTCTCTAATTCCTCCACTTTTCTTCTTTCTTAAACTTATTCTAAGAAGTCTTTTCACCTCTTCACTGAAAGTGCTCTTTCCAGTGGTACTGATAGCCTCCATATCATCAAGTCCAAAGATAAGCTCTTACTTACTTGTACTGTCAGCAGCATTTGGCACAATTGGTTATTCCCACTTCCTTGGAACTTTTGCCTTGCCTTTTAGAATACTTGACCCCCTTTCTTGTGATTTCTTTCTTATTTCCTATGCTCTTTTTGGCCAGTAAAGATTGTATCTACTAGTGCTCAGCCCTTGGTTTTATTTTCTTCTCTGTTTATATGAAGCATCTCGGGTCTCATTAAGTCTCACACATTCCTATGGCTTAAATACACTTTATATGCCAACTCCCAAATTTAACTCTCTAGTTCTGACCTTTGTTCTGAACTTCAAACAGTATCTGTTTGACATTGGGATATCTAATCCTTATGTAATACTTAACACATCCCAAATTAAATTGTTGATCTTATCTTCCATCCTACTCCCCCAGTCATCTCTCTTAGTTCTGTAAATGTGAACTTCATCTTCCAGTTGTTCAAGCCAAACACCTTTGTGATATACATGTCTCTTCTTTTCTGTCTCTCTAGTTCTAGCTATCATAAAATTTAGCTATCTGTAATTTCAAAATGCGTCCCACATCTGGCTGCTTCAACTGCTACCACTCTGTTCCAAGTTGCTGTTATATCTTACCTCTATTAATTCAATAGCTCTTTAACTGGTTGCTCTATTTTCTCTTATCCTCCTATGCTTTCCCTAGTTTTTCTCCCTCCATAAACTTGGACTACTTTCTGCATAGTGGCCACAGTAAACATTTAAAAAATAAAAGTTATATCATGTCACTCTTGCAAAGAACCTTTTAGTGATTCTCTTTCAAAATAAAAGCCAAAGGGTTTTTTTTTTTACTTTTTTAAAGATTTTATTTATTTTTAGAGAGGGAAGGGAGGGAGAGAAACATCAATATGCGGTTGCTGGGGGCCGTGGCCTGCAACCCAGGCATGTGCCCTGACTGGGAATCAAACCTGCGACACTTTGATTCACAGCCCACACTCAATCCATTGAGCTACGCCAGCCAGGGCTGCCAAAGGTTTTATATTGGTCCATAATACCCTATAACACAGGTCTTGGTGTCCCCTGTGGTCTTAACTCTTGTTCATTCCACTCCAGCCAGCTACAGTAGCATATTTGCTGTTCTCCAAATGCCCCTAAGCTCATTTCTGTCTCCAGTGCTCTTTCTCTCTGAGCACTCTTCTCATTAACTATTCACATGCCTTGCTCCCTACTTCTTTAAGGCCTTTGCTCAAATATTGCCTCATGAAACTTTTATAGTTGTCCTTATTCAAAATAGCAAACCTGCCCTTCTTACCATTGGTTTTGCTTCATTTTTTTAAAGATAAGTTACTGCTATCTGAGAGTCCACTTATCTTGCTTATTTATTTGTTTTTCCCAACTAGAATGCAACATTTATAAATGCAATAATTCCTATTTTGTTCACTGCTGAATCCACAGAACATAGAAAATTTCATGACATGGTAGATGGCCTAACAAGTATTTGTTAAACAAACGAATGAATGAATGAAACTTTACTAGTGTTCATTCATTGAACATGATATTCATTGAGTGGAAAAAAGGCTTGGTGGCTAGGATAAGGAGAGGAAGTGGTAGAATGTCATAAGTCTGAAGTTATTGGAAAGAGCCACATTAAGCAGTGCAGTAGGTCATGATTAGGACACTGATATTTATCCTGAGAAGATGATATAATCTTACTTGCATTTTTAAAATACAGGTCTTGCCCCCCATTAGAGTTGGCTATTAAGAGAACTGCTGTATACTAAGCACTGTGCTGTACCATGCATGGGAAACCGGTTAAGCACAGCCCCTGCCCTCAAGAAGCATGTGGTTTAGCGAGGAAGAGCCACAGTAAACAATCATAAGGGTTACCATTTAACAAACTATAGAAATCACCCCTGAAAGTATAGTCTTATAACGGTGACCATTTAAAAGACAAAGATGATGCTGTGGAAAACTGTAATGCTGAGATTTTACACAGATTAAGAAAGGACTCCCTTGGATTGAGTGTGGGCTGTGAACCAAAGCATCGCAGGTTTGGTTCCCAGTCAGGGCACATGCCTGGGTTGCAGGCCAGGGCCCCCAGCAACCGCACATTGATGTTTCTCTCTCTCTCTTTCTCCCTCCCTTCCCTCTCTAAAAATAAATGAAAATTAAAAACAAAATCTTTAAAAAAATCAGTGAAAACCTTTAAAAAAAAAGAAAGGACTCCCTTTGTGGTGTGATTTTGTTCTCTTTTTTAGTGTAGATTGGAAAACTACTTTTAACACAAACACGTATGAGCTATAACTTTTCAGCTTTGGTGTCACACATGGCATTTTCTCTTGGCCTGTTGGTACCTGGGCACATTTCAGTTTAGGAATAAGTAAATGCAGGAGGGATGACCTCAATCAAGACCCCAAAGACTTTCAAAGGGATACTCTAAGAGTTCACATAAGCCCAACCATATAAACTCAAAGGGATGGCTGTGCCTGTGCACAGGAATGGCCATATTCCCAGGATTAGTCAGACTTGGAGATGGAAATCAGTAACTCTGAGTATAGAGAAGTAGGGTTCTAAAATCTAACTGTTCAAAATGTGAATTTTTCTTGGTATATAAATCTGTATTTAATAGCTTAATTGAATTCTTTATTGAATGCTTTTAAATTTGCTCAATAGCAAATATTAAGCAAATTTGATTTTTACCTGTCATATGGTATTGCATATTTAAAATATGTAGTACAGTACTGATAAAACAAATGATTCACAGTAAATGATTGTTTGCTTTCAGTATGAAATAATCTTGTTTTTGCTGTGTTCTTTATCTTTAGTCGTTATGGAACTCCTGAAGAGCTAAAAGAACTGGTTGACACAGCTCACTCCATGGATATTATCGTCCTCTTAGATGTGGTACACAGCCATGCCTCAAAAAATTCAGAGGATGGATTGAATATGTTTGATGGGACGGATTCTTGTTATTTTCATTCTGGACCTAGAGGGAATCATGATCTTTGGGATAGTCGATTGTTTGCCTACTCTAGGTAGGTACATATAATGTTGAAGTGTTTTCTTTATTTAAAATTAATTTTAAGGAATTTCACTAAATTTGTTGTGTCTGTACCCTCTCACTGATTATTTAATTTCTTAAAATGAGTTTTTACAATTTTATAAAGAATATTTGACACACAAATAGAATTTAATTTGTTTTATATAACACATATTCATGGTAAGTTGCATTAAATTTTAGTTTTATAAATCTTTTGCCATTTAAAATATTTTGGTGATGTTCCCACTTAAAAGGATTAGTGCGAAGCATTTTTTAATATCAAAAAGACTGTCAGGTTGAATTAACCTTAGCAAGTCTCCCTTTAATAAAGAAATACACATTGTTTTAAGTAGGTTAATTTTAAAAATCATACTTCATGTTTTGCTATCTTAATAATACCACCATGTTTTAGCCTGCAGCTAAATAATTATAACTATAATAACAACTAACATTTATAAGTATGTAAACAATATGTCAAATATGGTGCCGAATGTTGTAGCTATATTAGCTACATATTTTATTTATTTTGAATGATGACTCTACTTATATACAGTAAGTACTATTGTTTTTCTTTCTTTGGTTATATTTTGCTTGCTTGTAAGCTAAGTACTATTTTTATAGCCACTTTACAGATAGTAAACTAAGGGATACTGTTAAAACAGTTTGGTGAGATTAAACACATCTCTGACTTCTTTTACCATCTGAATAAAAGTGTGTTTTAGGTGATTAAATCTAAATAGCATGATATAGCAAAAAAAATTTTTAAAAGCCAAAATACTCTCAACTTGTGTCTGTTATTTATCATAAGTAGAAATGTAGAGAAAATTGTTATCAGGCATATTAAAAGTAGCAGAGCATCAAGTAATATATAACTGATTTTTAAAATAATAAGTATTTTGAAAAGAATGTAATGAATTTTGTGAATGTTTTATATTATATAAACATTCACATCCCTGGAAAATGAGTAGTGTAGAAAAATAGTTAAGCAAATAATTTGATAAAATGAAGAATTCTAATCTTGTAGTACAAATTAGATGACTTTTACATAGATGAAATTGTTTCACTAATTGTTTCACTTTTCTTAATACCATACAGTTGTGTATTTCATAGCCATGTAGGAATCACTCACAGCAGATGAAGCAGCATAATTATGAGAGAAGACGTAAGAGGCAAAAGCTGGTGGCAGGGTTCCAGGCCTAGCTTCACTCTAGTATGAATCAATTAATCATTGTTTCTCAGTTTTTTCATTTTAAAAAAGGAGAGTTTGGGAGCTAATAACCACTCCTTCTGTAAAGGTATTTTGTATTTTGATCACTTTTTTGAACATTGCCTTTCACAGTATGGATTTATAACAAATAAAAAGGACTGAATACAGCTGTGCTAATTTTGTGATATAATCCCACTAATTACATTATTAGGTAAATCTTATATATGTTGATTGTGGACAGGAAGTGCAATTAATTGAACTCTCCAGTTTATACTGGATGAGTAAGAGTTAACTCTATCCTGTAGAACTATGCTTTATGAAATGCATTAAATGTTTGAGTTTGATTGTAAAACAGTTGTTTCATAGAACTGTGTCTTAAAAAGAAATACATTAAGTGGGTAAATTTTATGTATTGAATTCTTTATTTTATTAAAATATTCACTATAATGTATTTTCTGTACCATAAGCTCTTGAAGTCTGAAGTTGTCAATCTTCTAAAGAAAAGGGATTATACATATTTTTTAAAATAATTTATTACAGAAATCAAGACATAGTTATCATTTTTGTTTAATTCATGATTTCTTTTGTTATTGAATTAACTATTGATCTGTCTCAGGTGCTTACTTTTGGTAAATAACTTATGTTACCATTTTAACTTACTATTTTTATGGTTACTATTTTTGACTTTGCTATATCATATAGTCTTAGTCCTCTGTAAATATAGTTCCACTTAAAATGAATTTCTATCATTTTAGAAGGTCTATTTAAATTTCCAATTTTTAAAAAATTACTATTTCTTACATAGGTTTATAATATTGGCTATAACATAATTAAATACTATAGATAAAAATCCTACAAAGCCAATGAATATCCTAAAGTTAAACAAATTCTTATATACTTAAATTCTATAATATATAAAATACTAAAGTTTCTCATGTTCTTTGAAATATTTTCTCAATATTACATGCAATTTATGGAAAACTTTATTCACAAAACTTGTATTATTAACCTGATGACATTTATCAGGCTTTTTACATTCATTTTCTTCTGTTCTCATTGTTTATAGCACATGTATAATGTTGGAGTCATTTCATAATCAGCATTTATGATTCAAATCCTACTCTGCTATTTTGGTTATCTATTGCTGTTTAACACACCAGACCAAAATTGAGTGACTTCAGACAATAGCAGTTCATGTTGTTTCTGTATCTATAGTTTAGCCACAGTTCAAGCAGAACAGCTGTCTTTTCCATGTTGTGTCAGCTAGAGTGACTTCTTTGGGAGTGGAGCATCTACTTTAAAGATGGTTTCCTCATATGACTGACATTTGGTGCTAGTTCTCAGCTAGGAGCTCAGCGCTGGCTGTGTGTTAAAGGGCTTCAGTTTCTCCTATTGCAGCCCACTCTACTCCTTACCTGGGTATCTCACAAGAGTGAGGGTTTCAAATCACAGACATGGATGCTGCCATTTCTTTTGGTCTGGATCTGGAAACTGACACACATAATTTCTGTTAAAAAGTATTGGCCAAACTGTTACAGATTCAAGGCATTGGGAACATGGACTCCATTCCATGGAAGGGACATGAAAGAATTTTAGGGCTATGTTTTAAAGTCCCCATGTCTAACAAGTTGACCACACACACTGAATGTGCCACTTCACAAATTCTAAAGAGGTATATTGGAATACCTTTCTATGTGGAAATACTATTTTTCTCAACTATGTATCTATTGTAGAGTATTATGTCTGACATAGGCATTTTTTAAAAAAATACATTTTTTTCTTCTAAAAGTAATACTGTTGTTAATTAGAAAACCTATAAAGGTACACAAAATCCAGTATAAACTTATTATTCTTTGTAAATAACATATATTGTATGTAAGTGCCTCTAATGAACAGCCCTTTCATGCACGTACACGTGAAAAATCAAGCCTTCACTACGACCCTTCCCACAGAAGAGCTACTCCGCCTATAATTTTAGGTTTGTTCCTTATCTGGATGAATTAAAAAACTACAATGCATATATTATATTTTGAAATATGAGTTATTTTCCAGCCCTTACCTCTGATATGTTGATTAATATAGTCATTGAAAAGTATATATGAAAATGGTACATGGTGTACCTAAGGCCTAAGCCTCTTTTATGAAAACTTCTAATAATTTTTGAAATTATTATATTTCCTGTTTGAAAAAAATAATCTTATATAAAATCATCTTCTGTAGAGATATGTTGTTGATGCTCACTCCATCCTATCTATATGTCACAACCTGTCACCATTTATAATCTCTGATTCAAGTGGCATCATCAAAGTTATCTGAATTAAATCTCATTCTGAGTAATACCAGGGATCCTGATTGTGCTATATCATTACCTGCTATGAATAAATTTTCAATCAGGAGCTGCCCATGTTTTAATTTTCTGTCTACTTGGCTGAACTGCCTTCTAGCTCTGCTAAATTGCTAATGACAGTTCATAAGGGAGATTGGGTTGTCCTTCCTTTCGTTGGTAAAGAGAACTTTCTGACAAATCTGTCACCCTTAAGTTTCAGAAGTTTCTAGAGTAAGAAATAATGGATATAATTTAAAGGTCTCAGTTTTAAATTCGGTTTGCATATGTACCTGGCACTACGCAAGTGCCCTTGATAAAATGACAACTGCAGAGTTGTTGAGCTTAAACAATGATTTTACCTTAACTGTTACTACAGCTTCAGATGAGTACCTTTTCTTTGTTGAGTATTTCTTTCAAAGATAAGGTATTGAATCTCAAAAGACATAATAGAGCTAATGTACCCGAACTTTACACTTGTGTACAAAAGTAGTATAATCAGATACCATGTGTGTATAATGTGACAACTATTAGGCAGGAAGATACTCTAATCTTATCTTGAGTTATTAGAGCTCCTTTCAGAAACAGAAATGAGTCCAGTTTGCTTTTTTGGTGTCATAACCACATCCAGTAAAATACTCCTAGTATAGACACTATAATATTTGGGGCTTCTTGATCATGCTAAGTTTTTTTCTACAAGTTAGACTGTAGAAGGAAATTCATAGGGGCTTTTTCTGCTCAGACTGAATAATTTAGATCTTAAGGTATTCTTATTGTATAGTGTGTCTTTTTTAGTTTGTTAATATAATGAATTGCTTTTATTGGTTTTGAATGTTAAGCCAATCTTGCATTCCTGGGATAAACTCTCAAGAATATAAATGCTAATATTCTAAACAAAATTTTAGCATATTATTTATGATACTACACTATGACAGAATCAGTTCTTAATAATGAATTTTAACTTAAGGCTTATTGTGCATTTGATATATTAGCTACTGAGAGCATGACACCCTTATGATCAACAAGATATTTAAACACTAAGCATTCTGGACATGATTAGAAACCTCTAAAATTATTATTTTATTTTATTATTTTTAATATTTATTGTATTTTTCCCATTATTACCATTTAGTCCTCGTATACCCGTCCTCCTTGGCAATCACCACAGTCTTGTCCCTATCCATGAGTTCTTTTTCCTTTTTTCTCAATCCCTCCAAAGAACTTTAAAGTCCTATGCTACTCTGTGTTTCCATCAAAGCAAAAATGAAAAGCCATGTGCCATCTGGTGAAATAATTGCTCTTTTGGCTGCAGTAAAAATAACCAAAGTAACACAGAGACATTAGTATAGGATAGGTAAATATGGACAACTGCCTCTGTAAACAATTTGGTATTATGTGGAAAAGTAGCTTCACATGTTCTAGGATGCATTACTTAGATATATATGCTTGGGAAACTTCTGAATATATGCTTATTGGAAGTTTGGGGAGAAATAAAAATTTAAAAAATTACTCCCTCAGGATAAAGGTGACATTTTAACAATTAATTTGAAATAACTGCTTTGAAAGAAACTTTGGTTCAGAGAAAACTTTTGGTACAAAATATCAAGAAAAAGTGTTCATCATTGTGATTTTATTTTCACAAATGATTTCAGTCTTAAAAGTCCTTTTATTTGCATGCACATGAATCTTGCAGCAGTTTTTGCAAAATCTTTAAATATAATTTCAGTTATAGTTTATCCTAAGCCCATTGGTTATAAATATAAATGTTAGTATAAATATAAATGATCATCTTCTGGTCACTTGGTAAGATTCTCTAGCTTCAGAGGAAATGAAAATATACAAGCTAAACTGAAAGGCAATAGATGGTGAAGGAGTTGGAAAAAAAAAGTTTTATAATTGGATAGTCACAGCATTGATCCTTGCCGTTCATTTGTATTGATGTATTTTAGTGAGCTACTACAGCCAGGACAAGCATTAAAAACACATATCAAAATAATTTCAACTTTAACCAGATCTTGATTATTTTATCTTTATTTTAAAATTGGTTTATTTGTATGTATGAATTTATAGTATGCTTAATATATGACTAAAATGATAAGTATATAAAATTTTAAAATAAGTATATATGTATATATGGAGGACTGTGCTAAAAAAGTTTTTACTGATAGAGCACATAGTCAAAAAAGCTTACAGATTATTGAATTAGAATTGCTTAGTTAAATTAAACATCAACGATTTTTTAAAAGAAGAAAAACTTTTGTTTCTGATCAATTTATAAGTTTATTGATTTGCTCTTTTGATAAAGATATTAAGCATCTACTATTTGTCATGTCTTTTTACATTTTTTAAATTTTTCCTATTTATTGAATTTATTTGGGTAATACTAGTTAACAAAATTATACACATTTTAGGTATACAATTCTACAATATATTATCTGTACACTATATTGTGTATTCACTAACTCAAATTAAATCTCTGTCCATCACCATCTATCCCCTTTGTACCCTCCTCCACCTCCCAACCCTCTCTCCCCCCAGCACTCACCACATTGTTGTACATGTCCATGAGTTTTTTTTCTTTTTTTTCCTCAATCCCTCCATCTACTCCTACCCAGTTCCCTACCCCAACAGGTGTCAGCCTGCTCTTTGTCTATGAGTCTTTCTCTGTTTTGTTTGTTAGTTCAGTTTGTTCATTAGATTCTGCATATGAGTGAAATCATGGTATTTGCCTTTCTCTAACTGAGAAAGGCTTATTTCGTTTAGCATAAGGCTTTCCATATTCATCTATGTTATCACAAAGGGTGAGATTTCCTTCTTTTTTTTCTCTCTCAGAAAATCTAATTTTATTTATTTTATTTTTTATTGTTATTCTATTACAGTTTTCCCACATTTTCCCTTGTTGCTATCTCCCCTGTCCCCCTCCCTGCTCCCACAGTCAATTCCCACCCTGTTGTCCATGTCCATGTGTCCTTTTTACTTGTTCCTTGACCACCCTTCCCTTTCTTTCCCCTGATATCCCCCTCTCCTCCTTTCCCTCTGGTCCCTATCAGTTTGTTCCATATTTTCATGTTTCTGGTTCTATTTTGCTCATTCATTTGTTTTGTTGATTAGGTTCCACTTATAGGTGAGGTCATATGGTATTCATCTTTTGTTGCCTGGTTTATTTCACTTAGCATATTGCTTTTCAGCTCCATCTATGCTGTTGCAAAGGATAAGATTTCCTTCTATTTTGTGGCCAAGTAGTAGTCTATTGCACCACAGCTTTTTTATCCACTCATCTACTGATGGACACTTGGGTTGCTTCCAAATTTTGGCTATTGTAAATAATGCTACAGTGAACACAGGGGTGCTTATATTCTTTCTGAATTAGTTTTTTTTTTGTTTCTTCAGATAAATTCTCTCTGTGTCTCCACATTTTGTCTGCCTCTGTGTTTGTTAGTATGTATTAGTTAGATTTGCTATGACTCTAAGTCTTAGTGGGGTGGGCCTAATGTAGTAGGTGTGTTGTGGGGTCCAGTGGTGAAGTCTCCTTGATTACTTGAGCTGGGTGCTTCAGGAATGTCCCTTGCGTGGGTTATGTGGCCCCTTCTTTTGTAATTGAGTCTTTTTTAAAAAAATATTTTATTTATTTTATTCTTTGAAAGGGGGAAAGAGGAAGAGAAACATCAGTGTGTGAGACAAATATCAATTAGTGGCCTCTCGCACATGCACCTACCTGGGGCTGGCCACAACCAGGCATGTGTCCTGACCAGGAATCAAATCAGTGACCATTTGCTCTATGGGGTTATGTTCACCCAACTGAGCCATGACAGTTGGAGCAGTAGTTGAGTTTTGATTGCTGTTGGCCCATTTGTGCATGAGATCAACTCTCAGGTTGGCTGACTATAAGGCTCAAAGCTGACTAAGGTGTGTGAGTTACTGTGCAGGTGCTGACCACACAAAATGGAATTCACCTGAACAGGGCTTTATGCCTGCCGAGATCTCCCTTTGGATGTGCTGCTTTAAAGCTACTTGCATCCTTCTTCGATGGCCACTGGGTGTGCTGATTCTGGGTCTCTTGGGAGAGACTCTGGTGCAAGCCAATATAAGACACTGCCTGTGACTGGCCCTTGCATCCTGTTTGGAGCTACAGGGTTATGTTGGTGGCTTCCTCTGCTGGGCCTGGATGTGTGCTAGAAAGACAAGCTGAGCACCAAGACTTGCTTTTACTAACACTGGGCCCAGGGGAAGGTCAGCAAAAGTCCCAAGGCACCCATAGATTTGCCTCCACTTGCCTATGCATGCCAGCAGCCTTTTAGGCTCAGTCACTAAAGGGGCCTCTATGTACTCCTCAGCAGGTGTAAGCTTCACAGGATGGAGCAAGAGGGAGCCCAGAGAGTGGGGCTATTGCTTTCCCCCAGGCTGATGCCATAAGGAGGGGTCTGTGCTCCACTCAGGAAAGATGGCTCCTAAAGTATAGGAGAGGGACTCAGCACAGGGATCCTGCCATCTCTTCCTTCATCCATCTACCCAGAGCCACAAACCCAGACTCTCCTCACATGCCTCTAGTTTGCTCTACCTTCACTCTGCTGGAGCCCAGTGTGAGTGGCTACCAATGAAATTTTGTGTGTTAGCTTTATAAGAGAGTGCCTGTATCTCTAATGGACTCCTGCCTCTCCCTGGTGTACAGCAGCAACGGTGCTTTTCTCAGCCAGATGTTATGTAGGCACCCTTTCCTGGTGCTCTGGATTGGGGAGCCCAGTATCACGTTTAGACCCCACCCTTCTCAGGGGAACTACCCCCTGCCTGTAGCTGAGATATCCCTCTGGAACCTCAATCACCATCCAGGGTAGCAGGACCAGTACTTTTTACCATCTCTGCTATTGCTACCAGTCTCAATGTGGCTTCTTTTGTAAATCCTTGGTTATAAGGATTCTCTTTAGCTAGTCTTCAGTTGGTTATTCAAGCTAATTGTTCTGTACTTCACTTGTAATTCCATTTTGGTCCTGGGAGGAGCTGAGTATAGCTTCTACCTACTCTGCCACCATCTTATATATATAATATCTTTAGGGAGATGATATTTTAAATATATTTAAATATAGCACAAAACCCTAAAAGAAAACGTGTTTTAATTTCTTTGGATTGACTTCAGAACATTAAATTTATTTAGTTGAATTAATACATTATTATTTTAAGCCAATGTCTTTCCTATTTGCTTTCTAAAAAGAAAATGATGCTTTTTTAAAAAATAAAGCATTTGCTTTATTAAAAAAGAAAGTTATGGGTAATTAACAGATGATTTTGAACATGGATTTAGTAAATGGCTGACTATTCCAAAGGCAGTCAGACAATTAAAAACAAACAATAACTTACAGACTATTCATTAGGATGTTAATTTCTGACAGTAAGATTGTTAATAAATGGTAATGTTCCATAAAATGTTTTACTGTTTTCTTCTTTTTATAGTATTTTTCTCCTTTCCTTTGAGTGTTTTTTCCTTGTCTAAACCAGAACCTAATTTCAGCTTGATTAAGGAAAATGGTTAAATCTACTTTAAAGAAAGTAGAGTTTGATTCAAAATTCAGACAGACTAATTCTCTTGTAAAAGAGATTAAGAAAGTTGATATATCAATCTGATCGGTCTGGATTTGAGTTTGAATAGTAGAAATATAACTTCTCTCACAGGGTTTATGAGATTATTCAGTCTAGCCGAAAGGGTTCTATTGATGCAGAGCACGGCACTGGGGCAAGGATTTACAATCTTTGTACAAACTTTATTCCTGGTATTTTCTTGAGTCTATAGGTCTTATTTTCCTATAACATTCACCTTCCCAAATCGAAACTCACTCTAAAGAGAGCAGTTCTACTTGGTAATTTACCTTACATTTGAAAATGTTACACATTGCTGTAAACACAGCTTCTTCAGCTTATGACAATGATAAATGCTTGTGAGAATGGTCTGAAAGTTTTTATTCAGTGATTATTCATTTAAGTGTGGAAATTTCCAGAGTCTATAGTAATATTTGGGCTTTATTTATTACCTTTTTTAAATAAGCAGGTAAAGCATAGAAAAAAGTTTTTTTTCTCTTTTTATCTGTGTATAACAAAACAACTTATTTAAGCACGTCTGTTTTCTAGCATATGGACTAGCCATTTTCAAGTTAAGAGATATTTCATGTCTTCCTAGCTGAGTGATTTCCTTAGCGTTATGCTGCAGATAAATAACCCGTGTTATATTGGGACAATTATTTTCAGAAAATAGTTTCACAATTTTGGAAGGGTACATATTAATAAGTAATACAAAAATTACTCATTTTTAGTGTCATTTTCCCCATTCATTAAATTAGGGGCAGGCATATTTTTCTCTAATAATTTCCCACCCACAGTTTATGATGGTGAGATATGTCTGTTTCGTTTTACCCTTAGTCTTCAGTGTTTTTTTCTTTTTTCTTCCACTGCTTTTAAGGAAAGCTATCAGCCTTAGGATTTATTTTAATCTTCTCCTTTCAGGTTAAAGTATCTGTAGCCTTTCAAATTCTGTGTGCTGAAAGCATCAGTAAAACTCGGGGTCAATTACAGTTAACATTTTCTCACAGTGCTTTAGGAAACAAAACAGCATAACAACACACTTTTCCAAGACTGAATCTCTGTTCTTGGTACTGTGTTAACAATAACAAATGAGACTGACTAGCAGTCTGTCCAGTTGTGTCCATCTGGTCTCTGTGAAGAGATGATGATCATGGTGATTGAAGTGATAACTTTTATTAAAGGCTATTCAGTTTGGAGGCATATAGGTGCTTTAGTTTACACACGTTATTAAACGTACTTCTCTTACCACCTATATAAAGTAACTGTAATGCCCTGAGTTCCCTATCTACTGCTCTTGCCTAATATTTCTTCATTACATTTATCATTATGTGACTTTCTAAATAGATATTTATTTCTTAATTTTATTGATATTTGTTGTTTATATTTGTTTAGTGTTTTCTTTGTTATTTACATATAACAAATATGTAAGTAATGTATGGAATGGGATGTATCAAGTGTGGAAGTAAAATTAATTATTTTTAAGAATATATAAGAAAATATTACATTCAAAGCAAACTCTGTCTCTCTTGTTCCCTCTGTCTCATAAACTTTTCAATATCAAATCTACTTGCCAGGAAAATAACACTGCACAGTATTGATTTGGTGGAGTTACCTGTTCTTTAGAACTGAGTTCAGTGAAGAAAGCAACAAAAGATAATTCTACCCAAAAGGATAGCAATCAGGAATCCACATTCTATATAAAATCTCCTTGTTTTTAAGTATCTGCAACTAATTAGAAATTTTGAGCTCACTGTGCAGACCAAAGGAACATGCATGTGGGATAAATGTAATCCCTGAGATTTTCGGGCTGTCTCTGAACTCCAGGACGCGCCTTGGGGTGTGAGAATATGAAATTCGACTGAACTTCCAAAATTAAGTAGTAAATTAAGGGCAATGATACTTTTATAACTTAAGTGCAACATTGTAATGCAATTTGGGGGGATAGCAAACGGAATTTTATCAACTTAAAGTGATGATATTATAATATTATCAGTCACCAGAATTATATTAACATCTTGATTTTAAGTAGCAGACAAATCAACAAAATGAATACCTGGTAAGAGCAGACTCAATAAAGCAAAATGTGAGTATACTGAAGAAGTTGACATAGTTAAAATTCAGTAACCTTCATTTTCTTTAAAACCTTGTATCTACATTGTAAGTAATGTCTGTAAAAAAAACTATAAATGTAGTTACTGACCTTTGGAGGTAATGTAGAGAATGAGTAGGAGAGTTGGCTGTAGTTATCAGGTTATCAGTATGGGCTCAAATACTAGTTTGAGGTTACTTTTCATGTAACTGTACCCACATTAGTTAATCTTTCTAGGTTTAATGTCCCTGTCTGTAAAATAAGATTCTAATTGTCCCTCCCTCCTTTGATTGTAAAGATTCAGTGACACACTTTTCCCAGTGTCGTATAGTCATGATAATTGCCATTGTCAACATCATTGCCATATCATTGTCACCATCATATTGTAGGCAGATTAACTAGTCAGCCTATAATAGCATTTTTTTCATGAGCCAAAATACATCCCATAATGGCTATGGATCTTTCTTCATTGTGATCTCATACTATTTTTAAAAAGCACATTAAGCTCTTTTCTTGGTGCAAGCAGAAAATTAGGAACAGTTGTGGAGCTGACAGATCATATCAAAATCCAAAAGTACTGAGAAGTCACAGCCGAGAGCAGTGGTGGAGAGAGAAACCCATCAAGGTCAGAAACCAGAAGTGAAAGCACAGCAATGTAAGGCCACTGAAGTGCAGCAGCACACAGTTCCACACACTGTAATTGTCCCTCTGGGCATCATTAGACTGCAGTATAGTGTAATAATTGATCATAATGAACATGAGTCCTTAGAAAAACTTTTGTCATGTTCAAAAATTTCTTTGCAAGATTCTAGGAAAATGCGCAATGTAATTTCAAAGTATTTCCATTAAAAGTGTTAAAATTTTAAATGTTTTAAGGACTAAAAGTTATGTCAACAATTTTTTAATGAGGTTTACTGGAAAGGTTTTATTTCTGTGATTACTTTGTTTCCCTCCATTGTGGAATCAAAGGAGCATCCTTCTGTTTATTATTTTTAAAATCTTCACATGTGAAATGCATTTCATACTAAACAGTTATTGAATTAACTATTCTGCTCATTTTGCATTTTAAATCAGGGACCATTTGATATATTTCTTAGAAAAATGTTTAATGGTGTTCTCTTTTGAGGGGGAAATAGATTTTCATCTCAGAATGTTTATTCTAAATCAAATTATTCAGTCTTTCCCAATAATGGAGTCAGGTGACAAATTTTTAAAAATAGTACCTGGCTTAACTCCAGCAGGAAGGACATTTTTAGTTTTTACAGTCTTCTTTTCTTTCTGTTTTGTGTGACCATTGATGTTGTCAGTGCTTATGAGTAGGGAGATCATACCTTTATGTTTGTTGGTGTAGCATTTGCCCTGGATTTTGGTTTATTTTTTTGGACAAAGTGTTATATTAATGGTTGCCTTATAATAACCTAGCATGGGTTTGCTTGACCTGCAGTTTGCCCTTCTAGCTTCTGCCATTGTTACTAGATCATTTCTACAGCCCCTGGCACAGTCAGGGACCTTTTGAGTGTCAGGTGACCTCCAGGTTGACTTGCCCAGGAAAAATGTCAAGGACGAGCTGGAGTGAGAACAAAGCAAGTTTATTCAGGTAGTGAAAAAGAAAAGACAGGGCACAGGTACCACTATGAAAGAAGCGGAAAGTATACGTCTGAGTGGAATGTATACTAGGGAGTGAGTTGCGTATTCGGTCAGTTAGTCTTGGGGATTTTATATGCTTCCAAGTGTGGGAGTATCTCCAAGCTTTGTGGCTGTTGCAAGTGTATGTTTTGTGATATAGTCTTCCCTATAAACCAGCCTTGGATTCCTGCTCAGATTGTCTGATCTGGGTCTTAAGAACTGGAAGCACCTAGCCGCCGATAAGACTACCAGTCTGTGAGTCAGTGGTCCCCAACCTTTTTGGCACCAGGGACCTGTTCTGTGGAAGACAATTTTTCCATGGATGGGGTGAGGGACAGGAGGCAGAGCTCAGGAGGTGACGCAAGTGAAGCTTCGCTTGCTTGCCTGCTGCTCACCTCCAGTTGTGCAGCTGGTTCCTAACAGGCCACAGACCAGTACCAGTCCATGGTTCAGGGGTTGGTGACACCTCCTATAAGTGACACTGGCACCAAGAAGTAAGTAACAAGGAGCAGACATAAGTGATTCTGCTATTTACTTGGCTTTTATTAATGCAGATTCAATCCAAATCCATACTAACCTAATAACAATAATCACTCAGAAAAAATCAGAGATAGCATCACACAACAGAATTGTGAGATACATATCATCTCACAGGACAGAATCTGTTGGAACTTGGTCAGCAGATGAGCAGATGAAGTTCTCAGTCCAGTGGGGCAGAGCCTCCGGCAGCACAGGATACAGGAAATCAGCAGGGTGTGGAACAGCACCTTGGTGTGTGGAGCTCAGCCGCCTCAGCAGTGGTCTGAGGTCCCCACTTCTTATAAACCCTTGAGGGTAGTGTTCTGCACCCTTCTGAGTCTCTAGATAAATGTCTTAAGATCCTTGGTAAGTCATGGGGAATTTCTGGTGGGCTTCTTGGGCTACTCTACCTCAACAGACATGTCTGTTCAGGTCACATGTGCAGATATTTTGAACACTCCACCTTGCCAGATGTGTGCAGCATGATTTAGGTAGTTTCCTTCTTGAAACAGACTCTAGTGTGAATGCTCTAAACATGGCCTGCCTGGCAGCCGTCTTGTTTGACAGGACTGATGCCACTGCATACCATCCTGCTCTCCACAGTGGCACCAGATTCTGTCTCCACCTTCTGGTTGGGAAGGAGGTCTTGTTCTGAATATGGTTTATTCTGGAGGTGTCATGGTGTTTGTCCCTCTTGTCCCACCTTCTACTTGTGGTGTCAATTTTCATTATAATGATGCTGTATTGAACTTTGGGATAGGCTCTCTGGTCAGTTTTTCCTCTGTCCTGGATCAGTCTGGATCTAGGTGATTTTTGTTACCTGACTGTTGATTTAAACCATCTACTCTTAGCCATCTTTAGTTAGGGAGTAAAAGCTCTTGTGATTTATTAACTGGCTGTTAATTGCTCATCTGTTCTGGCAGTTTGTTTAACCATTTGTCTCAGTTTCCTCATTCCACTTTGGGAGGAAATTTTCCTAGTTTGTTATTGTCTCATCATGAGCTCACCTAATAGCTTACCTGGTTACATCTGAAAGGCTATCAAATATTACCTGTCTTGCTACCTTTCCCAGTCCTTTCCAGAAGTAAGGTATCAAATGTCTCCCATACAAGAAGGAAATGCAGGGAGCTGAGTGATAAAATGAAGCTGATGAACATGGCAGACATGTTCAGGTCATCATAGGGGTGGTGAGTAAGGTACTTGGTGGTGGTCCCTCCTGGACACTTGGTCCTTTATGGACACCGGTGCTTCTGGGCTGGTAGCTGGTTGGATCACTGGGAAACATGTGAAATTACAGGTGAAGTGCACATAAAATAAGTGTGCAAAATAGAGACTCAACAGCCCTGCTGAGGAACATATAGAACACTTGTGCAAAAAAAATATAATGTAAGCTACATATGTAATTTTGAATATTCTAGTACCTACATTCATCTCTAAAATGGTGATTGAAAAGGAATCTAACTTGTGGAGCTGTTGTGAGATTTAAATCATAAAAAAATATGATTTATTTTTTTATGATAAATATCGTAAAATTTTTAGAACAGCTCCTGGAGCAAACATAATAAGAATTGATTTTTGTTTCTGATAACTTCCATGGTTTGTTCCATATCCACACTTGTTTGTACAGCTCAAATGTATGCATCATGCACACTATGAACATACAGTAGTTCCCCCTCATCTGTGGTTCCACTTTCTTTGGTTTCAGTTACCCACAGTCAACTGTGGTCCCAAATATTAAGTGGAAAATTCCAGAAATAATTTGTACATTTTAAATGGTGGGTTGTTCTGAGTAGCATGTTGAAATCTATACAGTCCACTCAGTATTGCTGGAATGTGAATTGTCCCTTTGTCCAGAGTGTCCACACCATGTACACTCCTGCCTGTTGGTCACTTAGTAGCTGACTTGGTTATCAGATTGACTGTTGTGGTACCACAGTGCTTATTTTCAAGTCATCCTTCTTTTCCTTAATAAAGGCCCCAAAGTGCATGAGTAGTGCTGCTGGCAATTCGTATGTGCCAGAGAAGCCATAGCAGCTTCCTTTAAGTTACGAGGTATTTATACAGGATGGGGCAAAAGTAGGTTGCTGTTGTTCATATGGAAATAATGGAATAATTAATAAATAAGAATATAAGAATAAACTGTTCCATGCAGAACTGTAACCTACTTTTGCTCGTGTGTGTGTGTGTGTGTGTGTGTGTGCGCACGTGCATACAGTTCAGTACCATCTGTAGTTTCAGGCATTCACTTAGGATCTTGGAACATATCCCTGAGAATAAGGGGGGGACTGCTGTTTAATCAGTTTATCACCAAATATGTTCTTCATGGTATTGCTGGAGTTAAGCTTACTCAAATGCAGATTTGATGTGTGACATACAAATGTAAATCACCCAGTGGTGAACCATAGCCTATAAAAGTTGTTTTCTAAACAGAGCAATGCTAATAGCTCTGGTGAAAATGGAGATCTAATATCCTTTGTAGAGTCAGTCACACTTGAGGCTGCCTCCCCCTATAGCTAATAATTAGCATAGCCCCCTTACAGGCTGTGTCAGAGCTTGACACTTTCTCGATCATATGAGACGGAAATATGGGACCCAAAGCCAGAAACAGAGTTTCACATGCCAGTTATGCCATTTCAAACAAAAGTGCCAAACAGTTCTCAGACACTATTCTGTTTTTGGTGCACTGACTGAAGGTGGGATTCTTCTGTATCCTGAAGAGTTTAGAGCACAAAAAATGCCATTGTTAGGTGGTTAGAACCCAAGTAGCAGCAGTAGGCAACACAAGAGTATTTTCCAATTTGCAGCTATCTCTGGAAAAGCTTGGTGGTCGAATGTGTGCGTCCATATTCTAATATATTAACTGATTGAAGAAGTCCAGTTTTTCCTAAGTATGGTGATATTTTGTTTATAAATTTGTCTGTCTTAATGGTAATGACATTTTAATTTTATACTTTTTACCTATGATGCAAAGGTCTTACTCTAAGAGACCTAATAAAATAAAAAGAAAACTTTATTCAAAATATTTTGTTTCCCCACATTAAACTGAGTATAAAAAGTTCAAAATAAACATGTGGATCTAAAATTAAATCTCTTGATCATAGTTTTGAGAAGTGATGACTCTCTCTATTTTAATTAAGTCCCTAAAGAATTTTTAAATGTGAATGCCTCTAACCTAGAAGATATGTTTCAAACAATTATGTATACAGTTATTTGCTTTATAGTTTTTCTCCACTCCACATAAAGTCATAATTATACAACGTACTTATCTTACCAACCATCTATGAAATGTTGAAATAATTTACATTCCAATCTGCCACCTCATTGTCTGTCACATGTCTATTATAGCATATAATTAACTGTCATCCTTACTAACATAAACAATTGTAAATATAAATACAGATAAATGTACTTAAATACAATTGTCAACTTTAATTAATAGAAATCTTTTAATTGTACATTTAAAATATGTCAGATATAGGTTTCTCTTTATTCTGATTTCCACACGGGTAGATTTAGCAGAAGACTGAAATAATTTTGTGTATTCTAAATTTAAGTGGGAATATAGATTTTCTTAATATATGTGTATGTATAGATACATTTGCAAGGTCAATTGAATTGTATATAAATGTGGGTAATATAAAAGATATATTTTCTTTTTTTTTAAGATTTTTTATTTATTCACTTTTAGGGAGAGAAGGGGGTGGAGAGAGAGAGAGAGAGAATGAGAGAGAGAGAAACATCAATGTGTGGTTGCTGGGGGTCGCCTGCAACCCAGGAATGTACCCTGGCTGGGAATCGAACCTGGGACACTTTAGTTCCCAGCCCGCGCTCAATCCACTGAGCTACGCCAGCCAGGGAAAAGATATATTTTCTATAGAATGAATATTACAGGTAAAATTCTGTCATGGTGCAGAACATCTGCATTCTTGTTTTTATAAGACAGACCAATGTATAAATACCAACATTATTAATAGTTTCACCCTTAGGAAATCTTTTTTGAAAATAAAATGAATAAAAATTATGTTTCCTTGCAATATATTACAAAATGATAAATACAGTAATTTTCTATACATTTTCATCATTTTGACATAACTTAAAGGGTCATGTTTTGAAAATCATTGCACAGACAAGGTCAGAGATTTCTAAGAGTATATTAGGTAAGGTGTTTCCTTCTGGGAATGTACCAGTTTTTTAAGTCCAGAAAGTGCCTATTGAGTAGATTTAACTAAAAGGTTTACTGAAGATCAGTTCTGGAATACCGATTTCTCTGTCACTAGTTGTAACTTTTCTACTAAGTATATAAGTAATTTTACTATCACACAGACTTATTCTACAGTTGTAAAGTGTGGCTTGATCAACACTCGTTTCTAAATCCTTTATACAAAGGAAAATTCAGTGTAGGATATATACCATCAATAAGATTCCTGAGCTGTGGGGAAAAAAATTGAGGCAATATCACCAATGTGAACTGGAAAGGGAGAAAATAGGTATTGATTAACAAAATCAAAGGCAAAAGAAGCTGCTCAATGCCATTTAAAGTTTATTCTTTGTTATTGTGATGATTAATTTTTTGTGTCAACTTGAAGAGCTAAGGGATGTCCAGATAGTTGGAAAAACATTATTTCTGTTTGTCTCTGAGGGTGTTGATGGAAGAGATTATCATTTATTAAGTAGACTAAGTAATGAATTCTGCCCCTACCAATGTGGGTGAGTATCATCCAATCCATTGAGGACTCTAACACAACAAAAAGGTGAAGGAACAGTGAATTCTTTCTTTTCTCTTTTTGAACTGAGACATCCATCTTTTACCCTTGGACATCATAGTTTCTGGTTCTTGGGCCTTTGGATTCCTGGACTTACATGCAGTGGTTCTCAGGCCTTATGCCTCAGATAGAGTTACGTTATTGGATCCCCTTGGATTGAATTATACCACTGGCTTTCCTGGTTCAGGAAAATAGCTTGCAGAAGGCAGATCATGGAACATTTCTGCCTCTGTTGGTTTTGTTTTTCTCTGAAGAACCCTAAACTATTAATAATAGAGTCCTGTCCAAAAAATTAACACAGTAATTTATCCTCTTCAATGGTATTATTTAGAATTATGGACTGTGGAGTAGGAAGGGTCTTGTGAAGTCAGCTAATACATCCTCTTTCTAGGAGTATAGCCCACTAATATCTACCATGTTACATGGCATGTACTTTTCTGCAGTTCTTTTAGAAAACAATTTGTTTGGTATGTATGTTAAATGCTATAAAATAATCATTGAGTTATTCCACTTAAGGCACTTTATCTAAGGCTATACCTTGTTAAATATTATAAAAATATTTTGTACATAAAGATATTTATCACAAAGTTATTGACTAGAAGCCAGTGAAAATATCCTTCAGGAGTAAAGGACAAATTAAGATAATCTCAGATGAAAGAAAACTAAGAGAATTTGTGAACAGCAGACCTATCTTAAAAGAGCTAAGGGAAATTCTCTAAACAGAAAGGAGATTATAAGAAAAAGAAATAATGGAATATCAGTGAGGAAGAAAGAAAATGGAAAGAGTAAAAATATGGATAAATGCTATAAAGTTTTATTCTTTTCTTTAGTTTTTAAGTTATGTCACTTTGCAGACACCCATAAGGGGATATTAGGAACACCATTACACTCATAAATTTGACAACTTAGATGAAACAAATCTTTCCTAAAAAACCTCTATAACAGCTGATCTTGTGTGAAATTGATAATTTAAATACCCTGTAACTATTAAGGAATTTGAATGATAACTTTCAAAAAAAGAAATCTACAGGTCCAGATGTTTTCCATGGATAATTATATGAAACTTCAAGAATTCACACTAATTTTAGACAATCTTTTCCAGAAAATAGAAAAAGAAAGAACTCTTACATAGAACAATATTCTTTATGAATATGGACAGAAAAATTCTTAGCAAAATATAAACAAATACAGTGTAGCAACACATAAAAAGAATTCTACACCATAACAAAATGGGGTTTATTTCAGAGATGTGAGGCTTGTTTAATACTTAAAATCTGTATAATCCATCCTATTAACAGACTAAGAAGAGAAAAAGTTGATATAGAAAAAGTGTTTTGTAAAATTAAATGCCCATTTATAATTAAACAGCTCAGAATGATAAACAGAGAACTTCCTAAACTTGATTAAAAGCATCTTCTAAAATCCTACATATAGCAATATACTTAATGGATAAAGACTACCTTTCCCCTAAGACTGGGAACCAGCGAAAGGCATCTCTCTCACCATTCTTATTTAATATAGAGCTAAAGTTCTAGCCCATGAAATAAAGCAAAAAAGAGATATAGATTGGAATAGAATAATAAACTGTTTCCCTATTTGTGGATGATGTGATTGCCTGTGCAAAAAAAATCCCAAAGATTATAAGCAAACAATTAAAACCTTCCAAAATCTAAGAAGTTATTAGCAAGGTTAAAAGATGCAAGAAACATTTAAAAAATAAATCAATTATATTTCTATATACTTGCAGTAATCATGATTGTTAAAACTAAAAAACATATATGCCATTTATAATTGCTCCCCTTTCTGCCCTTACTCCCATCCTTCCTTTTCCCCTCCCTCTCTTATTTTCTCCCTTTTTCCTCACTTCATCTCTTATCGAAAGATATATTTAAGTATAAATCTAACAAAATATATAAAGAACTATATGCCGAAAACTATAAAACACCAATAAAAAATAAAGATAAAAAAATAAAAGTTCATACTGTTCTCATAGATTGTAAGACTCAACGTAGTAAAAATCATTTCTCTAGAAATAAAAAGTAGTTTAAAACAATTTCTTAAAAAACTGCAAGATTCTTTAATATAGATGTAGAAAAGAATATTCTAAAATTATATGGAAAGCAACACAATTTAGGAATATCTAAAACATCCTTGTAAAAGAGAAATATGGTTGTGGGAATCAGTCTCCCCAACTTTAAGACATAATATAGAGACAATATATGTGGTATCAGTAGGCGGATGAACATAGATTTACATAAATATTTCTGGGTTCTTTATTCTGTTTCATCAAAGTATACACCATGGATTTATTGGCTATAACTGCACAAATATGCTGTATGAATTTTTGACAAAAGTACAAAAGCATTTCAATGGAGGAAGGATAGAATTTTTAACAAATAATGTTGGAGCATTTGTACATCCATGAGTAAAATATTAACCTCAACCTAAATTGTGTGGCAGAGTTGGTTGGAGTGTCATCCCATAAAGCAAAAGGTCACGGGTTCGATTCTCAGTCAGGGCACATGCCTAGGTTGCAGGCTTGGTCCTTGGTCAGGCACCTGTGGGAAGCAACTGATCGATGTTTCTCTCCCCCTCCTCTTTCTCTCTTCCTTTCCTTTTCTCTATAATCAATAAGCATGACCTTGGCTAAGGATCAAAAATATATATATGACATAGATAATAACAATTCAAATAGATTTTTAAAGTAACTTGTATTTAAACTTAGTCAAATCAGGATATGTGTTGTTCATGAAGACTTAGGACATCCATGCCAATTAAAATCATTATGATTCAGAGCTCATCTTCAGCTTTAGCGTTCAGAACTTTTTTCTCCTAGGTTAAAATGATCTATAAAGGGTCATGATCACACTAAACTCATAAGAGAAAGGTATAAATAATGCTGATCTAATAATATTCAATGGAGAATATGCCTTAAAAAATATTGCTACCTTTGTATTCAGTAAGCAAGTTACCTTTGTTTTATTCCAAAGAGTTTCTGAATCAAAATCAGTAATTTTAAGGATTTTTAAGAGCATAGAATTACACTATAATAATCCCATGGTCTGAGGAGATATATTAAGTTCTGGTAAAGTAAATGTATTATGGACTATCCCTGCCTAACAAGTGGTACCTAACACGTGTCATTACAATAAAATAACTGGAAAGTTTGGGCTCATCATCTCATGTTTCCTACTTCCCATTCATTCTGGATTTGTATTGACTAATACGTATTATTAAGATTAGTAATAGTGTTTGCTTTTACTAGGCAAAATGCAGATTATTCATTGCTCTTTCCCAGAGGCATTATTTTAGTTAAGATTTTTCTCAATTTTTCTCAGTACATTCTGGATTTGACAATTCAACTTGCCTTGACTTTCTTTGGATGTTCTCTAAATCTTCATTTTAAAAAAAGCAATTATAAACTGTCTTAGTTACATTTATTTCTGCCACTAGCTAATGTTGTTCATTATATGCTGGCATTTATTTTACTCTGAGATGTTCCCTTTATTAATCTGGGGGGTGTCTCATTATAGAAAATTCACAGACTCAAGACTTTGAAGAGACCTTAATATCATAGTTTAATTTTTCTTCAGCATCTGTTGTTCTGCTTGTCCTTATGAAACTGATTTAATGAGTTAGCCCATTCCATATTTGGACAGGTCTCTCCTTTAGGAAATTCATTTTTGTATTGAGTTAAAAATTAGAAGCTCACAAAACATATCTGGTCACTTTTCTACATAGCATGCCTTTGAGTATTATAGCCTGAGGCACTTTATTTTCAGAATGTATATTTCCATTTCCCCCAACTGTTTTTCCTATTATATAACATGGTTTTGAAGTCTTATTTATTAACAAACTTAAATTTGCCTATATCTCTCTTAAATGTGGAAATCTGAACTGAATGTAATATACCAGATTGGTCCTGACTATATCATATTATATTTTAGTCAGTAATTTCTTAGCCATTGCCCAGTATAAGAGTGCATTATGTCCTGTTGTTTAGGGTATTTATTTTACACCTTAAAGGTGCAGTTATGTCAAATACTTCTACCTGCTAAGATTTGGTTCTGTTTTTGTCTTCTAGACTCCTAAATACTTTGCATACAAGGTAATAGGAAAAAAATCTCACTCTTTCAATGACAATGTTTTTTTTTTCTTTTTACCTCATTTAAACTCCTTCAAGATTATTGTGGAGATTACCATTTTTAAGGCTTAATATATATCTAGTGAAAATCTTAAAATCAATTTTTTAAAAATTTAAATTGGATTTCAAAATATGACCAATAGATTAAATCTTATGCTACACTTAGTGAATGAAAGTGTATTTTAAAGGAGGGAAAGCAGACCACTATTATGTTTTTAACAGGCTAAATTGGGAACTCAACCAGCATTCACAATCCACTTCTTCAGAATTATAAAACTGAACTTGAAAACACCCTGGTCACCTCTGACCCGCTGTGGAACACAGTGGTCACCACTGAAGAGGAAAGTGGTGTGCTTCTTTTGAAGAAGAGCCACCTGCAATCACAGGTGTTATCAGTGAGCCTTCCAGCTTCAGAGAGCTATTGTATTTTTCTTCAGCCAGCCATCGTGACGACGGCACTTCAGAGGTTGCTGAGCCACTTTCAAACTTTTGTCTCTTAAAAGCCACAGTAGAAATATATAGGCCATCCCAATTTATCAAAATCATTTTTCTGTCCTGTTTTAATAAGAACATAAATGTTGAAAGCGGTCTTAGGAAGTGTTTATGAATTATGAGAAACAAATTAGGCCTTTAGTCTCTAACCATGACAAATATTTTATTCACAAACATGCATGTGTCTTCAACCAGATATTTCTCTCTCCATTAAAAGTGACACACTTTTCATAAAATAAATTATTGCCAAAGACTAACAAGTATTTATAAAACAAAGGATCTTTCAAATTACTTTTTTCATTAACTTGATATGTCAAAGGTCAAGGAATTGCATGTAGAATGGTGATGGAGAGATGCGGAAGCATCGTGTGGACTTAGTACTGCTGTTGCTCTAGCAGAAGAGAAGACAGAGTTTAAGCCGATGGACTAGACATGTAATGTGGGATAGCAGTAATAGTTGGAAAAAATAAGAAAATTCTGATAAGCACTTTTACTTCAGACCAATACTAATTTTTGTATATGACCATTATTTTCTTGACCTTTCCCCTTGTTTATGTGCCTATTTCATTCTCTGCTCACATTTGTATCTTTATTGATTTACTCCCTTTTTATCTTTTTTTTTCTCATTTATCCCTTGTGTAACTGGCTACAAATGGATCTGAATCATATTTTTATGTTAGTGACAAGCCCAAGTGCCCAAATTTGAGCTTTTGAGGCTGTTTGGAGCAATTTATATGTTTGTAATCTCTATCATCTTTAATGAAATATTCTAATTATTTTCAAAGTAGGATTGGCCAGTAGCGATCAATAGTAACAACAATGAATTATATTATGATGGCAATTAATAAATATTTACAAAGCATTTGTGAGCAAAGGGCTCTAAAAAAAGGCAAGTTTACATGGCTGGTGGGGTGGTGCATTGCTACAGGGCCATGAGCTTCCTGTGATATAGCTGAAAAATAATTTGGGAGTCAAGGGAACATGTGTGGGCTGTAATCATTGGTATGTTTCCTATGCCTGAGTATATAATCTGACTTTAAATGTCTGCCCTTGAGCAGTGTGTTGGAGGAGGGAGGGGAAGAATCAGAGAAATCTGTACCAGTGTCTCAATCCTTCATTTACCTACCCAGGTGATTTGGAACATCACTTAACATCTCATTTTAGTTTCCTCATCTATAATTAGAGGATGATAATCCCTACTATAAATGTAATGAGAAAATGAAATGATTTATAGTGGTGAAGCACTTGACCAATTATAGATTCTCAGTAAAGGGTAGTTTTCTGTTCTTCATCTCCCCAATATGCAAACTGACAGCAGCTAAAGGTGAGAAATCATCTCCAGAAGTTAACAGATATATTGCAGCTCTGACCATTATGTTTTTCATTGTTTGGGAGTCACTGAGTAATATAGCTGGAAGTGTTCAAAGTGACAGTTCTACATGCCATTGTAAAAAGCACATGCCACAACCTAGTGCAGGATGAAAAGGGTATCGAAAGTGTAGTTTGGGAGCACTTTTCTGAAAGGGAGAAAGATTAGCCCAAAAAGGAGCTTGCTAAATAAATGCCTGACTTAATAAAGCAAAATTGAGAATTTAGATTTCTTAAATAAAATATCTCTCAAGAACAATTTTCAGTGGAAGAAGCACAGCAGATTTAACTAGTTAGTGCATCCTCTTACTTTTCTTCCATGTTGTGTAAAGGTATTACAGTGATTACAGAGAAGGAGATCGTAGGGTTTAGGCAGCACATTGTGTCTTAGTAAAAAAATATTGTTTTTCAAACTAGAAAATGACCGATGGTTGGTTATATGAATAGTGACATAGTGGTATTTTAAAAATATCCAATTTAGTCATCTCTAGCAACAAGAATTAATTTTGTTACAAGTAGCAGATTTAGTTCTAAGGGTCTTGAGAGGCCAGTACAAAACTTAGATAAACAAGATTATAACAACTCTTGCTTAAGATATAGTTTCTTTTTATATATGATCCCTGTTTATCTATACTGTATGCTGCCCTACAATAATCTAAAAATGGTAACAAATACAAAAGTAACAGTAAGAAATGATAAAGTATAACATAAAAGGTTAATGAAAACAAAGCTAAAGTTCTGAGGAATTTAAGAGAAAATAGTTATAAATTATATAATAGATGACAATTTTCTTGCTGAAGAGTAATTCAAATAAATACAATGATTTTTAAACCAGACAAACATTTTAGCAACTAAAATTATATAGACAGGGTTAGATCCAAGATAGCAGAGGAGTAAGTTGAAGCTATGCTAACCTCCTCCTAGGACCAATCTGGAATAAAATCTACATGTAGAGACAGCATCCTCAATAATCAACTGAACACTGGCTAGAGAGAAGCCTTATAAAAATAACAAACAAAAGAAACTACTTCACCACAAGGAAACTGGTAGGGAGTGTGCAGGAGGTATGACAGAACTGAATGGGCTCCCACATATGGCAGCTGAACTTCTAGAAGGATATTTCAGTGGTCAGGGGTTCCCCCTGAGGAATGTAGGGTCTAAACCCCAAGCTGGGCTCCCTTGCCTATAGCACCAGAGCCATTTAGGAACCCAGATAACATCCAGCTGTGGAAAGCAGCAGGGTTTCTATCTCCCAGGGAGACACGGCTAGACACGTAGAGTGCCTCTTAGGGGACCAACACACAAAATTTTGTTTGCAGCCACTTATCCTGGGCTCCTGTAGAGAGAGGGCAGAGTGGAGTAGAGATGCTTTTGGAGGGTTAGGGTTTAGTGGCTCTGGGGAGAGAACTGAAGGGGGGCCACCAGGTTCCATGTGCTGAGTCATTCCCCATACTGGGGGGAACAATTTCTCAGAGGACTCCCCTACAAGTGGCATCAGCCTGAGGGAAAGCAATAGCCCTGCCCACAGGAATTACACTGCCCCACCCTTTGGGAGCTTAAGCCAGGCTACTGATTGCAGCTTAAAGCTATTTCATTGATTAGCTTAACAGGTAAGGCAGAAAAATACAAAGAAGCAGCCAAAATGGGAAGACAAGGAAATGACCCCAAATGAAAGAAAAATAAAATTCTCCAGAAGAACAACTAGATGAAATGGAGGCAAGCAATTTATCACCTAGAGAGTGTAGGGTAATGATTATAAGGATACTCAATAGCATGAAAAAAGACATAGAAACCATAAAAAAAGACCAATCAGAAATAAAGAATGCAGTATCTTAAATAAATAATACATTGGAAAGAATGAACAGTAGAATAGATGAAGCAGAAGACTGAATCTGATTTGGAAGACAAGGTAGAAAAAACACTTAGGAAGAGCAACAGAAAGAGAAAAGAATTTTAAAAAAGAGGAGAGCTTAGGAATCATTTGGACAATATGAAGCGCAATGATCTGCATTCATGGGAATACCAGAAGGAGAAGAGTGCAACCAAGGGATTGAGAACCTGTTTGAAGAAATAATGACCAGAAACTTACCTAATCTGGAGAAGGAAAAAGACACACAAGTCCAGGAAACTCAGAGAGTCCAAAACAAGTTGAATTGAAAGAGAGGCTTACCCCAAGACATATCATAATTGAAAGTACAAGGCTTAAAGAAAAGGAGAGAATCCTAAAAGCCACAAGAGAAGAGCAGGTAGTTACCTACAAGGAAGCACCAATTAGACTGTCATCTGATTACTCAACAGAAACATTTCAGGCCAAAAGGGAGTGACATGAAATATTCAAGGTGATGAAAAGCAAGGCCCTACAACCAAGCCCACTTACCCAACAAGGCTAACATGGAAAACTAAAGAATAAATAAGGAGCTTCCACCACAGGAATAAGCTAACGGAGTTTATTAACACCAAACCAATACTGTAACAAATGTTAAAAAGTTTGCTCTAAGAAGAAGAAAAAGAAAGAGATTAGAAGAAGAAAACAGTCTATCAATAAAATACCACTAAATACATATTTCTCCATAATCACCTTAAATGTAAATGGCTTAAATGCCTCAACCAGATGACATAGGGTAGCTGAATGGATAACAAAACAAGACCCACATATGTGCTGCCTCCCAGAGAATCATATCAGATTCAAAGATACACATAAACTAAAATTAAAAGGATGGAAAAAGATATTTCATGCAAATGGAAAGGGAAAAAAGCTGGGGTAGCAGTACTTATATATGGCAAAAATAGACTTTAAAACCAAGGCTTTAGTAACAGACAAAAAAGGACACTACATAATGATAAAGGAGACAATCCAACAAGAGGATATTACTTTAGTAAGCACTTATGCACCCAACATAGGAGCGCCTAAATATATGAAGCAAATTTTGTTGGACATAAAGAGAGAGACTGATAGAAATACAGACATAGTTGGGGATTTTAACACTCCAATGACTTAGATATCCCAGGCAGAATATCAACAAGGAGACAGTAGCCTTAAATGACATGCTAGGTCAGATGATTTTCATCGATATCTTCAGAGCATTTCACCCCAAAGCAGCAGAATATACATGCTTTCGAGTGCACCTGGAACATTTTCTAAGATAGACCACATGTTAGGACACAAAACAAGTCTCAGTAAATTTAGGAAGACTGAAATCATATCAAGCATCTTCTCTAACCACAATGCTATGAAACTAGAAAGCACTCATAAAAGAACACTGAAAAATATACAAAGACGTGAAGCTAAATAATGTTGTTAAACAATGAGTGGGTCAACAAAGCGATCAAGGAAGAAATTAAACGATACCATGAAAGAAAAGAAAATGAGGACAAAACAACCCAAAATCTGTGGGACACTGGGAAAGCAATTCTAAGAGGGAAATTCATAGCATTACAGGTCCATCTCAAAAAAAAAAAGCTCAAATAAACAACCTAACTTTGCAATTAAAGGAACTTGAAAAAGAACAACAAACAAAGCCCAAAGTGAGTAGAAGGAGGGAAATAATAAGAATAAGAACAAATAAATGGAGTAGAGTCTGCAAAAATGATACAAAGGATCAGTGAATCTAAGAGCTGTTTCTCTGAAAAGATAAACAAAATTGACCAACTTTTAACCAAACTCATCAAGCAAAAAAGAGAAAGAACTCAAGTAAAATCAGGAGCAAAACAGTGGAAGTAACAACTGACACCAAAGAAATACAAAGGATTGTAGGAAAAAATAATGAACAACTATATGCCAAAAAAAAAAAAAAAACAACAACTGGACAACCTGGATGAAAATGATAAATTCCTAGAAACATACAATCTTCTAAAACTAAATCAGGAAGAATCAGAGAATATGAATAGACAGATTATAGCTAGTAAAATTGAAGTAGTAATAAAAAAAATTCCCAAGAAAAGCCCTGGACAGAATGGCTTCACATGTTAATCTTAGAAAACATTTTGAGAATTAACACCTCTCCTTCCCAACCTATTTCTTAAGATTCAAGATCAGGGTAGGCTCCTAAACTCATTTTAAGAGGCCAGCATTATCCTTATTCCAAAACCATATAAAAGATACTACAAAGAAATAAAAGTATAGTCCAATAACCCTAGGCACATAGGCACTAAACATAGGCACTAAAATCCTCAAAAAAGTCCACAGATGAACATAGGCACTAAAAAAAAATCCACAGATGAACATAGGCACTAAAAGTCTCAAAAAAATATTAGCAAAGTGCATACAGCAATGAATCAAAAAGATCATACACCATGATCAAGTGGGATTTATTCCAGGAATACAAGCTTGGTACAACATTTGCAAATCAATAAATGTGACATGCCACATAAACAAAATGAAGGATAAAAACTACACGATCATATGAATAGATACAGAAAAAGCATTTGATAAATCCAGCATCCATTTATGATTACAATTCTCAGCAAAGTGGGAATAGAGGGAACATATCTAAAAAATAATAAAGGCTGTATATGACAAACCCACTGCCAACATCATGCTCAACAGACAAAAACTACAAGTGTTCCCCTTTAAGACTGGGAACAAGACAGGGATGTCTGTTTTTACCTCTCTTTTTCAAAATAGTACAGCAAGTCCTAGCCATAGCAATCAGAGAAGAAGAAATAAAAGACATCCAAATTGGAAAGGAAGAAGTAAAACTGTCATTATTTGCAGGTAACATGATGCTATACATAGAAAACCCCAAATATACCACCAAGAAACTACTAGAACTGATAAATAAATTCAGCAGTGTAGTGGGATACAAAATTAATATCCATAAATCAGTTGCATTTTTATATGCCCCAATAATGAACTAACAGAAAGGGGAAATAAGAAAACAATGCCATTCACAATTGCTACAAAAAGAATAAAATACCTTGGAATAAACCTAACCAAGGATGTAAAAGTCCTTTACTCTGGAAATTATGAGACACTGAAGAAAGATATAGAAGACACAAATAGTGGAAACACATACCATGTTCATGGATAGGAAAAATTAACATCATTAATATGTGCATACTACCTAAAGCAGTCTATAGATTCAACCCAATTCCTGTCAAGATGGCTGGGGTGGGGGGAGGGTAGGTAGGGGGAAAAGACAGACAGCTGTACTTGAACAACAATAAAATAAAAAGAAAAATATTTTATGAAAAAAAAAAGATTCAAATGATGTATTTCACAGAACTGGATCAAATATTTCAAAAATTGGTATGGAACCACAAAAGGCCCCACATAATAATAGCAATCCTGAGAAAGAAGAACGAAGTTGGAGGAATCACGCTACCTTGTATCAAACTATACTTTAAGGCCATAGTAATTAAAACAGCATTCTACAGACACATAGATTAGTGGAACAGAATAGATGAGTGGCACAGAATAGAGAACCCAGAAATAAATCCACACCTTTATAATCAATACTGACAGCAGAAAGCATATACAATGGCTAAACGTACTCTATTCAATAAATCGTGTTGGAAAAACTGGCTAGATACTTGGAGAAAAATGAAACTGGACCACTTTCTTATACCACACACAAGAATAAATTCAAAATGGATCAAAGACTAAAATGTTAGACCCTAAACCATAAAAAATGTAGAAGAAAACACACACAGCAAAAGGTCGGACATTGCTGATAGCAATATTTATTGGATATATCTCCCCAGGAAGGGAAACGAGAAAAAAAATAAACAAATGGGACTACATGAAACTAACTTTATTGCACAGCAAAATGATAAAAAAAAATGAGAGAATGGAAGAACATATTCACCAATACATCTGATAAGGGGTTAATGTCCAAAATTTATAAAGAACTTAATAAAACAACACCCCCCCCAAAAAAAACCCCCACAAACAACCCAATTAAAAAATGGCAAAATGCCCAAATAGACACTTCTCCAAAGTGGACATACAGATATGGATCATATCTTTATGTGACCAAATAGACACTTCTCCAAAGTGGAAAACTGACATATGGGAAGATGCTCAAGGTCACTCATCAACAGAGAAATGCAAATTAAAATGACAATGAGGTATCATCTCGCACCTATCAGAATGGCCATCATAAACAAATCAATAAACAAGTGCTGGCGGGGATTGGAGAAAGGGGAACATTTTTGCACTGTGGGGGGAATGCAGACTGGTGCAGCCTCTGTGGAAAGCAGTAGGGAGATACCTCAAGAAATTAAAATGTCTCTGACTTTTGACCCATGATCCCACTCTGGGAATATATCTGAAGGAACCCAAAACACTAATTCAAGAGAATACATGCACCCTTATGTTCATTGCAGCATTATTTACAATTACCAATATATGGAAGCAGCTCAAGTGTCCATTAATAGATGAGTGGATAAAACAAATATGGGACATTTGCATAATGGAATACTACCCAGCTATAAAAAGGAGAAAATTTTACCCTTTGGGACAGCATAGATAGACTTTGAGGACATTTTGTAAAGTTCATTAAGCCAATCAGAAAGAGAAATACCATATGATTTCACTCATATGTGGAATCTAACGCACAAATGGAACTATCATGGAAAATGGGGACAGACTGGTAGATGGAGAGCAGGATGACTGCTTAGAGGGTGTGGGAGGTATGGGACAGAGGAAATGTCCCCGAGATTGGGACAGAGACTCATGGACAGGACAACAGAGGGGTGATTGCTGGGAGGAGAGGGGAGTATAATAGGGCTGAACGGTAATGGGAAAAATACAATAAAGATTAAATTTAAAAATTATATACACAATGATAACATTAAAAATTAAGAAAAATACATAAAGATCAAATAACTAAAATAAAATTGTAAGTAAGACAAAATAAAGCAGCAGTATGTATAACCATTTTTTAATCAGTATATTTTTATTGTTCAGGTATAGCTGTCTCCATTTTCCCCACACCAGTCCCTCCCACCTCAGCCATCCCCACCTCCCACCCTCAATCCTACCCACTTTGGCTTTGTCCATGTGTCCGTTATATATATTCCTTGACAACCCTTGCATTTTGCAGGGGCAAACAATGTTTTTTTTCTGTCTCAGTTTTAGACAGCAACAGGTATCCAAAGCAACTTAAATTTGTTATCTCTTTTGAATAAACTTGTCAGTCTGTGAATTTTAAATGCCTTCTTAACCTCTGTGAGTCCTAAACACTCCTCCCACTTTTTTTTGTGCATGGTTCTGCATAGTAGATTAAATAACCAGGGGCCACGTGTGCAATGTGCAGAATAGTAGACTGAGAGCTCTGAATTTTAAGTCTGGGCTTCCCCTCATCTGTTTCATTTTTTCCTTTATTTTACATATGTTTACTGTGTGTCCTCTAAGTGCCAGGTATTGGGCTAGGTTCAGGGGACACAGCAGCAATGAAACGAACATGGTGACTGTACCAAGAAGCATGGATTTATTATGTTGCAAAAGATTAATAATAAATCAATAAATTTTATGGTGTTACATGTGTAACCCTATTATATATATAATAGTTATGCAGATAGTAAAGAAGAAAAAATAAATAATGAGATATAAAAAGATGACAGTGTTACGTAAGTAGTAAGCAAACACAAATGAGGATGATGTGGTTGGTAGAGTAACAGTATCCAGAGAAGTTTTCCCATGCGTCATATTTGAGTGAAGTTTGCTTGACAATTTGCACTGGGGGTCAGAGAACTCCAGGCAGAAATGTAAAGTCCCTATGGCTGAAAGAAGCTTGATTGTGCTTGAAGAGGAAAAGGCCTCTATTCCTATTGCTCAATGGAGACGAGAAAGTCATAATGTTAAACTGATGGCAGATCATATCATACTTTGTAGACTGTAGACTGGATTTTGTTATGAGTGGGGTGGGGCTTTATTTAACAAGGCACATCTTTCTGACTGTTCAGGATTTTGTGGCGAGTGTAGATAATTATTTTCATCCTGGCTGCCCACTGTACATTGTCAAAGTGCTTGGGCATTGTCAGTTTATATGTATGGAATTCCAGGTGACTGGTTTTCACAATTCATCCTGTGTCATTGTATATGAGAAAGAATCCTAAAATGTATCATAAAACTTTCAAATAATTGTGTATCTTTTTAAAAAAAGTTTATTTGGTAAACATAGGCTAAATTCTCCTCACACTTTTCATCAGATATCCTGATATTCTGAGGAATGTAAGTTTGTATTTCCCAGGCCTGTATCCATTGCAAATGGAACATTCTTTTTAGTCTATTACTTAATCCTTCACAAACATACCAATTTGCCTTTGACTTTAGAATGTTTGCATTTACTTTATTCTTAAATAGCCCTTTAAATAGCTGTGAGGGGCAGATATGCATAGTAGTCCTCTGCTTTGATTCTGCAGTGAGAGACCTGATTTCAAATTCAGACTTCAACAGTGGTCAGCTGTGTGTCCATGGGAAAGTTACATTACCAGTACTTGTAAATCGTGAATTTTAATTGCAAGAGTCAGCAAACTATGGCCAAATTTATCCAAATCTGCTACCTGTTTTGTTAAAGTTTTATTGAAATGTAGCCACGCCCATTTTCTTACTTATTCCCTGTGACTTCTTTTACCCAATAAGACCAGTGTTGAGTCTTTGTGACATAAACTGAGAGTATTATGTGGCCCACAAGGCCTAAAATGTTTATATCTTACTTAAAAAAAAAAAGTTTGCCGAAACCTGGTATAGTGTATATTCCTGAGGGCTGTGGGGAATTCCGTAAAATGATTCATACAAAGCACTTTGTATAAGATCTAGTATTTAATAAGTATTCAGTATATATTTACAATTATTAGAGTTTTTTAAAATTTGTTCTGTTTACTTCCAAATCATCAGATGCCATAGATTCTCATGAAGAGGTATCATTGGTTTATGTGAATCTTTTGAGAGAAAGTACCCAAGCTTGAGAAGTCTGTTTATTTGTAGTCATACTTTGGTGACATACTTTATTTCTACATTAATAACACTCCCGGATGTTGGAAGTTCTATTTTGCCTACTAATCTGTCCCTGATATGGATATTATAAATTATATATGTAAAAGTTCTTGGCTATATTACAGCAACATGGGTAGATTGTTAAATTAATCATTGCAAAACCTTTTGAAAATCTAGGCAGCAATGTGCAAATGCAAAATTTATAACTGAAGCAAACAAAAAGAAGCTGATGATTCCTTAAGGATACTGCTGTTTTTTGTGGTTTCTTTCTTTTGTTGTCATCACCAGAGACTTATATAACATTTGGGGGAATTTTTAATATTTAAACATAAGCATTTTTATTCCAATGTAAGCTATATATACAGGCTGATTTGAACTTACTCTAACTAGAGGCCAGACATATAACTTTTTTCCTCCGTTAGGGTATATGTTTGCTTGAATGCCCACATGTGTTATAACTTCTAATAAGCAGTTCCATATATTTATAAGGAAATATGTGTAGTGAAGAGTTTAATGATTTTATTTTTCATAGTGGTAATCATGTTATAAAAGATCCCTTTTTAAACAGGGATTATAAACTGTGGGAGAAAAGGAAGAAGATAATCTTTTATTTGAGTGTTCCAACTAAATAATTTCTTACTTAGTTTTCTTTATGAAAAAAAATCTTCCTAAAATCCTGTATCATACTTTATTTACAGAGCTACTTCTGTAGGTATCCAAAATATCATAATTATTAAGTCGCACTTATTCCAATAAAGTAAAAAGTTGTGTTGTTTTTAATTTCTATTTCCTATTTCAGTAACTGTTAAAATGAAATTGCTTAAGTAACATATGTAATTAGTTTAATTTGTTTTTCTAAAACTACTTCACAGTTAATGTTGGAATTAAACATAAATTTTATTATTATTTGAGGTTTTTAGCTTTTTCTGTACCTTATTAATCCAGTTCAAGTGAATTTGTTTAAAATTAATTTTAAAAAGGTGTGGGGCATGATTCCTACCACATTGACATCTATGGTTAAGTTTGGAAGACTGTACTTATTTGCATAAACCAGTTTTTCTTCTGTTTCCTTTCACATAGAACTAATATAAAGAATTGCCAGAAAGACTGTGAAGTATTTGCTGGCCTTTGAATAGCGGGTGGAGTTTGGATAGGAGAGGAATGGCAATTCTTATATTTGATTCTATCACAGGATCAGGTTGATGGTTTTGGTTTGATTTTGGAGCATGATTTCTCCAGGTTATCTGGAATTCTAGTTGGCCTAAAACACAGTATAAACCTTAGGCCTGGATTCTGTCTGTGTATAGTGAAATGATTCAAATTATGGAGTCTGTGTCCTGAAACTCAGAAAAAAATTATCTTGAATTAATCTTTCACTTTAATAAAAGGTTTATGAAATTACATGAAATAAGAACAGTAATCTAATATACTCTTTTAAAAAATAATCGTACTGGGTAAGGTACAGAAAGATTATGTGTTTATACTGAATTTTGAAAAATTGGCTAGAATAGTTTTTGACATCCTTGTCAGATGTGCATTGGCAACTTTTCTGAACTCATATAAAGTGATTTCTTTCCCATAAATAGGAGTGGGCAGTAAAGTGCCCCATCGATCCTGTAGACCTCAGCCTTCAATGCTACTTTCTGAAAAGCCTAGACTAGATTTAGCAGGTCCTCTCTCAATACAGTGTCATACTACCATATTTTTCTTTGTATTATTAATTACTATAGTAATTAAACATGCTTGTGTTATTATTTTAAGGTGGCTGTATCTCCCATTAGACAATGAACTGAGCGAAAATGGATATTGTGTATTTCTTACTCGTCACTATATCCCAGCACCTAGCATTATGCTTGGCATGAAGCAGGCATTCAATATATGTTCAGTACGCCAATACATAAATATCACACTGCTCCAGAAAAAATAAATACAGAGTTTTTTAAAGGCTTATTTTGTTTTGATGTTAGCCACAACATGCTTGTCTTTGTGAAGTTTTATTTTTAATATAAAAAATTGGGACAACTGTATTAGAATAAAAATTAAAATGATTAAAAATAAAATCTACGAGGAAAGTAAAAAATATATATTTCAGAACATGTTAGTCTATTTCAATTTATATTTAATTTATGTTTACAAATATATTTCAAATCTATTTATTGACTAATAGGAGCCAATAGGAGCTCCTCTTAATTTATCCTGTACTGTATTAAATACTATTAACCACATTATACACATCATCCCATTTAATTACCTTTTAGGAGAGTGGTGAAACTGTCTTCCATTTTACAGTGAACATAACTCAGGCTTAGAGAAGTTGAATCCCTTCATTAAATGCATACAACTAAGATAACCACATATTAGAGCTATGGATATGTGGGGGTTAATGTGGTTTTATTTTTATTTTTTGTTCTCACATGAGGGTATGTTTTTTTTTCATTTTTGAGAGAGAAAGAGAGAGAGGGAAAGGGGGATGTGGGAGAGTAACATTAATCGGTCGCTTCCCCTGAGCACCCTGTTCAGGGATGGAACCCACAATCTAGGTATGTGCTCTGACTAGGAATTGAACCAGCAAACTTCTAGTGTACAGGACAGTGCTCCAACCAACTAAGCCACCTGACCGGGGTTGAATGTGGTTTTAAAATACTGGTATACTAAGAAAATTGCAAAAAAGGCACAAACACAAGGATTAATTTATAAATAGTCATGCTGAATGTGGTGGTATGCAGTTATACTTAAGAATTGAGATTTCAGATTCAAAAGGATGAACCCCAACTGTATCTATTACCAGTTATGAAATTTTACTTAGCATTTTATGTAGCTTTTCTAAATCTCAGTCTCCCAAATCATAAAACACACTGGCTATCATAGCCTTGTTAACTGAGACTATGTAACATGTAGAGCCTGGTGGCCAATAAGAACTCATTGAATTTGAATTGCTTTTTCTTTTATATATAATATCACATTTCTTCCTCCTATTCTACCCCAGTTAGCCCACTACAAGCTAGCTCCCTTTGTGGGAATGTGCACAAATATACACTTGAGAGCTGTATATTATTTAGCAAATTTAGTGATGGTTGAAATTTAAATATGATTAATAGCAGCCTCTATATTAATTCCCTCAATACCCCACTCCAGAACACACACATATGAGCACATGCTTGCTCTCCCTTCCCCACAAACACACCACTTCACAAGGAACTAGGTGTCTGTCTCATTTTCAGCCTGCCCTCCCTCTATCCCTACGTGAATGGTTTTCCCCAGTTCATCTCTTCTCTGCAGTGATTATCCATTTTGGGTCTCAAGAGTACATTGTTGCCTGTTAAAAAACAACTCACTCAGTGTTCTAAACCAATATGTTCCTTGAATGTTGCCCTGAAATATTCATTATTTGGGGGTGATAATCAAGGGACATCCTCCTGTAGTCAGTATAGTTTATAAAGTTATAATTATTTTGGACTGGAAAATAAAATTCTCAGATGCTTTATGCTTGTATGTTTGCAAGAACTTTCTTCTTCACCTGTATTTTCCTCATTTGCTTTTAATACTCTGTAGGTATATTCATTGATAAGTTGCCTCAAGTCATCTTTTGAAATGAAGCTAGTTAAATATAAGTAAATAAATATCACCTTCCTAATTATAAATTTTGATAAGATAATGGGGAGCTATCAAGTTCAAGAACGTGTCTTCCAAAATTGAAATATTATAATAGTTTACGTAAATATCATAGTTAATCTGTTATGAATAAATTCATTAGGAGTGAAAAAATGGAAAAGGAAAAGTAGATGAATAGGTAATGTTTCTAAACTTTTACCATTGAAACAAGCTTTAAAAGCTGATTACCAATTATGGTTTAATATTTTTAATTATATTTATCTTTTTATATTCAAGTCACTGTCAGTGTTTTGATCTGCGGCAATAATTAGCTTCATTTTGTAGGTAAGCTAGAGTTTTCAGTGTTGTTTGAAAAACGGGAGTGTGTGTTTATCTATATACCTGTGTCTATATGTATTTTTTTTTGTAATTGGATAACCTATAGTGATTTATTCTGGAGAAGAACAATGCCTTATTCAGATGATATACATAATAATTTCACATAATATCTCACCTGTGTTTTATTACAGGAGATGACCTAGCTTGAGTTTTTGCTTATTGGTACTTGGGCTGTGCAGGTTTTTGAGCTATCTACTTTGAAAAAGATACATCGTTTATAAGCATTAATGCTTTGAAAAATCACCTTTGATAACAATCTTTGTGAGATAGCAGAGAAATATAAACCTATTTTTAAAAAAATACATGAAAAATTTTTAAATTTCTTAATCACTCAGGTAATCATTATCAGATTAACCAGGTTATTCATTGCTTTAGATTTGTCTTTTATACTAGATTGAAAACTCATTTTTCATATTGGTCTCGTTCTGCTTGCATACACATGCACACACATGCACAGGTACAAGCACATTCTCCTCCAACTTTGCTGTTTTCATATCTACTTCAGCAGGTAACCAAGCTTGTCAAGAATAGAGATTAAATTACAGAAAAAAGAGACTTGAAAATTTCTCAAGTTGAGTACAGTAAATCCTTACTTTATGTCATTCAGAAGTTCTTGGAAACTGCAACTTGAAATAAAGTAGCATATAAATAAACCAACTTTACCACAGGTTAATTGATATAAACAAGAGCTAAGTTTCTACAGCATATTTCTGGGCACAAAAACATGACCAAACTTCTACATAAAGACCCAAAACACTTCTAATATTAAATATTAAAGTGAATCTGAGTCATTTACATATTTAGGAAAGATTAATAAAAACAAGTAAAATATATTTTTCAATGCACTTAGTTCAAGGCCATGGGTGGCAGTAGGCTATCCCTGCACAGGCTGCAAGATGGGAACCTGCCCTGGAGGACTCCCACCTGCCACAGGGACTCTCACACTCACACTCACTCAGATAGGACAAAGCAGACCTGCTGATTCACGTTCTCAGAATGGGATGTGTGAGGAAATGAGAATTCCCAGAAAAAACCCAAGCAGACATGGGGTAACATGCAAACTCCACTCAGACAGTGACCCTGGACAGAAATCGATTTTTTTCTTCATTAATGTTGTAAAGAAATGACTCAGAAGGAAACAATATTACTTGAGGACCTGTAGTATTTTTTAAGTAAAAGTATAATTGGAAGCATTTAGCATGTAAACAAACAGACCAACTGACCCAAGGGAGTTAAGGGCGAAAGATGGGGAAGGGTCTAAGCAACAAATAGGTACAAATGACCCACAGACATAGACAACAGGGTGATAATTGACTGTGGGAGCGGGGGTGGGTGGGGCAGGGGAGAGCAATGGGGGAAATTGGGACAACTGTGATAGAGCAACAATAAAAAAGGGAAAAAAAAGAAAAAAAGATACAATATTCTATCCTTTCCTACTTATTTCCTAGAAGGTACCTAAAAAGACATAGATAATACAAGTAGAGGTAATTTTAATATAATATTTAATAATCTAAGGACAAATTAAACCTTAAGCAAAAGAAAATATCCCTTTTAATAATGAATATAGATAATGAGGGCTCTGAGGATATAATTAAATAAAAATTAATTTATATAAAGTAAAGTTGTGTAGGTACATGAAAAAGTAAAGTTGTGTAAAGTACATGAAGATTTAGAAAGTCATGTAACATTGAAAAGAAAACTTCAAAATAATTTTATAATAGCTACCTATGTTCTGAAATTTGTATAATTACAGATATTTAATAGTTGAATTGACAGTTTGTCTTACTAGAGTTTATGCTGCTTGCTACCTAATTTTATTTCAAATTAATTCTGGGTCTAAAATTCAAGATACATTTTATTATTGATGATACTACTATCTAGTATCAGATACACATAATCACATTTTGATTATTTTAAGTTTTTCTCTTAATCAGTTTCTATTAACAAAGTATGATATCTATTGAAAATATGAGCAACAATATAACATTTTTCTTTATTGGTTAATTTAATTAAAATTGAATGAATGAGTTCTTTTTAATTTTTAAAAATAGAATAGGTAGTTAGATATTACTTGCTTTTCAATAGTGACATTTTAGAATGTTTTCAAAAATGTTATTTTTATTGTAACTTAAAATTCTATTATTTCAAAATAGAATTTTGACATGCCATACCTCTCTCATAAAAGAAAATGTCTAAGGCTCTTTGCTCAAGGTCAATCAGTTGAAATAGGTAAAAATGCATGCTTTTTTCTTCATGGTTTTATGGTGTACCATTTAGGAGCCACTCTTAAATGACTGTTGACTAGCTAAGAGGAATATAATTTTTCTTTATATTTGTTACATTTAGCCACTGTTTAATAATGCCATTCTTTATTAGTATACAATAATAGTTGATACAGTGGACTAAGTTGCTTATTTTGAAAATCCCAGGAGTCATTAAGGACCACAAGTAAATACAACATTAAATAGATTTGAACTACAAATGATAATTTCACCTAATAAATGTTTCTGTGTCTAATTATACTTGCATGCCAAGAAAATTTGGTTGTTTTGTTTTATTATAAAGCTTATTGCCAGAAGTTGAGACAATCATCAGTTTTTGATTTTAGAGATAGTATCCTGAAAACCTTAAAACTGGAATTATCTGTGTGTGACAAAATTTCCTTAATAAATTCTCATTACTTGATTACAGGTTGAATGTTTCAGACATCTAAACTAATTAGAGTACTGATTATTTTGATTACCAGAAATGCTTAAATATATATATTATTCATCAATGTATTCAGTTTCTATATCAGACACCTGTGATTTAAACATTTTTAGTAGTTTCTGATTCACAGGAAAGTCAGCTGCATTTCATTTATCTTTCTCTGGATGTTAGGGATTTACTCTCGTTTCATAAAAACATGTGAGTAAGCTAATCAATAGATTGTAGGCAGAATAGATAATATGGTGTTAGCTTCTAACTTATTTGTTAATTAGTTTAAGACATAACACTAATAACTAAAGTAGTTATTATATTGACGTTTATGCTCGCCACTAAGGTATATATATTTTTGACATTACCTTCCAGAAGTCAACATCTGACTCCTTCAGTTGTTTGGAAAGTAGGCTGCCTGTGGACTTTAAGGATAGGCTTTAAATGCCTTCTGTGATATTTGTAATTGTTTTTCATTTTTAAATTACTTTTGACATTTAATATTATATTACTTTCAGCTGTAACGTAGTGGTTAGATGTTTATATAACTTATGTAATGATTTCTCCTTAAGTCTAGTCCTACCCTGTCCCCTTACATGCCAGCAGTTATTACAGTATTATCGACTATATTTCCTATGCTGTACTATATGTCCTTGTGACTATCTTGTAACTGCTAATTTTTACTTCTTGATCCCTTTACCTTTTGCACCCAGTCTCCGAAACGCTCTCTGATCTGGCAACCATCAACTTCTGTGAAACTGTTTCAGTTTATTCATTTATTTTGTTTTATAGATTCCTTTTAGTTTTGCTGAGAACCTAAAACTGCTCTAATAAATAAGGGCTATTAATTAAAAATTGTATTATTAGGCCCTGGCTGGCGTAGCTCAGTGGATTGAGCGTGGGCTGTAAACCAAAGCATCACAGGTTCGATTCCCAGTCAGGGCACATGCCTGGGTTGTAGGCCATGACCCCCAGCAACCGCACATTGATGTTTCTCTCTCGCTTTCTTTCTCCCTCCCTTCCCTCTCTAAAAATAAATAAAATCTTAAAAAAAACTTATAAAATGTATTATTAGAAATTTCTGTATAAAATACTTATTTTTGATCTTGTTCATTTGTATAATGCCTCTTTGTTTTTATTCCTTTTTTTTGTTGTTGTTAAACAGAATATTTTCTTAAACCTTAAGTGAATATTCAATAATAGAAACTTAAGAAATTCTACTTTCATAGTGGTTTGGATCTAACAATCTGGGACTTCCATGCTCCCTTTCATTGGATTGTTTGGGTTTCTGTTTTTTCATTTCTTTATTTTTAACTTTCAGCTTTTAAAACTTAAAGCAATTTTTATAAAGCAGTTAGTTACTAACAACAAATACTCATCTTTCCACAAAGTTTAGATTTACAATTCTGAAGCTGATTGTGATGACTGAATGTGCAGTTGTGTCAGGTTGCTGTTTAATATATGGAAGGTTTCAAAAAAACCTTAAATTTCAACTGGGTTAAGTGTTTGTGTACACTATTACTGCTTTGTCATTAAACTAAATGAGGTATTAAAGTCTTAAAACCAGAGTTATAACAAGATAGAGAACTCAAGCATAACTGTGTGCCTGGAGAAAATACTAATTGATGGTGCCCTGTTCTCAATTGTCCAAAATAGGCTTGTCTCATGTGGTGTTCTTAATTGAGTTATAACAATTCTTTGGTACATTTCCTCTTTTATGGATATAGGGCACTTTAACTTGTAAAACATTTTACTTTATTAAACATGTATATTTTAGTAATTAGGTCGTTTTTTTTCACTCCCACAAAATAATAGGCTAGTAAGTATAATACTGCTTGTTATGTGATTGATTTTGTCTTTATTTTTTCTTTTACTTTTTACTCTGAAATGTATTTCTTTGAAATTATTCAATGGGGAAATATTTTAAGCTGACAAACATGGAAGGCAATTTTTCTACTGATAGTGGAATTATATTTTCTAAAAGGAGAAACTACATATTACATATTATATATAAAAATCATTATATTACATATAAAATCCTATGGAAAATTCAGAGATAAGCAACAGGTTGGTTTTTTTTTTTTGGTATTGTTTTGTTTTTGTGTTGTGATACACACTACTGTGCAGTTATTACTTCGTGGTTGCTGAGAACACAACACTGAACAAGACAGAGTCACTGCACTTTGGACCCAACCTACACATATTTTCTCAGTTTTTTTCATATATTAATTGATTTTGTGGCTAAATAAATTTGCTAATTTTCTTTTTCGAATAAGTTTCATCAAATGAGATAAATGTTAGTAGTTCTGGTTTTTATAGGATCTATTTCTTGAACATCATTATTCTTAAGGTAGATATTTATAATTTTAATTAATAGTCTTAGTAAATAATGTATAATAATTAAGGAAATACTATATATCATTGTGCTTAACTATATATTTCTCTAAAATTTTAGCTGGGAAGTTTTAAGATTCCTTTTGTCAAACATAAGATGGTGGTTGGAAGAATATGGCTTTGATGGATTTCGTTTTGATGGTGTTACATCTATGCTTTATCATCACCACGGGATGGGTAGGTAATCCAATCAAACTCAGATATAACTAATGATTCTATGTTATTTTTTCACTGGGGGATTGCAACGAGGTTTGGGGTTCAGTTACAGAAGCTGCAATGAGTATTACTATTGGCTTGATTTTTATTATTTCCATTGTATGCATTTTTATTATTTCCACTGTATGCATTTTCCAGTCACTTCTGGTCCTTTTTTGCAAAAAGTTGTATATAAATACATTTTATAAGTAAATAAAAGAGAATGATTTTCTGTTAAATATATGTATATAATAACATGCTATTTTTAATATGTAGCTTTCTTCTAAAATGTTTTGTAAGGAAATCTTTTTTTGCAGCACTCTCAGAATGTGAACATAACAGCATTTACAGTGAAGATAAATAACAAAAATAATAAATGAGAACATTTGTGAATGTGTGGGTTCCTGCATATTAAACATTAAAGAAAATATGCATGATGTATTATATATAATATTCTTGGTTTAAATTAAATTATAAATTAATTTATAATAAAACATTGATCAGTTTTTCAATTTAAAAGTCGTATAAAGAAATAGAACCACAGAACCTAATTCTTCAGTAGATAACATGTCAAACAATTATATGTTAGCAGTCAAATATTTACCAGCATCAACCAATCCAAAAAAAAACGGACCTTAGACTGTCAATCTTGAAAAGTAGCTGCCTAGGAAAGAACCTGTATTCAAAATGTGGTGCTGTCTTTAAAACCTACAGCACAGTCTTGGAGATATTCTCTTGAAATGTTGCTTCACACAAAATTGAACCTGTAAAACATAACAGGTTTCATTAATATCTTTCAGTCTGGAGAGTAGCTTATTTAAAGGATGAAAAAGGGAAGCATGGCAAAATTCAAGAAAGGTTTTCTACCAAATTAAAATATCCACATGTGCCTGCAAAACCTCCCTCAGATGAGGGCTAGGAATTTTCCAAGGAAATATGGGATTGGGGAAATGAACTGAAATCTAGGGATATGGAATAGAGTTCTAACCCTGTGGAGGTCATGGCTGATCTGAAAGATTCAAACACAGAGAACTGTGATGTAAAGTTTTTGACCTAATGGGCAAAAACAATAAAGAAAAACAATCTGAGTTACTTGGTTTCCCCCCTTTGAATGATGAGAAAAAATCTGAAACTGTACTGCAAAAGAACACATACCTGAAAAAAATAAGATTAAACAATTAACATTAAGACACAGGGTGTTTAAGTTCATAAAATTCAGTCTTAAGGAGAAATTCATTAGGTGATAACTAGGAAGAAAAATGAGTTTACCTGCATGGATGAAAAAAATGGCTGGGTTCTACTACTCTGTTGCCAATACCAATGCCTATAAAATTCTTAGGAAAACAAAGCGAGACAGGAATTTGATAGTTGAAGTGCCATCGAGGTATAGATTTGAAAAACCTTAAAAAAATAAAACTTCTGTAATTACACTTGAAAATACCCTTCAGTGATGGAATCCTGTAAAAAAGAATGATTCAGAATAAAGAACTTACAGTGTTGCAGGTTCGATTCCCAGTCAGAGTACATGCCTGGGTTGCAGGCCATGACCCCCAGCAACCCCACATTGATGTTTCTCTCTCTCTATCCCCCTCCCTTCTCTCTCTAAAAATAGATAAATAAAATCTTTAAAAATTTTTTTTTAAAAAGAACTTGAAGTTATAGAGAAGCAGGGCGGAACATGTAGGCATTGAGTACTAATTTGACTTAATTAAAATAAGTGTAAACAACTGAAGTAATAGAAAATAAATTGTATACCTCAATAACTATATATATATATATATATATATATATATATATATATATATATAAACATATAAGCGACCAAAATTAGGAGTTGAGAAGGTAGTTGAGAAGAGGAGAAGGTAGAAAGATGTTAGAGAATGTTAAAATGTTTTTGTAATCATAGGCAATCCATACTGCATAAATCGAAGCACATATTTAAAATAATATAAACATGCCTCAATTTTATGATAGTTTTCATATTGGCTTTTCTTTACTTAAAAAGTATCCAATAGAAACTAGCTAAATTAACATTTTAGATAACACAAAATGTATCTAAAATTTGAAATTTGGAATTCCTTTCACTGTCATTTCAATTTATTTTTCTGGTATACAATTAAAATTAAATTAAAATTGTAAATCAAAGTGTGTTTATTTGCTTTTTTAAAATAAAAATTGAATTGCAGGATTGTTGATATGAATACTTTTCTAACTTAGATCATATATTTCTGATGTTATCAGAAATTTGATAAACCATATATTTCTGATGGTAACATCAGAAATATATGGTTTTGAGGCTTATTACACTTTGCTATAATAAATCTGATATCAACATACTAATTGGTAGTGAAATTTGTGTAGAGTTAAGACTCACATGTTAACAATGCATTTACATTGATTTTATGTTCTCTAGGTCAAGGTTTTTCAGGTGATTATCATGAGTATTTTGGACTGCACGTAGATGAAGATGCCTTGATTTATCTCATGTTGGCAAATCATTTGGTTCATACATTGTATCCGGATGCTATAACAGTTGCTGAGGTAAAGCCATAATGATCTCTAGCCTCTAACCCCCTTTAATATAGAACATTTTGTCAGCCTGAAATATTTGAATAATTAATCTCATGTTGTCAATAATTGCATAACTGAAATTGTACCCTGACTACAGTGCAGCTACAGTGTATGGGTGACACATTATTTAGAATTCACTGTTTGCCTTCTAGGAGATAGTGTACACTAATTACTTATCGTCATTCCATTGTTAAAGGGAAAAATTCCAGTGTTTAGAAAGTAAAATTTCCTAATCAGCGGGCAGTTCCTTCTGCCATGAGACCTTCAGCAAAGAAAAGAATTGAATTGAAAAGAAGTTCTTGTGCTTCTATTTATTTATTAATTTTTTTTCTGGTTTAATCATTAGAGATGGCATGGATCACTGCCTGGGAGCTCCTCTGAAGCCTCTCTTGTTCTTATGCAATTACCTTTCTTGTTTACGTTACTGCTCTCCGATTGCCAAATGTTCACTGGTTATTCATGATCACTGAATGTTCATGATTAACTGTCCCAAAGCTGCACTGTAATGATATAATTCGGTATATGCATAATTGACAATTCCCCTCTTGGTGATAAATGTGATAAATTAAGAAGTTTGTTAAATGCTTATGCTAATTTAGATTTAGCACTAAACTCCCTCTGGTTTTCTGAGTCTTCTGACTAGAAATTATTATTGAAATTGAATTCAGTATGTTAAAACTCTTCTATACAAAGTGTAGTGGTCGTCATATAAAAATAATAAGACCATTGTTGAAAGATTCAGAGTTAAGGTGTATTTTCACATTGTTGGCCTTTAGTTCATTTGAATGAAATGTAGTAGTTAATGACTGTCTCCTTTTTGTAGTATTTATTATTGATATAGTTTTTTTCTCACTCATTATTTCTCAAAACCAAAGATCCCCAAATAGTCGGTATGATTTTCTGCATAGAAAAGTTACTCTATTTAGTCCTTTTCCATATAAATATCTTCTAAGGGTAAAGATATGGATCCTAAATCCCTGGAATATATTCTTATATAGAATTTTTGAAAACCCAACCATCGTAATACCATTTTGGTACCCAGTATTAATTCCACACTTTTTATCTACCTACTTTCGACCATAGGTTATAAGTCTTGCTAATACTTTGTGCTAACTATCTTTCAACATCAATCACAGTGTATTTTAAACTTTTATTTTGTCTTTTATATATTTTAGCTTTATCTTTCAAACATCAAAAATTTAATTATTTTGTTAATTATATTTATGGAAATTCAAAGCAGAGATATTTTATATGACAAATTACTATAAATAATTAATGAGTCAAATCAAATGTTCATACTAAAAAAAAGCCATTACTTAATACATGAAACTTAAAATTGTTACATTGATCTCTTCATTCATTTCAAGTAAAACAGTTCCATCATCTAGGGAGCCCTTGTCTGATTATCACTGTTTCTACCAATGAAACTTTGAGACTTAGCCTACTTTATATTACTTGGTTTCAGATTTTTTTTTTAAGCAAGATGTGTCTTCAATTTATTTTACTTAAATTGAAAACTACTTCAATTTCAATACATCACTTTTCTGTCTAGTGGGAGCCTCTTCAAAATGTGGAATTGATTCTCATGAACTTTTTTTGAAGAAAGGAATGTGGTCTAACAAATACATAATGTAGTTTTATATAAAGTCCTATAGTAGATATTTGAATCTGTGTATAATGACATTTATTAATATTGAAAGCTTTTTTTCTGAACTATATCTACCACTCCACATGGTTATATTTGCTATATTAATTTATTAATTTAAAATATTTTTAATTCTAAGTGCCTTTTAGATATTAAAGAATGAAAACTGTTTTAAGTTCTTTTGAAAAATCTATGATTAATTCAGTATTCTATTTTCATAGGTATTAACCTTGTATATTTAAAATATATTTATTTTAATGATATTTATGTTTACCTTCTTTTTTCTTCTGATATTTTTAAAGGATAGTCATTAACTCTCCACTTTCAAAAGAGAGCTACAAATATCTTATATGCATTAAGGGGGAAGATTTTTAGGATTCAGATTTAGGAGTCGAGACAAATCAGTGTCCAAATATTGTTTTAGCAGACTCTATTTCCTATCAAATTATTTCTTAAAGCTAAGGTAAATATAGAATTTATCTTAATGTTTTCTTGAGAAAATTATTTTGATCTCTTGATCTTCAATACCATCCCATTACCAGTCTTATGAAAACTCCCTATCTTGTGGAAACTCTTCTCAGGAGGCCTTGTATCTCTCATTCCAGGGCCTAAAATGTGTGTCTGATATTTAATACATAGTCAACTAATGCTTATAAAGAGTCAAACTAGATAACTACCATATCTGTGAATATGTAGCATATTTTGATAAATATAACTTCTTTTAAAATGACTTCTTTTCTGTTAACCTTCTTCTTTTATTTATTTCCCAATCTTCTTTTTTCCACTGTTATATATTATGAAGTACTATGTAGAAATAAGATATAATTGACACATGTTTTGTTTCTTAGTGAATATATTGCACCATATATTATATTTACCTATACCTCTCATTCACAAAAGAAAGCCAATTAATAAATGATTTGGGGAGACCAGAGAGGTCATACATTTTTTTGTCCCAATTTTTCTGTGGGGATAGTTTGGGGATTGCATTGTGGAAGAGGAAGCATTTATTTTTCAGCAAGCTCATAGTATGGTATTCTTTTATAGGAAGAGTTTGGACAAGGACATAAATAGAAAAGCTTATGACATTCACAGGGAAAAGTAAATATTTCAAAGTGGATGAAGTATTGAGTATTTGAAATAAAATAGTACAAAATAATGATAGAAAGATGTAGGTCTCTCCACTGCACTTTCTGTGTACTTAAGAAAACAATGATCATAATTGTATCATATTGTCACTTCATGGTAATGTGTGTATGTGTATTTAGGTTGTAGTTTATGAATCCCTGAAGGTCAGAGAGTATACCTTATATATCTTTAAATTCTGGAAGCACATTCATTCATTCACTTGGCAGAGTCCTGGCTCTAACATTGAAAAGCATATATCGTTAGAAATCCCTTCACCTCAATAAGCCTCAATTTCTGTATCTTCTGAATGAAGAGGATCTACTAGATAACCTCAAAGGCCCTTACACTGAAAGCCATTTTCTTGCTTCACTCTTAATGTACCAACTCTACTTTCCATTTCATCAGAAGTAAGCTAAGTGAGCTAAGTGCTCACAAAATACACTCCATGCCTGATAACGAGTATAACAGATACACACTACATGTAGTTTTGTGTTTCATGAAAGCAGCAACTAATAAAAAGTGTTCAAAATAGTTCAGAAATCAGTCTGAGAAACCATGTTTTAGCAGTAATAGTTGTACTAGTCTGTTTTCTGTGTGTGTGATAACAAAGAAGAGAAAAATATGGCCACACAAGATTAGAGTTGTCCTGCAGTGTAGAGCATGACTCGAAAGTTTATTGGGAAATGAGATACGCCATCAGAGTTTTTCTACTTTTACAAGTATACCACCAAAACTCTACAAAAATTAATGCTTACATCCTTAAATATTGTTTTCATTTATTGGCCTTACCTTTACTGTCAGAGGGCATTTAGTAAAAATCTGAGCAGTATGAACTGATGTTGCTGATGTCCTTTGTTTTAGGATGTATCAGGAATGCCAGCTCTGTGTTCTCCAATTTCCCAGGGAGGGTGTGGCTTTGATTATCGATTAGCCATGGCAATTCCAGATAAATGGATCCAGGTGAGAGTCCTGTAAATATTTTTTGCGTCTGTGGATAGTATGTATTATGTTGGCTTACTTATTTTTTAATATTTATTTCTTAGTTGTGATTATTAGTTACAGATATTACACATGAAGTACTAAATTCTCCCATAATTGTGTTAATTCTTGTGCTTCTCAAACTTCTGAAAGTTTTAATATAAAGTATTCATATTTGCACTATCTAGGCAAGTGGAGAAATATTCCTAATGTAAGGTTAGCTGTGGAATTATCAATGCAATTTTACAAAACTTCAGTGCTCTATATTTAAAACATGTTAAACTTTATCAAAGTATCTATTTCTGCTTGCAAATTATCAATTAATGTAGAAGTTAGTCCTTAATTTCTAGTACTTGCTTCATAGTATGGTCTTTTCTCAGCATAGTTGGATTCACTCAGTTCTTCATTCAGCATTTAGAAGTCCTTAGCATGTGTTAGTAACTAGAAATGAATAATTATACATAACATTTTACACATCATTTCTAATACAATTGTATTAAACTTAATGATAGTTAAAGCAGTTGAGATTGCATCTTGTTTTATTTAATGTGTGCTTACAATACTAAATGTGTTACATACATTCAGATAGGATATAGAACATTTTTTAGTGGCCAATTCCATAATCATAGGCTGAATATGTATAAGGAGTCATATGTATCAAATAGTCATAGTTTTCTGACAAGCTCTTTTGTACAGACATGAACTGGTGCCATGAGATCACAATGTTAGAATTGCTTGACTTCACATAGAAACACCACAGAACCTATTCTGAAGGAAGTGGTAATTGCAATCATCTCTTAACGTCTTTCCTGTGGCTCAAGGCAATTTGTGCAATGCACAGCTGTGGCATTAAAACTCTATCAACACAATTTCTGCTTCTCCATTTATAAAGACTTTACAAACATTGTCAATTCAAGAAGCCAATGACAATCTTAGAAATAAAACAAACAAATGAGCTGAGCACCTTGCTTTGATACCTGAGAAAGTTGCTTTATATTTGTTATTTTAAAAAAATATGCTGAGTAAAATAAGCCAGGCAGTGAGGGACAAATACCATATGATCTCACCTTTAAGTGGAACCTCATCAACAAAACCAACAAACAAGAAAAATATACCTAGAGACATTGAAATTAAGAACAACCTGACAGTAACCATAGGGGAGGTGGGAGGGGATAATGGGGGGAAGGGTTTTCAGAAACAACTCTGAAGGACACATGGACAAAACCAAGGGAAGGTGGAAGCAAGGGAGGGAGGTGGGGATAGTTGGAATTGAGGGGAATATCGTGGGGGTAAATGCAGACAACTGTACTTGAATGACAATAAAAAAAAAACGGGTATTGTCTTCAAGTTTCTCACCTTGGTTTAAGGTTCTTTATCCACTCATCATGTTACAATTTCTAATCTTTACACAGGCTTTTTCCACAGCAAATGCCAAATCTTACTTTGTTAACCTCCCACTAAAAATCCTTCCCCATTCTCCAGTCTTTGTGCAGATTCAAGAATATTTCAAGGTGTATATCAACCTTGAATTTGTTCCCAATCACTCATAATGCACAATGGGATTATTTTCCTTTTATGAATGATGGCAATTTTTTAATTTTCAATTTACTAAACCTTTAAATACTTTATATACTGATGGCACTGTGCTAGGCAGCACATCATACAAGTGGAACAATGTATTGTCCTGTGTTTAGGATGTGGCTGTGCTATCTGCTTAAATTGTACATACTCTGAGACAGATGTCCTCTTCTGTTTCATGAAATTATTTAAAAATTGTTTTGCCTCACAAAAATAAACCTCTTAGTTAATAAAACTAGAGAGAGTTCAAATAATATTTTTTACAACTCAGTATATTCTCTGACTTTTACAAGTTGTGCATTTAATAAAATAATTGCATGAATGGCTACTGTCCCCTCAAATGTCAATAAGACATGCAAGAGCATTAATCCAAATGACAATCGTACCCAGAATTATGTAGCATTCGCTGTTATCTACCCATAGAGTATGAGTTAGATTAAATACTAGATTCCATTTATACTTTCGTTGTTCAAAAGCAAAATATTTACTGTGTTCTACCTCTTGATTTAAGAATCAGTAGTTTGGACTATCGTATTGATATAATCATTTATTGAACAAATATTTGCTTTATAAAATATGTGAAATATGCTACATCTCCTTTAATTTTATTTGGTAATTTTCATTATCTAATAATTGTTTTGTTTTGTTTTGTTTTGTTTGGCCTTTTCCAGCTTCTAAAAGCTACCTGTATTCCTTGACTCGTGGCCCCTTCTTTCATCTTCAAAGCCAGCAGGGTAGCATCTTAAGTCTCCTCTTATACCCATAAATCATGTCTCCTTTTTAAAAAGATCTCTGTAATTACATTGGTATCCATATTCTGGACACTAGGATGTGAACATCAATGGCTGACAATTATTCTATTATTCTGCCTGACAGTCTGTGCTCTGGTGCCCAGCAATTCAGAAAGATATTGTGAGGGATGGGTAAGCGTGTCTGAATTCTATAGGGAAAAAAAATCATCAAAGGAAGATACAAGTGAGCCTGAACCCAATTTCTGGTACCAAACCTGCATTAGTTTTCTCTTGCTGCAAAACAAATTATTACAAACTTGGCATCTTAAAACATTACTCTGTTATTATCTCATGTTTCTTCAGAGGGCATCCATCATATTCAAAGGTTCTCCCACACACACTCTCACAGGGGTGTCCAACCCATAGCCCACGAATCACATGCAGCCCATGGCTATGAACGAGGTCCAACACAAAATTGTAAATTTACTTAAGACATTATGAGATATTTTTGTGATTAGGTATCATGATGTATTTAATGTGTGGCCCAAGACAACGCTTCTTCCAAAAGTTTGGACACTCCTGGAAGGGATCACACAAAGGTGTGAAGAAGAGGGAACAGGAATCCTGAGGGCCACCCCAGAATTCTGCCCATCACAGAATGCAGTGGACACTTTCAACAGAGAAATGAGCCCATGCAGAAAGAGTGTAAAAGAAAAGAGGCTATTCTGAGTATGTAACTTTGAGGAGCACCAGCTTTTTATTGGACAGGCAGAAGAAGAGACTGCAGAATGCCTAGAGTAGTGGGCAAAAAAACAAGAGTTTCAAAGTGGTGGACTAAGAAGTAAAGCATTTTGTGGGGAGGGAAAGGGTGAGCCTTGTCAACATCTACAGCTTGTAAGTATTAGCCTGAAAGCATTCACTGACCTAAGAAACAGTCATCTGTGATCTTGGTCAGGGCATTGCAGTGAAGTGGCATTAGAGGGGCAGAAGGCAGATTGAAGGCTGTGGGGGAAAGTGAAGACAGAAATGTGTGTTTTGTTCAGATAATTATTTCATAATGATTAGTCCTTAAACTTTTATTTATGTTTTAATTTATTTATTTTTATTGTTTATGCTATTATAGTTCCTGATTTTTCTCCCTTTCCCTACCTCCACTAAGCCCCACCCTCTCCCCTTTCTATTCAATTCCCATGTTCTTGTCCATGTCCATGAGTTGTGTATAAACGTTCTTGGGTTAGTCCCTTCACTGTTTCTCATACCATCCCATCATCCTTTCTGGCAGCCGTCAGTCTGTTTCATGTATCTAAGCCTCTGTTATTATTTTGTTCATTAGTTTATTGTGTTCATTAGATTCCACATGTACATAGGATCATGTGGCACTTGCCTTTGACTGACTGGTTTCATTTGCTTAGTGTAATATTTTCTAGTTCTATCCATGCTATTGCAAAATATGAGTTTATTCTTTTTTACTGCTGTGTGGTATTCCATTGTGTAAAGATACCACAGTTCTTTATCCACTCAACTATTGATAGGCACTTATCCAAATCTTGGCTATTGTAACCAGCACTGCTATGAACATAGGGGTACATAAGTTCTTCTGAATTGGTGTTTGGGATTCCCAGCTCAGAATGTCTGGATCAAAAGACAGTTCCATTGTTAATTTTTTGAGGGGATTCTATATGCTTTCCACAGTGGCTGTACCAGTCTACATTCCTACCAACAGTACAGAAAGATTCCCTTTCTCCACATCCTTGCCAGCACTTGTTTGTTGATTTATTGATGATATCTATTCTGTCAGGTGTAGGGTGATATCTCATTAAAGGTTTTAATTTGCATATATCTGATGATTAGTGACATTAAGCATTTTTTCATGAGTCTGTTGGCCATCTGTATGTCCTCTTTGGAGAAGTGTCTATTCAGGTTTTTTGCCCATTTCTTAATTGAGTTGTTTGCCTTCCTGGTGTTAAGTTGTATTAGTTCTTTGTATATTTGGGAAAATAAAAAACAAAAAAAGCTAATTTTTTATACAACCTAAAAATGTAAGAAGTATATTTCTGCCTTGTAAAGGTTACAGAAAGGTGTATTGACAATAATACTTTTTTTTTGTAGTTATTAAACAAAGGTAGCAGCTGTTAAAGGGGAAAAAAGGTTGCAAAAATCCTAAAGTGCAATGATCAAACCATCTGCACAAATGTAAAAATACATTCACGCACATACACACACTCACAGTCATACTCACACTCACACACACTACACCACTGTCATTTGGACAGTCTGCTTAAAAGCTGTGATTTCAGAAAAAGTTTCAACAGACATCTTTGTTACATGGGTGTGCTGGTATCTGTGTGTCAAATAATGTGGATCGATATGATGCATACCCTAATGTTGGAATTTAATGTAAGTATAATAATTATTGCAAATTGTAAGTATTAATAATTTATGCAAATTAAATCCTCTCTTGCATCTAGCTACTTAAAGAGTTTAAAGATGAAGATTGGAATATGGGCAATATAGTGCACACACTCACAAACAGGCGCTACCTTGAAAAGTGCATTGCTTATGCAGAAAGCCACGATCAGGTAAATGGATATTTGTGTAAATCCATCTCTCCCTCCCCCTGTCTCTCTGTGCTCTCTGCACATGTGTGTGTTTATATTTATTAACATACTTAAACATAAATTTCTTTAGTTCAATCCAGTTAATATAACTTATTATATGTATCTATCTACATCTGTATCTATATGTGAAAACTACTTACATTTGAAAAACATTTTAAATTTATTTTGTAGAACTATAAATTCTAGCTTCAAAATATAATGCCATTTTTATCCTGCCAAAGTCTAATTAAAAGATTGTAAATGAAACTCACAAGTGTTATCTTGCATGTTTTCCTTTGCTGTAATGAGAGGAATATTGGTACTAACCTAGGTTAATTTTAATTTCTTTTTTTGGTTTCCTTCCAGAGGTTTTATTCCCTTGGACAGGCTTTTATCATTTTTTTTCTTCCATCACTAAAATCTCTTGTTTTTTGATCATGTCCCCTGAGCTACAGTCCATCTTCTCTGAGGCAGCCTGAGGTATTTTCCAAAAAGCAAAGCTTATTTTGTCAACCCAGATCTTTTGAGTGAAGCTTGATGTTCAAGGCCACGCATAACCTGACATGAGCCACAGTTTCACTTTCATTCTCTACTCAGCTCAGCAAGCAGTCTGTTCTTCAGCACTGTAAAATTCTCACTCACTCCTGAATAGGTTTCCTCATTCCAGTTCTGTCCTTTGCCCACACAGCTAGGAATGCCTGCTTCACCTGGGAAGCTCCTGTGAAAGACTCGATGCTCTGTTACCACATTGCCCCTGAAGCCTCCATCTAGTTGTCTAAAAATACATAAATAAAAAGTATATATATGGGCCTCAAAAATTATTTTACAAAACATCTTGTAAGTTTATAAAGTTGGGAGCAATCTATAATTGGATCATGGAACTATAGATGGAATAGATAATTAAACTAAATATAAATTGTATTAGACATAAATGTATTTTTAAGGAAAAGGAAAAAGAATAGTTGCTCCATCATCTATGTTCTCATCATGTTTTAGGCAGAAAATTTGTTTTTATACCTTTGTATTTCCATCCTGGACACTGCGACTGCTCAAAGTAGTCACTCAATAGACATAAATAAATGCGGGGGGTGGGGGGGAGGCCATTTAGTTTTTTAAAGCTATCCTTATAAATATAAAGAACATAAAAATGTACTTTTTATACATTAAAATTGAGATAGTGAAAAGTTTTGAATTATTTGCTGTATATGTACTAAGACAATTAAAGCTTAAAAATAAGTTTCTCTATTATAGCAGCAGAAATTGACAAGTGGTCCTTCAGGTGTCTTCTCTAATTATTAAGAAAATATAAATAGATCAGAGGTCAGCTACAAAGACCCACAGGCCAAATTCTGCTTGCTTCCTATTTTTGTAAAGTTATTTAGAACACAGCCATGCTCATTCATTTTCGTTATGTGTATGGCTGCTTTTAAGTAGTTGAGACAGAGTAAGTTGTCCCATAAAACCTAAAATATTTATGATTTGGCTTTTACAGAAAGTTTGATGACTCATGAACTAGACATATGCTAAATTTTGCACCTTTCAAATCAGAGCACTGCTATCTTTTTAATTTAAATTGGCTGTAGAGCAGAACAAATAAACATGAAAAAAAACAGCACCAAACTATTGCAGAATAATAAACAAGTAATAGTAACTAAAGGGTGGGTGAAATGACCAACCAAATACTTAACAATATAAAAACTAAAATCCATGCCAAAGTTATATCTCTCTGTTGGTAATTCTTAGCAGTCATAGCGCATTTTGAGATTCTAATATGTACTTATTTATTGTGAATGAATGAAAGAATAAATGAATGGAATAAACAAACTGAAGATGAAACTGATAGATTTCTCTCATAATTTTCCTCCAAAAGTATTGAAACATTATGGATTTGCCAAGAATTATTTCATACTTTACAGATTCTAGTAATTCTTCCTTGTATTATAGATTGCCAAGCATGTATAAAAAGGTGCATGTTGTCTAGTTCTTTCTAAAAGCAAATGTTCAAATGAATCTACTAAAAATTATAAATATACAGGGTGAGTCAAAAGGTTTATGGTTGTGAGTATGTGAAAAAGAATTTGTTCTTGTATTTTTATTTATTGTTGTATTATTTTCCATATGAACAACTGTAACTACTATTTTTCTACCCTGTATATTATAAAATGAACAATATAGAAACATATACCTAATAGCCCTGGCTGGTGTGGCTCAGTGGATTGGGTACTAGCCTGCAAACCAAAGGGTCACCAGTTCAATTCCCAATCAGGGTGCATGCCTGGGTTGCAGGCCACGTCCCCAGTATGGAGCAGGCGAGAAGCAAGCACACATTGCTGCTTCTGTTCCTCTCTTTCTCCCTCTCTTCCCCGCTCTCTAAAAATAAATAAATAAAATCTTAAAGAAATATGTACACAATAGTAAAAATCTAACAGAATTTATCAAAATGATTTTATAATAAAATCAAAGATTAATGAAATAGTTATACATAAAATATAATTAATTCAAAATAAGTGGGAAGGACCAATTGTTTAAGAAATAATGCTGTCCAATCAAAATTTAATAAATATACTTATATCTTATATACATTGTTTTCAAACATTTTTTAGCAGTAGATCCTATTTTTAAACTACACTTATATAGAATTCTATGTTATATGTTAAACTGAAGATGCATTTTGTTGGTACATGTATTAGTCTGTTAGGATTGCCATAACACAATACCACAGACAGGTGGCTTAAATAATAAATGTGTTTCTCATAGATCTGAAGGCCAGAATTACAGAATCAAGGTGTCACAGGTTTAGTTTTTCCTAAGGCCTCTCTCCTAGGCTTTCAGATGCCAGGTTCACTCTGTGTCCTTACCTGGACTTTTTCTGTGCACATTCATCCCTGGCGTTTTTTCCCCTTCCTATAGGGACACCACTCACTGGATTAGGACTCCCCCTTTATGACCTCATTTAACCTTATTACCTCTTTGCCCTATCTCCTAATATAGTCATATTGGCAGTTGGGACTTCACAATGAATATTGGGGGGATGACGTAGGTCACAACTCACTCCATAACAGTGAACATTTTTTGTATGTTTAGATTTAAAATATTTACCTCAAAGTTAGAGAACAAGGAGGTTGCTATTATAAAGCAAAAAAAAAAAAAAAAATCAACTTAAGTAATACAGATGAGAATACCATTTAACCAAAGTTTGAATTTGATTAAATGGCAAAGTTATTGGTGAAAATGAAAAAAGTGTTTTTTATGGAAAAAAAACATATGGACTATTTGGCCAACACAATAAGTCCATATGGTTATTTTTCCTTAAAATAAAAGACACATTTTTCATTTTCACCGATAACTATTAATTTGGATATTTTGAGATATTTTGGATATTTTGTCGGCTATCTCCCACTTTTGGCTTCTGGTGGGTAGTGGCCAGGAGTGCTGCTAAACATCTTCCAATGCATAAGACAGCCCCACAGCAAACGAATTATTTGGTCAAAATGTTAATAGTATGGAGAAACTTTGCAAACCACTTTTGACATGTTCAATCAGTCACAGCACCTTCTCCATACACTGTACATATTTTTTCTCTTGTGTTTCACTTGTGTTTTTACCTTTCTTGAAATAATAAAGCATAATATGCCCAAAATGTTGTATATCTTCTTCCATCTTCAGTATTAAAGCCACTGTACAAAAATTCACCAATTTTGAAAAGCTTTTTTCTACATGCAAACTGATATGATAGCTGTTGCCATACAATCTAACAAAACTGTTTCAAATGAAGTTGAACATAAGTAAGCACTTTGAGAGCCATCTTACAGGAAAAAACAAATGAACTTTTTGGCCAACCCAGTACATACATATAATATACACATATAAAAGATTATTTAGGAACTTACATTTTTTCAAAACAAATAAATCCATGGTTGAGAAATATTTCAAAATCTATTTAGTATTCTCAATATTATAATAAATATTTAGTCTAATTTCAGAAAATCTGAAGCATTTGCTTAGTTATAATAGGTAGCTTATTGTCTTTTTCACCAAGCTCTTTTAAAAATAAAAATCAGTCCTGGAACACATGTTGATCTCTAAAATGTTTTGGCAGCTCACCTTCAGCACAGAAAATAATTATTAGAATATACATTAAATTAATACTAATTCATACACCTCTCCTACATTGTTTCCCATCCTGTGTTATTCTACTGTTAATCATAGATGCTTCCTTCCTCTTCTTTGCACTCATCTCAATGGTTTTTACTTCCATAGGCACTCGTTGGGGATAAGACACTGGCATTTTGGTTGATGGATGCTGAAATGTATACCAATATGAGTGTTCTGACCCCTTTTACTCCAGTTATTGATCGTGGGATACAGCTTCATAAAATGATTCGACTTATTACTCATGCACTTGGTGGAGAAGGCTATCTCAATTTCATGGGTAAATATGAATTGAATACATAATCCAATCTATGTTTAAAATCTTAACTAATACTACATATGCATATGTAGAATATTTTGATTTGGCTGTTTAGATTTAAAATATAAAATTATAACTTTATGCCTTTAATATGCTGTCATGTGTAAACTGAAAAATTAAATTACTCTAAGACTAATACATAATGCAAAAGTAGTTTAATAGCTGGTATTTTACTTAATATTATTGACAAGTGGAGTGAACTATTTTTAAAATAGAATTATTCTGAATTTAATTACTCTGAGTTTACTGTAATGTTTGCACATTAAACATAAGAAAGATATAATTGACATGTCATGTCCTATTATACTAATATTATTAGTTTTATTTGAGGAAATTGGATAACAGTGTATTTTATTATAAATGTGAAAGACTGGCCTGGGATATTATGATGGGTAAAAAAATATTAAAAAAAAAATTACGAGTATTCAAAAGTCATTATTATCTGCAGGTTCTTGATTGAGGAAATATAGAAATCAACTGATACAGTTTTCTGTTCTATTTGATTAACAACGACCATTTGAACATTTGAGCATTAGGAGATTTTTGCAAGCATTTCGGCTAGAGAGAGGCAGGAAGATTGATAAATGCTTATGGGAGGCTGGCTGACTTCTCTACGGTAAAAGCCTTAGTTCTTCAAATTAAGTCATTTTTTCTGGATGTTTTGTAAGGAATCTCAGATTGGACTTTTAAAAACTTCTGTTTTTACTTTCTTGAGGAAATGCCACATTGATTTCCACAATGGCTGCACCAGTCTGCATTCCCACTGACAGTGTACTAGGGTTCCCTTTTCTCCACAACCCCACCAGCACTCGTTGTTTGTTCATTTTTTTATGATGGCCATTTTGGCCCATGTGAAGTGGTATCTCATTGTGGTTTTAATTTGCATTTCTCTGATGGCTAGGAGACAACCATATTCGAACATCAAAAATAAACAAACAAACAAATAAATAAAATAGGAAACTTCTATTTTTTTGTTAGCTTGAGGTTAGAAAGCCAAGCCCAATAAACCATACAGTAGAATTTACCTGCTTAACTACACCTTTGGGTGCATTCCTCTTCTCTCAGGATCATCATAAGTGTTAATGTTACTAACATTCGAGGAAGTGCCCTTCCTAACCTGTGAGACTGCACATGCCAGCCAAGCCCTAGACCAAATTCCATGAGAGACTTAGCGGGAATTGGATCCATAAGTAAATCATCCTCACTTCCTTAAAAAAACTAGTTTTCCCTGACTAGTCCCCTCAAAAATGCGGCTATTCCAGTGAGGCCTTAGTTGCACAATCATTGTACTCAACTATGTTCTGAAAAAAAGGTGGAGTTATGAACCTGTGCAAATAACTGTGTCTCCATGTAGAGTAAGGAGACCTGAGGGTTAGTGAGAAATTTTTAAACATTTTATTTTATTTACAAAAGCAGAGTTTTTAAAAGTGGTCCCGTCTAAAGATAGTGTAAGAAAATAATGAAAAGGACTACCTTATATACTTGGAAACTACAACACTTTTCAAAACAGAACCAAACAAAAAAAAATAATAAGACTTCCTAGTTTATGCAGTCAGTCGTATATAATTAATTCTTGAAGTTTACTGTCCCTGAAAATTCCAGAAATCTTGACTCAGTCTATTGCTTTAGTCTGAAAGTTGTAAAAAAGTATTAAATACATGACTACCTTGATAAAATTAAAACTCAGAAACCTATACCTAAGAGTAGAGAGTGTCAATAGTTTGAAGTAACTAATGAGGTTCTTGTCCTGGGACTATGCTCCTTTGTTGAGGACAGTTCTAGCCTGTAGCTTATACCAGAACCTCCAGGCAAGCATCAAAGTAAAACTAAACTTTTTGCAGAGGACAGACTTAATTAATATTGATAACCCTCAAGTAAGGAAGGGCTGATAAAAGCTCATAATGAGAACTATTTCGAGTCTTGGTCAGTATTTTCTGAGGGTGTAAATTGATCATGAGCAACTAGGACACTGACAGACCTCCAGAATGGCGTAAACTGTGTGAAATGTTTATATTAGTATCACATTAACTGTATGTGTTCAACTGTACATGTTCAACCTGTATAGAGGCTAAACACATATTCTCTTTTGGAAACTCTTCTCATGGAACTTGGAATTGTAACACAATCAATAAACACATTTCTAGCATCTCTTTCTATAATGTCTGTAAATTGACCATGCTTGTGGTATCAAATCTAATTTTGAGATTATTCTTAGATACAGAATTCAGAGATCCTATGAAGTTTTATTCCTACTTTTGTCCTTGAAATAAATGGCTTCTCATATTTTACTTCAATATAGCACCTTTTTAAAAATTCCTTCTATCTTGGTATCTCAACGTAAATCTTACAGTCCTCTAACTTTAAAATCTGTAATTTCCAAATGGCTCTAATTTCTGATTATATTATGAAATTTAATATTTCCACATAAGCTAACATGACTTTAAATATCTATAGAGATATTTTCCATTTCTCTGACCATGTCATCCATGCTGTTTACTAGCTTTAATGGTGACAGTGTCCTCCTGCTGACCTGGAAGCCTCACATGAATAGTCCCCCATGGGTTACCCCACTGATCGCTTGGCTGGACCCAAACAAGTCTTCTGTCAGTTATCAAATGTACCAGCCTTCTTCTGCTCTGAACTCTGTACGTGTTGCTGTTCTCACTTTTGGAATCCTTCTGTTGAAACACCCGCTCCCTTACCTGACCAAACCCTTTACCTGCACGTCTCAGATCCTTCTAGAGGTCTTTCCTAAAGCCTCAAACTATGCTAGTTTTCCTGTTATATGTTTTTATAGTTTATTTACCTTTTGTGGCACTTAAGAAAATCACATTTCAAAAACTATTAAATATATGATTCCCTTGATAAAATTAAAACTCAGTGAAAATAGAGGTCATCGGTATCTTAGTCACCTTTATATCTTCAGGAACTAGCAGTGACTAGCACAGTAATCCAGGATATCACAAAGTTTTCACATTTTTCTGAAAGAGAATATCAAACATATAGAACATTACCTTTATGTAATATTTTTAGCAGTTGTTCATTAGCTGCAATCACCAGTTGTAGTTTTAAGCAAAGTAATTTTTTTCAAGTGGCATATAAAAAATTAATATTAAAAAAATCAAATTAAGAAATTCTTCAGTACTGAGGAGCAACCTGGTTGTTTGCTCATGTTTTAGGCATTTTTAAACTTGTTAGCTATCTGGAATTTTAATTTTATTTCCCTCTAATACAGGAAGAGTGAGTTAAAAGAAGTAAAATAATGACACATTCTTGTAGTTTTTAATTAAACCATGTTTACATAAATTTGTCAGGCGTTTAAATATATGTTCACTTATTAAAAATCATTAAGATAAATAATGAATTTTCTCAGAATGATATCGGTTTGACTCTTTTTGGTTTTGTTATTGTTATTTTTATTTTTATTATTCAGTTATAGTTGTCCCCCCCATTTTTGTCTTATATACTGCTGATTTTGAGGTTTTTTTTTTTTTTTTTAAGTTCTACTCTGGTTCAAGCAGAGCAACATTTGCTATGAACTTTTTGATTTGCTAAGTTATGTTAATTGGTAATGAATAAATACATTTATATTTCCTATTCTGTCATATAGTCATATAAAAGATTCAAATATAGAAGAGGGAAGCAGGAATAGCTAAATTATTTTTTATATATTCATATTAGTGATTATAAGAGTTTATACTTTCTAAAACATTCTCATAAGCCTCATCTTACTTAATCTTCATGAAGTTTTTCTTTTGGTATACTATGCCTTAGTCCAAAAAAAACCTGGGATGAAAGAAGAGTACAAATATGTGCTAGGTAGATGATGCAAGTCTCATTATGCTAAAACTGCAACTGGGGCAGGTGAAGGGACATGTTAACTGTACAACTAGAAAATATAACAGCAACTGGTTGATTGTCTCTTTCTTCTGCTTTCCATTTTGGGAAAATCAAGGGAAAATTATTCTTAGATCAATGTATAGATTAGCCATGAATATTAATAATTTTAATAATTAATTAATATTTTTAGGGAAAAGACAGAGCATGGGGTTAAGAAAACTGAGTACAAACGTAAGCTTTCTAGCTGTGTGACCTGGATAGGATGCATCATCCTGGTGCCTTCAAAAGCTCATTGGTAGAATGGAGTAGTGCCTGCCTCAGAGGGCTGTTTTCAAGGTGATATGATATAGTACATATGCAAGACTTAGAATATTGCCAGGCACAGAGATCATAATTAACTTTTAGTTAAATATAAGCTTAATTTTAAATTAAATTTACTATTAACTATTTTTAATATCCATGGTTCCATTAAATATATGACTCCTGAGTACTCATGTTCCAATTCCATCTAAGAGTGTTTTTTATAATCTTGTCTGATGGTACATAGTTTAACAAAAAAGTTCCTTAAAATGTTTAATTTATTTCTTCTTTAAAATATCAGAAAGATAACAGTTAATTGTTAAAAATCAAGCAACATTTTCCCAGTTGATATTATTTGGTAAATTAAGTCATTTCTATAGTCAGTCTCACTAATAGTAACTATTAGCATTTTTGTATTTAATTCATAGTGACATTTATGGAATGTTTCTTTGAAAACACTTTACTTAGCTTTCATGTATGAGGGATCTGAGAGTTGCCTCAGTTAGTTTTCATTTTATTCATTAGCATTTATTATGTATCATATTATATGGTGTCTGCGCATGAATCTCTGTAAGCATTGGATAAAATTTAGCATGTTTTTCTGGTATACGTGAGCACAGAATTGAGAGAGGGAGAGAGAGAAAGTATGTGAGAGAATGAGAATGGGAATACATATTGACTTAAGGCAAGTTCAATTTTAAAAGTAAGATATGTATCTTTAAATTATAATTTTAATATATTCATAACACATTCTAGAATGTGTTTTAACACAATTTATAAAATTCCTTCATGCTTCAGACATATATATGTATCTACTATATACAGAATATTGCTAAGTAGTGGATAATCTGAAGTGAAAGTAGTTGTGCCCTCAAGGTCTAAAAATTCAAAAGGAAATACAGACAAGTAAGCAGACAAGTACCTTTATACTAGTACATGCACTAAATACAGTGATAGAGGTCAGCAGAGAATGCCATATCAATACATAGAAACTAGGTTAGGAGCTTGCTGGTGAAATTTATGAACTGCTTCAGCAACACTTAGAATAGAAAGGTATCACAAAGCCACACAATGAAGTCAGTAACATTTTAAGGAGGAGCAAGACTAAAGAAAGAGGGAGAGAGTAAAGTCAGTTGGGAATATTCAACTTCAAATAAAAGAAAAAAACTGGTACCTAAGGGAATTCTTCTAGAGATCATTCATGGGTTGGCAAATTTAATGAAAAATGTGTTTTTTTAGCCACTTTAAAATATCATGAGCTCTTCAGGGAGAAAGACTGGAAACTGGTGGTTAAATGACTTGTGTTTTATTTTATTTTTCTATTAAGATACTATAACTGAAAGGATACAGATTAGAAAAGTAAGATATACAATTGTTGATAAACTATATGGATGTTCCTTCACTACTTCTTATAATCATTGGTTGTTTAAGAATGTTTAATTGATTGTTAACAATAAATATAAAATGAAAAACATCTGCTATACACATAGGGTGACCTCAGTGAATAAAAGTTAATTGGCAGAACACTTCAAAGAAGAAGAAAGTGAGGATAGGGATATATTTTGCCCAGTTACCTGGTGGTTTACCTGGTATCATGGAATTGTAATGCTTTCGTAACCCAGTCTGCTGAGACAGAAGGAGTAGCCACATGGCCTCACAATGTGACTCCCCAGGAATTGCTATAAAAAGGTGTGGTCTGGCCGGCAAATGGGTGGCTGTGCCCAGTGATCACAGTTACTGGGAGAAAACACTGATATAAATATGGCAGTATGAATTTCGATAATACCAAAATAATGGCATTGATAGTACTTTTTATTAAAGATTGCTTGGAATTATTGAAAAAGAGAAGAAACTAAATATTTAATTCACTTAAAATATAAACATGCATATAAACTAAAATCTAAGTATTAAACACATCTTGCCAACTTAAAATATTGGCAAAGTGTAATACTTGATGATAAACAACTATGTTACTGTTTAAAAAATAAAATAGAGTAAAATAAAATATTGGCAAAGTAGAATGTAATTTTAAGAATCAGCTATACAGACAAAATGATGAAAATTTAATAACAAATTTGAGAAGGAAATAATAGGTTTTTATGTGAGTTTCAAAAAATAAAGTACATTAAAATATCATTCATTTGCAAGTCTCCTTTTGTAAAAAATGTTCTGGCTTTTCAGAAAGTTCCTTGTAAGCCTATCTTAGGCTGGGCAATGGTGAGGAGAATGTTACACTGGACAGCTGATCCTAAATACTTTGTTATCTAATAGTGTTAAAAGAGTCTTGTTAAACAACCTTTTTGGGGGGGGTAAAGACTGCAGTCTTCTTATTGAGAGCTTGCTGCCAGCTTTGTTTCAAAGGAAGGTTTTTGTTTTGTTTTGTTTTCCCCCATTGATTTGACTTCATCTTCTTTAGTTTCATCATATATAGAGACTCAAATGCAGAGTGTCCTGAATCACTTAAAATGCTGTCATGTTCATATTCTACTTGTTCAGAAAGTCTTTGAACTAGAGTAAGAATTATTCTTGCTATAGAAGCTTTGCTTTCTTGGTTGTCATTTTTCTTCTTCCTCTTGGGGATTGTAGTGTTACAGAACATTTTCTAAATGAGTATACCTTTATTCGATTTGAAATTTTAATGCTGCATATAACTCTCTGGGTATGTCTCAAAACATAAATGATTTAAATTTCTCATTTAAAATATACTGAACTAGCAGCATTGAATCAACAGAACTAGCAATGTTTCAGTAGTATAATACAGCACAGTGGTCAAAGAAATGGAAAACTCATGTTGTAATCATAAAACACGTATATATTCCTCATGACCTCAGTTGTTAATGCATAAACTGAAATGTTAGAAATAACCTGGAATCAGTATGACTCATTGATTTGTTTCCTCATTCATTCATTTAGTTATTTAAGTTAAACTCATTTTTTCCATGTCAGTTTTTGGGTATAGGTACCAGTTGCTTATAAGTGGAGCTGTGTGAAGACATAGAAGTTTATGCTTGAGGTTATATGTTTTCAGTGAGGTCATCATTTGAGAGGAAAGGAATAAAAGGCATTTGAGAAAAAAAAAAGCAGAAGCATGAAATAGGCATCTCCAGGTGTGAAAGTACTAGAGAACCATAGTATGATAACTAGATAATACTGAATGCTCGTTGAGATTTGTAATCACCAATATAAATTGAATCAGCCTTTTGGTTGTATGACTTCTTTTCTAGAAGGCCACGGTTGATCAAGGGTCGGAGTTTTTCCAGGAATCTGTCAAAAAGAGGAAAAGATTTTTGAAAGTATGAGGAAATAACAGAGAGAACCAATAAATCACTGGTTCTCAAAATTACACATTGTAATGGCCTGAGGAGTTACAAAATGTACTAGAAATTGTGATTGAGTTGGTCTTGGTCATAGTATGGGTTTGGGGATTTAAAAAATACATATTTTCAGGTGATTCTGAAGGGTAGGAAGTAAAGAGAGAATTCTAAGAGGATGTAAAAGATACAGACAACTTCTGTGGTTATAGGACAGAAATTGAAGAGGACACACAATAGAAGGATGTAGGAGAAAGAGAAGGGCAGTTGGGAAAGAAAAGCAGGCAGTATGTGATAAATCCAGCTGTTAGGGGGTGACCAGGAGGCTGGACTTGGATTACCCATCGCAAACAAGACAAAAGGAATGGGCTTCTTCTGGAGTTTCTTGCTTGGTATTGAGAAGCATTTTTCAAATATATTTTGATCAATAGATAAAATTTAAATCAGACACCTTATCTGCTTTTCTTATATTGTCAGCTGTATTTATAAACAAAGTAAAATGACAATAGAGAGCAAACTAATTTTTTGTTTACAGTGTGGGTTGCCAACATGTGAACATGCGTTACAGTACTTTCTTGTGTAGGAGCCTCATTACCATGATGCTGTTCTAGTTTCCATGATGAGTGATTCCTGTGGATAGAGGCATAATTACAAACTGACAATTTTATCTCTCAGCAGTATTATAAAATTTCCATTACTAAATGTGAAGGATTTTCTCAATATGATTATTGTATTTTGACATTTGAAATTCTGTGGAACATTTTTAATGAATATGTTACATTCTCCCTAAAGTTACAGGGAAGGTTGGGTGGATTTTGTCCTAAGTGTGCATCTACACTTAGTGATAGCTACATTACACCTCAGTGTAAATGAGTGATCTTACTTCAGTCTTCTGTCTGTGATTGTTTAGTGTCACACCTGTAAATTTTTTTTTTCTGATAGGAATAAAATAAAAATTTAAGTGTCTTCCTGGCAAGTGCTAGAATTGAAGAAGTTATAGGAAAACAAAACACATCCTCTGGAACAGTAGGAGTGCTAAGCTTTGGCATTTTCATTTAGCTCATTGAGGCAAGTTTACCGAATGTCTCATGACTAGTAGAAGTCTATAAAACTGAGCTGTGAAAAACTGCAGAATTCTCAATTGGAGCAGTCGTAAATGGCTTGAAGCCCTGTTAAAATTCTCAGAGACACAAATAGCATCGATTTTAAATGGCATAGACTTAAAAGTAATAGCCCAGATTTGATTTACAATCCACTGATAACCAATTTAACTGGCATTTAATGAGAACTTACCATGAGTATGACATTGTCCTAAGAGTTAAGAAACTGCTGCTGTAATTACCAGTAGAGCTTTGAAATATGAAAGCCAGAGAGCCCTGCACCAACCATTCTAGCTAGAGCCATTGAGTGTGAGGCTCCAGCAGTGATTTTAGAAAGTCTCGCCATGGGATTTTAATTTCTGGGGTTACACTATAGAGATCCACTGACGGAGAGAATGCAAAATGAAGGTTTGGGCCAGAGACAGATCCAACAATGATGGAATCACTGGAACCTAGCTGATAGAATCTCCTATCACTCTCCCCTCGTGATTTAAATACTCTTGTCAGAGCTGGAAATATTCTTTCAGCCAGGTTACTTTTCACAAAAGAAACTGCAAAACCTTGCTGATGTTTATAATCTAGGTTAAGAGTCACATTAGAGAAACTTCATCTTAACCAATTAGAGAATGTTTCTGATGTAACTTATTCACCTTGACTCACATTGACCAAGTTGAATATAACACACTCTTTACAAATAGAAAAGGCTCTACTAATAATCTGGATGTTGAAAGGAAAAAAGAAGCAACTGAAACTGTTTTTAATTCTGTAAGTGTTGGTCTCAGGGTAAGATACTCGTATGGTCCTTGCTTTTGATCTTTTGGGAGTGGTGTTTATCAGTGTGTGCAGAGTTAATGACCCCTGAACTGCTCCTTAGCTGGGTTGACCTCCTATTGAATTTTTAGAAAAAAAGATTTAAAGCAATAGAATGAGACCCAGTGCAGGTCCCCAGTCTGCATTCAGCTATGTAAGGTCTGCAGCTCTCTGGTGTCTTTGCCTCTAAGCACTCTACCCCAGAAACAGGAACTTTTCTCTCTTTGATTTATTTCTGTGAAACCATGTCAGAAGAGTGGACATATTAATCATTACTATTGGTTCAATTGTTTTTGTTGTTTTTTTTTATTAGACTTGCCAGAAAAATAAAATTGTTTTTCTGTGCAGGGTGTGCTAATCAGTATTGAGTTATCCCTCTTGTGTTATGTATGGATTTTAAACCAAATCCTACCAACTAGGGTACTGACCTTTCTCCTGGTGAAGGTGTATCACCATAAAGAAAGAAAATTTCCATGCACAGGAAGTCACTTGATTTTCTTTTCATCTCTAACTCTTCATCTTCATCTACTGTGGAGGCCTCACAGCAAATTTCTTAATCTAACAAACCCATGAAGTAGGTCTGGGTCTTTGAATAAATCCCAGTGAGAAGAACACAGTTATTTCTAAATTTAATATTTGAATTTTTTATCTGTGGTTTTATACACACAGTATATATACAGTGTGTGTATATACAGCATGCGTATACATATCTAATGTACTATATGTATATATAATATATTGTATAAATTATGATTTATGGACTCACTATCCACATAGCTGTGGATTAGAAGGAGACTCATAGTATACAAACCTCTCCAGCTCCATTGTTGAGCTATAGATGGTCGAGTTTGTAGAATGGAGGTAATGTATACTTTAACATTATTTAGAAATATACAAATTTCTTCCAAACCTATTTATTACTTTATTGCATAGCATTTTGGAATAACTCCAAAGCCTCATTCCCTAACTTTAAGCTTCAGTCTCCCAAATACGTTTCTTCTAAATTCAGGATATCAGCTAGATCTAGGGTCCTCTATCAAATTGATCATCTTTTTTCTTAAGGCTTTAAAAAAAAAATTGATTCTTTTTAGAAAGAGAGAAAAAACATCGATATGTTCTTCCACTTTATTTATGCATTCATTGGTTGATTCTTGTATGTATGATTCTTGACAGGGGACTGAACACTCAATCTTGGCATATCTGGATGATGCTCTAACCAACTGAGCTACCCCTTTAGAGCCAAATTACTCATCTTCTTAAGGAAAAAAAAATGATACTATCCTAGGAGATGTGACTAAAAATTAATTGATATACAATGAGCATTATCCCTAGCTCTGAATTTCTAATTTAATGGTACATCTTTAATTAAGCCTCTCTGATCTAATCCTGGATACCCACCTGAGTCAAAACCTTACCTAAATGAGATGCCAGTAAATGAACAGCATTTATAGAATTCCCTCCCCCTCCACCTGTCTCATAGCATGAGTTTTCTTCATACTTCACGGTATTTCTGCTGTGGTGTTGGACTCTTAATCATTTCTCATGTCACTACTTTTTTCTTCTGCGGTTTTACTATACAGTAAGTCTTATTACTTGACTAACACCCTCTTAGAACTTATCATAGTATTCCAGAGGTTACTGAAACCCTACAGATTTTTCTTTAAATCTGGACAATTTTGTTTTGCTAAAAGGATGTATGGTGGTATTCTTTAATCTTTTTTTTATTGTTTGTGTACCAATATTTTTTTGAAAGTTTGCTGTGTTTAAATTCTTGTTAGCATTTATAATAAATCTTCATCTTACTAAAAAAATTGACTAGGAAGTTTATCTTGAAGGCTACATGGTTGTCTCTTCCATTGTTATGCAAGTATGCTGTAAAGATCCTTAGTGTAATATGTGATTGGTTATGTTTTGCCATAGCTGGTCAGCTATATGCCTGTCATCTCTTGGAATGTGGTATTGAGTACTCTAAACTCAAATATGCTGCAAATTTAGAAGACTAATTTATCTTCTCTAAACTTTAGATCATTATCTGAGCCATTACCTCTCTACCCTAAGCTTGCACACCCTCTCAAACAATCAGGAAAGTATACTATATTATATACTAATATCAGTTAATAGTAGAAAGATATTTTCTAAATTCCTTAGAAAATATAGTAATCTTTTCACTAGAAAAGCATAGTTTTTGCTTTAGGATTATATTTTCCATGAGGGGAAATACAGATTATTAAGGTGACTTCTTAATTTGACACTTTGATCATAGTATTCTAATAATAGCTACAATACCTTGAACATTTACCCTGAACAAGGCAGGGTAAATGCTTTACATGAATATCTCATTTAAACCTGAGATGCAACCCTGAGAGATAAGAATTAAAACCTTCACTTTACACATGAGGAAAATGGAAGTTTAAGTGACCTGTTTATATTGATACAGGAGCCAGAATTTGAACCAAAACACACTCATATGACTCAATATTATTATTTTACCTGAAACGATTGCTAAGATTGGCAGTGGTATTGGCAAATCTCTTTACAATAAATGCCCCCCTAGAGGAGAGGAAGCAAAGGGGAAAACAACAAATTAAATTTTCATATTGTGTGGTAATCTGTGAAACAACTTAAAGGAGGAAGTAACTTATTTCAAAATTTTGAGTTTGTCTTACAAATTGCTTGTTAGTCCTCTTTGCTTACTTCACTGTGTAGTTAGGCAACGGCAATTTGTAGGTGAGCTGGGTAACGACGGAGAAGATCTAGCCATTAGCTCTAGGAGCTCACTGTCCAGGGAAGAGAAGACAATGCCAGATAGATGTAAGTATGTTAGGTGATAAATGTCACCTTGAGATCTGCATAGAGCATTTAAAGGAAAATCACTGAACTAATACTCAGTGGAGGAAATGGTGAGCCATCAGGGGAAGGCTTACTGTGGAAGGAGTGGTGATGTTTCAAGTATCCCTTTCCTGTGTATCCTGATCCTCCATGAGCATCCCTCCCTGGAATGATGGCTGAGCAAAGCTAAGGTGAAACAAAATGAGGGGCACATTACTTTAGAACATAAATGGTGAGGGAGTTGAAGACAGAAGCAGACAGAAGACAGAAGACAGAGGCCGGGTCATAGAAGGCTATTGAAAGGTTTTACAGGAGCTTGAAATGGACAGATGCACAGTTTAGATTTGTTACTCAACAAAAAATGTGAAAGATAGATTTGAAGGGGACAGTCACTTCAAACTAAATATAGCACTGGCTGTGTGGCTCAGTGGATTCAGTGCCAGGCTGCAAACCAAGGGTCCTGGGTTGGATTCCCAGTTAGGGCACATGCCTGGGTTGCAGGCCAGGTCCCCAGTAGGGGGCACTCGAGAGGCAACCACACATTGATGTTTCTCTCCCTATCTTTCTCCCTTCCTTCTGCTCTCTAAAAATAAATAAATAAAAAATTTTAAAATTTTAAAATAAATAAATAAATATAGCACTGCAAGATCTTCTGCCACCTGAATTCTTTAAAATTTTAGGCCTAAATTATTTCTACACTATTTACATCAGTTAATAAATTGGATACATTCTCTGTGCGTGAGTTCAAAGTCATTTACTTCATTTTTTTAAAGATTTTTCTGAAGATTGACGATTATGAAGAAAATAATATTGCCGTTTCGCAGGACCATATGAATACTAGGACCCCTTTGATTACTAACTCAAATCAAACGAGATCTTTAATTGTTAATGCTGCCTAAGTTATGTAGCATAAAATAAAAATATATTATTTAGGTAAATTATTTTTACTGCATATATATATCCTAAGTAATCAAATACTTGAATATTGTTTTTTCCCTATGTGGATTATATAAGAAATGTGTTTCTTTGAATGTGCAATTTGAATGAATCTCTCTGTCTTTTATTTCATAACTTAAAAATGATCCAGGTAGTTGATTCAAGTAGTTTTAAAAATATGAGGTAGTACAGGCTCAGATTTCCCTGATATCTGAATGTTGAGTGTTCCTATGAAACTTTATAACTGAAATGCCATAAAGCAAATTATTGGTTATCATTAACATGCATGGGAAAATTGTGGAACATTTTCAGACACAAAAAATAACCCACCAAAGTATACCAAATATTCTGTTACCTCCCATTATCACACTAAACATAGTACCCTTAGATCTCTTTTAAGTTTTTCTGATACCTGAGGACACATCTTGCTAACGGATGCACAAAAGAAATCAATAGTAAGCACAGGTGCTCACAGACAAAAATCAAAGCTTTGGCAGTTTGATGCTGAGATGCTGAGTGTAGTTCCTGGAGAAGGGTCTCCATGGTGCCACTCTCATTGCTCAAGGTGCATGCTGCCTCTTTAACAGCTCACTGCACAGCAAACACTGGACACTGTTTTCACTTTTTTGCCTCTTTTTGTAAAATATAGAATCCTATTCTGATTCAGTTTGCAAAAATAGGTACTAATGCAGGTCTTTCATAAAAGCAGAGTGGCATAACTAGAAATTTTAAAAAGTGGGGAATACCTGTATAACTCAGGTTGTTTAGTAAATATCATTTGGAAACTTTAATTTTGAATTTGTAAAATGAGTAACTTTTAGTACAATTGAACAATGTACTATTTTCAAGAATTCTATTATATAGAAAGGATTTGCCCCTAATTTACCTTTCATGAAAACCTTTTCATCTAATTAAGTTACTAAAGTAAGTGGTACCCATAGTGTAAATCACAAATATAAAATAATAATTGTATAACTTTTAAAGCATGAACAGTTCATAAATATATTATAGCAATGCCTATAATATGATACCTATCTTGCTTTTAAAATACATTTAGAAAACCTATTGACAATTAAAAAGCTTACACTGTTAACCTTAAATATATAAGTCAACTTTCAGTTTTTATACAGGAATTTTATAGTTTGGAAGAAACAACCCAGAACCAGCTTTGCAACTTGTTTGCACACTATTCCCTAACAGACTTTTATGGATTACTTTTAGTAAACACAATTGATAGGTGTTCAAGAATCACTAGCACACACAACACCACCACCATTCAGAGGTTTCTCTCTGAGATGTGCTGAGATGGCCATCTTAGGATGAAAGGATGAGACAACAAAAATAGAAGTTTGAGAACTGAGATAAGCCACCCCTTTTCAATTATTTTAACATATGTACATTTTGCTTTGTTATATATGGGCCATGAGCTAAAATTTCGTGTTTACTTGATAACAAACAGATCAGGTGGGTAGTAAATGTATTATGTAGTTGTTATACTGAATTATTTTTACAGTTTCTTCTGTCTACCACTGTAGTCAGCCTACCACTGTAGTCAGCCTTAATAGCACCTTTGCACAAGTAAGAAAACATTCAGATATTTTGGATTACTTTAATATGTTTGTATAATTTAATAAAATATTAATTATGTGTTTAACAATTCATTTCACATTTTTTATTTTATTTTCTTTCCTTTTTCTTTATTATAATGTAAAATGCTGTGAACTTAAAAATATGTTTAAGACCAACTTATTTTATGACAATTATGACTTTAAAATGGTAGCATGACATAACTTAATTATTACATGTTGAACAAACAAATATTTACAACCATGGAACATTTCAAAAAATCCATTTATTGACTTTTAAGAGGCATTTTGATTACTAAAGCAAGAATATTCTGAAAGCTATGTGAATTAATGGGAATCAGTCTCTCCCTTTCTTTCTCCCCCCGCCTCTCTCTATCCTCTGCCCTTTTCCTCTCCTTCTTCTCCCTCTCCCTTAATTAGGAAACTTTTAGATCCTATGTGTATTTGGGATCTCCTATAAATTAGGCCAAATAAATATTAGCAAAACAAATAAAAATAGTCAAATATGTTCTTTTGCTTGCAAAGTTGTAAAGAACCTACTGTTAGTATATTTGTTAGTCAATCCCAACGTTTCTGGAGCTAGACTTTCCTGGTAGCTCCTAAAGAGAGCATTCTGGGAACAAAATCTGGAGGACAGAGCAGTGATCACATGGACCAGAGAGGTCCATGGACCAGAGAGGCTGCCTTTATTTACTTTTTGAAGATGTGCACTGAAACAATTCAGTGAGTAACCTGATACAAACAGCATCTACTTTCTCTGCAAAGAGCAAACTTTGTGCACCCGTTTTCAGTAACATGCATCTCTTCATTGTTTTAGAAACTTGTCTTATTCATACACCGTCAATGCGAGTGACATTACCACCTGTGGGAGTGGAAATAGTTAAGGAAGGGCAAAAAAAATCATACATGTTACAGTAATTGTTGCTCTCCAGACAATGACAACATATAACACATATGTAGAAGAGCTATAGCATTTAAATTTCATGAGGTGCAAGCAATTATGGGGGAAAAAAGTCTAAAAAGGCTTCTGAATGCATGTATATAGTGAGGTGGCAGTGGGTGAGTGGAAGGTGTGAAGTCAAAAAGACCGAGTGACAGTGTCCCTTCTGGAACTAATCAGATGTTGCCCACTAGATTCTGTTTTTCTCAAAATTGTGACTCAAGGATAATCATTTCAGTTTTCTGGTTTGATATGTAGATTCTACTTTGAGTATATACAGATACGGTTTTCACCCTGGCTTGGCCATTTCCATGTAACTGAATAAATGTTCTATTGTGTAAAATAAAGCAAGGTCTTTGGCCTCATATTCTTCCTCACAGTGATATTGATGAGAGTTCTTATTCTCTTGGAAAATATTTGTCAAGTAGCTAAAAATGAACAGACTTAACTTTTAAATGTTTTGAAAGTGAAAAACAGTCTTCAGTGGCCACTAGCCTACTTCCAACTTAGTTCTTTCATTCTTCTTTGCTTTTTTCTTCTTCCCTTGCCAATATATGCTGCCCCTGACTTAATGAGGGCAAGAGTTGCCTGAGCAAATATAACATCAAAGGCTAGACAGCTTAAGATAAAGAGCTGAAACTTTTAAATTCTAATTTTCTTTCTATGGATACCCATCATTTTGTGAGTAAAAGGCAAGGATATCCGATCATTTTTAATCAGTTGACTTTTTTAAAGGGCACATGTTTAAATTGAAAAATATTCTAATAATTTTATACTGTGGTATGCATATTACAAAAATTATTTTCTTGAATAAGAAAATATAATCATTATTAACATTAGCATTTAATATATTGAAATCCATTTGTGTAAGCAGTTTTGTTTTCTAAAATCATAGCTGCTATCCATGTAATCCTGGGTACACAAAAGCCTTGTTTCTTTGAGTCAGGAATATTTTTAAAGTGCTAACTTATTTTGTCTGGGAAAGGTTGTAAAAGGCAGATATAATTATTATAATTTACACATAGAAAAACAGAATTTTTGAATTTCTTTAAAGATTTTAATTATTTATTTTAGAGAGGGGAAGGGAAGGAGAAAGAAAGGGAGGGAAACATCAATGCGTGGTTGCCTCTCGTGTGCCCCCTACTGGTGACGTGGCCTGACACCCAGGCATGTGCCCTAGACTGGGAATTGAACCGGCAACCCTTTGATTCATAGACTGGCACTCAATTCACTGAACCACACCAGCCATGGCAGAATTTTTTAATTTTAGTAATCAGCATAAAATTTGCTATTTTCTGACCATTCTTGGTATATAATATTTTATACCAAGTAGTATTCCTCCTACAACTTGATCATATATTTTATTTATAATTTGTTTTGTTTTTAAGTTGTAGTTAACTAAAACAATAAATGTCTCCTTTTATTGTGTAGCTAAACATGCAATATCAACAGTAAGTATTGGAATGCAGATAGTTCTTTTCACCATGATTTTGATATATATATATGTTTTAATATTTTGATAATTATAATAAAATTAGTAGGAAATGAATCTTAGAAAATATTTTAAAACTTTACAACATTGCTAAAAATGCACATTTTACAAATTGAGAAATAATTGACTGACCTATGAAGCCAATTACTATTTTAATAATTTTTTCTATACTTTGCCAAGCTTCATCATGTAATTATATGTGCCAGCCTTGCTTTCTCACTCTCTTCACTGCTCAAACCCTTATAGGTTTCCTGCTGCCCTCTCTTCCTCTGGAAAACTGCTTTCCACAGGTCATCATTGACTTACTTGCAGGTCTCTGCACCCACTCCAAGACTCTCCTAATCATCTGGTTCAGTTTGACTCTCCTCATGTTTTCTCCCTTCCCTTCTTTGTTTTATGAATCATGATTCCCCTGCTTCCTTCACAGTCTCCTTTTCCTCTTGTTTCTCCTACTGTATACATATTCCTCAGGTGTTGTCCTGGGGCTCTTTTCTTTCTTCCATACTCTTTATTTCCCAGAAAGCTAGTCTACTTTTAGACTTTGACCATCTCTCCAATGTAGGTAGTTCCCAAATCAACATTTCTCAGTGCAACCTTTTGATCTAAATGACAAATCTGAATTTTGAAGCTGACTGCCTGAGATCTCTTTTGATATCTTGCTGGCTTCTCAAAATTGCTGAATCCAAAGTGGAAATCATCCTCCCTACAAATCTTGATGCTTTTAAAAAATTATTTTTTGTCATCATCTCTATTCCAGTAATCAAGAGCCAACTGTGAGTCGTTCCAATTCCTCCTTCCACTTCATTGTTCTTAACGTTTAGCCAGTAGCCACATCACATCAATCTTATTTTTCATGTCCTTTGTCCTACATACCTTCCCACATATTTTTCTATGTGGGTATGTTGCCTTTGTTTAGGCTTTTAAAGTTTATAAATAAAGCATTTTTGCTTGCATAATTTCACTTACTGTATGCAATGCAAAGTTAGTGTCTTTATTATAATTTTCATTTTGAGACAGTGTAACATAGTGGGTGAGGGTGAGGGTGTGGAGACAAGTCTGCCTAGGTCCTGATCCTGGTAGCTTTACTTCCTAACTGTACCATCTTTGACCCCTTACTTAAACTTTCTGTGCCTCACCTTCACCATCTGAGAAATACAATTTTACTGTACACTTGTAAGAATTAAAATATTTAGTGATGTTATGAGTTTGGAATGACACTTTGCATGTAACAAGTGTTTGATACAGTTCTTACTATATTGCAAATAAGGGAAAGCTACTCAGCTTATAGTTACATATTGTAAGTAACAAACTTAGTCCTAAAATTCATATTTTTTGTATCTATATCCCATTTTTCTCTATTGTACAATATAATTTTGCCTATTTTTTTAATTTCTATAAAATACATTCTTTTTACTTACTGAACACTGGACTAATGTATAGTCAGAAAATTGCTTGAAAGCATAAAACTGTGCAGCAGAATTTGCAGTTGTGTAAATCAGTTAGTAGAGGTTACCTTCTCAGTATGTTTCCATTCTGTGTTCACACTATTCCTGTAAAATGTTTTTTACCCTTTTTAATGGATCCCAGGAATAACATTAAAGTAAATATGTATATGTATTCCTGGATGCTGGCTTAGAATGTGTGCTAAGTTATGAATATTTAGATATTCATGAGTCTTGACATCTGTCACTTGGAATGTTAAAAGTTTCTTTTTTCCCCCAAAATACCTGGCACATTTAATGATTCTTTGTAAAGTTTCAAGAAGTTTGGGGAAAACTTTGACACATTTGTTTTATACATTCATGTACCAATTTGTGAGAGACCCAGGTAGCTATTGTGGCATAAATCTGGGTGCTTACTTTAATCTTTTTTTTAGTATAATTAGAGTCTCTTGAATATTTCTTTACTCTTTATGCAAGCTACAGTGTTTATTTCTGAATAGCTTTCCTTATACTATTTAAAAATTAATACACTTCACTTCATCTTCACTTCAGATTAACTATTTAAAATGTTATTTTATGACAATAATGTATTTCATACTGTTTCACTATGCATTATGCACATAATTTCTAACCTGAAGAATGGAAGTTTACTTAAAAATTTGTCATACCCTTAGTTTTTTTCCTGTACAGTTACATTAAATTCAATTAATTGTGTATCCACATGTACAAATATTTCACTATATAACAGACACAAAACTGAAATGCTGCCCTTCCTACACAGTCAAAATCAAAGAAGCAAACAAAACCCTTTCTACACAGGAAGAAGAGGAACACAGGTGAATATCTTCCATTTGAGTCAGCTCTTTTGAAACAATCTTCACATAATTCTGCTATTATTTCACTGGACCAAACTTAGATACAGAGCCATAAAAGGGAGGTTAGGGAATGTGGCTTTTCTTGAAAGCAATTTATCTTGCTAAAAATGTAAGTTCCTCAGACAAAAAGGGAGATATGTCTGACATAGGAAATGATATGTAAGCTGGTTGTTGAAGAATGGATAATGTTTTTGGTGGCAAAAATAGACTTTACAAGTCAAGTACTAACTGGAGACAAGATGTAGAAGCAGAAAACATGGGCTATGATCATATTACTCTGTGGCTTCTGGTGTGGTTGAATGAAGGTCTGTGTAGTTCCCAAAAGAAGCTCAAAAGAGAGCACAGAAACTTTACTTATCCAGGGATGAATGATAGTGATGAGTATTTCCAAATGACATAGGACAAAGAAGCTGTAGATGACAAAATTTCAACATAAAATTTATTAAATTTCTAATTGCATCACTTCACTTTTGTGATATTTTCTTTACCTGTTTCTCTGATTTAGAATTTCAACTTTTGTGGAAGTGCAGATAATTATTTAGCCTAAGGAAGACTTTATGGTTTGTCTATATGAAGGATGGTGGTGGTGGTTGTTTATGTTTCATCAAACTTTTCAAAGAGATTTGAATGTGATACTTAAAATCCTATTATTTTAAAGACATTAGAATGTTTATGTGATTTTTTGGAGCCTCTTTTTTGATTGCCTTCAAAGCCAGTTAATAGGCTTATTCAGAACTTTCTCATTACATTTTTTAAAGTTTGAAATCAGCATTACCCAGAGCAAAGGCAGACAATGAAGCATGCAAGTACGGATACTGAGTACCTTTGACTTATTGAGGGAAGAGGTTCATAGTGTTTCCCACAAGCCATCATGCTGCTCTGCAAAGTTGTTGGTTTTTTTTCCTCATTTCTTTTTTTTTTTTGATACCGGTGGCCGGAGAGGAAGCAAGAACTGACAGCAGGAAGCAGACAAGGCTAACTATCTGTTTCGGAGAACTTGGAGGGATGGAAGCATCATCCAAGGGCAAACGGAAACTGGTTCTTTGATTAAGTTATAATCAGGTGAAGTCTCTACTAGGGGAGTTAGAGTTGCTGACTACAGAAAAAAGGCTGTGGGAGATTAAAACCTAGAAAAGCTGTAGCATGCTGTGCCTTGAAAGAGCCTTGTATTTTTACAGAAACACTCACCTAGCCTGAGAATTATATCAGGGTTGGATTAAACTGATGTCAGTGATGGAATACAGAGGATGAAAGTGAAGATTTTCTTTCCAATATTATTTCATGTGGTTACATTCCTTTCTTTTAAATGTCTGTGTTTAGCTATTAAGAATAATTCATTAGGGAAATTTGTTAATCTCTATTATGATGTATGTTTGATGTGAATGTTAATGGTGAGTGGCACCAGATGTTACTGGCAAAGTTAGACCTCAGTCCTTGAGTAGGGCTAAGAAGGAATTCAGAGAAAGTTTATTTAGAAAGTCACAAAGGTACAAGAAGTAAACCAGCTGGACTGCATGGGCTCAGGAAAAAGTTACAGAGGCAAAAGACTTGCCTTGTGCAAAGAAAGAGAGAAATTCCTTTCTTTCAGGCATGCTCTGGAGAGAGTGAGAGCAAGTATTTGCTCTTCCTCTTATGGGGTTTTACCTGTTAACAAAGGCAGGGATTTTAGGGGAGGTCCAGAAGAGGAATATTCAATAGAATATTCATCAGCTTTCCAGGTATGTCCTTTTAGTTCATAGTCTACTGATTGGTTGGTACCAGGGGCCATTAGTCATTGCAGCTTGTCCTAATGTCCCCCAGTGTTACTTCATCTGGTTTTGCTGCTTTTCTGGGCCTGGGGCTGAAACACAACTGAGACCCAGATGTTATCTCTAGTATGACCAAAACTCTGTGGCACCATTTCTAAGATTATTTGAAGCAGGTCAGACCTTCATTGTCCTGAGGGTTTAATGCTTAAGGGAGTGGTCATGCGAGGGCTTGTATGGGAGTCCTATGAGGCTATTCTGTGCCCCTCCCCCTTGTTCTTCCACTATGGGGGTCTAAAACCACTTGACTGGCTACATGCCAGGGAAGGAGAGGTCAGGGTAGGGTGTTAACTGCATGACCAGCTATTCGGAAAGATTAAGGAGTCTAGACCACATGACCGGGGATACACTAGGGGAGGAAAGGTCACCCTGGAGGCTCAGTCCCACCCCACAATACTTGTTTTCCCAGTTGCTATGCACTCAGGGCTTTTCTTTTTCCAGACCCCTCAGGACACAATCACTGCATCAGAACACAGACAGATCACAGAACCCCTCATTGTTATTGCTAGATCTTGTTAATTGTTAACTATCCTGTACCCACTCATGTAAAAGAAGTATGTGTCTATCCATTTTACTTTTTATCCAGTCTCAAAGATTTCCCGGCTTCCTTTTCTCCTGCCTACCTAATCTATCACCAGAGGATTTCATTTTAATCCCCTTAAGCCTTTTCCTTTGATTCTGATGTAAAAAGTAAGTGGTAAAACTGCCATTTCCCAGAGCATTTTCTCAATCTGTTGAGATTTTGCTTCCTGGCAATTGTAAACTCATAAAAATTCTTTGCAGGTTTGGACTTTTCCTAAATGGACATTTACTTGCAGGAAATTACCCTAATATTCCCAAAGTATGTTATTGTAGAGGCAAAAAAGACAATGGGTAGATTCGGGTAAGGTGAAGCTTGACCTTTCCCAGAGAAGACATTGGCCTAGGACCCTACTAACTACCCGCCATGATTGGCTTTTGAATTTTTAATTTCAGACTGTCTTACGTGGTTACTCGAGGTCTCTGATTTTGTGACACTGCCATGCAGGCTTCCCCTGTGCTTGGCAGATTTAGTATGTGGCCCTTTTCTCATCCTCAATATCTAGTTCTTAAAAAATTGTGTTTGCATAAAAATAATATCCATTTTCAACTCAGTCTCATTTGTTTTGTTCATTATTTTGCCCTTGGTTTTATCACACCTTTGTTACATATTTGAAATAAAAACTGTGCCCACAAATGGCATGGAGGTCAAAACACATAGCAACAGAAACTACAGTGGTACCTCGGTACTCGTCATTAATTCCTTCCAGATTTCATGACCAGTGCCAAAACTAACAAGTACCGAGCGATGAATCATTTTCTCTTTTGGGGCAGCTTTGTGATTCATACAAGTGTGACTAGCGAGTGTGACGAGTCCTCAGCAAGTGCTGACCATTGAAATATTTTCCTCTAATCAAAATATGGTAAATACAGAGTGTGACAAGTTCTAAAGCTGGTGAGCACTAAGGCATGACTGTATTTGAAATTCTTCCTTCTCTTGGCATGATATTTAGAATAGAAAACACCTAAGGAGGCATCATGGACTCTGAGGAATAGAGAACTGATATGCTCCATCTGCTGTCTTCAGATCTGAATCTTCTCCCTGGTATTGGGAATATGCTTCTTTTCATCCATCTTCTATCTACCCCAAAGCACTTTTGTGTGTTTATCTTATGGCCCTCATAAAAACAAGTTTTTCGATCAGTAAGGAAACATTTGTTAGATACTTTATTTATATTAGTTCCTCTGCTTTTAACTGAGTATTCAAAAAATAAGGTAGAACTTTCCATAAGTAATATGTAGCCTACTAAGGAAAGCAGATATAATTTCCTTCATGTCTTTCTTTCAATGCTTAATTAGTAAATAATTGAGTGTGTAGTATATGCCTGCTATTACATTAGGAAGTAGGGATAATAGATGAAAATGTAGGATATCTATCCCCAACCTAATAAAGAGATAGGTAAAAGCAAAACAAATACAAAAGCTAGATTATTTAAATAATCATTTTAATAAGGAAAAATATGTATATATGTAAGCACCAAAGCCTGCCTGCAGGGGTTAAAAGTCTGCATGGAGATTGTCATGGAATAATGACAAAGTAGCAAAAATACAAAATACAAAGGGAGCAGCACAGGTCACTAATAAATGTACTTTATTTGTATATTTGATAATGGAATTGGAAACACACTCTTTTATGTCTTTTTGTAGCTCCTTTATTATCTTCCCTAAGGCCTGTACATTCATAATAGGTTTCTAGGTACCTAATTCAGTACCTAGTACTGGATAACAATGAAAAGAATACAGATAGACAGATCTAAGTTTGAATACCAACCTTGATATTTCATATCTACATGAACTTAGAAAGTTACATTACCCTCCTGATCTATTACATGAAAGTGGGAATAATGCCCCCTTCTCTATTGAAGGGTTGTTGTAACTACTATTTGACTCTTACACAGTCTGTGTATATAGGGTGCTCTCAAAACACTCCTATTGCTTTTATTACTTTAATATAATTTTATGATTATTTTCCACTTCATTTAAAGTATTTTCCATTCATTTGATTTAAATAAAATAATTAAAAGTTACATAATTACCTCTCAGTATAATAATGATAATTCTTTAGTATTTCAGATAAAACTGTTTTATAAGTATGTCTACATTTATTCTACCAAATATATATGTCATATAAAGTTAATTTGATTTTGTAATTATGAACACTGACAGTTAAAAGTATTTTAGGTTTGTTTGTTTGTTTATCTTATATAACCCTGTTATCAAATGCTTGGCCTAAGCATTTACTTCACCCATGATCTTGTGCCTTCCCAGTGGGAGCTTCCCAACCAAAGCAATTCTAATCATGTAGATGAGCAAAGGGATTGAGGGGTTTGGTCAAGGTCCAAGAATAGTTTAAGTCGATTTTTTTTTTACCCAAAGTACCCAGGGCTCATTTCACTAGGGCCTCAAGAATTTTTGTGTGTAATTTATCCAGGGCAATACTGGGGGAAGCAGGGCAGAATAAGAGTATTGACCAGCCATGCTAGTGTAGCTCTAACCTTTGGTACCATTCCTGGTCCATTTTGCCTATCAAGAGGCATGGAAATGAGTACTCAGGCATTTATTACAATACAGTTTTTAGTCCTTTGTCTTTACCCTGAGACATCACTGTCATTGCTCTCATTCTATTTATCAGTGTGCTCTCTGGTACTAAATCTATTATGGTACTTCAGGTCTTAGTTCAACATGCTAGCACTTGTTACCATTGGCCATTGTTTCTTCTAGGAAGACTTCTCTGCTGAGGTCACTCTCCCATTTCCCATCCACTCCACTATGGTTTTCCAATTTTCCTTTTCTCTCTCTGGCCTTCCTCCTCAGGCTACTTTCCAGGCTCCTCTCCTCTGCCCCACCTAGATAGGTTTTGTTCCCTTGCAGTCTTTTATTCTGCTGCCCTTACCTACATATCCTCCCTTGGCAATTTCACCCACTCCCATGGTGTCCACTTCCTGTATGTTTCTAAAGGCCGTGTGCATGCCTAGAGTGGGGAGATGTGTTTTGTTTCCTAACACCAAAGGTGATTTTCTAGGATTCTAGGACTGCATTCCTAAGACTGACTCTTTTCTTCTCCTTCTACATTAACACAGTTTCAGGTGTGTTCTCCTAGCTTGCTGTGCTGATGTCTCAGAGTTTTGAATTTACTCTTTATTTGGGGGGTCAGGTAGGGAGATATGCTGACATTTTGTCCTTTCCTCCTCTACTACTTTTTGTTTAAATCTTACTGATCCTTTGAGATGTTTTTGGAGCTCTATCCTCTATGCCACCTCATTAAGAAAATATGTATTTTTATAATTATTTAATTCTGTTTCTCTATGAGGATAGGGGTTATTCTGATAGACATTAAACATGTTATCTGGTACACAGAATACACCTGAGTAGTTTTAAATTTATAACCTTGTGGTATAGTTGAGCATATGAAATAAGTCATAGAACTCAAAATATAATCTTCAACTCTTACTGTTTAAAGGAGGAGTGGACATGAGGGAGACTCCATGGCAAAACAGGGAGACCAAAACATTCGATTGTTAAATAATCTTCAGTAAGAGAAATGGGCATTGGACATTTTTGTGGGTTTTTTTTTTAATATTCACACTAGAACTGTCATTATACACACACACACACACACACACACAAACACACATATATTTAGACATATGTATGTATAAATTATCCAGCCATGTACTATGAAAAATAGAGACATTTATTGAAGAAGATACAAGAAACATTGTACATAGGACAATGACCCCTTAGTCCCCTTCAAGGTAGGCACCTTGGGATCTCATGCAGTTCTCCCAATCACTGTCAGCTACCCCATCATATTTTCCTAAATCTCATTGACAGTCTGAAATCTCTTCCCTTTCGAAGGTGATTTAGTTTTGGGAAAAGCCAGAAGTTGCAGGGTGCCAACTGTCGGCTGTAGGGGGGCTCTGTCATCTGGATGATTTGATGTTTCGCCAAGAAACTCTGTATAAGACATGATGTATGAGCAGGCATATTGTCATGATGAAGCTGCCAATCACCAGATGCCCATAGCTGTGGCCTTCTGAGTCATCCAAATAGTTTCTGTGAAGGAATGTTCAAGCTTAACATAAAAATTGATGCAGATTCATTGCTCTACTCAATCAGTCATTTTGAATGTGACAGCTACATAGTACACTTACTGAATGGCATCTACCACCCCTATTGATTAGTACAATGAAGTCATCATTGTTCACGCATGCGTATTCCAGTCCACTCTCTTTGGCAGTCAGGTTACTTCAGTGCTGCACAAACCGTTATATTAACAATGGTAAGATTTTTTCCGTACAGACCTCATATGTGTATTTAAAGTGCATACATAGATACACTTGATATCAGCAAATACCCAAAATCCATAGCATGGAAGCTGCAATAAACTTTATTAATTAAAGCTGACATCAATATTATTCTATATTAGTTTCAGGTATACAGCATAGTCTTTAGATAATTATATCACTTGCAAAGTGATCCCCCAAAATTCTAGCACCCACCTGGTACCATACCTAGTTATTATACTATTAACTATATTATACTTTGCATTCCCATAACTATTTTATGATTATAAATTTTTACTTCTAATCTCTTCACATTTTCACTTCAGCTCCCCCCTCCCATCTGGCAGACCCCAGTTTGTTCTCTGTAACTATGGGTCTGTTTTTGCTTTTGTTTGTTCATGTATTTTGTTTTTAAGATTTTCTATGTAAGTGAAATACCATTTTATTCATCTTTCTCTGTCTAACTTATTTCTGGGACCATCCATTTTGTCACAAATCCTGAGATTTCATTTTTTTTTTGACTGAGTACTATTCTGTTCTATACTTCATTTTCTTTATCCTCTTGTCTACTGATGGGCACTTGGGCTGCTTCCATATCTGGGCTATTGTAATAATGCTGAGGTGAACATAAGGGTGCATGTATCTTTTCAAATTGCTGTTTTAAATTTCTTCTACCTTATACTCAGTAGTGGAATTGCTGGGTCATAATGCAGACTGATTTTTAATTTTTTGAAGAACTTTTATACTGTTATCCACAGTGGCTTCACCAGTTTGCATTCCCACCAAAAGTGCATGAGAGCTCCCTTTCCTCTACATTGTCACCAACACTCGTTTGTTGACTTACTGATGATAGCCATTGAAACAGGTGTGAGGTGATATCTCATTGTGGTTTTAATTTTCATCTCTCTGATGATTAGTGATATTTAACATTTTTTATATGCCTATTAGCTATTAGTGTGTCCTCTTTTGAGAAGTGTCTATTCATGTCCTCTACTCATTTTTTAATTGTGTTTTTTTGGATTTTCTTGGTGTTGAGTTGTGTGAGTTTTTATAAATTTTGAACATTAACCCCTTATTGCATATATCATTGGCAAATATGTTCTCCCATTCAGTAGGTTGTTTGTTCATTTTGTTGATTGTTTCCTTTGGCACGCAAAAACTTTAATGTAGTCCCATTTGTTTAATTTTTCTTTGGTTTCCCATTTCTGAGGGAGGATATACCAGAAAAAAAAATATTAGTAAGAGCAATGTCAGGAAGTTTACTTCTGTGTTTTCTTCTAGTTTAGACTTTAACGATGAGTCCTCAGTAGCACTGCTGAGTTTTGTTCTGCTTGCCTCAGCTAGGTGTGCCACCCTTATCTCTTCTTATGGATCTGATCTTTCTATTTTACTTCTGTGCCTCAAAAGAGATGACATTAGACCTTTAACAGTTGTACAGAGAAACATCCAAACTTAACAAATACTTAAGAGGTGCCTGTTTGGTACAGCACACTGGAATGTGCTGTGGAGGAGGAAAAATAAATATTAGGTGTGGCCCTTGACAGGAGCCATATTGATCAGCATCAAAAGTGGGATGGGGGTAGGGTGAGTGGAAAGTTTATTTTTCTATAGGGAAATCACAGGCCCTGATTTTTAAAAAATACTTCATGGTATGTCCTGACCTTTGATGGGTTGAGTACTGATAATGGACCTGAAGAAGACCAAAGGCTTTGATTTTAAAATATGTACTTTTTTAAGGAGTCAGTTTTTAGTACACTTAAGGGTATCATCTGAAGTTTGTATTTTTTTATTCTCATCAGGATTATGCCTTTTTACTCATAAATATATAAACTTGGCATCAACATAGAATTATATAACATCCACAGCATGGAAGCTGTGATAGACTTTAATTAATTCCTAGGTAAAATTAGTATGCATTACAGTTCAGAAAAACAAAACACACAGACCCACTAATCAAAATGTTCAGATTAACAGAGCTGGGGCTTTTTTCATTAGTTGTATTGTCTCGAATTTCATCACCATACCAGCTGGCTTCTTGTCAATTTATAGTTTGGACCTTTACATCAAACAGCAAAAAATTAATTACAGGAAGAGAAATCCCAATAGGTATTTTGTGCTTAGAGGTTTTTCACAATTAACCAGACATGAATAGTGCTATTTACAGAGGAAATGGAAAGGGAGAGAAGGAACTTAGTAGAATTTTCTAGAATCATTAATTAACTATAGCAGTGTAGATACTTGCTTCCCTGTTTTAAAGTTGTTTAGCCAAAGCTTTTAGCCTTCTCATTTCTAGAAGCACTCACTTCTCTTACTATATTGAAAACAGTGAATCATGCCATAAACTGAATTTTCATGCAAAATGTCCCAAGTGACACCTCAAAAGATTACTATCCTCCCTTCCTTTTGAAATGAGTAACATTCTATGCCTTACATTAGTGATCATAATCATAATTTAATGAGCAGAAAGATCATGCTTGCTGGGTAGTGCCAGGTTACCTGTATTGCATATTTTGGATTCAAAAGTATTATTGGCAAGTATCACAGTCCTTGCCTCTGTGTGCTAGAGTGAGTTTAAATGTGACTTTTCTAAGCCTCTTATCTGTTGAAGAAACCAGCCAAAGGTTTTAAAAATGCCTTCCTCAATTTAGACTTCTACTTTTTTTTCTTTTTCATGCAGCTTAGAAATTCTTACTTGTGACCCATTCCTATAGTTCCTAACATTTTAATACAGTGAGTGGTTCTTACCTTTTTTAAAACTCCGATGCTTGGAGAATCTGAAGAAAACCTTTCTCCTCAGAATAATACACAGATTGGCATAGGAACAACATTTTGCATAAAATATCAGGGAGTTAGGAATACTAGAAATGCATGAACCACAGGTTGTTTTCATTGAGGAATATATTAATAACTGCACTATCTATGCATGTATACATGACATATGTATATGTACATATATAGATAATTTTAAAGTAGACACATACATATAGTTTTATATGTTTAAATTAAATGCTGATTTACCTCATGTGTTTACTATTCCATCAAGTTGTCTGTGCTGACACAAATCAATTTACCTTCTTTGCCATCGCCTGACTGAATTTAAATTTCTTACCCATCTTTATTTACAGCAGCCCTTAGTTATAAGCTTATTTGGGTGGCCATTTTTCACTGCACTGTCTCAAGTGCTGCCACATTCCTTAAGTAATTTGTAGACCATAGCTGAGAAAAGCATTCTTAACTTGCTTTAATGATAGTATTTTTCTTTGTTAGGTTTGTGAGCTGTGAGCTAGTGTAAGATAACTAACAGGCATTTTCCAGTTTTCACTGTTCAGTCTAAGAATGGTTCACTATTATTCCAAGGTCACTTTGAAAGTCTGTCTGTGATTTGCTTCCATTTATTTTATGCCTGTGTTTACAGTTCTGAACCACATATGAAATTTAATGTTGCGTTTGTCTACATTAAAGTTAATTTGCCCTTTGTCAGCTCATTTACAACAGAGATAACATTCCGAAAGCCACTCTGTAGAATGTTCTGTCTGCAATCACTAATGTAATTTTTCTGTCTATGTCTTTGTTGTAAGCAGCTTTCTGAATCTTTCAGTTCAAAAAGAAGCTTCTTTAGTAAAAGGTTTTCAAGAAATCTAAGTCTTTAATAAAGATTAATAAATGATTCTCTAATAGAATAGGTTCTTCATCATGATTCTCTGATAGAATAGGTTCTTTATCACATCTTGAAAAATTTTAATAGCTCTTTTTTCTAACTTAGAAATTCAGTTTTATATTCCACAATATATAAGTATGCTTATTGGAATGTTCTTTAAAATAGTGTCTTTATACTTGTAAAGGATAAATGAAGTACAACCTAAAATACATACAAATCCTAAATTAGATTATGATACCAAGTATTTTTCCTGCTTTCATCTTTTTCTTATATTTTGCAAATACTTAATTGGACCTCATGCAATATAATTTTTTCTTAATTGTTAATAATTTCTAGACATATTATTGAAAAGATAAATGAATGTTTATAATCAATTTACCTTAGAGGGCACTAAAATGAAATCTTAAATATAAATCATGAAAATACTTTTAAAGTACTACTTAAACATGTGCATTAAATAATATAATTAGGGTGTCTTTTGAACAATACTTTCAGTACCAATTTGCTAACTCGTGCCTGTCTCTTCAAATAATTAGGAATGTTCAATACTTAAGAAATGTTTTCTCTTAGAATTATGCCTGCTGCTTACCTTTTAAAAATATTTTCAATTACAGTTTACATTCAATATTATTTTGTATTAGTTGCAGGTATACAGCATATTGGTTAGATAATCATATATTTTATGAAGTGTTTCCCCTGATATATTAGTACACAACTGGCACCATCAATAGTTATCGTAGTGTTATTGACTATATTTCTTATGCTGTGCTTTATATGCCAATTCTATTTTGCAACTTCTGATTTTACTTCTCAATCCCTTCATCTTTTTCACCCAGTTCCCCAACCCTCCTCCCCTTTGGCAACTATCATTCACTTCTCTGTATCTATGAGCCTATTTCAATTTGTTAATTTGTTTTGTTCTTTAGATGCCACAGATAAGTGAAATCATATGGCATTTGTCTTTCTCTGACTAACTGATTTCACTTGGCATAATATCCTCTAGGTCCATCCATGCTATCACAAAGGGTATAAAGTTGTGTTCTTTTTCATGGCTGATTAGTATTCTATTGTGAATAAAGGTAAACAGCATGGTGCTGTTTGAACACTAGGAATGCATTTAACATTCCTAATTATTTGAAGAAACAGCATGGTGTTATTTACCTTTTGAACAGCTGTTTTGCTTAGTTTATATTAAGGAAACATCAGACAAGTATACAGAGATACATTTATAAGACTGGTCATTTTTTATAATACTAAAATATTAGAAGAAGCCAAAATGACTAGCATGAAAAGAATAAATAAAACTGCATTATATGTACATAATGAAATACCATCATGGAGTTGTATATGCATTGACATGAAAATACTTAGATTAAAATTAAAAATAGCATATAATATAGGTCTGTCTTTGTTCAAAACAACTTGTAGATAAATAGGTACATAGGTAGATAGATGATTGATGGATAGATAGATAGATAGATATGGAGATATAGCTATTGCTATAGATATAAATGAAATAAATATATTTACCAAAAGAGAAACTGATGTCTTAGTCCACTTTAGCTTTTATAATGAAATACTATAGATCAGGTAACTTATAAACAATAAAAATTTATTTCTCACAGTTTCTGGAGGCAGGAAGTCCAAGATCAGAGTGTCATCATAGTTGAGTGAGGGTCCTCTTCTGAGTTACAGACTTCTAGTTTATAGGGAGCTCTGTGTAAAGGTTACAGGTTTGATTCCCAGTCAGGGGCACATAACTAGGTTGCAGATTTGATCCCTGGTTGGGGCATGTATGGGAGGCAGGTATCAATGTTTCTTTCTCTCTCTTTCTCTGTCTCTTCCTCTCTCTCTAAAAGTAACAACAACAAAAAATGTCCTTGAGTGAGGGGGAAGAAAAAAGCACTGAACCCATTCCTAAAAGCTCCACCTCATTACCTAAGCACCGCCCCCCCAACAGATTCCACCTCCTAATACTATCGCATTGAGGATTAGGGTCTCAACCTAGGTATTTGGAGGGATGGACACTAACATTCAGGCCATAGCAAGTGGTCATTTGGTAAGATTTCAGATATATTATGGATGTATTTAATTATGATTGTTACTTTTTTGTTTTTGTTTTTCTCTTTCAGGAAGAACACAGGTTTTACATTGTTTTATTTTATTTTCTATTATTCAATTATCCGAATTTTCCCCTCATTGCTCTCCACTGCTCTGCCCACACCCCATTCCCTCAGTGAATCCCCACCCTGTCATCCATGTCCATGGGTCTGTTATACATGTTCCTTGACTAGACCCTTCCCCTTCTTTCCCCTGTTTTCCCTCTCCCCACTCTCCTCTGGTCATTATCCATTTGTTCCTTATTTCTACATTTCTGGTTCTATTTTGTTTGTTTTTATTGTTTGTTTTGTTTATCAGTTTCCACCTATAGGTGAGATCATATGGTATTTGTCTTTTGCTGCCTGGCTTATTTCACTTAGCATAATGCTCTCCAGTTCCATCCATGCTATTGTGAAGGGTAGGAGCTCCTTCTTTCTTTCTGCTGTGTAGTATTCCATTGTGTAAATGTACCATAGGTTTTTGACCCACTCATTTACTGATGGGCACTTAGGCTGTTTCTAGCACTTGGCTATTGTAAATAATGCTGCTATGAATGTTAGGGTGCATAGGTTCTTTTGAACTGGCATTTCAGAATTCTTAGAGTGTAGTCCCAGCAGTGGGATCGCTGGATCAAAACACAGGTCCATCTTTAGCTTTCTGAGGAAATGCCGTACTGTTTCCCACAGAGGCTGCACCAGTCTGCATTAACACCAACAATGTGCCAGAGTTCCCTTTTCTCCACATCCTCACTAGCACTTGTTGTTTGGTGATTTGTTTATAATGGCCATTCTGACCATTGTAAAGTGATATCTTGTTGTAGTTTTAATTTGCATCTCTCTGATGGCTAGTGATGCTGAGCGTCTTTTCACATTACTATGGGCCCTCTGTATGTCCTCTTTGGAGAAGTACCTGTTCAGGTCTTCTGCCCATTTTTTAATTGGGTTGTTTGTCTTCCTGATGTGGAGTTGTATGAGTTCTCTATATATTTTGAAGGTCAAACCTTTGTCCGAGGTATCACTGGCAAATATGTTTTCCCATACAGTTGGTCCCTTTTTCATTTTGCTGATGTTTTCTTTAAGCATGCAGAATCTTTTTAATTTGATGTAGTCCTATTTGTTTATTCCTTCCTTTATATCCCTTACCCTTGGAGATGTATCATTGAAGATATTGCCACATGGGATATCTGACATTTTCCTGCCTACATTCTCCTTTAGGACTTTTATGGTATCACAATTTATATTTAAGTCTTTTATGCATTTTGAGTATATTTTGGTGTATGGTGTGTCTATCAGTACATTATATGTACAATAAAAAGAATAAAATAAACATGTAATAGTATAATAATAGCTAATATTAGCATGTATGTGTTGAGCAACATATAGAGTGCCATAAACTCTTCTAAGTTATTTTTAAATAATATATTAGTATATTACTTTTAAAATAAAAATAATAAGTAAAAATTTGACTTAATAATATTAGCTACTACTAGCTAATATTTGATTGGTCGTGATCTTCTAATGATTTACATGCCTTATCTCATGTAGTTATTATTTGCTACTTGCCAATCATTGTTTATGCTATAGATTATAAAGATGTGAATTGTCATGCAAGAATGTTAGCAATAAACAGTAATGTAATTTCCCACTGGATTAGGTTTTGGATGGAGTCTAGAAACCTTGCAGCTGTATCCAGTGTGTGTGAGTACCTGAGTAGCAGGTACTTACCTACTAATCAGACTGTGAGATGGGTTATTATTTCCCCTGATAATTTTGGTCAAACTCACCATTCAGTTCTTTACTGATGAAAAAACAAAACAAGACTGTGCTAAGAGAGATGCTAAGCTATACAATGGAGAAAAATTTATGTTTTCACCTCATTCATCTATCTGAGGCAGTTAGAAAAGATGACAAGCAACAAAAATTATGACCTATAGTCACACTTTCAAGGAGCTCGGATAAATTAGGAGTAGAGGCGGCCCTCCAGTACCAGCGTGTCCCAGCCAGCACAGAGCTCCACTTTTAGAAAGTGTTGCACTGTTTTTTTTAATATAATGTAATCAAACGTGTACTGTACAATATACACTATTATGGTCTAATATGTGTAATTACTATATAAAGCATGTATACTTGCTACATATACACTATTATGTGCACTGTATAATAATATATATAACACCCTGAGAGCTTCTTCAGAGGTTTTGTAGAATGAACATGTAGGGATAATGAAGGACGAAAGTGGGGAGGGAATTCCTAATGTAGCAACCTGATTTATGCTATCAATCTCTGTCTTGTAGCAAAATTATCTTCACTTTTAATTATGCCTTTAAGTTCTAAAATGATAGATAATTCAAAGGACATTAATAGTTGGCTTAGGGAGGGCCTGGCCAGATACCTCAGTTGGTTAGAGCATTGTCCCAATATGCCAAGGTTGTGGGTTCAATACCTGGTGAGGGCACATATAAGAATCAACCAGTAAATGCATAAATAGGTGGAACAGCAAATCAATGTTTCTTCCTTTCTCTCTTCCTTTGTCTCTCTCTCTCTCCCCTTTCCTATCTCCCTTTCTGTAAAATCAACAAAAAAGAAAGGACTTGGCTTAGGGAAATGTGTTTGTATTATTAAATATATAAATAAATGGATCAGTGTAGAATTTTTTCACATTAAAGAATGGAATAATATATCATGAAACGTAAGTGAAGAGTAGCCAAATTGCTGTCTTTCAAATTTTTCCTGGTTACTTTGTATGTCTGCTGAAGAGTAGGACTGGTCAGTTTTCCCCTCAGAATGATGGGAGCCAGAAATTTTAGCTTTATTATAATTCTTACCTATTGCCCTTTATGTCATTCTTTCCTGAACCACATCAGTAATGAGTACGTGTGTAGCATAAAAGCAGCCATACCTTGAAAGCTTGTAGCTGCCAGAACCTGATCCAAATGCCTCACTTACCTTACTTGAATCTTAAAAGAGCTTTTATGAAACTTATTATCTGCTTTTACATTGGAGGAAACTGAGTACTGGGGAGAAAAAAATTGCTGAAATTCACATCGCTTATAAGTGGCCTCACTGGAACTAAATGCCATGTCTCTCTGACTTGGAAATCTGCGTTCACGGGCATCATGTTGTCTAACTCTCCTTATTTAGACACATATCTCTATGGGGTTATTCTTCAGGGTGTGGTCTTTAGCCCTTCTTTCAGAATAACACAGGAAAGCTGATGAAAATAAAAATTCCTGCCAAAGACTCGCCCCAAAGGTAGTGAATCAGAATCACTGGAGCACCAATGTTTTTAACAAGCTCTCTAGGAATCTATGTTTCCTCTGAAGCATACTAATTAATTGAAAAACACAGCTCTACACTACCTTATTCCTACACTTAAGAGGTAATGGTACCACAAGTTCCTCCTTTTTTTGTGTGGGAGGGGAGGTAGCATTTGACTCTGATACCCTCCTTGACATTCTTCTTCACCATTTGTGTTTTCTTCTGATGTTCCCTTTACTCTGCTAACCATTGTTCCCCTGTCCTCTCTAATCTGTCTTCTTTCTGCCTGCAGTTCTTTGGGTTGCTGCCCATGGCCCTTTTTCCTTCTATAGCTGTGACTACTATTGATTGAGGCCTTACAAGTCACGCTTGCCCCTCATCCCCAATTCTTTCCTGAACTTTAGTGCCTTATTTTTATCAGTGTTACTTTACTCTAAACCCATGGATGCCTGTCTGTTCTTCAGGTCTTAAATTTAGCATGCCAAAGAATGAACTCATTATCTTCTCCCCACACACTTCCTCTGTCATCATTTTCCCCTATTACAGTCACTGCTGTCACTACTCAGTCTTCTGAGCTTGAAACTTCAAAATTGTATTCATTCTTCCCTCACAACCTCCATTCAGCAGGCAATCATCAAATCCTGCTACTTCCACCTCAGAAATGCCATCTGAATCAATCATTCTTTTCTCCATTCTCATTGCTTGTTGTCATCTTACCTTATACTTTGGATTCTGTATTAGACTTCTTACCATTCAACTATGCTTAATGTATCCAGTGTCTTTTCCACACTGCATCCGAGATAATTTTAATAATAAACATGTTTGAACCTTTCATTCCCCTACTTAAAAAATAACTGTTGGTTCCCTATTACCTACCATGTAAAGTCCAAATTTCATGAGGCTTATTCTGTCTCAGCTGACCTCATCCTGTCTGAACCACCTCTCCTTATCACAAACCCTATTTTATGGCTAAACCTAACTCCTTACTGTATCTCACCTTCACACTCTATTGCATCCAAATATGTCATTCCATTAGCTTGGGATTTCTGTCCATGCATAAGAGGCTGGTCATCCCTTGTGCTATATTTCCATGGTACTTACTTCTGAGCAATATGGAAGAGTAATTATAAGTCAGGTCATTAAAACCAGACTGTCTTTGGTCATAGGCCCCACTACTTAATAATTCTTTGTGCCTCAGTTTTCTTACCTATAAACTTGGAATGATAATAGTACATACTTCAAGGCTGTTAAAAAGGGAAAGAGATAAGTTATGTGCAATACACATGCCTAGCCCATAATATGCAGGCATTGAGTATTTGCTGCTGCCTCTGCTATGGTAATCATGATGGCAGTGACATAACAGTCTTCCCCAGAAAAGGCTAAAGGAACTGCTTATTAATATTGGAGCCACCTCAGAGATCTGTGGCCATAGCAAAATAGAAAGCCTGGGTCCAGTTTATAGGCTACTGTACCTTAGCAACCTCATAGAATTTCTAGTCTCTCTAACATTCTCCACTAGCAGAAACCCCACTACTACTTGGACATACTGTCGTCCCCAGACTGGCAGTACCTCCATTATCAGTAGGGAGTATGCTCCACTGCAGTCCTGGAGGTACCTCATTTTGCCACTTGAATGGAAGATGCAGCAAGCTATGCCATGGGTACACCTTAGGCTGAGTGAATCCCTCTCCAGACAGAGGCAGGACCCCTAAGTGTAGCAGAGGGACATTCCTAAAGTAAATAGAGACCCATAGAGTAAGAAATCTGGTTCCCTCACCTGTCACATATTGAGCAGTATCGTAAGAAATATTATTTAGACTGAAATATTTAAATTTAGCAAAAATGTTTGTAGACACTTTAATTTTTATAGACATGTGTTTGGATGTGGTTTTTAGTTTGATGACTATGTTCCTGAAAAGTGAAATGTAAATTGCAATGTTTCTTAGCAGAGGATACTATTTTAAAAGACTCTACAATAATTATTTCAGAGTATATGCTAGCTTATTAGTTTTTATTTATTGAATTATAAATATACCAGTTTCTTTAAAGTTGAACACACTTGTCTTGACTATAGTACTTTCTAACTCAAAGGGAAAATTTGTCTTAGAAAATTGTAATGTTCAAGGGTTAAATGAGAATAAATTTTATAAAGTAGTGTTGAATTTTTAGGGGAAAGAAAGAAGCCATAAAGAAGAATTTTAACTTGGGAAAAACAAAAGGAGCCAATCTATTAAACAACTGACATGTACATTTAATTATCATTTTTAAGTATGTTTCATTTATGGTTTTCATTGTTATGAAAATAAGTAAATTTAAATGGATTCTCAAACAAGTGTCCCATTTACATGTATACTCACACTTGAAATTAAAGATACACATCTAATGCTAACACATGCATCTGAGAAAGACAATGAATAATAAGAATGATGACTTGGGTTTCTTTAGCACTGGAAGTTTACAGTGTACTTGCCCAGTGTGATGAAGTAAAAAGAGCTTCAGATTTTAATCAGAACTAAATTTCAATGGTTGCTTTTCAACTTATTACCTCTGCAAAGTTGAGCAAATCCCTTAACTGCCCAGAGCTTTGGATCTCTCATCTGTGAAATGGATATAATAGAGAGTTTCTTTGAGGATCAAAAAATAATGTACATACAGAGGTGTTGGAGATTATAAAGCATTCTGCAGATTTCAGAGACTAAAGAAATAGAGATTTTAGAAATAACTTAGAGATTTCAGGGATTATTTCAGAGGTGAAATAAGTATGAGAGAGATACCTGTTCTCAAAAATGGGAACACGTGGCCTGGCTAAAACCGTACCCTGGACTTCTGAGTCCAAATGTGATCAGTCCTGTTTGTCCTAAACTATGCTGTTTCTGAACTATGGTTGTACATCATTCCCAGGGCATAGTGGCATTAAATCATAACCTAAACTGATTAAGGACTTTAAAACAACATAATTATTGGGGTTTCTTAGTAAGAAATGCTAACATTACTAGGCAGACTTTCTATTTGTTTCTTAATGCAGGTAACGAATTTGGGCATCCTGAATGGTTAGACTTCCCAAGAAAAGGAAATAATGAAAGTTACCATTATGCCAGAAGGCAGTTCCACTTAACTGATGATGATCTTCTTCGCTATAAGTTTCTAAATAACTTTGACAGGGATATGAATAAATTGGAAGAAAGATATGGTTGGCTTTCAGCTCCACAGGTAAGCTCCTTACTCTAAATGTATGTTTTAGTCACCAATGTTGTATGTGCTCACAAAGGCAGTCTATTTAAATCTATATGCAGGTCTTTTAAACTGCACTTTATTTTTTAGTATCTAGTGCTCTGTAACATACTTCAGGGTATCAAAACATGTCATTGAGGTCTCTCCAATAGATAATGAAAGTCTCAAACACAATACCCTGCTTACTGTCCTGTGTAGTTTGTTGCTATTGTTTAAATTTAGTAATTTTTATTTCAGTTGGTTAAAAAAAAATAACAAAAGCTCAGCATAGAATCCATTTTGGAAATTGCTGTGGAAGCATTTAATTATTTTGAATTTTTCTTTATATAAATAATGATGCTGTCATAAACAAATTACTTTGACAACATGTAGAATTCTTTATTACTTTTTTTCTTCCTTTACTGGTCTCTGATTTGTCATTTCAATAGATGCCATTATACCTGCATGCTGCTTTATATTTTTCATGAGCCACACTCTCCTCTGGAATTAAAGTCTCAGTTTTCAATAAGTTTTCAAAAATGTAATTAACAGGTGCAAATTTTATACAGGCTTTTTTCCCCCTTGCAAAAATTAGCATATATTATCTGTTACTTATAATCCATTTACTTTTTAGTGGTGCAGTTTGAAATTACTGTTGATGCATTTTTACTTTGGTGTCTATTATTTTTTTAATGGTTGAACAAAGGTCCTTATATATTCAGTAAGATTGGCTACATGACATGAATGCCCTACTCACATTTATTAGTACTGCTATTTCCAGAAGAGAGAGCAAAATGATGCTTCTTTTCAATATGAACAATGTTGAATACCAAAAGGCATGCTGTTTACTAGTAGAGCCTTAGTTCCCACTTCTAAATTACTGAGAGCAGTGCTGCTTATATGCATGGAAATACGTCCTGGCAAATCCTGGAAGAGAGTGGTATTGAAAACCAGAGGCTTCTCACTGCCTACTGTAAAACATAATATATAAAATAAGAAAGTGTATAGCTGTTGTAAATTTTTCAGACCTTCTCTTTTATTATATACACACACACACATATAAATAATACATATATATGTACAAACACACACACTTGTATATGGGAAAGGACTTTATGTTGCAACGAATCTGACAAAGTTATGCAATAATGCAAAGGTTTTAAGGTAACTGTAACTGCAGAAACCCAATAATAATAATGTCACATTATATTTTGAAAAGTAATTTATATGCCTCACTTCCTTAATCTGGAAGTAAAACAAAGGTCTTAAAGAAAAGCCACTTTTAAGTAGGTCTGATACACACACACATACACACACAGATATAGCTATATCTGTATCTATACATGTAGATATATAGATATACATAGACATACATGGACATACATATACATATAGATATATAGAGACATATATATAGATACAGATATATGTATAATAGATATAGATATATATCTGAACATTTCATATATACCACAGGTTCTCTGTTTTTACTCAAAACCTGAGCCACAACACTAATCATCTGTGCTTTGTTTGAAGTTGACAACAGTTGACATTTTTATGCTCTTTAGCAGTTTATGCTCTTTAGTTTTTGAGACTGTCATAGAGTTGGAAAGTTACAACATGTTTAAAAATGTATTTCTCATTTTTGGCTTAATGACTAACAAAGCTATTAATAAAGACAAAAACAAGTTTTTTGTAAATAGTTTACTTGTATCAGCATCTAGGTATTATTTAAATGTAATATATGTGTGAATCCTTTCAGGCCTATGTGAGTGAGAAGCATGAAGACAATAAGGTCATCGCATTTGAGAGAGCAGGTCTTCTTTTTATTTTCAACTTTCATCCAAGCAAAAGCTACACTGATTACCGAGTTGGAACGAAAGTGCCAGGAAAATATCCTTTTTGTTGCCAGTGAATATAACTATGTGCATCATTTTTTTTTAATCCTAAGAATAAGGGAAACTAATACTGATCTTGGTATCAAGAGCTCACAGTTTCCTTATCTGAAAAATGAAGGGTTTGAAATAGTTGATTGATAAATCTTTGCGCAGCTCAGTAATACTGAATTAGGATAAGTTTCATTCTGGCTCTTAAAAGTGTGATTCTAGACATTTAAAAATATTTTGATCCAATATGCAAATATAGATGGCAATTGTAATTTTTCTTTATGAAAATATTTTGTAAGTTGCCTCTAAGGATTTTGTTCTTTCCCCTTCTCCACTGAGTGAGAGGGCAGGCAGTGGGAGTAAAGAGAGTGTCCTTCCCTTTTCTCTTTCCTTTCTTCTATCATGCAGGACATGGCTCACTTTCCTAAGTCTGAACTGCTAACAAATCAGGGCATGGAAGTGTGAGCAAAGGAAAGAGTGGGAAAAATGTTTTTTATATCCTCTGTATTCATTTACTCATTCATTCATTTCTGATGCTTCCTGAGCACCTGCATGCCAGCCACGGGCTACATGCTGTAAATACAGGAATTGTCTTAACAAATACAGTCACTGTCCTCATGGAGCTTTGAGAGATAGAGATAGAGAGAGAGAGAGAGAGAGAGAGAGATAAATAAGTATAGATATAATATGTAATATACATATATTTAATCCTTACCCAAGGATCTCTATTGCTTTTAGAGAGAGGGGAAAGGAGAGAGAGAAACATTGATATCAGAGAGAAACATTGATTGGTTGTGTCGCATGCATGCCCAATATGGGGATTGAACCTACAGCCTTTTGGTTTATAGGATGATGCTCCAACCAACTGAGCCACCCAATCAGGGTCTCATGTAGCTTTTAAATTAATGAAGAAGAAAAACTTAGTAATTGTAAGTTGACAACTGTTACAAAAGAAAAAGTACAATGTATTTTAAGAGATTATAACTCACTAAATCCATGAAAAAGAATTCAGGAGCTAGCAACAAAGTAGCACAAATTGTTAAGTAGGCAGTAGACATCGTGTTCTTCTCCCCTGGAACCCTAAAAATGATCAATATCTGCCACCTGAGCAAGTGCCTGACACCAATATGAAGTCCTGTGTGTCAGGGTCTCTGTCACTACAAGAAGATAAACCCCCAGTTCAAGTGGCTCTAACATTAAGGAAAATGTGTTTTCCATATAATAAAAGTCACAAGGCTCTGTAACCCTTGCATGGTGACAGTATCATTGTATTCCCTGATTTATTCTGTCTTTCTCTTTTCAAACTTTCATGGTGTCAGCAGAGTCGGAAGCCTGACACCTGTTACAATTGCAAGGCAACAGCCCTGTTTCTAAATGTCACCTTCAACACAACAGAAGGCAAATAGGTATTATTTCTGTGTCTTTTTCAAGAATGAAGTTGCTTTAGCAAATTTTCTTTTGAATTGTGTATGTACAAAGAGGCAGAAAAGAAAATCAATGTGATAACATTATCTGCACTATAAAAAGTTGTACTGTTAAAGGAAGCAAATGTTCTCACCCTCATCATTTCAGTGAAGAATGCAAACAAATACTAGATTCATGGCAACTCATACGCTCCAAACTGCTAAAATAACACCCCCAAGACTAAATCCTTCTGTACCTAATAATGTAATACAATCAAATCACAATCAAAATATAATCAAACCAAAATATATTTACAGAACTCTTTGAATCTACTACAGTCTTTTATGAGCACTGTTCTTAACCCTTAAGTGGGGGAGAAGAGATGTATAAAACCAAATGATTTTGTAGGCATAATGCAATAAATAGGCAGAGAACAGGAATCTTCCAAGGGAGATCAGAGGACCAAGAAAAAAAATAAAAATGGAATTGATTGATTGATTGATGATTTAAGCTTGGTTGGGGTGGGAGAGAAAGGTAGAGCAAGAGCGAGAAAGAGGGAAAGATTGATTTATTGGTTGATGGATCGATTGAGGTAAAGGTTTTTAAGCCAGAACCTTGAGAAATGGATAAAATTCAAGTAGAAAATGTTGAGGAAGGCCATGTCAGCTGCAGAAAAGCATAGATATCCTTAGATAATGGGCAACACAATGGATTAATTGGAGAGTGATGATCATAAAAAGAAACACTAGGAAGTAGCCTGAAAAGATAGGTCAAGATGACATAAGAGAAGAATTCAATGCCATATTAATTAGTTTAGGCTTTTTTCCATAGGTTTACAGAGAGAGAGAGTTGCTGAAGGTTTTGAGCTAGGGAGCTACTTAATAAGAATGTATGCTTTAGGAAAAGGCTCACGTACCCAGTGTATAGGAGAGTTTTCTTGAGGAGACAGATTGGAAGTACAGATATTAATTATGAGAAATTGCAGTACATATAAAAGATAATTAGTGCATGAACTAAAGTAATGACAACAGAATACAAAGAGGTATGTGAAGGCCTTTCTTGTAGTGAAGAACTCAGCAATTGTTTGTACATGGAGTGTAGAAGAGAAAATATAAATTTTACTTTAAACAATGGGAAGAATAGAATGTTATTATTACTAAGTATAGCAAAGCAAGGAGGAATGAACAGGGGAATAGAACCTATGAGTTTAATTTAGGATCATTGACAAAGGAACGTCAATAATTATGTTTATAAGAAAAATCTTGGTTCTAAGATGCATTGATCTCCTATCTGAAATCTATGTAACTTTAATAAATATTATTAAATAAAACATACAGTTACATAGTAGAACCTACCCAAAAGTTAATTTTATTTAGTGATATAAAGTCATACTGTACCTGAAAGACTAGTTTGGTTTTGGGAAAAAAATATAAATTGGGTCTTCTGAAATTTAGTGATTTCTCTAAATGTCTATAGGCCCGTGTTATGCAGAAACTCTTTCCATTAATAAACACTAAATTCTTCACCTTAGTGATCTCTTTCAGAAATGTACCCATTAAAATCTGTAATGATATAGACACCTTGGGAAATTGGGCCATGTCTTCCTAGAAGTAGTAGTTGAAGCCTTGGTCATCTGTTGGATCTCTAGGAAAACCTCGAAAAAATATTGTTGGTTCTTTTCCTACAGTGATTTTGTTTTCTAGGGATTTGTGTCCACGTGAACCTTATGTACTCTTGTAGCCTTTGTCATTCCTGTCTTTATGTCAACAACCTATTACTTATCCCCATATGCCATTGTTTCCTCTGGAGACATTTGCATTTTAATAAGTCTCTTTGAATACTCAAGAAGTTTGCAAGACCTAATGGACTAAGATATCTAATGAAATAGTTTTGTTATAATGAGGATTTTTGTCTGAGGGGAGGGAAGCAGGCAAGCATTTCCACCATACTTTATTTAGACTACATCTTCTGACTAGCTCTATGTTCATCATGCCAGCTTAAACTCATAGATAAAACTCATAAAAATCTTCTGGATTTTATGATGCTCTATACTCCAGTGACCCAGTTCAGTGCAGATATTTATAAATTCCTCCACATGTAATAACTATCATTAGAACAGTTTCCAGTTCTAGGAACCTCACTATTTCACAAGAAAAAATTCAAGGTTTTTTTTAAGTTTTTATAAATATTTTCTTACATGTGAAAGCATTAGTTCTGTACTTGGGCTAATCCCTGTTCTGCATGCCAGATATACAAATCAGAAAGGCATTTAATATGCCCTTCGTAGTACCACACCCTAGACATTCTTCTTCCAGACCAACTACCTCCAGTTTCTTTCATAGATTCTCATGAAATTTTCCAGGCCTCTTACCATATCTCCCTTATAACAATATACCCATCACTGTTCACATTCCTCTTACATTGTGTCCCCAGAGTGAACATCACGGTATTCCCGGGATGGCCTGGCAAGTGTGACACAGCGTGCACATTGCCCCCTGCATGTGATGCTGCTCTCTCATTAAAGTTATGTCAGCTTTACTGGCAGTCATCACATTTTCTGCCCATGTTGTATTTGCATTCAAATAAAAACTTTAGTTTTTCTTTATATGTACTAGTGCTTTATTGTATCTCTCTTACTCTTTATTCAGTTAACAATTTTAACCTAAAATCCCAAATTTAACATGACACATGAAAAAACATATATTGCTTTTGCCTCTACCCTATTGCTAGAGAAGATAAAAGAGTACTTGAGTAGAATAGCTCTCTGTCATTAATCTGATTGTACCATAAGCAACCAATAAATCTATCCTTTCAGCTTCTTGTTGTTCTAAGCTTGGCTTTAAGGATATGTTTGCCTTAACATTTTACAAGTCTCATCTGTTTTGGCCTTTCATCTTTCTGTCTTTATTCTTATACCTTTAAACAACATTGTAGATAAACATTATACAATCATTTTATATACAGAAATTACAAAAAAAATATTAGGCTTCCTAGGTTGTGTCCTGACTTTACCAGAGTGGTCTCTGCTGTTGGTATTTTCAACGACCGAGCCCATGAATTGAATAGATTTTCACTGTAAAGAATCTGCAGTGGCAAGATGGGATATAGTAATGAAGTCAAGGAATTCATCAAATTTTTAATTCCCTGGAAAGCGGGATTTGGTGCCAGAACAAATTTAAAGTTTCTAAAGAAGTCATTTGAACTTCTGTCACTGTGAAATATAAACCTGCAATAGGAAACACATCTGAATTCTTGAGCAGTTTCATTTTTTTTTGAACCTGTATATCCTGTTTACCAAATAGCAAGGCATGATTTCTCACTCAAACCTGTGTGGAATAGGTGGTGTCTGTCTTCCCAAGAAACCGTTGTAAGGGGAACTATTTGGGGGGTAATGCCAGGTAAGGTAGATGAAACACTTCAAGGATGGTTTTAACTATCACTTCAAAATAAGACAGTACATTTGGAAAGCGAAGAGAGAAGTCTGATTTGTGTCACTAAGGTTTGAAAGTGGTCTTCACTGTTACGCCGAAAGGACATAGCATTGTTTCTGTAAAAAGAGTCTACGGCCATACTATAGAAAATAAGCAGCAGCAGCAAAAATTCCTTGGCTATGCACTGTCTCACATTGGTCTTTTTAGCTGCTAATCTTCGGTATAATAATCACCAGTGTTCTTGAATCCAGATAGCAATGTGGGTCATGCAGAACTGAGATCTAAATATAATGGGTAAGTAAGCAGGTGATAAGTTTCATACTTAGGAAGATAATATATATTTTCCTGACGTGTTGTATTTGCTTATGATTTTGCATTGCTTAGCTGTAGAGAAACAGTATGCCCTTTATATTATCAGAAATATTGTATCCCTTCCCTCCTTTTCTTCACTTACAACATTATCAAATCAGCTTCAAATCAGATGGAAAACTGCTAAGCATCCAAGACAAACTTTTCTTTCTTATTTATTCTCAATAGCACAAATAATGATGCCACATTTTGAGTGTTGTGGAGGAGAATGTGAGTGTTAGGGGACGTCTTTTGAGTTCCTTCTGTTTATTAGCCATTTTCATTAAGTATCTAGTTTAAGTATTGCCCTATAAGCTAGGTTGTATAGCCTCATGTGGCAGATCAATAACCTGAGGTCTGTAACTACCTGCCTTTCTTCCAGCATGTGGCTGACAAAGGTTGAGCAGTGTATTGCAAAGCCTGTGTTCTTTCTACCATATCATGGTGCCTCTTCCTCTTTGTTCTTGGACACCAATGTGTGGTTGGTGGTGGTAGCAGTGGAAGTATTACTGATGGGGATTTATTTCTGGAATGTTCAAAGTGATTTTGAAATAGTTCTGGGGAGATAAGTAGCAAGAGAAGATTATACACACATTTCAGGGTACCAGCAAGCTTCTCTGTCATCAGCTGCCTTCCCTCAGCACTCCACCATCACGTCTCACAAATTCTGCCCCAGATCTTCTTCCCTGTGACCCTTGTCAATATCCTACACAAGAAAAAAAAAACCATAAAACTCAGGTCAATTATTGTGTTTACATTCTAGAATGGAATATAAATGTGTCATGGTGAATATTCAAAGTTAAACTTCTCTGATGAGTCACATCAATTTAGGTCAACTGCATAATATTCAAAGGAAACTTTAAGCCCTCACAGCTTATTTTTAAGGTGTGCTTCTTGGTGTGTACAGATTCATGTCATTTTGAGGCATAAACACTAAAATCAAAATTTTTAAATTATTTGTCAGCATGCCGTTGAGATGGGGGCAGAAATGACAGCAGCCCCTTTCCCAAGGGTGCACCAACAGCAGTGAAAGGTTGAGTGGAGCGCCCATGAAGTGTGGCTTGCGAAGAAGGTGTGAATCCAGGCCAAAAATATTTAAAGTTAAGGGAACAGATCAGTAAATAGTTGGATTTGACCCAAGATCGTTGAAATATTTTCATTAAACTGCTGCAAGAAGTGCTTTTTAAAATGTAAATTTAGGTTCTGACATTTGCAACCTGTACACAGAGTTTTTAATGAGCAAATAAGGTCACTTGGATGATTCACTGGAGTGTGATTGCTGAAGGCAGAGATGTTGCTATGAGTTGCTTAGTTTATAGAAGCCTTTGAAGCTTGGTTATGTAACACTCTGTTTATTAAACCTGTGCTTTATGCAGCAAATGCGAACAAAGGACTTAATTTAGGACCAGCTAAATGACATATTCTGTTGAGATTTTATATGTAAAGGTTATTTCTTGACTAAAAAAAGTGGAGTATCTGAACTCAGTGTTCTAGTTTTCCAGGTTATAGATGTTTTAATTTAAAAAAATTAAAAATACAACATTTTCTGAAAGGACCTACAACAATGGCTTTGAACAGATGCAAGAATGTTTTTTTCTTGTGTTTCTGTGTGTGTGTGTCTGCTTTACTCTGTGCTACAGTTTAATGATTATGTTTTTATGTGAACAGAGACTGTTAATCCTACTAACAATTTTGTATTTAATATAAGTCCTCCTTTTGTTTTTTTAGCTTCAAAATGATGTACACTCATTGCCTAGGTTAGCCTTCTTTAGTTTCAAGATGAGAGTAATATTTGTAAACATTACCTAGTGGTTGTTCTGACTGTTTTTCATTGTTAAACACTGTTCAACAATCCTGTAATTTAACGGTAATGACAGATGCATACCCCCACCTTCACTGGCGATAAAAAGCTTATGATTTAGTGTCATTTTTCTACCCACAGATTTGAGATGAATCACAAAGAAAAACATTTTGCATGATTAAAATATTTCAACTGCTGTAACACTTTTAGATTGGCTTAATATATATTCATAAAACTGTAGGCAGTAATGAATAATGAGCAAGCCCTTACTACAAACAAATGGTTTTAGTTTTTTGTGGGTTTTTTCTTTTTTTGCTTTGTTTGTTTTCTCTGAATAGCTGAGTGCTGTTGAGTGTTCACTGCTCTGAAATGTTCAACAGCATTTATATTTCTTTGCTTCATAGCCCAGTTGTGCAGTGATGGTCTCCTTTGGTTACAGAAATTCATCTAACAGTAGCTCAGTCAAGATTTCTGTCCTCTATTTCTTGTCCTTCTGTGCAAAAAAATAAATCAGAAACATTATTATGTCTTTGAAAATAGTACATAATCATTTTATAATTGTAGCACGAATGGGGAAAAACATTTGTGCTAATAAGAGCTACCATTTATTACAAACTTACTGTATGCCTGTTACCTCTACTTTACACTCTTTATCTCATTGAGTAAATCTTCTCCTGTCCTATGGAACAGCATTGCAAATGTGGAAGAAAAAAGTCTGCAATGAAATCACTGGCCTAAAAATGTCATATCTAACGTTTCTTTGAAAATAGTCCTTTATTTAACCAGTTCAAAACAGATGGTTTTCTTCCATCTTAAAAAATAAATCTAGTTGTCACTTGGTATCTTAAGCCAGTGTTTTTTTTTTTTTTTTTTAACTACAGAATGCTATTCCTAAAATAAATTTCTAATATTGAAAGTTAAATTACCTTTTCCTTCTGGATCTCAGTAGACATTACCCTTTTTTCCCCAGTAAATATATCTGCCTAACAGAAAGCTGCTTAGATCTTCTGTAAGTGAGAAATTTCATTTTCATCATTTTCTGTTAAGCTGTTCTTACCCAAACCCCACAGGGTCAAGCTGAGTGGTCACGTTTCATTTATTTGTAAAAAGGGCACCTGAATAGCCCCAGAAGATTTCTTAAAATTAAGCCATAATGTAATTATTACTGGCCCACTATAATAATTTAAGAGCTTCCGACACTATGTGGATGCTACAACCAAAAGGAGAGTGTGTTTCTCCAGAGAACAGTGGGAAGAGGAGAGCCACGAACAATGTGTTCTGGAACACAGTGGCTTCAGTATAACCAAGTGTGAGAATCATCTCTAATTCTAATTCTATCAATGTATTTATTGGCCTAATGATGAAAATATATAATTAATCACTATTTTATGTGTGAAATGTATTTGTGTAATTATGATTATTTTTAGTTATATGGTATCAATTGTTGAATCTAGAAAGTATTCTATAGATGCTACCAAGAAAATTATTTAAAGCATTACTTAATTAAGTGCAATCATATTATCTTTTACTGGGAAACAGTAAGTGCCTAATTATTATAGGAACTTTGCTTAAAACAAATTTATTTTTGTAAAAAATTATAAATATTACTGTCATTTTTCCCTATGAGCTCTTTATTATTTAGGGAGGTAGTTAAATTTCACTTTTCTTTTTTTTTATCTTTATTGTATTTTTTCCATTACACTTTAGTCCCCTGATTCCACCCTCCCCCCCAGCAATCACCACACTGTTGTCCATGTCCATGAGTCCTTTTTCCATTTTTCTCAATCCCTCCAGCCCCTATCTTTCTCCCACAACTTCCCTTCCAATGCTCTTCCTTTTTGTTTTTGTTTTTTTCTTAAACTAAGAAACACAAAAGAATAATAAGTTTCACTGGTGGTGGAATGTTTTTCTCTAACTCTGAAACATTTTCATCAGTTTGTTCTCTTATCCCAGTATTTTTATCTCCCTAAGGCTTATATAACTTGTATGGCTACTTGTAGTAACAGTACAGTAATAAGTATTTCTGGTTCTTACATTGCAAACAGAGAAATTTGTTCCCATTACTAGGATTCCATGGGTTTTAGAATAAAACCATCTGATGGTTCAGTTCCATTTGTGTGTGTGGGTTTCAAGTCTTCTCACTAATATTTTCTGTGCCTGTGGGAAAATGTTTACTTTGAATACTTTCCCTCACAATTATCAGTCTAGGTGCACTTATGATAGTTATGGGCTATGTGCACAGAAATGCTTGGGAATGATTGGGACTGAGGTGTGTGTGTGCATGTGCACGTGTGTGTGCACACACACACCTACAAGCTTTGCTTTACAACTGCCAGTACCCTGTTGCTTTACAGGATACTAGCTTAGAGCCTTCTCATTCAGCTTTCAGAAGCATGGACTGAGTCCTATAGTGGTATGATTCCCTACTTGGTCTTAAAAGTTCAAAGAAAAAGAGGAATATACATTAAACTTGATATTCCTAATAACTGTGATTTCAAATAGAAAAAATAAAAGGATGTGTCTACTATCAAGGCTAAAACAATAAGATTTGAGTTTAATTATTTTAATGTTCATACACTGCATTTTTTATCTGGCAGGTAGTGGTAAAGTGGTAGCAAATACTATATCTATGTGTATATCCTAGTCCTGCCAAATTTTATATATATGACGTTGACATTTCATTTTGATACTCTATGTTTAGGTTCAGTCCTCTGCCCAAAAAAAACTGGCCAGTCAAGTTGATATTTCAAGTTGTTAAGTATATGCTTACTTTAGTAAACACATAAGCATTTATACACTTCAATTAAAAATTACATAAAATGAGCCCTGGCTGGCGTAGCTCAGTGGATTGAGCACTGGCTGCAAACCAAAGCATCGCAGGTTCAATTCCCAATCACGGCATATCTCTGGGTTGCAGACCATGTCCCCAGTGGGGGCCACGTGAGAGGCAACCACACACTGATATTTCTCTCTCTCTCTCTTTCTCTTTCTCCCTCCCTTACCCTCTCTAAAAATAAATAAATAAAACCTTCAAAAAATTATATAAAATGTCTGTTTCCAATATTCAAATCAATCAGAATTATTCCTGAGAATTAATTGCTTCAAACTGACATGCATGTGTTTAATGATTGGCACTTCTCCAAACAGAAGGAAAACATATATATATTTTTTTTTATTTAATTAATTTATTTTTAGAGAGGAGAAGGGAGGGAGAAAGAGAGGGAAAGAAATATCAAAATATAGTTGCCTTTCCAGTGTACTCCACCAGGGGCCTGGCCTGCAACCCAGGCATGATCCCTGACTAGGAATTGAACCAGTGACCCTTTGGTTCACAGTCCAGTACTCAATGCACTGAGCCACACCAGCCAGGATATTTTAAAATTTCAAGTTAAAACTTATAGTGAAATGGGATTGTGTCAATTTTTTATTGTTGTTCATTTATAGTTGTCCCACAAATATGAAAATTTAACACCATCAAAAGAGGGAAGAAAACCAAAGCTCTTTTTTATGGCAAAGCATTATCAAAGTATTTCTTAACATTTAGGACAGCATGCATAGAAAAAAACCCAAGGAGGATCATATAATAGGAAAATAATGAAAACCTACACAATAAGTATGACTAATACTAATCTAGGTCATAGGTAGAGGAGAGGAAGGGGTGGGGAAAGACAGGAATTCTCTATAGAAATTGCATTTTAATATTGAAAGACAGAAAATATAATAATAATATTTATAGTATGTTAAAAGTTGATAGTGCTATGGGAAAAAACCAAGACAAGCGAAAGAGAGTGTGGGGAGGTATTTAATTTCCAGTTAGTCTGTTCACACTAGCCCTCTTAATCATTTCAGAAGCTTGAGCAGCAACAACTTAAAATTTAAAAAGGTGTCTAGTCCTCAAATAGTTCAATGTACCATCCAATTAAGCTTTAATGTTAAAGATTTTATGTAAGAGGAAAAGTGTTCAGATTCTAGTGAGAACAAAGACATGGGAGTAAAAAATACAAAAAAAAGTCAGCAAGGAAGAAGAGGTCAAGTTGGTTGAAAAAAGGAAGCTAGAGAATAAATAGATTCACTTTTATATTTTTCATCACTTAAGACAACAGTTTAAATGGTCCAGGGTCTATAATAATAATAACATAAATAGCAGCTAATCATTAGGGAATTTTTTGAGTGCTAGGCCCTGTTTTAAGCATTTGATGTACACTGCCTCAATTAACCCACACAGCTCTCTGACGTAGTGCCTCTGTTTTACCAAAAAGAAGCTGAACCTCTGTGAAGTTCACTAACTTGTTTGGAGGCACACAGCTGATAATTGGCAGAACTGGGATTAGAATGTGGTTGTTGGACCCCAAAGCCCATGGATGCTCCCACCATATTTTACTCTTTTAGGGTGCTTTCTCCTATCCTTGTGTGTCTGCAGGAAGTGTTTCAGGGATGCTTACTTCTCATAATTGTCATTATTTTTCAGACTTTGAAGTTTCCAATTATTTTTCTATTTATACATATTGCATTAGACTCCACTGAAGGCTATACTTGAGTAAGTTTCAGGAAAGGTGCTTCTTTATAGCCTATGTCAAAATTATTTTGAGTTCAAAGCACAGTGTTTGTTTAAAAAGGGTAGTTGAATCTGCATGGTTGAAACTCATTTTGATGACAAAGCATGTGGTTAAAAGTTAAATGAAAACCTGTCATTTTTCATTTTACAGTTCTAAATAATTGCTATTGCTTCATCAAATAATTTAATTTACAAGTTCTTTGGGTAATCTTTAATGACAAGAAAGCAACTATTTTTGAGAAAGATTAGTCTAAACTGTGTGTATAATTTTCCTTTATTATTCTTTCTTGAGTTATTGAGAAACAATGAAATGTTTTTAAAAAATTAAGTTATGTATTCATCTAGGACAAAGAAAAGTTCCTAATTAGGTTAAAATTTTCTGTAAAGAAGTTAGAATATATTTTCTGTTTGCACAGAAAAATATGTAGCACTCAATATTTTGTTATTATCATTCAATTTACTATTTACTGTTGTGTGTCATTAAGCTTGCCTAAGAATAAATTAATAATTTGCATGAAAATGCACTTGAAAAGGCATAGCAATCCAGTAATTAATGCGGTAAATAATGATATTCGATCCCTTAATTCTTTGAGTTTATTTTATTGCTGTTGTGCATTGTATAGTTTTTAAAAATTTACAGCCAAGGAAGTAAACCTGCAGGAATTGGAGTTATTGTTTTTATATCTATTTTATTTTTAAAATAATGTAGTATTAGGGTATTTTTTAAGCTAAAATCAAGGAGTGAAAAAAATTAAATGGACATTTTCCCTTGAAAGTAACATAGTAATGAATGCCACATTGCAATACAATTGTTTTGAAAAATAATTAAAACATCAGAACTCAATTGCAGTAAATTTTTAAGTTATCATATATTCTAGATCACAGAAAGGCGGAAATGCTAAATCTCACATACCCCACCCCCACCTCACACTACCACAGGCACACATTTCTAAAACGTACAGCAACACCTCACAAGTCTTTGGTACTTCTATGTTTGGAAAGAGACCAGAGAGAGCAACTAAATGTAAACTAGGCATAATTTGGCCCTATTTATTTTTAAAAAAGGATGAACACATTTGAAATGCTATACAGTTATAACCCAAAGTTTTGTGGATTGTAATGGCCAATAAATAAAATTCAACGTGTGAAAGATGAAAAAGGAAGGGCTGCAATAGAACGTCGGGACAGCCCTGCGCTGGGTCATTGTTTTTACACTATTGCAAACATAGGGCTCTCCTTGCTTTTCAGCACCTGTTCTTAGTCTACCAGATGTTTATTCCAAGTTCCTTAGAATTTTGTATCTAAAATTTTCTGCCTTTGATATAGATTCTGTCTTCTGCAGTTACTCAGCTCCCAGAAGTTATTGCAATCGTAACATGGGTGGGATGATCAAAGACTCAGATCTAAAAGTGGCATACCAGTTTCCTATACAAAACCGTTTGACCCCCTTTACCCATTCAGCCCACCCCCAACCCCCTGCCAGCCACTGATTTGTTCTCTTTATGATGACCTTGGTTTCTTGTTTTGTTTCTAAATATTTAAATAGTTTTAAATGCTATCCAAATAGATAGAGATCTATTTGATCTTCTTTTGGGAAAAAAATCTCTGTAACAAAATTCCATCATTTTTTCCTACTATATTTTCCCAAATTGAGCAAGGTAAATATTTTGGACCAATATTTTGTATTCACCAGTTTCATATTCAAAGGTTCTCCAATGTACATTTTTTTACCACATTTTAACATGTCTTCAATTGGGATTTATCTTACTATGATCCCAGTGATTGCCATGATAGTATTTTTTTGTTGGAATTAAATATATATAATTTATTTTTAAATCGACTATGTTTTACATCTGAAGACATATGGTGATTAACCAGCTTTTCCATCTTTATGGTCATCGTAGTCACTGGAGAACCTCTTTCATTGTCACTCCTTTTGAAAGCTCAGGGATTGTACCTTATAATTTTTCTTAGCTTCATCAGTGGGAGTGCAGTGAAGTGAGCTTAGTGCAGAATGATATAAATGATAGTACTTCTTACATCAAAATCCTTATACTTTGAACAGACACTTTATCAAGTGGCTGAGCAAACACAGCAGCTTTTGAAGTATTTGAAGAGCCATTGAATTTAAGAGTCTTCATGCCTTCACTGTTCTTTACTCTTATTAGTACAGATCCTCAGAACATGGCTCTTCCTTAGTTCAAATTTAAGGACATAGATCATAAAATCATGCTTAAAACATTTTACCTACTTCAACCTGTTGATAGGTATATCAAATACTTAGGAAGCTCTTGAATTTAAAATAAGAAGAAATCATAATATTTTAAAATGACAGTCAAATGGATAGGGACCTATTGGATCTCCTTTTAAAAAATCTCCTTAAAATAATTCTGTCATTTTATTATTCTTTCCCTACTATATTTTTACAAGGTGAACAAAGAAAATTTTTGCTTCAGTGTTTTGTATTCATTCAATAAAATGACCAAATGAACTTAATGAACAAAAAATCAGACGTGGAACAAATGAAATAAACTTCATAGATATTCAGACTCCATAGAATTCAGTCCTTTAATGCCAGTCTTTTAAATTTCATGAGGTGGATCATTTAAATGAATGTTACTTTATCTGCTTTTCTTCTTTTTTCTTATTTTTGTTATCATGTCATGTTCATTATGGCCTCTTTATTCTTCAATCTCAGCTCTAGAATTAAACAGGAAAAAGAAACTTCACGTGGAAACACTTTGCCTGATTCTCTGCATAAAATAGCTGTCCCCTGTAGAGAGTAGGGTGATCTGATCTATATTTGACTTATGTGTATATTCCAGCTCTTCCACTTTTGTTTCCCCAAATTGAGCACCAGTGTCCTTACCACTGAAAACAGTCAGTTGTACATCCCAAATCTGACTGACATCTATGTCTCTTCATCTGCACTATGAATTTAGCCATATCACTACTATCCATTGACCATTGTTAGACTCCTGGCTGGTTTCCCTTCTATTGTACCCCTGACCTCCAGGTTAACTTTCTTAACTGTCATGGCCTTTATCACAAATTGTCAGTATTGTCATACTTAATTACCAAAATAAATCTTAACTAACTAGCCTGGTCTTTAAAACTCTATATACAGAATGTCAATCCTACCTTCCCTCTTGGCTCTACCTCATATTAAATATAGCTGTCTGCTTTATTTAGATATATATTATGTATGTCTAATTTCTCCTTATAGGCTATAAGTTGCATGTAAACTAAGACCTTATCTAAGTCATATTATTAATCATGCACAGTGCCTTCCTCATACGTTGTTTTATTTAGTAAGTGAATAGAAGAGTAAAGAAAGTGTATTCTACTGGAGTATTAAAAAGTCATTTAATATGAACTCTCTTGATGAATCAAAATTGTCATCCTGAATATCAGTTTCAAAGATGTGTGCAACCTGTTATGAGAAGGCATGCTGCTAGGTGGAGGGAGGTAGCTTTGAGCAAAAGGGCATGTTGAGGTGCCCTGCTAAATATATTCTTTCTCGAATTGAAAACCACATAAAGAAGCTAGTTTAAATAAGTGTAAATTAGCTCCAAGTAATATTTTCAGAGAAATTTTTTGGTGAGATGTTGGAGTTTTAAGGGGTTTGATGCTGTGTGGGCCTCATACCCTGTGCTTGGGCACACACATTATTAAGAGGGAACAAGGGATGCCCGAGTGACGGAACAGGAAAAGAAATCCAGTTGCTCAAATAACCTACTTAAAAATTTGTGTCTTAAGCGTTCCGAAAAGGTAGGGGTTTTTACGATACTTGAATAACATGTGGTACTGATTTTTATGAGTAATTATAAAGCTCTTTCACAATCATTACTTTTAATTATTAGTGTTTAAATTGTTTGTCTTTCTGTGTCTGAGGGCTGCACTTTCTAAAGGGGCCGTTGCACACCCTGGGTCAGCCACACAGTGAGCTGGGCAACTCAGAAAGTGGCCACAGCAGAATTTTCTCTTTAAATTATAGATCAGAGAAATAGATCTAAAATGATGTTTTCAAACTTGCATTATGGGTTTTGTAAGCTTTTCCTTTATGACTACAAATTATATATATTGAGTGAATAGATTCTAACCATTTTTAAGTATGATGATCCCTTTCAATGTCAAAAAGAAATTGGATCCTTATATAATAATGGTTCTGAAAGAACAATTTCTCAGTCTTTAAGAAACTATATAGATACAAACTTACCTTAAATTTGGTGACTTTTTAAATGGATCTACATTTTAATAAAAAATGCACATTATTTGAAGTATAGTATCAAATGTGTATAATCACAATGCCTAATGCTCACATAGATTCTCAGTCCCTTATAAGAACACAGTCACTCATTTGGTGAAATCCTTATAATGCACGGATACCAGTGTTTTTTATCCCACAGATTGTGGTCCACTGCTTTTGATGATACATACACTTGCTTTCTTCGGACACTGTGTTGTTAACCAGTAATGGTTTTGTTTTGCTTTTTGAAAATTTATACAAGTGTTTAGTTAACTAGGATGAAGAACAAAAGTTAAATGTTTGTTTTAACAGTTCCTTTAATTCCACAATGTTTCATTTATTTACTATGTCTCCAATTATTTTCACAACCCATATTTTACCATGAAATAGATTGGTGTATTCCAATTATTTCCAGTTTTATTTAGTGACTTTAGAATGTGCCTGTGCCCAGTAGTCATCCTTTGAATCTCAATCTTTCTCTCTGTCTCTCTGTTTGACTGTGTGTGTGCTCCTTTCTCTTTTAAACACACTAATATGTTATCAGTTTGAATTTGAATTAGAACTGGCTGACCTGGATTGACTAAAATGGAGCCACCACCTCCAGCAAAGTTCCTATAAGTGACTCCATCCAGATTTCCTACCCAGATAGGGTTCCCTAAATGTGAAAATGATGGCCATTGTTTACTACCTATATGTACTTTTAATGTGATAATGTTTGCTGTAATAACAATAGGCAAACACTTCTGAGATTAAAGATTTTTATACCAGGAAAAGAAAACACAAAATGCTTAAACCTGTCTGTATGCCTCCTTAGGCTAAAGAAATTTAAGATTTCTCATCATGGACGAACCTGGAAATGCGATGCTAAGTGAAATAAGCCTGTCCAAGAAAGACAAGTACCATATGATTTCATTTGTATGTGGAAGCTAATGAGGAAAGGGAACCAACCAACAAAATAGAAACTGACTCATAGATGCAGAGAACAGACTAAGAGCTGTCAGAGGCAAGAGGGGTTGGAAACTGGGTGAAAAAGGTGAAGGGATTAACCAAAAACAAAATAAAACAAACAAACAAAAACTTGACCACGGACAACAGTATGGTGATTACCAGAGGGAAGATGGTTGAGGGGAGGTAGAAGAAGGTAAGGGATGAGGGAATGGTGATGGCAGACCTGACTTTGGATGTGACCACACAACACAATATACAGGTGATGGATTATAGTATTGTACACGTGAAACCTATATAATTTTATTAACCAGTGTCACCCCAATAAATTCAATTAAAAAAGAAATTTAAGATTTCTAAGTATTGGTGTATATTTTCTTATGGAGTATTGTATTAAGGGTCACATCTAGATATTCTAGGCATAACAAATTTGAACATAGTAACTATAACTTTTCTTTTGTTGTAAATAGGGTAATGCTAACATGTCTAATAACTCGGTGAAGAATCAGGTGTTAAATTCTAGTAAGATCACATGATTGCAACATAAATCCTGTGGCTTGATGGATAGCAGGTTGGCATGATCTTGTGTGTGAATAGCAGTGTGCTGCCAGGAACCACAGGGAGAAGTAAGCCTGCTCGGCCTCCTCTCTTCAGACCACGTGTGGATTCTTGGTTCACTTCTGTGTTCCTCACTTTAATAATCGGGATCTAGAAAACTGGAATGGCTTCAGAGATGAGGAAGCGGCAAAACACCACATCAAGTGAGGGATGATCAAAGGTTCTGAGATTGTACTTAATATGTAGTTACTAATGTAGATAGGTAGATGATAGATTTAAGACATATGGAGATAACATAACTATTATTTAATATTTCAATAGGTACTGTATTTTGAACTTATCTGTTATGGATTTTCTGGGTAGATATATGGTGGAGAATTTCTAACAAACAGAATGAGTTGCATTAAGAGAGATGTCGATTCTTCGTTAAAGGTACATTCAGTCCAGGGTAGATGGTCAGGAAATGAGCTGTAACAGAAAGATACAAGAGTCCCATCGGGGTGTGGACTGGGTCACATGTGGAGCCCCTTTTAAACAGGAGAATCTCTGGAGTCTTACAAGATGGAGTGTTTAATACAAATTATGATTCCATAGTTTGTAGAATATTCACTTCTAAGTTGCTGTCTGAGAACATATTTTACAATGTCTCACTCAACTCCTGCGCCGGTCTGATTCCTTAAATACTGTACATTCAAGATTGTGCTAGATTCAGACGCACCGGAATATGGAGGACACCAGAGACTGGACCACAAGACCGATTTCTTTTCTGAGGCTTTTGGACATAATGGGCTTCCCAATTCTCTGTTGGTAAGTAAGGTTTTTAAGATATTTTCATTGCATTTAAATTTAATCTTTTATTTTTAAAGTAATGTTTTTGTCAAAAGAAATAATTTCTCAACATGTAAGCAACATGCAAAAATGTGGGGTCAGGTGAGTGGGAAATGATGGCTTTGCTGAAAACCCAGATGCCGTGTGTGGTCTTCAACTCAACTGGGTTTTAGAAAACATGGTGAGGGACATTTGGTGGACATTTGAGGAAGCTTGAATTCAATAGGATTAAAAATTATTTCTCAAGAAATAACAGGGAAGCATCTTTAAAGTTTTCTTTCCATCATGAACATTTCTATTTTTAATGCCACAGTATACTTCCCTGTGTTCATGCCTCCTCTGTAATATTTTACATGAAGCAGATTTCTACATTATTGACTGTCTAATGAAGTTTAATTTTAAACATTTGAAAAGAATCAATAAAACATTTTTTTTCTTTGACTGATCTCTTTCTAGTTATAAAATTCTCTAGTTCCCTCATATTACTGAGGAAGGCATTAAATTATATAACTAATTTTTACTTTGTGTTCTCAACACAAATGAAGGAATATTGCTTTAAACTACTAGGTTTAGGTTCTTTCTAAAATATGGAATTTAGGAGTTCTTCACATCTGAAAGAATTCTTCATTTGTTCTATTGGCCAGACGGGAAGCTCAAGTCCACGTCCGCCTCCTGTGTGTCTTTGCTCGTCCTCAGCAGTGTGTTCCCACTTCTCCACCTCTCGTCCTCCCCGCCTCAGTCCGTGTCTCGGGCTTGCGCTTTGTTCCCCGGGAGGTCTTGGATTAAAATTTGTTTCATTTTCATGAGGCCAAGATATATCTAACAAATGTATTAATAGCTTTATTATAGCTGTTAAATTCTTTCATTTTTTTTCAAAAGTTGGGGTATAAGTCAAGCAGGAGAATCTGTGCGGGACCCCTGTCATCCTCACTTTTCAACTCTATTCCCACCTCTTCAAGTGGTGCCAGCACCTCTCTGTAAACCTCCATGTTGTATACGGAGTGGACGTTCCGAAGGCAGTGGCATAAAATAAATGCAAAGAGCAAGATTAAGTTGTTAATTATAGGTGTTGAAGAAAGTGCAGTGGCCACAGGAGACTTGGTGTTACTCTCAGTGTATGTGTGCATGTGGGGGTTATTAATGGCAATGTTGATTCATCTTTAGATATAAATGTAGATACCTAATCATTTTTAAGAGAGAGGGTGCAAAAGTGCTATCAGAATCTTTCTTCAAAGAATGATTGCTGTAGTTTGTCAAAACGTTCAGTTTTACCACGTAAACTAAGATTGACAAAGTAGTTTCTGAAATGAATAAGAGAATTATATTAAAGCTCTGAAATTACCAAAGAGTTAGAGGCATCAGGGAGAAGTAGCAACTGATTGTGATAAAGCTGAACTTGAACCAGTTAAAACCAGACAGGAAAGAGAAACATTCAGACAGCAAAATTTCATATAATAAAATTTTTATTCTAGTGAAAACACTAGAGAATGTCATGTAGAGAACATAGAATCAAGCCACCCCAGCTGCCATTTGCTAGCTATGAGAATTGAATATTTAACCTTCTTTTTTGCCTCAGTTTTCCTCAATTGTATATTGAGGATAGTAGTAGTATATCCTCCTTACAGCAAGAGGTTCTTAGGAACCATAAATTCCTCAGTACAGCCAAGCTTTTTGAAAACTGCAAAATGCTATTGCATCTGTATTTGAAAGTTACTATTATTTTTAGATATAATTTTTTTAGGTATATTAAGCACACTACTATAACTAGGTGTTTTGAAGGCATGGAACTAAGAAGCTTCCTCAACTTTGGGGAAAATAATCTTAAATAAGGGCTCCCACCCTTTGGGGATGGGCACCAACTATCTCGGCATCCTTTCATTTTTGCAAGAGCAAACATATTCTGTCATAATTAAAACAACCAACTAACCAGTGACAGGAGCAGCCAGGAGATTACTTTTCAAGCACTAATTGCATTGATCTTGCAAGTATGAAATGTGCATTTTTAAATTAGCAGGTGGAATGGAAAATACACATAAATCTCGATAACAGGCTGAGAAATACAGCATTGCAAACACCTGAGAAATAGCGTAGAGAGAGTTTAACCACTGCCTCACTGCCTGTGATAGAGTTTTGACCAAACGTGGTCAAAAAGGTAAGATGAGCTGTGTCTTCCGGCAGCAACAGTGTGTTGTTTTCAGCAACTACAGGTGCTTCAGGATTACTCATTTAAATAAGTCTTTAGGCTCCAGATGAAGTGATCACAGGTTTGAAGGTAAGAATAAGGGAGCACAAATAGACCAGAATATCCATTAAAACATGCCTTCTCTCCACACTTATCTTCGAAGAGCCAGAGAAAAAAATGCATTAAAAAACATACTGGTTACAAGAATGCCTCATTGTAATGAAACTCTTTATTAAACTTATCCGGATGTGCTGGGATCCAATCCAGTTTCTTGAACATGACAAGAAGTGCTTATAGGTCTTATTTCATCACCAATGAGAGATCACTTCTACCTCCCACATGCCTAGAAAATTGGGGGAAGGGGGACAAAAATATAACTTGGTGCTTGTTCTTGAAAGTTCTGTCCAACAGAAATGGTGCACAGCATTAGCTAAAGTTCAATTTTTAAGCTCAGTAATCTAAGGGATCTGCTGAATAGTGTCAAATCTATTTTCAAAGAGCAGCGAAATATAGTCCAAAGGGATGTTGAAGTAGCTGTATGCTCTGCCTCGCCAGAAGGCACCACATGCGTGCGCTTCGGGAACTGAAGCCGGAGGAGGATTAACTGCTTGCACACTCCGTCGAGCTGTGTTTGTGGAGGTTAGAGCATCTCACAAATGCCAGGCAAGAGGCAACAGGACAGAACGTCTCCATTCTGCTTTCCTGGCCATTTTTGGAAAGTCCACTTTAGCACAACCATTTCTTTCTATTTTGGTTCTTAATACAGGAACTTACGTGTTAACCTATTTAATAATCAGGGCACTGGAGAATGGGGTGGTGGGGGTGGGCTTTCTGTCTCTTCTCTGGTTCATAAATTCAAATTTCATGGCACCAATGGGAAAACAGAGATCATTGGACCTGAAATGAAATGAATTAGATTCCTTTACAGTGACTCGATCAGCCTGGATGGTGAAGAGTGAATAAAGCAATAGTTTCAGCATTTACTGTTTTACCACTTGAGCTCCTTGTCATTAAGAAGTGAATCTGTGTATGGCTGCCCTCCCTTGACCAGAGGTGATAATGTTCCAAGACCCCCAATGGGTGCCTGAAGCCACAGATAGTGCTGGACACTGTATGCTGTTTTTTTTTTTTTTTCTGTGCATGCAGGCCTATGGTAAAGTTTAATTCATGAATTAGGTTCAGTGAGAAAGAACAACTATTTACGATAAAATAGAACAATTACAACAATGTACTGTAATAGAAGCTATGTGAGTGTGGTCTCTCTCAAAGTGTCTTTGTGCACTGCAATCACCTTCTCACTGAGAGTAAGCATCGTACTGCCCTTTGGCCTCTCCTAGTTACCAGCAGCACTGCACTGTGCAGGGGCCATGAGTAGAAAAAATGAGGGTTACTTGAACACAAGCACAGTGACACTGTGACAGTCGTGTAGTGACTGATATAGCTAAGTGACTGACAGGTGGGCCGTGTATGCAGCGTGCAGGTACTTGACAAAGGGGCGACTCAGATCCAGGTGAGACGGAGAGGGAGGGTGGGGGATGTTGTCACACTGCTCAGAGTGGCCTTCAGCCTAAAACTGTTTATTCTGGAATTTCCTATGTAATACTTTCAGACCACGGTTGACTGCTGGTAACTGAAACCTCAGAAAGCAAAATCGTGGATAAGGGCTCACTGCTGTACTCCCATTCTAAACGTAGGGGTTTAAAAGTAGACTTTTTGTTTAAATATGGTAGTTGTCATAGCCATATCTTCTTTATTATCCCTCAGCTGTTAAGTATTGAAAATACAACTTACAGTTAAGAAATGTCTTTTACTCTATCCAAAATTATGAAAATGTTTATTTTGCAAACAAAAAAATTAAACTTCTTAAAGTTGACTCTTTAATATTTCTAACTTTGATAAGATACTATATAATTTCTATATAGAAATAGTTATGGTATCACTTTTCTGTTAACCCTAATGCAAAACAGTGAATTAGAATAAGATTTTTTTCTTAGAGCATATTTTATTAACTTAAAGCATGTTCATGAAAATTAAAATTATATGTCTCACTTGTATTTTTCAAAATTATTTGTAACTTCTAGTAACCAATGGATGTATGTAGACTACTAAGGATCATTGAGTGATATCCTCACCCTTCAGTTATGGGCTATTGATAAACTTAACAATTTCTAAGAAAACTTTAACATTAGCTTTTAAGTATATTTTACTTAAAATTATTTTTAAATATTGCTTTTAAATTCATCACACCTGTTTTCAAAAATTGTGTAAATAATTTTAGCAACTTATTTATGATCCTAGAAGAAAATAATACCTTTCCTGGATGACATTGCACTACATCACTGTGTGATCAGTTATGTTTTTTAGTCTTACCGATGGTTGGCGTGGTGGTGAAGTCATCAAAGCAGTCAAAGTAACTAGGTAGATTAGTGTGCATTTTGACTCTCTTAATAAATGAATTGGATTATAATGTGGCGCTCTGATTTCTTGTGAGGAGTGGACTGTGAATATAGCTTGACAAAATGAAATTCATGGCCATGTATTACATTGTCTTATATGTTCTTAAGGTGGCCCTAGCCTCAAAATGCTTTGGGCTTAGTGGCTAATAAATGAGCTTAGTAAATTTGTGTATCAGCATGTGTTATCTGCACTGCTTAGGAAATGATTTTTATATGCATACACTTAGATATAAATAGTTCATACTTAAATGTACTTAAACATTTATGTTTAAATCTTAAATTGTGTTCATATTTTTCTATTGCTGTGAATCAAAACTAATTTTAGAATTAAATTTTCAAATGAGAGTTACAGAGCCAAAACATAGCACTAAATTATAGAATCCCTACACTGTTCCTGTGTCTAGCTCTCTCACCATAAGGCTTAGCTCTGGTTATCTCACGTCCTTTAGCATAATTGCTGATCATTTCCTAACCATTAAGAACACTGATTTTCAAACTCAGAACCCTAATAAGGAATGTTGCCTATACTGCAAGGGCCCTGGAGCAACATAAACACAGTCTGGTAATTAACACTGCCGTGGAAAAAAGTGCTGTAATTACACAATATTCCCATTAATGATATTATACAATTATCAAATGAAGGCTTCTGAGCAGATAGTAATAAGAGGCCTTTAAGTGTGACTGGAATTGACATCATAAAGCTCCTTAAATGAAATGACTGACATCATTTAATGAGAGTTCTTGGAGCACTTTTTTTTAAAGCCATTAAGTGCCAAAATCAGAAAATCTCGATGCATATATTGTGAACCTTGAACTTCTTAGGTCATCCCTTTGTTTTACTTTTAAATTTGGGCTAGCTAAAATACCAAAAGATCACAGAGTAAGATTGTTTCTAAAGTATCAGTTTATAGTTACCATTTAATATTATTAAAGAAATCAGAATGAGATTATAAATCAAACAGATACCAAAACTGCAAGGATCCAAATAGGAGCTTGGTGTGACTTGTCCTGATACGATGCTCGTTGCTCGCTGTGCCCCTGAGCAGGAACTTGTTATTATTTGTCCTGGGCCCCATGTGAGTGTTTCATTGCCTCTTTCTCAGAGTCCTTCTGTCTGCATATCGGACCATATAACATCAGAGAAATGTTTTAATGTAAAAGGAACTAATTATTTTGTCCAGTTCTGATGCTATTGAGAAGTTTAGGTTGGTCTTCAGTTTTAGAGTGCTCATAAGAGAACAATTCAGAACCATTCTGATTATAACCTGCTGTCCCACTAATTAGTTATATACCTACTTACTATGATCCCACAAAGTCAACACAGAGCAGAGTAAGTATGTGGCAAATTCCTTTGAAAGGCCAGGACACGGTCTTCTGATTCATGCCTGCTTTGATAAGACTTAGGAGGGAACTGGTTTAATTGGACTATTGGTTTCTTTTCTCTCCCCTCCTTTGCTTTGCTCTGCATTGCCTTAATGTGGAGCTTGATTATGGAAAGATGCCATTCTTTGAACTGGATCTGTCTGGATCGTTGGTAGGAGTCCTCCTTTGCTTTATGAGTATCCCCAGCTTCCTTTCGTCACTAAGAGAAAATATTGAATAGAAGGGATTACATTAGCAATTAAGTTGTGATGTAATTTAAAAGCTATAGGACATCAAAACAATGTATAAGTTATAGGGAAAGAGATTGTGCGTGCTTTCTCCTCATTTAATGATTGCAAGGCTACAATGTTGATCTTTTGGAAGTACTGGATTGCAGATCAGACTGTGAGACATTGAGCTACCCAGTGACTTGGCATTTATGAAATTTTTCTCAGCTGCTGTTGATCATTTCCTAAACTGTTATTTTTAATTGAATATGAGGAAAACTATTCCCTAGTTATTAAATTCATATTATAAATTTCTCAAAATGCCATCATTTTAAAACTGCTTTCATCTTTAATGATCAAAACTAACCAGCTATATTGGTTTATTAGATTCTTTAAAAGAGCTTTAAGTGTTCTTTTTTAGTTAATCTTTATTGTATTTTTTCCATTACCATTTAAGTGTTCTTTATTACAGAACACTTAAGGGAAAACATCGTGTTCTTTTGCAGATCTGAGATGCATGAGACATACAGTTGTCTCATTCAGTGCACATGCTGATTTCACTATTGTTTATCTCTTTATTCTTTACTTATTTTTTCATTCATTCATCCTGATCACCTGCTTTGTCATTTGGCACCTGCTAAGAGGAATATGAAAACATGTGGCTTCTGCCCTTGTAAAGTTCAGAGTCTAGTGGGATTGATAGTAAACTTGAAAAAAATCACAAATTGTGTTCAGAAAGAAACAAAGATGGTGCTGTGATAGAAAACGAAATGGGAAAACTGCTGTATCTCATGTTATCAAGAAACACCTGTCCATGGAGCTGGGGTATTTCAAGATGCAGGAGATAAGGAAATAGCACAGTTAGGGGTGTTCTGAGCACTGGGCACTGCACAGCAGAGACCTGGAGGAAGGGCAGGGTGTGACCTGGGAGTGGAGCTGGTAAGGAAGGGGAGGGAGACCAGTGGTCCTGAGCCTTGATGAGGGACGTACTCACGCAAAAAGGAGCTGTGTCAGGACTCTGCTGAGCATGGAAAGGATGCGTATTATATTTTAAAAGCTGTGGTAAACATTTTGATTGTCTTAAATTGGTAAGGGGCCTAATAATCACTTAGGATTCCTTATATTAATTTTAAGTTTTTATCCCTAAAATGATAGGATAAAATAAAAAACAAGATGATAACTATCTTGTGTTAATCAATGTTTTGTATATTACTTTTCTTCACCTAAATAGACTAACATTGTGACCTGTAGGACAGGCTTCCTGTACCACTTCACGGTGTCTGGGGAATATTCTTTTTGTAAAGCCTGTGGTGCCCTCTAGTGGTAATTATTTTAAATGAGTCTCACAGTGATGCCAAAACTGTTGGAAAGGTGAAATCGTCTCTCCTCCAAGATGGTAGAATTGTCAAGATAGCTAAACTTTAAGCAAATGTGAGAGGGAATCATATCCCTTTGCTTAATGACATCACTTTAAGTATTTCTTTTAATTGCACTGATATGATTGTGTTGATTTAGGTGTACATTCCAAGCCGTGTGGCCCTCATCCTTCACAACGTGGATCTGCCCAACTGAAGAGACTGGATTTCAGCCCTCCCAGGAAAAGACGTCTGTTTTGTTTTCCTCTTCTCACTGTCACATAACGTATGATGTGTAAGCTTTTCAGAATACAGTGTCTGGCCAAAGCGTCAGATGTCTCAAATTTGGTATTGACTTATGCAAATGACTGTCAAACCTTTCTTTAAGAAGTAGAGAATATTTCTGAAATTTCAGGGATCTTAGACTATATTTTCTTGATATCTAAGCAGCTATAATTCGCAAATGAAGTTATATATATGTATGTATGTATATATAATATACATATATATATATATGCTTTAAACAGATGAAGTTATATATATGTAGTCTTTAAACAAAGTTACTTTCCTGGCCAATTATTTGATGCTTTTAAATTGAAATTTGAATCATGTGTCATATATGATTATTTCTGTTGAATGCATCCAGTATTTTTTAAGATGGGTAGTTGGTGGCTTTATTTGTTCTAGTATCTCTTGGTCTAACTAGGGAGGTACCAAGATTGTTATTATGTTTTTTCAAACTATCCTCAGAATAATGTAATAAATATGTAATAATGATGTAAAATTAAGAACTGTATTCAGTATTATAGATAATATAAAAGTCATCATCTATGAACTCATCCATGCATCATTTTGCATAAGTTCTTTCTACTTTGTGATCTCTTGTTCACTTAGTGTCTTGGTAGATTCCGATATCTTAGTCTTTTTCTGAAGGCACATAACATTTCAGAAAATGTCTTTTCCTTTCAATAAATTTAAAAAAATGACTGAATAATTGAAAATTGCCTTTGCTGGTGTTTCTTTTGCTGCACAATTATGGAGATTGATTTAGAATGAGTATTAAAATGCCTACCTCAATCCGATGCCTTCCCCACATACATGCACGTGTGCACAATGGACTGGGCATGCAGATTAATAATATTTCCTTCTTCAGGTACTATTCTGTAACTTTAAATTATATTAACTAGCCCTGGCTGGCATAGCTCAGTGGATTGAGCGCCGGCTGCGAACCAAAGCATCACAGGTTCAATTCCCAGTCAGGGCACATGCCTGGGTTGCAGGCCACGTCCCCAGGAACCGCACATTGATGTTTCTCTCTCTCTCTCCTTCTCCCTCCGTTCCCCTCTCTAAAAATAAATAAATAAAATCTTTTTAAAAATTATATTAACTAACTCAGATATCTAAGCTGCTTTCCAGCTATAAACCTGAGCATTTTTAGAAGCTGAACTATGTCAACTCAGTGGGATGCGCAATCATGAAATTACGCCTCAAGTTATGAAATACGAGACCACAGGTCTAAAATCATTGCCAAGTAATTCATTCAGAACTAAGAAATTATAACGCACTTAAAAGACATAAAACATCTGTCACTTTTTTTAAAGATCTGATTTTTTCTTTCCATTAATATTGACTGCTTTTTGTTTGTTAGTTTTTAGCCCTCTTACTCATGGATAATAAGGATCACTAGAAGACTTCCTATTTAAAAACTGGTTCAGAGCCCTGGCTGGTGCAGCTCAGTGGATTGCGCGCGGGCTGTGAACCAAAGCGTTGCAGGTTCGATTCCCAGTCAGGGTACATGCCTGGGTTGCAGGCCATGACCCCCAGCAACCGTACATTGATGTTTCTCTCTCTCTCTCTTTCTCCCTCCCTTCCCTCTCTAAAAATAAATAAATAAAATATTTTAAAAAAATGTTTCAGTAATAGAAGAGATTGGCAAAGGCTTTCAGAGCTAAACCTATATGTCAACCATCTTGCTTATAACTTTTTTCAGCAAAGCCTTGAATCTAGGTCTGAAACATGTTGTTTGCTTTAAACTTAAAAATAGAGTAATAGTCTGATTTCCTGAAAGAATCAGCAAAGCCAGCTGATGCTGTTCCATGCAAGGAAGCGTGGCTGAGAGTCTTCTGTGCTGCTTTTACCGCTCCAGGGCTGTGTTAATAATAATGCTGTGCTGGAGCCTGTTACTGATGACCCAGTGTGCAGCCATGAGTTTTCACGTTCTGGTCTAAATCTCTTATGTATTAGGAGAGATGCTAATTTTCTGTGATGGCTCTTTAAAAATGGCAAGAGATTACTTAATGCCTGGAACATATTTTCTTCTCTTTGTGACTTCTGTGGCAAAGTCAAAAGGACCAGAATAATTATGTGCTATATTTCCATTACATTGATTGACCTTCTAATATTCTTTAGATTTCACAGTCTAAAGTTCAAAGTTAATGATGTAATGTAAGTTGGTTGCCTTTGTCAAGGGTTCCCCCTAAGAACAATAAATGGATATTGCTACGTAGGAATTATAACAACACATGCAAACAAGTACAATATTAAGAATCCAAAATAGAATGTAATTGGGTTTATTTTTTTCCTATCATAGCAGACAGCCTTCATAGAACATTCCAGTGTTATAGTATAGCTCACACTAAGCCTTCCTTGTTGCATGGGTAACACTCTGATCATCATGTAATCTAGTGGGAAGTTCTTCCTTTCATTGGTTAACCATGTTCAATAACCACAGCAGAGAGATGCAAAACTTTACTTGGTTTGCCTTATAACAAAGTTTCTTTCCTCTGATGTCTAGATTACCAACATCAAAAATGAGAATGATCTATCTTTGATGACTCTTTTAGAATAAGTATTTTTAATGTTTTAATTGTGTATGTTCCAGAAAACACAGATGACTACAGATTTCTTTTAATTATTTTTTTAATATTAGCAAGTGAGTGCTAGTAAACACTCTTATCAAAAATAGAATTTACCTTTCATGCTAGTGATGCTTAATGTTTTAGTTTAATATTAGCTTACTCAGAAAGTACTCTGATTTTTAATCATCAAAAATCAAATTGTGAACATTTTTTCTAGAATGTTTCCCACCTTATAACACTTGAACTCTGAGGATCAGTTCCTTTCATAATTTATTTTCTGCATCTGCTGTTTCTCACCTTGCCTTTGTCTTAGCTGATGCATTCATCTCTTACATAAAATGAGAGATTTAGCCACCATGTTTCTCAATTTTAAAAAATAATCAGTGACAATAACTTGACTTTTCTCATGGAACTGTAAAAGAACTCAGGTATTTCTCCTCTGTCTGGACCACTCCCCTTAGCAATACCAACTGAATATCTGTCATCCATCAGGGTGACAGCCATTGCTATGTGAGATCATACAGGAAGTTGCCTGAATAAGGAACCTATTTTTCAAGTAACACAGAGGAGGATACAGACAGACCTAGGGAAAGTGACAAAAGGTAATGTGTTTTCCTCTGTGTTCTGCTTGTAGCTTTGGGGCAAGTATCTTTTCACTGTCTCTGGTCCTGCAGCCAATGAGCCTGGTGATGAAAGCAAGACAAAATCGGTTTCCTGCTGCCCCTCCTGTGCAGACGAGCGGGAGCAACACACCTGACAGAAAACAACCCGGAGCGGCTTCCTGGCTGCACTCGCACGGCTCACACTCCTTCTTTTTGCCTGTTTTGCATCATGTCCTGAATTGTTTGTTTTTTTTTTAACCGTGGGTTTCATTAATCTATTTATGTTTATAGAGAGATAAGCACTGAGCTGTGAACTTTACTAGGTAGAACATTTTGATGAAAGAAAATAGAAACCTAAGGCACAGGAATGTCATGTCCTTTATTCAGTCGAGTTCATTTATCATTCACAATGCGTTAGAGTTGAAATGAAGATAAATTTTCCCACTAAAGCCAGCCTTCAGGGGGGAAAAATAAAATGAACTCCCTACTAATTTTTCTGCTCTATTATCTTATTAATGGTGATTTGTAGAGAATTGCAGAGAAACATCCATACTTTAGGGCAGAATTTCTTAATTGGTAGTGTAAGAAATTAAGATACAGCAGCTATAAGTGTTTTTGTCTCTCTGTAATTTAAAATACTACATCTGGATTTTAACTCTTGGCAAAATGTATGCAGAGAATGCAATGTTTATTTACATGAAAAATATATTTTGTAATAGATATGCTTATGCTAAAGCACATGTCGTTCAGAAACTTACTCATGACATACACCTAGTTTTGCTTCTCATTTGTGTGGACCAGAGAGAGGTTGTTTGCCCCTTATCTGTGCCGTGTCCCCCTTCACCTGGAAGCCTGCTCTGTGGTTTGATCGAACAGAATAATGTAGTGGTCAGAAAACCTAGTTCAAGTTAATGGCTTTTAACTCCCAGAGCATCTCTTTAGAGAGCACTCAGTTGACCTTCAGTTCTTACACAGGATTGTAAGACAATTAAAGTGAGAGGACAAAATAAAAAGTCATTGTTGTAGGTTTTCTAAATGCTATTATTTGGTCAACAGCTATTTGGATGGTGACACACTGTTTGGAGACATCTTCCAAATCTGCTGTCAAAAACACACTGTCCCCACCACCTGTCTGTCCTTCAGATCTTCTGCACCAAGTTTTCTGCCCTGTCCCAGGCAAGGGATGTTTGGGCTGCTTTCCAGTGAGGGGCCTGTTTTGCATTTCCTCCAGCACAGCAGATGACCAAAACATCAATCCTCCTATTTTAGCTTTTTCTTTGAGTTCACTAAGATGCCACCGTGAGTTCCAGTCCTCTGCAGTCAGTGTGCTATCTCATAGAGTGTCACCTCCTCTCAGACTTTGCACCTCTATATAACGCATGCCAAGAATGAAAGTTAACAACCTCTTGATGGTAACCAAAAGGGCAATAGGTACTGTATATGAAGCAAAATAACCAGAGATACCCCTCAGTGAGGTACATCAACCAGCTGTTGAGGGTCTCTATTTCTCTACCCTCTTCCCCTTCTGCTCACAGCCCACCTAGCACTCACTACTAGCAGACGGAATAAATGGCAAAGGAAGAAAAAATGCAAAGTACAGCTCAGAGGTTAGAAACAGACCCATCAGTTTTTGGATTGAAAGTCTATACTTGAATCAGAAAACACACCTTTATAAATAATGTTTTCACAGTAAATATTAACCTCAAGGAAAGGAGATACCAACTATTGTCCTGCAATTTTCACAGTTGTCTAGTACAGTTGCCTCTGTATTCACAGACTCCACACACACAGACACTGAGGTCCAACTAAGGGACTTGAGCATCTGTAGATGTCAGTATCCACAGGTGCTTCTGGAATCAGTCCCTGGTTGGTACCCAGGGATGACTGTACTTACGGTAAGACATCTCTGTCATGCTAAATTAATTTGCCACACGAAGACATAAATTAAATGAGCTGTGTTTGCATTATTTGTGCATACTTATCTAAGGTAACAAAGGAAATCAAAATCTATAGCAGTATGATTAAGTTCATTAAACATATGTGTTTATAGCATATCTAGGGGTATGTGAATACACAAAGACATATATAATTTGTAAGTAAAATGAAAACCCCCATGGTTCACTGATTCTGGTATTTATCTTGAACTAATGATTCACTTGATCTTGACTCAGTTTTAGGTATTTTTCTGATTGTATTATGAGCACCAAATCTAAAGGAGCAATATTATTTAGTTTTAATTGAGTTTTTCAAGTTTTGGAATTAAATGCAGTATGTGTTTTAATTTCTTTAGAGCATTTCTCACTTCCAACTACTTGGTTATTAGTCTTTTATATTTCTTTTCCTCTAGAAATAGAAGAGGAAGTAAAATACCTTTATTACTTCTTTATTTATGTCCACTAGGAATTATTTTTAACTGAGTTTGTAGTGTCACTTTCTATTCACTCCAGTAATATAAATGATGAAAAACACTGAATATAATTTCATTTCACAAATGTCTCTAGCCATGTTGTCAACTATTTGTTAAAACCAGTCCTGATATAGCATCCCCCCCAACATACACACTGAGTCCCTGTCTCCTCTATTCTTCCATGTGATAAGTGGGCATCACTCACTATATAGAAGCAGCAGTAGAATGCCTAATTCTTTACTAAGCAGAGTTTTGTTTTTTTTTAAGGCATACTGTATTGGCTACCACATATGGAGTGCTTTCTTATTACTATTCCCTATGCTGGCACTTCAGACACATCATCACTAAGTCCCTTAAACTCTGCAACCTAATTATTATTATCTTTGTGTGGGGCCAGGCTCATGTTCATCCTACTGCCCTTGGCCGTCTTCCATGTAGATCACTGGTGATCTCTAGATTAGAGGGTCAAAATTTGGCTCTCATTTGTATTGCTTTAACTGATTTTAACTGGATTTAACATATTTGGTGGGAGGAGGGGATGACATTTAAAGCCAAAATGAGGCTTGTAATGCCCCACACTCTTTTGTAAGATGGTATTCAAGTTCTAGAATTTATTTTTGTGATGTGTTACATTAAAAAAACAAAAATCATGAACCCAACTCCCAGATTCTGCTTTCTAATGCTACTCTCCAATAAAAAGATGCAGGACTCCTTGGAGAAATGGCTGATTCTAGGGCTGGGGCAGGGGATATACCAGAGGAGCCTACAGCCTCTTGTAATGCTGGAAAGTAAGGAGTGTCCCAAATCAAGAATGAGAGCAAGTCAAAAAGACACATGATCCAAACAAAGGCACCCAATGGTCAAACCTGAAACAATTTGAGCAGCAAAATAAATATTATTTTGTTATATTATTGAATAAATATAAAATATCCATGACTTCCTTCTGATAAAATAAATGTTTGGGTATAAAAATGAATGGGGATTCAACACAAATCTATATAGGAAAATGCTAAATAATTTTTGTAGGTACCCCCCTCAAGAAAGTACTTTACTCTCCCTACCCCCAACTCCCTCCCTTCTGTGTGGGTCCTATATACTGACTATTTTCTAAAGAGCAGAGTAAGGAATGGGAAAATAAACGCAGTGGAAAACTACTTCAACCAGGTGATTATGGTTAGCATCATCAGTAGGTCATGTTGATAGCATGTACTCTGGATGTGATGAGAATGACAAAAATACAATTCCCAACCACAAGAAAAACATTTAAAAAACCAACAAATTGAGGGGTTATATATATATATATATATATATATATAATGTATAGATATGTATAGATATAATGTATATATATATAATGTATATAGAGAGAGATTTAATAATATAGCACATTATACACATAAGATTTGTATGTGTGTGTATTTATGAGAATTTATGTGTGTATGTCTCTTTATATAATACATATAAGGCATATACAAAGAGATTTATTTAAGGCATTGGCTCACATAATTATGGCAATCCAAAATCTGTAGGGCAGACTGGTAAACTTGGCACTTGGAAAAGACCTGATACTACAGTCTTGAGGCAGAATTTCTTCATCCCTGGAAAACCTGTTATGATGGTATGTTCACCATCATGTCTACAGAATACCCTCACAGCAACCCTGGTTTGGAATGCCAGATAAGGTAAGTCTAACAAATGCATAGCCCAGGGTTGGCTAAAGAGACGTGACCACTAAACATAATACAGTATCCAAGATGGGATTCTGGAACAAAAAAGGAAAATGTTGGAAAACGTTGGATTTCACAGGCAAACTACTGAAATCCAAGTTAGATGTAGAGCTTAGTTAATAATTTTTTTTATTGTGTAAAAGAAGGCAGATACTTGACAGAGGAAATGTTGTTACAACAAATCACATCCAATGTTTCAGGGAGACAAAGCAGAACTGAAAAGAGATTGAGTTTAGGAGCCTGAGAGGCTGACCAAAGTTTTCTGACATGACAGAAGTAATGATGACCAATCACCCTTTCACTGTCTTCCCTCCTGACCACCAAGCAAAGGTCAAAAGCCATGACCACATAAAAGTAAATGTCTAAAACTCATGTCTTAGTGGTCTGCATCGGATTACTTCCTCCAAAATGTTATACTTAGTACTCTGTTTTGCCACGTATAATGCACACCCACGTTTTTGGCCCAAACTTTCAGGAAAAAAAAAATTTGTTTTAATTTTTAATTCAATTTTTAAAGATTTTATTTATTTTTAGAGAGCGAGGAAGGTAAGGAGAAAGAGAGGGAGAAAAACGTCAGTGTGTGTTTGCCTCTCACGTGCCCCCTACTGGGGACGTGGCCCATAACCCAGGCTTGTGCCCTGATGGAATCAAACCGGGGACTCCTTGGGTCATAGGCCTGCCCTCAGTCCACTGAGCTATACCAGCCAGGGCTCAATTTTTCTTTTTTATACTTAGAAACTTGTTGATTTTTTTTTTTGTATTATAAAGGAATTGTAGCATTTATTTTTGAACATATTATGGTACAACAAATTTTATGTAACAAATAATTACAAAAGGCAAGGACAGATATAAGGTATTTCAGGTACTACCCACATATAATCTGCTTCTTTATTTTTCCCTCAAAAATTTGGGCAAAAAAGGTGTGCATTATACACAGCAAAATGCAGTATTTGGGTAAGTGGCCTCCAAGTGATCAAATGAACATTCTCAGGATTTTTCATAAAATTTCTTCTATATTTAACTTACTAATAATTCTATGAGCAAAATAATTCATTCAGATACCCAGGCATATATTTTTCAACTATTTATCTTGAAGCAGTTTCTCATGTTAAGAAGTAAGATGTTTGTAAATGTTCTTCAAAAATTAGGAGCTTAATTATAACCAGGCTAGGAGAAATTAGGCTGAAATTACAAGTAAACCCTAAAATCTTAATAACTAGATAAGACAAAAGTGTATTTTTAATTTATGTTATGTTTTAGTGCAGAGCAGGTGTCCCTTTTCCATCTTGTATCTATAGTGTCTGGAGTATGTGACCTCCAAAGTCCCGCTGGAAAAAACACAAAACTGAAGAATTGTAAGAATAAGTCCAGGCTCGGAAATGCTTTAGACTCCTTCTGTCCCACCTGAAGCCAGAATCCAGTCACCTTGCCCTGGCCTAATTGCAAGGGATGCAGGATATTTTTCTGCCCAGGAAGAGGAAGCAGTGCAACAAAAACATAACATAGCACCTGCCATAGTTTCCAACTAAGTTTAGGAAGTCTTGCACACATCCCCCTCACAGACTCATAATTCAAACTAAATATGAAATTCCCTGCGAAGTCCTATCGTAAGGAAACTGGTGTATTATTGAGTAACTCGGTGTTTCCACAAGGAAAATTGCTAAAAATCATGAAAAAAGAAGCTTTATTTGCTTAAACACATTTTAGATGCAGTAACTTGAAGATACATAACGTTCCTTTTTTATGCTTCTGTGACTAGTAAATCCTCTTTCAAATTGTGTGTGTGTTTGTGTATGTGTGTATTCCGTTCACTTTCCTTCAAGGCCAGATTATTAAAATTATTTTTATTTCCATTGAAATCATTTATTGATTGCACAATGTAATCATCATTGGACAATCTTATGTCCCTAGATTCAGAACTGGCCTGACAGGTTTAGAACTGGATCCCCCAATAGTGATCTCAAAGTTCTCTGGAATAAGTTTCCTGAGTTTTGAGAAATCTTAGAACCAGATTAATGTCCAACTTCTAGAAAGACAGTAGTAGGATTTCATGATATGCATTTCATTTAATTATCTAATTCCCATATCTAATATCGTTCCCCAATTTTATCTTTGCTCTGATTATTATCTATACATTTAAATTTTATTTTTATATTGCTTATTGCAGTATGTATTTGTAAGCCATCTAAATAATTTTTGGAGTAAGGCAGTAGATAGATGATAGATAGATGATAGATAGATAGATGGATGGATGGATAGATGAATGGATGGATGTAGATGTTTTAACTATGGCATTGTTGCGATGGCACGGTCTGTAGTTTTGTGTTTCTGTGTTTTGTTACAAGTTGCTGAGGAACCACTTAGAGCTAACAAGAAGCACAGGAACTTCCCTTGATATTTCACTAGGCTAAAACCTGAATTTTCTAGATCCGTGCATACTTCTGCCTAATTTTATGACAGTAGAAAATTAAACCTCACCTAATCCTCACCGTGCTATGTGCTTTATCACACTGTGTTCTTTTATACATATGTATCATTAAACTTCATATCAGAGATCTGAAGGTAATATAAAAACTTAAAATAAACTCGCCCTGGCTGGCATAGCTCAGTGGATTGAGCTCGGGCTGCGAACCAAGCATCGCAGGTTCAATTCCCAGTCAGGACACATGCCTGGGTTGCAGGCCATGACCCCCAGCAACCGCACATTGATGTTTCTCTCTCTCTCTCTCTCTCCCTCCCTTCCCTCTCTAAAAATAAATAAATAAATAAATCTTTAAAAAAATTTTAAAAAGTTAAAATAAACTCAACAATAAACAAAACTAAAAATTAAAATTGGGTAAAAGCATATGTAATATTAACAAGGAGTTACAGAAATGAAGGTAAGCTTTAGTTTCTTTCTTTTGAAGGAACATTCCCGAACACTAATCATTCCTGTCCCCCTGGCAGTTATTTCTGGCACTTCTCACAGTGCTAGTACAAGTGTGATGCGGGCCTCTTCTTGACATTCTGGCTGTTTAGCTAAATATCAGTTTGCAAAAAGATAAGGTTGTTTATTCATTATTATTATCCATCCATGTATAGAGATACTGTGCCAGGTGCTAGGAATACAAAGATAAGTAATAGAATTTTACAACTTAATATGCTGACTTCAGTCTCAAAGGATAAATAGATTTGTTGTTGTGGCAGAGTCTGCAGGTGCCCTATCCAATGTCCATTTGTCTGTCTTCTACAATAATGGAGCCATTATTCAGGTTCCACAAGACATCATTTTTCTATCCATGTGACTGAATTCCAAGCAAAGGAAGAAACTGAGTAGAACTTCCAGGAAGGCTCCTTAAAAGGTAAAATTAAAAACTGAGGCATTTATTAACAACCTATACATTCTTCTAAGCTGCTTCGTATGTAGATAAAAAGGCTGGAAATCTGTATTCATCTTAGGTCATGAGACAGCTTTACATGCCAGATGGAAGATGGAAAGACAGGAGATGCTAGACTCCTGATGATATAGACCAATCATTCGACAATGGACTGCCTTTGGATTTACTTATGTGAGAGAAAAAATAAGCCCTTATGTATTTACTAATATATTTTGGATTTTCTGCTACATACAACCACTCCTAAATGACTTGAGTATCAATGAAGGTAAATTATTTAACTGATGACAGTAATCAAGAACTAGGTCTTACATGGACAAGATCCAAATCAGTAGGCAAATGAGGTTGTAGATATACAAAAACAAGGTGCATTAGTATATTAGAAGTAGAAAATTACACCGAATATTCTCTGAACCCATACTAATTCATTCAACATGAGTTGGTATAATAGTTCAGTCTATAGAGAAAAAAGATAAAGATGTTGGTGGACTGATAAACTAAAATAGAACGAGAATATATCAATGTTTAAGCTAAGAAGATTGGATTGTGTACTGGTTATTTAATCATTAAAGATTATTTACAAAATATAAAATGATATTTCAAGCTAAATTTACGACTCCAGTAATTTTCAAAATATGTTTGTGGGCCGGGGGGGCAGTCATGAGAACTACCTGGTACACAGGGGCTGGGCAACGATTCTGAGGCTGCTGTCCCCAGCGCTTGGGTCCCTTGTTCAGAGCAACCCTACTTTTATCTGTTATAACTCCACATAGCACTTATTTGAGCAAAATATTCCAAGGCTAACAAAATGTGAAATCCTTCATGGTATTTATTGGAAAATTTTGACTCAGAGGAGCCTTTTTCCCACTGCAAGTGAGGATTTGATGATGCAGAGCTACAGAACAGCCAATTTCACCAACTATGTTATGGTGCACATAATAGCAGTGCCTCAGGAAGATAATCTGAAATGTACTTTGTAATAAATGTTGGCGGCTAGGAAACCAGTTGTAAAGCTGAGTGCAACTGCTTACTCCAGATATGGGGATGGCCTGAAGACAGAGTAATTTCAGCAAAACTACACAGGTAGGGATGCGAATCAGTCCCCTGAAATGCATTCTAAGCCTCCTTCATCACAGTTTAACCAAATCCCTGCGTTTATATCCTTGTGTTTTAAATTGTAAGAATTGTTTTTTTTTTTCTTTTTTTTTTCCTGGCTGCATCCTGAGTTATACACAATTCGGTGCCCTACTTCTTGCTGAAGAGAGCTGGTGAGGTTGTGAATTTAACTTGCATTATATGTTTGCAACCTGCAGTCTCAAACTTTGGGTCTGGTGTTTGAATACATCAGACCTGAGGCTATGAGAGATAAAAGATTGTTTTAGGCCAGTTTTCTGATCATGCCTTGAGCTGAGAATTTTAAAATTTGAGACTTCCTTTAATCTCAGTGTGCTCTGAAGTAGGCATCGTGCCACAGTTCTTGTGCTGATCTCCACCCTGGCATTCTTTCCCAAGAGCCACTTGAGCTCCCCATACTTGTTTTCATTAGACTCTATAATGCAGGCAACTACAGATGACAATTTAAGTGATTTCCTCTGTATCATATGGACTGCTCTCTCATTCTTCACTAGTGATAAAGCCATTGCTGCCTCCAGATCTCACTAGGTAAGAGAACCAAGACAAAGACCCGTCTTTAGGTGGTACTTTAACTAGGAAACGCTTCTGATGCCAAATATTGTATCACTCAGGAGCAGTCAGAAACCCAGTGTCACTACAGGTGGTACAAATACAAAGTGATTTGTTACAGGAACATGGAAGGGCTGGTAAAGCAAAAGTAAAGGAAATTTACTTCCAGCTTTGAGAAATACCAGAAATGCATGTCTTATAGAATGACCACTGCTAGTCAACTTGGCTATCTGCAACACAAAAGCCAGTGATTCTCAAGGGGATGCCCACGTATTTACTGTCAATAATCTTCATAGCTACTTACAGTACTGAAGTGGGTAATGCTCAGGAGAATGCCTAGAAGCCCTTGGCAAAACCCCCACTCCTGCTATCTGCTGATGCCCTTGCTCTAAGGAAAGTTAGGAAGTTTCTGAGCAAGAACACCCGATATATAACACAGGACATGTGTAAAAGACTGCTGAAACTGACCAAAAGCACACGGTCCTTGCTTTGCACAATTATGAGGGAATAATAAACATGACTGTGCTAGCTGAATCCATATGAAAGGAACGTAATGATCAAAAAGAAAAAGTATAATAGTTTCACAACCTTAAAATTGTTTTTCAAAGCATTAAAATCTCTCTTTCTGTGGATTAAAAATGTAAAGGGAAATGAAAAATGGGAGGAAAGTAATATTTAGTATACAGTAATTTAAAGCATTTAGAACACTGACAATTAACATATTTGATTTGTGTGTGTGTAAAACATGTCAAGGTTCTTGAAGAAGGATCTATATAAATAAAAAATAATATGTCCATTAAAGTTGGCTCATATGTGGAAAAAAAGGTCGAGTAGTTTAAACAGTGTTTGCCTTTTTGCTACACAACTTACAATATGAAGAGAACATATTTTCTGCATGTTGGTGAATTGTACTTCTTTCTAACTTTAGATCAGCTTCCAACATTTCATACATTGAACTCTTAGTGCCATGACATATCGCTGAGAATTCCTTTTAATGCAGTTTTTTGCCAGGATCACTTCCTCTGGGACACATTTCACCTTTTTGTTACAATGACTTTTCTCGTTTATGTCACTAAGCCCACCTTCAGTAGACTAATGCATTGCAGCTGCATAGCCAGTCTCTGGAATTTCGGTGGCATCACATTTCTAGTGATTTTTTTCTATAAAATCATTTACCTGTGATTCGAATTTCCCTTTCAGCATCATCACTTATCTTGTTGTGTTTTTTTTTTTGTGTGGTGGCCAGGGGGCTTCACTTCCACCTTTGTTAGCCAATTTCCTTTTCCAATTATTTATTTTTGTTAAATGGGTTTATCATGGAAGAAAAGAAGTCAATGCAACGACATGTAATTTTTGCATGAACTGAATAACAGACACACAATGACCTATCATTGGCATCCTTTGAAAGCAGTGATGATGTCATTAGCCACCGATTATAATTCACAGCTGTTAGTAAGGATTTGTGAGCTGAAGAACTATCAGAAATTTCACATTTTATGCAATCACTCAGTAAATATACCACGGTAACTGAAATTTGAACTTTGTTGTTTAGAGCTGATATTACTTAACTACAGCATAGTACCTAAAACTCTTGTATATTGGAACCTGGCAAGGGAAGAATTATCTGTCTTGTTGACCAGTTGTAGTTCAGTAATAGTGTGAGGAGTGAGTCAAGAAGAAAATAAAAATCAGTGATAACCTTATCATTGATGTTTAAGAGGAAAATTTAAAGAGGAAAAAGAGTAACACAAGTAAGTGACATAGAAACGTAATAGAGAAGTTGAGCAAAAATGAAGATATTGATTTTAAAACTCTTAAGTTTGGGGGGCTGAGGCTAATTCATGTGGAAAGGCCCAGCAGGTTATTCAAATTTCAATCTATACTTCAGGAAATTTAGGAACCAGGGATGAAATTTTAATGCCGTCTAAAAAGAGGTTGTAAAGTTAAGAGATAAAATTGCTGAACTCACACCATTAAGAACCAACATGTCTTTGGTATGTGGGAGATAAACCAAGAGATGGTATAGTGTAGCATCCTGAGAGACATAAGGGACCCAGAAATGCAGAGTCATATAACAAAGTTAAGTTAGTTTTTAGAACAAAAGCAACAGCAACAATGGCAAAAGGTAGGCAATTGTAAGACATGTTGCTGACAAGTAAGACAAGTCCAAAGTAAAAAGTCATTATTCAGTCTCCCATTTAGAATGTCAATGGTGATTCTTAAAGAGAAAACGCAATAAAATTCTGGTAGGGAGATAGGAGGAGGGGACTGGGCTGGAAAGGTTTGAGTAGTGGGCAGGCAGTGGACAATTGATGACTAGCTAATATGGATTAGACTTTTGAGATGCTATTAGGAAAAAAGGTTGGTAATACATTGAGGAAAAAAGCACAGTTCGTTTTCTTAGAAAAGGACAGTAGTATTTACTTTACTCTGGAGAAGGAGGCAGTAGAGGGATGAAAGCTAAAGGTGAAGGTTTGGAAGAAGCGGAGAGGGCTATAGTTGAGAGAACAGATTCAGTGTGACTTGGACATGAGTAAGGGCAATTTTTTCCTCCAGTTTTATTTTGCTCAGATGTACAGCTTGGTGGTTAGACAATTATGTATTTTACAAAGTGTTCCCCTCACTATTTCCAGTACCCAGCTGGCACCATAAAGTTACCACACTATTACTGACTATATTCCCTATTTTCACTTACTTCCTCATGACTATTTTGTAGATACCAGTTTGTGCCTGAGAGTCAGAAAACAAAGGAGGAGGTATCAAGTAATATTTTTAGGTGAAAAAGAGGAAAAGTGGTAGAGCCTTCATTAGCACTTGTCTTCACCTTAAAGAGTGAAAATGCAGCATCAGGTTGAGAACTTGCAAAGAACTGAGAATGGTTATAATATTAATTACAGGATTGGTAAAACATAACTAAAAGAAGTGTTTGGTAGTTGTTTAACCTCATCTGGTGGGTGAGATCACATAAATTTTGACCCATAGATAAGCTGCATTTTTATGATTTTTTCCCATTTAATTTCTTAGATACTTGCAAGTTGGGTTGGAAGAAAGGAATCATAATAATTCTAGAGGGATAGTGATATAGCAAGAAATGAAGTGCAAAAGTAATCTTTAGTGTTAGGAAAAAATGTTTAAAAGGATGCCGGAAGGATAAGAGTAAAACTACGGTGGAAGAATTGAGAATATATAGTGACTACGAGACACAGTCATGGTAAAGATCCAGTTTCTTATGGAGTGGCAAGCAATTCTGTGTTGTTGCTGTTGCTGTTGTTGTTTTAATTTTCTTTACAGGTGTTCAGTAAATGTTCACCGGTGTCAAATACTTTATCTTCAAGTTGAAATACATAATTACATTCACACAACTCTCCGGTGCCTCTTCAAGACCTGCGTGCATTTATCTCTTTTTCAGGGAATTATGTCAGACTGTTGGATCTTCTGCTATTTCCCTTGGGAAGCTTTATTTTTTTCCTATGCAATTCATTTCTAACATTATTATGTAAATTTCTTTCTATCATGTAGATTTTCCCAGAGCTTAAAAAAAGAACAAAACTTATTTTGTAAACAGGGACATTTTGCTTTTTTTGGGGGGGGGGGGTGCCTTTTTAAGAAAAATAAGCCTAACAGCTTTGTCTTTGACTAAGTGAGCTGGAAGAAAACAAGTTACAAGTATTTTTCCTTTCACACAATTATTTTTATTTGCTCACGGTGTATGGCATGTAACTGCTGAAGTAGTTATAACAGTGATTTCTGGGGACTTAACTCGCCTTCTCTCAGAATATGATCTTTGGCGTACAAATGAAGAAAATACTTCATGGCACGCTGAGTGGGCAGTTAGAAGATAAAAGATATATGTGCGTCACACAGCACCTAACCAAAAGACTCTTGGTGTAAACAAGGTACAGTTTACAAATAAACCTACACGTGAATATGTACACACAATGTATTTATTTAAGTGCAAGCAACTAAACCTATTTTAAGCTTATCATTAGGTTGCACAGCAGTTCAAAACTAGTCAAAATTTTGATTCAAAACTTCTTTTGAGGTGGTCATTGCTAGTTATGTGCTGAATCAAAACACAAAGAAAGGACACTCACTCTAGGAAGCTCTTGAAAAGGGTGTCCTTACCATATGGGACTCAAGACTTAGAAAATTTTAGCTTAAGATAAAAAGTTATAAGTCTAGCAAGTAATGTGTATGTTAAGCTTTTGTTTCAGAAACTACAGATAAGGCCCATCCTGGCTCCTGGGAAAAGCATACAACTACTGCCTGGGGACACATTGGAGGCATCTGGGCCTTTTGTGTGACCCCTGCCGCCTCCTGCCTTGGTAACAGCTAACTGCCAAGAACAGGAATGCTGCAGCCTCACTCACCTAATCTTCCCTAAATTTCAAAGCCCTCACGGCACTTTGTTTGTCCTCCCCCACCCCCTTATAAAAGATCTGGCCCAGAAAGAGAAGGCAAGATGGTTTTGTTGGGGTATGAACTCGCCATCTTCTCGGATTGCCGGCCATCTGAATAAAGCGCCCATAAAAAATGCAATTGCTGTCATTGCTTATTGGATTTGGTAGTGACCGGCAGCCCGAACGCCAGTGTCTTTTCTGGTTACACTTAGTGAGCAAAGCTGATAAGCTGGTGAAGGGGTCTCAAGAGGACGGTAATTTGGCTGCGCTGAAGGGATTGAGAGTACTTAGATTTCTGTGTGCACCCTTATGTTGACTTTCACACCCCTGATTTCCAAACTTCTCTTTGCTCCTGCTAGCCTCTCCATGTTCCCGCTGCCCGCCCTTCAGACCTGGTTTCTGTCCCTCATTTTTGCCCAGAGTCTTCCTGCTCAAAACTCACTTTGAATTTCCTTAAAGAAGGTGATGTAAGAAAAGCATCAGCACACGGGTATGTATTGGTTTTCAGTACAACAGCTGAAATAAATTTGATTTCTTGACCCACCGATTTCCTCACCTTGAGAACTCATGGCATTTAACATTTCCTAGTGACCTACCTTTTTTAAGTGTTGTATTTCATCGCTGTGAACACTGCATGTATATGTGTTTGGTCTCCCTAACGATATTACTATAAAACCTTGAAGCTCAATTCCTTCTATGCTGTGGCTTTCTTTTTTCAACTCAAAATGCAATGTGTAGCACAGTGACACAGAGAATATGCTCAATTAACTTTTGTGTGAAAAACCTTTTTTTCCCATAGAGGAGAGAATTTTCACCTAAACATATCATTTATCCCCTTGATATTTTACCTACAAAACATTCATGCAGTGCAGTCCACTGACTTTGATATGCCGAATTGATAATTTAATTTTTGTTATCCAATGGCTCAAAATGGATCAGATTTAGCTATTTCATTTTGCAGGTGAGGAAACAAGAATGTTTTCTCAGATGACTTTAACTTCCTGAAGACAATGAAAAAAAAAAACAGTAGAAACATCCAGGACAAAAGCCACAAAACATTTATGCAGGATTGTCATCTATCCTAAAATATGTTATCTGACTTTTCTTCCTGATTGGAGAAATTTATTTTGGCATTTCTACAATATAAACTTAAGGTATAGGGATAATTTCATTACTTCTTTGAACCTAAGTCACTTTCACACTTAATTCTTTATAAAAATGTTTTCCAGGGTATGAAAAGAATTAAAATTTCTTATGTTTGGACTGTCTTACAGTAAAGAGGTGGAAAATAGAATTAACTGCATCGAAATGGTACGTTATGCATCACTTTAAATTATTCATTTTTTATTTCTTTTATTGAGCTTGAATTTTTCCTCATTATTGACCTTCAGATGCTTCTGAATATCTTTCCACAACAGAACTGCGTAGACTAGCATCTGGCCTTCATAGGTTATGAAGTATAAATTAAACGGACTCCCTTGAGTCCTAAGGCTGATGACACCGGGGTGTCTTTTAATGGAGACTTAAGAATTGAATAGTCAAAGCTTGCTCTTTGAAAGTTAACATCCACCTGTAATCAAAGTCCATTTGTGCTTTGGCCTTGATAAATTTGAGCTGATTTGAGTAGTACTTTGGTAGTGCGCTTGGCAAATTCTGATACAAAAAAGAACTGAGCAATATGAAAAATATCATACTAAGTAGTCAACATTCAATGAAATTCTTTAAAAACTGTCAAGGCAATCATTCAAGAAATGCATTGTGCTTCTAAGGGCATACCGAGAGCACAGCAACAGCTACATATGACCCACTGTAGACCCCCAATATCGAACTCCTGAGCTCTGTGGTGATAGACAGGAAGTATACAACAGGACATTTTCCCTCAAACAGCTTAAAAGCTGTTTGGAGAGACAAAAGAAGAGAATGGTTATGTGTATAAAACGGAAAGAAGGGAGAAGTCATGGTAGGCTGGAATATTTAAAATGATAATATTTTTGGAAACTGAATTCTAATTTGGCCACAGAGCAGGGTCGAATTTGGACTCAGTGAGGGAAAAGCAGGCTCTTTTGAGGCAGATGAAATAGGGCTAGCAAGGACTTAGCTGTGAGCATGAGCAGGGTATGTGAGCGGACAGAGAACGCATCAGCCAGAGTAGAGTAGACCACGCTTGGTGGGGTATGGTGGGGGACAGGGGGGAAGAAGTGGATTTACAAAGGACTTAATACAATTGAAGAGTGGAGGGTCGATACTGTGTGTGTTCCGGAGCAGTGGAATTAGATAATGACATCATTCTTCTGCAAGGATTAATCAGATTGATGCATTAAAATGATTGAAAGGAGAGAGAGGTGAGAGTTGGAGAAAATCATTACAGATTTCCAATTTGGAACTATTGCTGAGACAAAGGGAATGGATTTGAATGCATAAATGTAAGAGACATCTTAAGAAAGAAACAATTGCATATTATGATTTAGCAGAAGGAAATGGAAGTGAAAATACAGCCAGCAATATGCCAACCTTAGAAATGACCAAATATCTCTAATGACTAATAAAGTGTTCAGTGTGTTTACTTAGCTCTGCCACCTTGACTGTTCAATGAATTTATTCATTAAGAGGTAATGTATCAATGTCAAGCTGAGATGTAGGAGGCTAGCAAATAACAGGAAAGTGGCCTCACCTGACACTGCTCAGAGCCCAGGGAATGCATACCCATTATACTTGACAGAATACCCTTCACGACTGCTAAACAGGGATCACATCTTCTCATGACATACAGCACTGCAGTTTCCCAGCATGTATTCTACCCTTGGGCAAAACCTTTTTTCTTTGTGTTTCATGCCACACTCTACCCCTCCTCATAGCTGTCATTCTCCAATCACTGGCTACCTAAAAAAAAATTTGAAGCATGGATACCTTCATCATTACTTCCTTTATACTCTGAGATGTGTCATAAGGAACAGCAGCTGACATTTTGAAATCCAACATGCTTTTGTGTTACCACAGTCTCTCATTCTTTCAAGTTCTTTCACACCTGCACTCCTGACGTCAATAAGTTCATGACTATCTGCCACGTTTGCCATCACCAGAATTTCTTAGTAACATATTCATATCCTTAACGCCCTTGCAAACTTCACATGATACCACAAATCAAAGCTCCAGTCCTGAATTTTTGCCGTAATTTACCACCTCCCCTTACCTATTTGAGATACAGTATAAGAATATCCATGATCTTTAACCCCAGTGCATTATTTATATACCAAGAACACACCTAGAGAAGAAAATAGGATCTCTGCCCACTATCTGAAAAAAACAGCCCACTGTCAGTGGCTGTTTCTCTACCGTGAGCTCCGTGTGTGCATGTTCAGGTGTGCGTGTGTGTTCTTTTCCAGGGAAGAGTTTAAGTGAAAGCAGAATCAAGTTGCTTGTTTTACTGTAAGTCAACCCACAACCCTGCCCCCTCAATGTTTTCTAACTCTTTGTACTTCTGGAATTTCTTCCCAAACCCTTGCTAGCTTTATGCAGTATCTGATCTTCTTTTTCCCTATAATTAAAATATCTAGAGATTTTCCAGATTGCGTTGCAGTACAAGCATTCCAAAAGGATTTAGGATTAAAAAAAAAAACACTTCGCTCCTCTGTTAAGCAAAAATATAGATAAATTTTTAAAAAGGGGGAAGGCTAAGTGTTAGGTTGGTTGTATGTGTATATATGACTGTGGATTATACATGTTTGTACTCAACCAAAATACAAGAATAAGAAAGAAATGTGAAATGCAATGTCATATTTACACACATCTCTACCATTTTAAGTGTGTATTACAATATTCTTTTACTTTAAAACAACAGAATCCTAACACAATTCTTTAAGTCTCTCATCAGAGGAGATTAGTGTATAAGTTTTCTTGTCCTGAAAAGTAAACCTTAGCTGAAAAATTCATGTAAGGAAATGAAAAACAGCAGCATTTCTACTTTCATCCATTTTTTTCTGGTCTCTTCGAATGTAAAAATATTTCAACTTTCAAAAATAATTGTTTTATATCTGCATATGTTAAGAAAAGCTTTAAATAATTAAGGTGCTTTCCTGAAATAAGCATCCATGTAAACTTAAAATTTAAGGCTAAGCAATAAATATTCTCTTTGAATTAAAGCAAACTTGCTGAAATGATTCATTAAATTCAAACTTCAAGAATATATACTAATGAATTTCCCATCTAGCTTCATAATTAAGTTGGAAAGATCCACAAAGAAATAACTACCAATACAAGAATGCTGATAATCATATGGATTCAATGATTTTACTATAAAAGTTCATTAACATAAAATGTACATAGTTGTCTGTTTTGAGTTTATAATTGGGGATTTCACAAAGCCAGTGATTTCACACAAGTAGATTTTCTATTTTTCTAAGTGTACCCTTTTATCCTCAAAGATATAAATTTATTGCAACAAAATGTTACCAAAGGAAACAGAGAATATAAACATCAGAGACAGCTTTCTCAGGAATACCTAAGCCTTTTGCAGTTTTGTTACCTTGAACTTGGCTTAATGATACCAGCTGAATAAAGTCAGTCTTGTGAATGGTTCAAAGAGCAATTGAAGAAAATCAAGAAGTTGGGAATTCCACAGAGATGGGTATTATTTATTTATTGTCTAAGTAATAATTTTTAAAATAAAGCCACTTCTTTTTGCATACATATAATCATTCATGTTAATTTGGTTAAGATACAGCAATATTAAGCCAATGACCAAAAATTAGAGATTTTTACATTTTTTTAAAGATTTTATTTATTTATTTTAGAGAGAGTAGAATGGAGGGAGAAAGAGAGAGAAACATATATGTGTGTTGCCCCTCATGTGTTCCCAGCTGGGGACCTGGCCTGTGACCCAGGCTTGTGCCCTAACTGGGAATCGAATCAGTGACCCTTTGGTTTGAAGGCCAGCACTCAATCCCCTGAGCCATACAACCCAAGGGCAGATTTTGAAATGTCTTAGTTAATAATTAAGATAGCAGCATACAAGAATATGAGTATAGGAGTTCCCTAAATTAAGCAAGTTGTGGTTAAATTAGTAACAGAACTGACATTTACTCTCCATGAATAAAAGAAATCTATGAAATGCTAAGATTTGAGCTGGATGCTGGTTGGACATCAATGTATCTCTGTAAACCTCTAAGTGACCAAAGCTTTGGTAACTGTTCAAAAATTATATGAACCAGAGGAGCAGATTATTGAATTCAGGTTTGTTTGACCCTGAAGACTATATTCCTTCCACTACAGCATATTTTCTCTATTTCTGTTACTTTTCTATGATACTATATGCATTTCAGAAGTATTCATCATGTGATCTTTTAAATAAAAAATACATAGTGATTTATGGTGAATATATTATGAACCAGAACAACCTTTGAGAAAAGCAAATTGGCAGTAAGTATCAGATATCTGCAGAAGTAACTGGGACAAACTTTCCATAAACTGCCTACCCCAATAAACAGGAAGAGCCACAATGTTACTGAAATAGGTGCCTGGATGTTGTTATCGAAGGAAAAAAAAAACACCCAATGGCACTTGTAAAAGATTGTATGAAAGAGTTTATTCAAGGAATGCCATTCATTGCATTCATGAGAAATAAGGACTACTGCAACCAGTTCTTATAGTAGAGAGTGATATTGGGCTCGACTCTAAATCCAGCATGGGCAAGTAGGAATTTGTCACCCAGGAGCAGAATGTGGGTCAGTGGATGGAAAATTTCTAAGGAAACATCAGGGTAAGGGGGAATTCTGGCTACATTACCCTAACAGGAGTCTCATAGAAGGCAAACCACAGTGAAAAGTCATCACCGAGTGGTGGTGGAGGGGAAGGAGGAACCCAATGAGACATTGAAAGTGATCTGATGTGGAGGAGGGGCCATTCTAGCTAATCCAGCTTAGTAGGATACTTGCTAAAATTGGACAATACAGAGATGAACATAGAAGTCTAAAAATGAAGCCCTAGTTGAAAAAGCTTAGGGGCATCTAAGCAGAGTTTAGTCAAGGAGAGAACCTTTGGCAAGGCTTTCAGGATGCCTTTTGTGTTGTGACTATTCGAGGCCTGACACGTTCAAAGTATGCAGGCAGATGGAAGAATATTCACAGAGCTGTCGGGATGTCTGACATGCCTTTATTCAAGGGTGGGTGAGCCATGCACACTGCAAGCTGCATGCCCCCTGCATGTCTCTGCATGGCACACTGCATGGCACCTGTCCCCTTGTGTGGCTCTTGTCGTGGCATCCAGTGGGGAATCCCTACCTGTTTTAATACTAGAGACAAACAAAGCCAGCAAAAACCAAAAAAATTACTTAACATAACATGATTCTATGCATGCGAGCCCACGTCATGTTTTGGGAACCATTTATCAGATCCAGTTTCAAGGCCACTTCTCAGGCCCTTTCAAGGTTATGGGAAACTGCTTCCCTTAGTAAGCCAGACACCTGAGTGAGGAAGCCAGACTGTCCCCACTTACCCTACACTTTTGTTCCACCTTTTCCTTCTGCTCTTCTCTGTGTTCTGGCTTCCCTGAAACATGTTTTCTCTACAAGGCTAAACCAGTGGTCTCTAGCAGCTCTGGGCATTCAGTTTCCAAGATGAAACAAAATTAGCTTTCAAATACCCTCCCCCTACTCCCACAGTTTCCACTTATAAAACTATTTGGCACTTAGTGATCTGGCTTAGACAGTGTGTCTATCTTCTGGATGAATCACAGTCTAGCCAGGACTGTAGGGAGTGATGATAGGCTGAGTTTGGATCAGTTGCTTATCCTTTAACCAGTCACTGTTGTTAGGAAAGTACACACATGTAAACAACAATTAAGCCTGTCCCATTCAGTACACCTTCCCCAGGAGGAAGAAGGGTATTGTCCTGGAAAACAAGCCAATAAATATATCTCACATATTCTAAAATATTTCCTCATTTGCTGAAACAAATTCAAGTGGATTCTAGTCATTGTGATCAAAAAACTTCATATTATTATATCGAAATATTTTTGTTATGTATGACAAACACTACTATGGAAGGAATCCAAAGGAAAAAAAGAAATTTCTATATATTCAATGCCCTTTTGAATGTAAGAAACAGTATTTGTTACCATCTAGCATTCTATTTTTCCTTCATGCCCATAATAACCCAATTTTCATAAAGGTGTTGACTCTTCCACAGTCAAGGTGATCCATCACAACCTGCAGTGTTGGGCTGGATGATCACAGAGAAATCCCACAGTGATTAGTTCAATGACCCAGACCTAAGTCAATCAGTGAATGCCCTTCTGTTGGCCACGGGGCTCAGGTGCCAGGATGAACATAATTCAGGAGGGTGAAATTGGAGGGAGTTTTCCTGGGGATGACAGAAAAGACATCATCTGAGTCCTTATGAGAGAGAAGTCAGGAAAAAAAAGTTCTCTGTTCTGCCACGCATCTTGATTTGTGGGCATTCGAAGCCTGGTCCTGCTGGAGGCATTTTGCAAACAGGAAGAATACTGGTCCTGAGATTAAAACAATGCCCCTGGAAAGGCACAGCTGAGGAATCGCAAAGGGATGAAACCATCGCCACTGTATTAACAGAACTGAAGTTGGCCCTACCTACCTCTGCATATCCAGCTAGCTAAACAAATGCATGTCTTTTAGATTTAACTTATTTGTGGTCTTTTCTCCTGTTATTCACATAACAAAACATCCTGAGACATTAACTTTAATTATGATATCATTACAAGCAACATGAATTATCAACCAAAGAGGAATAAAAAATATTTTTTGAAATATCCACTCAAAGAAATACTTTGGAGACATTAAGTTATATAAACATAAAGGTCACATAGCAGTAAGGATACTTCTAAGGTTACATATAAGTTGTTTACATGAGCTCCCTACCATTCTGCCTCTGGAATTAACGTGAAGTATGTTCGTTCTGGTGTTATCATAAGTGGGCTTCAGAGCTCTGACATCACAGGGAATGAGGCATTTCACAAAAGCATCTACGCAGAATACTCAGGTTTTCTTCTTTTTACATTTTTAAATAAGCTAAGCATTTTTATGGGACTATCGTTTATAATGTGTTAAATACTTCCTGCCTTCCTGGGACAGGTGCATAATTTTATGTTTTCTGGGTGAGTTAGGGTCATCATGGTGCAAATCAGTTGTATCGGGCAGTGATTTACAACCTTCCTGATCTCATGGCTCATGTAAACTAATTACGAAAATTCTGCGGCACACCAAAAAATATATATTTTGCTGATCTGACATAAAAATGGTATAATTTTTATTAATTCACACCAGGTGACTATTGTTATGTTGGCTGTTGTCATTACTTTATTTGACAATCTAAGGGAAAAGAGATCAGAGGCCCTGACTAAATAGTCAGGTATTTCATGCTTAAAAATTTCTTGCAGTACACTGGCTGAAAATCACTGGTATGAGGCAACATAGTAACATAATTATTTGAGAAGACATTTGCCTCAAGACATGATGCCTTTCAAATCTTGGGTCAGTTGGTTGTATTTACTTTTCATAATTATTTTGTGTACCTTGTGGTTCTTCTCTCTCAGGCTGTCAGCTGTCATTTCCTTCCTCTCTTTTGACTACCTACCAATATGGTCATGCCTCTCCTAATGTTCTGCTTTTAACCTGTTCTAGGTTAGAAAAGTCAAATAGGCACACTTTTTAGAACTGAATCTAAAAATGTGTCAAGAGTTTTTGTGAGGGATTTGTCTACTATGACAACTTCTGGAACAGAACTTGTCCAAATACTTCAAAACTGATAGAGTCAGGAAAAATGATGTTATGATTTGTTAACTACAAAATAAAAAGATCACTTGTGTGTGAAAGAGATTTTTCTGTTAAATCTCTTAAAATTAAAAGGATTATTCTGAGAACTATTCAGATTGAGATAATTTTGACATTTACCTGAAGTAGGCTTTTTGCCAAATGACATGTAAGTTTTCTATCTGTGATGAGTCTTAGGCTAGAAAGCACATTAGTCAAGATGCCATATTTCAGTTTAGCAAGGGCACACCAAGTTTCAAGGCGTTCTTGAGCTGTTCCCAGCTAAGGACAGAGTTGGTACAGTGTTTTCGTAGCATGATCTCCCATGTGAAAACATCTGAGTAAATGTGCTCCTTTTCTTTTTGCCACTAAAATTACACATTTTTTGCTGAATGGAGGTTTTGGAAACAAAAAAGAACTACTGACTAAATATTCTTTAAATCTGCCATATCCTAAATTGACATTTTTGGATTGAGTTTAAATCTCAAGGGATAGCATTTAATATGACATCAATTTGAAACTCCAAGAAGACCATATGGAAATGATGCCTCAAATGTTTACTTGCAGCTTTATATACAATTATTTTTATAGCTATCTTTAATGTGTCTTTTTTGTTTAATAGCAACTTTTAGTCATTGTTCTTCTGGCAGCTAAGGCATAATGGCCTGCCTGGTGTAACAAATTGTTGTTAGAAACAAATTTGTCCATCTCTAATTTGCTAAATTCAGTTTTGCAAGTTTTTAATCTGAAACGCAGATCTGTAAATTGGATCATAGAAAAAACATTCCACTTGGAGAAATTTGACCAGAAGCTTTTAAAATAAATACCTTTTCCTTTTCTTTCCTTTCCTTTTCTAAAAAGGATGAAACTTTGATTGTTTTTGATAAATTCTGTGGAGTTGGAGCCTCTAAATTAAATAAATAAATAAATAAATAAATAAGGAGGATTCTAGAACTCTGGTTTATTAAGGAAGGTATTTGTTTCATGGGAAATTTCTTTCAGACTCAGTCCATATGGATTATCCTTTAAAATGTTTTCAACAGTTTTGCCTTTCTGCCTTCGATTGAAATGAGCCTAGCCTTTGAATGTTGATGAATTTACAGCTCTAGTAAAACAAACTCTTCTGGCATTTCCTGCACACAATTAGGCTTCTTAATGCTCGAAAGATTTGAGCTACAGTAGTTTGCTTCATTATTAAAGACATATGATGCCTGTTGTACAGATTTCCCCTTGGGTAACTAAGCTGATAAAAGAATAAAGATTTTCAAGAATCTGTATCTCGAAAATAAGTCCCATGGTATCTTTCTTTTATTTTTTAAGTTGTAGGAAAGCTTGCACAATAATTTCCATTTCTATTTAGCTTTGTATTTATTTTGAAGCCATGTGAGTACATAGCATTTATCAGTTGAAATTATTTGCCACATGAAAAATGAAAACATGTAATTTTACCATTTTTGCTCACAGTTGGTGATGTTAACGAGACCTTCCTGAAAATGGAAATTCAAAGTCATTCCTAATCAGAATCCTGATTGCAGGTGTAATGAAATTCCAAAGAGATCAAGTGCAGTTTACTCTGGGATCTTTCAGACTCAATATGAACACCGTCTCTATCCCAGGTAAATTTTTGGGGTGGTCAGTTGTTAAGTATTTTAATGGTGGTAGCTTATATCTGTCCAAATGACTTCAAGTCAGTCCTGTAGTTTAGTGATGAGAATGTCATTTATTAAATCCATCAACTCTCCCAGACCCTCTGCAAGCAACACTGAAGCAGAGCATGTGAGCTGCAATGGGTACCTTGTGTTTGTATGTCAGGGGACAGAGGCCATCCTAATGCAGGTGTTCTTCCATCTACTAGTCTGTGTAGCTTTCCACAGGGGCAAGAGTGGCTCCTTTTGTTAGTGAGGAGGATGGCAGCAGAAGTACGGAGGGGGAATTCACATGGCAAGAATGGCTGAGAAACTGGCCTAGAAGCAGAAGGTGGCAACATTCCAAAAGTGCTGTTTTAGCTTCTGCAGAGTCACCATTGACAGATGGACTTGGATCCAAATGTCACAACAGAGCAAAAAAATCTAGAATTCAACACTTAGGTCCTTCAGCTGTCTAAGTGAATCAGCTAGAGCTATACAAAGGAGGTGCTGTAGTTAGATAAGGCGCTGCAGCTATAGCCCTAAAGATATGTTATTCACAAATATAGAATCTTATTTGCAACATGGTCCCCAAATTTGCAGAAATCCCTTTGTGCTGCAGCCCTGAGCCCAGTACCCATAGCCTTGCTCATAGTAAGTGTTCAGTGAATAATCCTAAAATGTAACAACTCTCTGCCCAAGTGTATTGCTTAACTTCTCTGCCAAAATGTATCACATGAAAGCTGGAAAAATGCATTTCTTTAACTTCTTGCTTTTAAATGTCCTCTTTTGTCTTTTCAGTGTTACAAATCTTCTCTGTTTGGAAAACTCTTAAACAAGAGAATAATGGAAGTTTAAAACTAAAGTAGACTTTAAAGAGGAAGTGTACATCAGAACTTTAAATTGATAGGTGACAAAATTGTGCCCCATTGGGTAGGGAATTTTGGTAAAAAGTCACAAAGTGAGCTGGGTGCAAAAGCCAGGACTAAAAACTAGGTCTTTTAAACCTCAAATTGCTCTCTCCATCTTTTAAATAATTGAAATATGTTCATATTTCTTACTATGCTGTATGATGAGAGGAAAAAAATTGTATACTTTGTTCTGAAAATAATAACCAATATTTATTGAACACTTATTTGGCAGGCACTGTTCTTTATATAATTTCTGTAAATCTTCCCAACAAAACTGTGAAGTAAGTGATTATCTTAGTTTTACTTGAGTTATAGTACATGTATAAGAATATATATATTTATCACTATATGTAAATACATGTCATTTCTCTCTCTCTCTCTCACTCTCTCTCTCTCTCTCATCTATCTATCATTATCTTCCATCCTCCTATTTTTATGGCCACAGACTATAGGTAGATGCAGAGCTGCTTAAACACAGGTATGTCTGTGTAAGAAAACTCACTCTGTTTCACTCAATAATGCAACACAAATGCCTAGAATTTAATCTTAAGCAAAGACCAATCAAAATGGTAGGATTAAACTACAGTAGAATATATAATACCTTAATTTCAAAAACAGTCAAACAAGCAATACAGATAAACACAAATAACTTAATGCATAATTAGCATTTTATCAAATGGAGGCACATTTCTGAAGATTATAATTAAGGATCTTTATTGTGCTAAAAACACTGTTGTTGATTTTTCAATTGAGTCTTAAAAAGTTAAGACAAGATGTTAACTTGGGGAAAATGCAAAGTTGTGTAACATGAAGAAGTGTGATCATAGTAGTTGATGTGAATCCAAAGCAGAACAATATTTACTTAGTCACAATGGTGTAAACATTCAACACAATGAATCAAATACTGAGGTATAACCCCATTTGGTGACTGGGAACAGAATATGTGAGGTGATAGCAAAGAACTGAAAATAAGATCTTAACCATTTTAATAGGCAGGTAGTAGGTACTGTAAGTAAGTTAGTGAGCAGCCTGAACTCATTGAGGTAAAAACAGGGGCAAAAAAAATAATAATTTTTCTCCCATCACCCTTTAAACCTGCTTTGTCAGGTCTCCTTCCCCCATCACTTTGCAGCCACTGTCATTTATAAGAAAAAGTTAATTGGGACTGTTTTTAGGTATTCTATCCATATCATTCTAATTTAAGACTTCGGTGTACCTTTAATGCACAGCACTCCCCCTCCTTCAAGCTCAGACTGCCCTTGACTAGACCCAGAGACTTGCAATGGAAAGAGGTTATAGGGTCTGTCCTTTTGCTCTTCCTTCAGTTCTCTTCCTGCTCCCCTCCCAATACTTTCTGGTTCCTGGGGGGGAGGGGGATGGAGGGTGGGAAGGGTTGAAGTACTTAGGCAGAAGTGACAAAGGTCTTAAGTCAACTGATTCCTTTGTCATTCAGCCATTGTTATTTTCTGTGTGGCATCTTGTCACAGGCCGACTCTTTTGAGGACCATATTAGAGGCTCTCTTGGGGAACCTGTGGTAAACTCTGGCCTGCGCAGTTGCCTAAATTGAGTAATAACCCCATTATCTGGTGAGCTCTGTGAGCTGAACCCTGGCCCCCCCACAATGCACACATATGTGTGTGCACACATGGCCTTCTACTTTTGAAGGATCCTCTCCCACACTCCTTCATCCTGCGTAGTCAGGACTGGACACCTGCTGCCTCTGACATCCAATGGCCATTCTGAGACTTCCTTGATTCTGTGTGAGGCCCCCTGTTCCTAAGAGTTATGCCTTCTTATTTCTTCATCTACTTCCCTGCTTGCTTGAGGCTCACCCTTCAAGAGCTTCATGTACTCCCTAGCCTTCGATTTTCTTGTGCTGTCTTTTGATGCCCAGAAGTTTTTCATTTAGATAAAGTCCAATGTATTACATTTTTTCTTTTCCTTGTACATTTTGTGTCTTTTCTCAGAAACAGTTATTTATCCAAAGTTCCCAGAAATGTTTTTCTATGTTTAATTCTAGAAATGATATGATTTTGGTTTAATATTTTATATCTATGATTGTCTCAAATTACATTTTTACTGTTGTAAGATAGTAGTTAAAGTTAATATATTTCTTCATACTTTTATACCATTTCCCAGACTATTTGTTAATAAGACTTTCCATTCCCCATTGAATTGCTTGGATCTGCCTTGTGAAAAATCAGAGTCTATTTGTGGAATTTTTCTTTCATTAATCTATCTCCCTATCATTCTACCAATACTGCCCTGTCTTGTTTATTGTAACTTCATAGCTATAAACAAATAAATAAATGAAAAATTAAAAAAGAAACTGTATTTCTTTTTGCATTCCTGCTTTTAGGTGTTTCACATTTGGCTATATTCCTAATATTTTATAGGACATAGGATAAAAGATGTAGCTGTCTTTCAGACATTGCTATATCTGCTAACCTGAAATTCCAGCGACAGTGGGCCTATCACTAGACTCCTGAAATACAGCAAGAGATCATTTAATCACTTACTTTGTTAATGCATAACAGGGAATGTCAATAATCTCCCTAAACTAAACAGATGCTGGCTACCTCATATTTCACTTTGATGAGATTGAGTCAAAAGTTTACACTTTACCCCACCTGCAGGTATCAATTTCTGTAAATTTGAACTTTAAACATTAAGTGGCAAAATTTCTATGATAAACTTGCTTAAAATGATAGTAAATAAACACAAAAAGGATTAGTAATAGTTTGTATAACATAAAAATCCAGAAATAACAAAGCTAGCTTTAGGAAGAACTATATTCAAAGAGTGTCATCAGTGCTTCATCCTTCCTCCCCTGTTCCCCACCCCTCTTCCTAACCACTTCTACCCATCTCTTAACAATTTTATTCTCCGGGTTGGCTTTGTTCTTGGGCAGGCTTTCTCCATATAGAGAGGCCCTTGGCAGCTCCCAGCTTACCAATTTAGTTTCTCTTTCCAATAATTTCTAAAAGGGGCTTGGGCTTAACTCCCTGGCTTACACAGAGTCACTTGACTGTCCTTGAGCTTCTCACTGTAAATCTGTTCGCCTGGGTATAAGCTCCTTCCCCTCCCTCTGAGCAGGATGGATTGGGGCCAGATTTACCTGAATTACTTTGCAAGAAAAAATAGAGTTGTAATTGACAGAAAAGGGGATAACGCACATTGAACAGACAAAAACAAGAGACTATTACTATAGTTCAATGGCTCAAAGAGTTGAATTTAATAACTACGCTGAAGTACTTATTTTAAAAAGATTTTTTTCCTCCACTCTTTGTGATTTGTCCCAGAACAGGAGGACATCCAGATTCTTCTTGCAGCATGATTCAAGGGGTCTGTGTTGTGCAATGAATCCTCAGTTTATCTGAAAACACTGAAGACATATCACGTTTGTCTTGTCAAAACTTCTGACACGTGGTAGGATATCAAGCAATGCATATGTTTTGACTTTTCAAAAACATTTACTGGCCACTAATATAGTAGCATGAAAGCATTACTGTGCTATAATCAGTCCTAAACTGGGATTTGAAAATTTATAATGTAATTTCTCTGAAAGAAATTTTTGATAAAATAATTGGCATTCTGATCTCTGCAAGTATGCTTCATTTTTATAGTGATGAAAAAAGTCCATTTAGCTGATTTGTCAGCCTTGTCACACTAGCTGTTGGAAACTCACCAGAGTTCTTTGGGAAAGGGCCATTTTATGTGGGTAAAAGGGGAGGAATTCATATCTTTTTGAAGTTATTTTTTAGTCTCTGATGCAAATCACCCTAAGTCTACATATAAATTAACTCCAACATGAAACCAAGGTTGAGCAAGCTTGTTTTAACATCACCTTTTGATCTCTGGACAAAGGGTTTTCCATTTCTGTGGATCCGTGAGGCTACTATGTTTTGTCTCTGTCCTCAAGGTGCTTTAAGGGTTATTTTCTAACAACATTGCTTAGTAAAAGCATGTGAGAAAATGAATAGTTATGCCCTGAATAGTATTGTGTTCGTTTGCCTTCCTAATTCCATAGTCAGGGCCTGAGAGTCCCAGGATAAACTGGACACCACTCCAGAGGTTCGTTAAGCCATTCATTCTACTTGGCCAACATTTAGCTCAGAGACCAGCAAACTCAATTATCTTTTCCTTACTTAGAGTTATTTCACCTTGACCCCTTCTAGCTCCAGAACTCACTGTGGTACAAATGAACTCTCTGGAAACTATTTCTCTTATGGCTATTAGCATCTGTTATTTTAGCTTCCCCTTGTTTTCCCTTAGCATCTGCTTGCTGCCCTTCTGGGCCCTTTTTTAGCAACCAGTTACATTCCAAAGGCCCTTTGCCTTCCATTTGTTGCTGAAAACATCATTTTCTACTCTCTTTTTTTCTTTTTCTTATTTTTAACTATGTTTCTAAAGATTAAAAACACGTGGAAGATATCTTTTGATGAAATGTTATCGAGATAAAGGTAGCATTATGCAAGTAATCTCTTTCTCTGTCACCTTTCTCCTTTCTTCCCAGCAACCTCTGCACGAACCTTCTCAGAATGTGACCTTTATATGTAGGGAGCAAGAAACATTCCACACTGACCATGCTCTCTGTTCACCAGTTGGAGAAGAAGAAAGGTCTCCAATAGCATATTGGAGTCCCACTGGAGCATTTGGGTGAAGGGAAAGAGGAATTAGGGACTCTTGGTCTTGGCCCTCTGTGGGACTGTGGATCTCCTGATCTCTGTGGCCCCTGCTCTTCAGTGGCTGCTTTTGAGGTTTCTTTAGGTTTCTAACACAAAAATTCCTGGGTTGTCCTTCTGATGATAATTTCTTTAACATCTGGGTTCCCCAAGCCCTGCCATCGACAAAGCAGCCTTGTTTTATTCCTCTTCTCTTCAGTATTGCTTTCTTGTGTCTGTAGCTCTTAGTCAGCCTGTCAGACTAGTTATCAAAAACACAAGAGTCTTTTTGCTTATTTATAGAATTTTCTTATTAATCACTACTGAACTTTATAATCTCTGTTATGTTTTATTATCCATATAAGAAGCAATACAAAATAGTGGTTAGAGAGCACAGATCTTGGTGACACAGCCTAAATTCAAGTTACAACTCCACCTATCACTAGCTGTGTGACCTTAGAAAAACCACCTAATGTACTTCAGTTTCTCAACCACCAAATAAATACAATAGTAATACTAAATCAAAAGTTATTGGAAGGACTTAGTGTCTATAGCCCTTGTCTAAAACTCTTGAGACTAGCCCTGACTGGTGTGGCTCAGTTGGTTGGGCATTGTCCTGCAAGCCAAAAGGTCCTCAGTTTGACTCCAGGTCGGGGCACCTGCCCGGTTTGTGGGTTTGGTCCCCAGTCAGGGTGTGTGCTTGATCTACATGTTTCTCACTCTTTCTCCCTCCCTTCCCCTTTTCTTTAAAAATAAGCAAAGTCTTAAAAAAAATAAAACTCTCAACACTAGATATATCCTAAAATTAAGAACATTTTTTAAAGAAAGATTATATACAATAGATTATTCAATATATTACATAATACCCAATGACAGAGTTTGGGCAGCATAGCCAAACAATTCTGCAGGAAAATATATAATTATTCACATTCAGACAAATTTTAAAAAAAGATTAGAAATAGCTACGTAGTAGTTCACATCAGTTTTGCCATCAAATGACTTCCAGCTGGGTCAGGCATTGCTGTCAAATAAGTTATGGAAAACAGTGTGCACCAGAGCGGGGGCCACATGAACGTAGTGTTCAGCCAAGTGTTTAACACGCAGGAAGTTCTCCAGTGGAATTATGTATTATTATTAATATCATTTTTAGCAAAAGCATTTATCAAGTGTCTACCACATAGTGTTTATTTTGACATATATTATTGTTTTATGGAACCTCTTGGTTGAGGTCAGGGACTCTCATTTTCTTGTCAGACTCTGATTAATTCTTTTTTTAAGACTGATTAAAACCATTGAAAATTGAGGAGATAGGTATTGAAGAGTTTTTCTAACAAAATCCTTTTTATTCTCTGAATAACTTCAATATTCAGATATAGTCACAATGATTTCTTTTTAACATTATTTTATTGAAGTATAATTGACAAATAAAATTATAAGATATTAAAAATATGCAATATGATGATTTGATATATGTATCAGTGTGAAAGGATTCCTCTACATCATGTTAATGAACACATTCATCATCTCTCATATTTACTTTTCTCTGTGTGAGAGCATTTAAGTTCTACTCTCTTAGCAAATTTCAATTATATAATCACCCCCCTTATTTATGGGGGCTTTGTTCTAAGGCCCCCCAGTGGATGCCTGAAACTGTACAGAGTGCTGAACCCTATATGTATACTGTTTTTTCCTATACGGATAATAAAATTTATTAATAAATTAGACACAGTAAGAGATCAATAATAATAACTAACAATGAAAGAGAAGAATTATAACAATATATTGTAATAAATGTTATATGAATGTGGTTTCTCTCTACTTGATAATTTCTGGTAATGGAGACAGCTACTAAGTAACTAATGGACAGGCAACTCATACCATGTGGAGATGCAGGACAAAGGTATGTTCCATGTGCTGGGCGTGACAAAGCTGGGAGTTGGGGGGGGTCATCTTGCTACTCAGAATGTGGTACACAGTTTTAAAATCTTATAACTTGTTTGCTTCTGAGATTTTTCATTGACTATTTTTGGACTATGGCTGGTCAGACTAACTGAGTCCATAAAAATCTAAACCATGAATAGGTGGGGGATGCTGTACAAGACAGGATTATCACCTGTAGTTAGCCTGTCATGGATTAGATTCTAATCCTGTGGTGGAGAAGGGTCCAAAGGGAACTGGAAATGGCTGCCGGCCCCATCCCAACCCCTCACCCAACGGCAGTCCTCCTCAACACAGAGTGGTTCGTACTCCCTCAAGCTCCTCCAGTCCATCTGGTCTCTGCTGCCGATGTGACCCAGTTCACTCTTTCGGTACTTGAGATGCAGTCAGTGTAGATATCCCATCACCACATTTTGCTTTCCATTTGAGCCACTGAGAAGTGGGCCTCCCATACCCTCTACTGGATAGTACGTGGTAGTGATCGTATGAGAAATTTTATGGCAGGTTACAAGATACACAAACTATAGAACACTCACGTAAAGGGAAGACAAGATATCATTCACTGCTAACCACGTTTTGTTGAATCTCTGTGTTCACAGATGAAAGCAACCTTGTTCCATGCTAACGGGATGAGGCCCCGACCTGCAAGGCAGGCCTCGGGCCTCACGTAACTCAAACACAGATGTATTTAATAACCTGCCTAAATGATAAAAGTCATTGTCTTTTTTTTCAGAAAAATTTCTGTGACTAGTATGGTCCCTAGTTTTCATTTTTATTTTTTTTACCATTTTATAGCATAGACCAAGTAAAAGAAATATCCTAGAATTTTTTGTGTAGGTAGGTTGGGCACTGGTTTCATTTTTTTTTTTACTGTTAAATAACCAGATTGAATATAATAAATTATTTGTACACACATGTGGTACTATTCCACATACAGATATAAAAATATCTACATAGCCGTAAATATGTCAATAGATAGTATACAGACAGAAATACAGATACCTCCTTCAAAAGGCCATCTAAATTATTTCCCCCCAAAACCTTTTTCAGGACACTCACTGAAATGTGAAATTCACTCAGGAGGCCGCTTTATTTCCAGCCTAAAATTTCTAATGTTCTGAACACTTAATATGGTGCCCTTTAGGATTACTGCTAGTTGAACCTAAATTCTGTAGCCATTACCATGAAAAGTACATCAGGCTATGAAATGAGCTCTTAAAGGAAAGTAGTTTTTCAAACTACATTATGGTGTTTTTAAAGGGAATAAAAGCCTTAATGAGAAAATGAGTCTCTTGAGACTTCTGGCTCCAAGGTCAGCTGTGCACACTTGCCCTCTTGGTTGGCAGAGAATCTGTTAAGGGGCAGTGCGGGAGCCCATTCTGTAAAAGGTCCAGGATGAAATAAAATGACAGCCAGTCCTCTGGAGCCTCAGCTGGGCAACTTTACAATTCTCTGACAGATTTCCTCTGAAACTGCTCCCACACAATATTAGAGTAACCCAACCTCTCTTCTGCTACATACCACCCAGGGAGGGGAAATAGGGTTGCTAAGAAACCTGTTGCAGTAGTACCTGATGGAACTAACACTTGTCAGCTAATAACAGTTTACTTGTGAATAAATTTATCAGAATCTTCCCAAGTGGATTAATACATCGTCAGCTTCTGGAGAGATGGGCCCTAGATTTATTTATCTTTATTTCTAGTCACATCTATGCAGTGCTACATGAATGTTTCTGGAGAGTTGGCTACAGTCAGCCTAGTCTACCATGTTGTCCTCAGCTGGCTCCTTCAGGGTGGGAGTGAGGAAGAGTGAGGAGGAGACAGAGGGTCTGGTTTTAGACACTGTTACTTGTTGCTGGAGTCTGTTCTGTGAGGACGACAAAGATGTGGGAGCTTTTAGAGGAGACCTGTAGGGTGACAGAACTTACCTGTACCTTCAAGTGTGGTGATTAGGGGAGAAAATGATGCTTCACATTCAGAATAATTTGCCAAATACTAAAATGAGTATTCAGAGTATTGCAGAATAAAGGATAATGGAAAATGCCTAAAAATTGCTGTGCATAAGTCTCCCTAGGTGGTCTCCATTAGTTGGTGGTGTGATTTAGGTGTGACTGCCCCTCCTCTAGAAGAATGGGTAAAGGACACTTTGATGACAGGATACTGAAAATAGGGCTGGCATCATTTTGTTCATTCCAGCTTCCCGTGCACCCGCATTAAAGATTTCTTGGTAAGCTAAAATGAACACTTCAACATTATGAGAAATGGAGATGACTCTAAAATGGAATTATATTTAATTTATGGGATGCAGAATAAGAACAACCTGTAAACTAGGACAAGTAAGAGAAAGGGAAAATCCGATCTGGCTTCCTGAGCCTCTATCCTCTCCATCTTGCTAGTGTTAACCAAGGCTCACTGTAGCACATATTGTAAGGAGATGAATTCACTGGGGTGGTTCTTTGTTATTTTACCTTTACCCAGAAATGTAATTAAGAAGCAAATCATATTATCCTGATGACAAAGTGTGTCAGAAATGGCATTATTACTGCAAAATTACAGAAAATAAGACTCTATTCCCACTTCTAATTTATCACAATCTTGATAAAAGTTCTAAATGCTGCCAAACAGTGAAATGGAAAAAGGCCTGTTGAAATGAGAGTGACCAGCATTTCGTTACTTATGGGCAGTACTAATTTTTTCACCCTTATGGAGCTAATTATACAATTTATGATGCATTTCACTGCTTTTGGTAGTCTGTACAAACAGTAACACTCTTTGGTATTCTATTTTGAAGAATTTTTTTTCTTAAGCTCTTATTGGCCTACGAATTCACAGATAAACTTCCAAGCCATCAAAGTGGCAAGTAGTTTTCTTGATTTAGAAAAGGAGACACAAGTTATTTAAAGGTTTATGAACTTTATTCAGTTCAAGATTATGTAGCAGGATCTTCCTTCCCTAGGGTGGGGGGAGCAAAACACCACCCACATAATTTCACATGCCCCCTCACTCTGAGCCTCTGTCTGAAACACAGTGAAATCACTGGGATATACTTTTTCACCCTGAAGAGCCCTGCTGTCAGATGTGACTTCTTTGTTCTTCCTTTTCAGTGCAGACCCAGTCACCAAACATGTGCCCAGAAGAGGCTTCAAATGTACGTAACTCCTTGTATGCTGTGTTCTCTTCTGCCAGCCTGTGCAGAGGCTGCTTTTAATGCTTCCTATGCTCGGAGTTCTGGAAGAAAATCACACACTCTTAACAGTGATCCTCCGAGCAGCCAAGGGGGGCTTTATGACAAGACACGTTCCTTTTTTGTGCTTTTATCTCTTTAGAGGAACCATAATCATTTCAGGAGGTTATTCTCAGCTCAGGTACTGTTGTCCCATGGGTCTCTTTCCTCTTTAAAGATTTCCCAATGTCATTCTTCCTCCTGGCCCTTGGCCCATGCCCTAGTACTTTGGTGCAGTGAACTGGTTCATCCAGGATCTTTGTGGCAGAAGAGAATACAGGCAAGTGTTTCTCTTTTAGGACAAGAGCAAGATGAAAGGCTCAGAGCTGGGAATGACATCAAGACTGACAATGTTGAATCTGGCCTTAGCCCTGTGATCCTGGAGCTCACTGAAAGTTAAGGAAATCCCCCCACCCTTTGTGTTCCAGGAAACAGCACAGGGCAGAGAAGTGCCCTTCCCTATGTGACTTAGTTATAACTCACAAGATGCCCCTGTTCACCTAGGAGAAGGCTGAACACAGTCTCCTGATTTCCATTCTTTGCCTCATGAATAATTAACCGAACCATGTGTCTCCATTGATCAACCACAATGAAATGCTGGTTAACTGAACTTAAGTTTCTTTTCTTGCCCCAGATCCTTGAACTTTGACCTGTCCTCCTGAGCCAGCACAATCCCTCTTTAAGAGCCCCTGTTCCAAATAGGCTGGCCTCATAGAAAAACATTCTCTGGTTTACTGCCCCATCAGATCATGCTGTGTCTCACTTCCCCCACACCTGGCTCTTTACTGCCTTGCTTACTCCTCCTTAGGAAAGTAAAGCCATTTTCTGCTTAACTTGAGACATTTGTAGATCATTGGTCAGAGCATCCTTCCTATAACAAGGGTCCATCTTCCCTGTTGCAATAGCCCCTTTCCCCCAATTTTACCACTTAACAGTTTTTAGGCCACATTAAATGCCTAAACATTCCTTCCCTCAACAAGTTCGTTTTTCTCTCTCTCTCTGTCTCTTCCCCTCCCTCTCTCTCTCACACATACACACACACATATTTCATAAAGATGCCAATGTGGCTATTCATGTTTCTCTAATAAAACGACAGGTGTGGTGATTGGGTGAGTTACAAGTAGTTACGTACACTGAATTGTAAGTCGTTCTTTTTCTCTGAATTTCTATTTACCTTTAATGTTCTCCAAAATTGCTTGACAACCTCAAACTCTTTATTAAGATCTCTGTTCTGCAAAGATGTGTTTTTCAAAACCCATTCCAATCAGTTTAACTCAGAAGAAAAATAAGTGCAGAAAACACAAGCAACTTTTAATTGTTTCTTTTTCCTCTCAGTAAACAGCATGATTTGCCATAAAAACATCAAACTACCAGATCTGGCTGAACAAATTTGGATGATTTTAGGTAGAATAAATAATGCTTACTCTAACATGGCATTGTTTTGGTATTTATTTTTTCTTATGGGAGAGAATTTATTCATTTTCTTAATCCTCACCCAAGAATATGTGTATTGATTTTCGAGAAAGAGAAAGAAGGAGAGAGAGAGAAAAACATCAATTATTTGCTTCCTGTATCTGCTTGACCAGAGATGAAACCCACAACCCAAGTATGTACCCTGATGGAATTTCAACCCACAACCTTCTGGTGTATGGAACAACACTCCATCCAGCTGAGATACCCAGCCAGAACTCATTCATGTGTTTTGAGTTAAAAATAGCATTTTTTTTTCTTAGCGTTCATTACTAACCAGGTCCTAAGCAGACTTACATGGTTTAAACCTTTACAAATTAAATTTGAGGGACAGCTATTCTTTTCTATCAGAGTAAAATGCATTCTAAATCTCAATAAATCTGTTTCTTTAATGTGCTGCTTGATGTATAATAATGCAAACAAAAACACATAATGGGCTCCTCTTGAGAAAAGAATATGTATTCACACTGAATGAAAGATCTTTTGATAATTCACTCTTGGCTTCATCACTTGATTTATGTTATCCTCCCACATTAATTTGTTTTTAATTTTTTCCTGTCTTCGAAGCTTTTTCTATTCCAGTGACATGCATGTGACAGAGGCAGTTGGTGAACTACAGAAGTAAAGATTCTAACTCAGAGGAAAAGCTTGAATTATTTTGCAGTCCCAGAGTCCGTGCAAGAAACTGAGAAGTGAATTTCCAAGGGCTTGATCATAGCATTTTAGAAACAAGTGATGAAATCAACAACAACAAAAGAGCCCATTAAAACAGTGTATTTTTTTAGTCAATGCTGAATGTCTCCCTTGAGTCTATTTTTTTCCCAGCCTTCAGCCGATTTGACTGTACACGCTAGCAGTGACTGCAAAGCTATAGGAGCTCTATAAAATCTGCTTTTTATTATAGATCCTAATTTCAAAAATGTATCCCTTCTCAACTTTATTTTAATTTAGGGAAGGGTAAGTAACTTATTTAACTGTCTTCAGTTAAGGAAAGAAGCAGTTTAACTGACACAGCTCAAGGTGAAACTCACTGCTTTTAAAAAATAATATACCATCCCTTTCCAAGTTCAGCCTGTGTACTTTCATATGGAAGGAAGCTCAACGACTTCAGCCCTATTGTTTTCCACCAGTCAAGTTAGAAGCTGTTTATGGGGGCATTTTTCTTTATTATGAAAAATATGTTTCATGATCTTTTTTCTCTGTGGTTATATTGCAAGATGTATTTTATGTATCTCTTCAATTGTCCTTTAATTCTACCTACATGCTTTGCAAAGATGACTGAGTTGAGGACATGACCCTAGCTGAAATACTAGCATCCCACACTGGCTCCTGTGCTAGGTAACCAACATTGTGTATCAGTCTCCTCATCAGTAGAATGGAATTCTGGTGGAGATAAAAAAAGGATTATATATATATTTTTTTAAATGCTGGGAATTGATTGTCTGGTTGATTAGTCGGTGTTTCTAACCTGGGTACTTAGTTGGGAATGATGTGTTCCATTTATTTAAATTAAATTATTCATGTGCCCCAAAGTGCCTGTAAATCCTGCACTTGTATCATGTCGGAGCTGTATTAGTAGCATCTAACCTAACTGACTGTGTACCCACTGGATGCTAGGGACCTCACAGCCTTTATTATTTTTTTTAGTAAGTTTGGTTCATAAAAATAGGCAAACAGAGAAATTTATTTTTCTTAAAAAGTCATGTTTTGTTATACTTTCACATGCTTGGACTCCAACTTCATTCTTTCACAATACTTCAGTGAAGTGATTTCTTCAGAAATAGGTAAAAATATTTTTAGATAGCAAAATCTTCAGGAATAAATCAGTTTGGTTAATTTGTTACTTAATATCCCTGAGCAATCCCTGTGTTCATAGCTCTGAACTAGAAGATTTGGGCATATTTACTTAAATTTAGGGATCTTTAAGCTGTAACTAAAGCAAGGTATGGCAAAGGATTATCCTGTTAAATGGTGATCGTACCCTCAGTTGCATCCTGGGCATCTCTCTCAAGCAAAAGTCAGCTGGTTATTTCAGTTACAAGTGGAAGATTCTGTACAATGTGACAGCATGCAATGTCTCCAAAATATGTGCTTGTGGATGGATTCGATCATTTAATTCTCACAATTTAGTTTCCACATGGACCCATGTTTTCAAAGCTATAACATAAGTACTTTAAGCTACAGAATTCCCTAGCAACCCACCCACACTACTGACTTATTTAGATGTGTTCTATAAAATTGCATGTGAGGAGATTTCTTAAAAGCCTTCCCCCCATTTTTGTCACCAAGAACTGATATGTTTCCCATTGTCAAATGGCCTAACAATTACCAATTATCAGTGTGAATCTTGGAAGAAGGCATTTACAAATACTGTTTTAGTTTTATACTTCCAGGCTGTAATAGAATATTCTAATAAAGTCACCCCCCTTATTTTATCAAATAGTGTTTTTAAACTTGGTTTTAAGATTCTATAATTCATTACCTGTTTTTAAAATTAAGAATATGTGTATGTGTCTTGATTACCAGAATTCTTTTTGCAAAGAAGCTTGATAATATAAACAAATTGACTAAGATGGAATGCTATAGCCATCATATTAATGTTAGGTGCTATTCATATGTTTTCATTAATCCCCATGACAACCTTACAAGCATGTTTATTTTATGGTACTAAACTGTGGCTTAGACAGTATAACTTGCTCAAGTCACAGAGGCGGTCTCTAGCAGCACAGGGATCCTGACCCAGTCATCCTAATTCCAAAGGACATTCTTGTTCTTTGTCCTGTGTCCTGGTTCTGTGGTTTGTGTATTGCTATACACAGTTTCTAACACAGTTACCCCCCAAAATTATTTGCTGAGAGATGAGTGAATAGTAAGTACTTGGTAAATCAATATAAATATACATATACTATATCTCTGTATTGTATTTTATGTTTCATAAAGACACGTGTAATAAACCTCCTGCATATCTGTCTTACTGGGGAAGCATTTATTTAGAATATTCACAGAATAACAGACGTGCAGGTGTCAGGGTTGCCCTTGTTCATTGCACTTTGGCTGAAGTAGATATCAGAGTTAGGAGAGAGACCTCAGCTCTTAAGCTGGGGGGTTTAAACTGTGGTCATGAAACACCAAACCCTTCCTTGTCATAATCAGGGGTCCAATGCTTGTGGCTGCAACTTTTTGGTGTGTGAGACAATGCCATGACCTGTCACCTGAGTTGTCCTGGTTCAAAAAGTACCAACTCCTCCCCTGACTTATCATGAGATAGAGCCTGTCCCTAATGCTACAGCAAATATGAGGTTCACTGCCACCTGGGCACTCGGCCAGCATTATTTGCTTTCAACACTTCTATTGCAAATTTCCATGGAACTTTACAAGAGATTAACATGCAGGAAATCAGTTTGAATAAGTTATCTCTTACCTTTTCTGTGTGTTATTTTTGCTGTAATTATTTTATTTCATATATACTTACAAAAAAAATCTATTGCTACCATTGAAATCTGTTTAATCTCTCATTGAGTTTGTTCTTCTTTTTTTTCTTTTTCTATAATGGGGAGAATGTATACACTTACAAGAAAAAAAATGAGCCCCAGTGCAGTGTAGCTCAGTTGGTTGGGTGTTGTCCTGAGAACCAAAATGTTGCCAGTTCGATTCCTGGTTGGGGCACATGCTTGGGTTTCAGTTTGGTCCCCACTAAGGGTGTATAAGAGAGGTGACCAATTCATGTTTCTCTCTCACATTGGTGTTTCTCTCCCTCTCTTTCTCCCTTGCTTTCCCTCTCTCTAAAATCAAAAATAAAATAAAATTTAAAGAAAAATGACTCATGAAAATAACAATGATAATTGTTGCAATGATAAGATAGAAATAGCATGAGAATTACTTTGCTTAATTTAAACAAGGCCTGATTTGTTAAGGAGAGAGGCGGAATGAATAGTTACCTACCTGGAATGATAAGAGTCATTAGAGAAACTTCCTTGTTTCTGAAAATACTTCCTTTTCTATTGATTACATTTTGAAAAATCCTGCTGTAAAAGATTGTTCTGTTTAATTAAAGGCTTAAAATGACAGTGCTCCTGGGATGGCTTATACTGACTAACTAAACTATCAATCCCTTCTATGTGAATAAATTTCTGAAGAGTTAATAAGAAAAGGAATTTAGAAGAGGCCAGGAGCATAATCTACTGAATAATCTTACTGAATAATAGACTAGTAAGATGATGGGAGCCACTCAATCACAAAATGCAGTTGCTCTCTTTAAGGCCACATTTGTCTCTTTAAAGTTTGTTTTATGCCCACTGCTGCCCTGACCTATGACTTGCCTCTTCTATTTTTAATATATTCAACATCTGGATAATTGAAAATTCATTTAGACTCAATATATTTGGGTATTTAGAAATAAATGGCTAATAAACTACTCTTCTTTTAACTGTTCTCCAGGATGAAAAGTCACAATCCCAGATGAAACAATTTCCTCTAATAGTCCCCTTTGCCCAGCAAAGAAGAGCCTCTTTTTGCTCCCTTAACACATGAAACATGCCACAGTTCCAGTGTTAATGTTTTGCAACTGTTCAGTTTTCTCTTCCTTGGATTAGGGAATCAACCCTGATAGGGCAGGAATTCTGTCCTGTTCGATTTATATCCTTACTTTGTCCTTACCACAGTGATAAGTACATGGTAGGTGTACACTATAAGTCAATGATCACTTAGAAATAGCTGTGTAGCACAGACGTCAATAGTATTATGGTGCCCTAGAGCCAAATGAAGTTTATTCTATTCTAAGTTACAAATTTATCCAGAAATGACTCACTATTTTATCTTGGCTTTCATCTTGTTATACATTTATCTTTTCACATATTTTGGAGGACTTCCAAGAATAGCTTTTGTATGCAACAGTAAAAAGAGCACCAGTTTTATAATTGAGAAATGGGTGAAAGTTCATGTGACACCAGTGATATTGACTCGTGGTATAGAACAGTCTATTATCACCTTTGGAGTAAAGGGAAGAGTTCACTACTTGGTTTCAAAACTATTAGCATGGAAGTACATTGTTGTTGACCCAAAATTTCTTATCATAACTTGTTATATTTTTTGAAATCACCTTAAAATTTTCTTATGTTCTAATGACAAGTCAGAACATTTTAATGGAGTATGAGCATAAAAGAAAAGTGAAGTATAGTAGTGTCACATTTTAAGTTGCAAACTTCACAAGTATACCACAGTCTCTTTCAGGTAACAGTTTATTTCTGTCTTTCTCAATATCTGTGTGGTGCGTATTCAGACTTACAGGCTTTGACTCCACTCCCCTCTTCACTCCTCTCTCTCTGGGTGACATTTGGGCATGTTGAGAACACACATAATGTTACATTATCCTTATCTGTTGGCATCTGGGTATCTGCAATTGAGGTGTTGATTGTTTTGTCTGATTTCAAGCCTTGATTTCTATTCTTGTTGTATCTCCTGTGCAGTGTTTTTATGTGTATTTATCTCTGCACAAGAAAATTCCTAGCATACTGGCCACCTCCTTCTGTTACCCAAGACACACACCTCAATTTCCTAGCAAGGATTTCTGTGACTTTGGGCTATCGATCACACACATATGCCAAGATGTCACATGAGTCACTGGATGTCTTTCACACTCTTCCCAGGCTTGGGAGAATGAAGAGCTCAGGATCTGTTCTTCTTTCTCTGCCTAACCATGTCATGCTTCCATTAATGCCTTGTGGCAGCTGCTTTGTGTTGTCAGGCTGCTTCTACAAGGGGTTTTGTAATTTAAAAGGAATAAGCTAAAATCAAGGACTAAGCCTTCTATTAACACAAATATTTCTAACAACATACACTAGAATTTTGATTCAGAGGGGGATAGGACTTTCATGTCACATGACTGCACTCCACTTTCATTTTATCTGTGTCTTTCTTCCTACCAAGACTGGAAGACCCTTTCTTTTTGGAAGAGTATGGTTTTACATTATGCTATGGACTGAATTGTGTCTCCCCTCTTCCCAGAAAAACGTATATGTTGAAGCCCTACCTCCTGTGTGGATGGCAGTTGGAGATGGCACCTTGGAGAGGTAATTGTGTTTAGGTGAGGTCATGAGGGTGGGGCCCTGTGCTGGGATCCGTGTCCTCATAAGAGGAGTTACCAGAGAGCTTCCTTTCTCTGTCCTCTCCTCTGTGAAGTGCTTACCCAGAAGCCAGCTGTCTGAAAGCCAAGAAGAAAATTCTTGTGGAACCTGACCATGCAGACATCCTGATGTTGGACTTCCAGCCTACAGAACTATGAGAAAATAAATCTGTTGGTTAAACCCCTCAGGCTATTGTGTTTTGTTATGCCAGCTTGAGCTAAGAGGCATTATATCCTTCTTACTTCCTGGCTTAACCTGAATGAGACCTATTGCCAGTGGATCAAATGCAACTTATCAAGACCACAAAAATTACTAGGGATATTTTAAACTGCATTGCTGTTATTGATAAAAGAACACAAAGCAAACCTCAAATTCAGACTAAATAATGAGAAGTCAAGCATATGTTACTTTCCAAACTGTGGGCTACAACCCATTAATAGACTATGAAAACAATTAAGCAGGGCATGGTTAACCCTTTCTTAATGATTTAGCATAGAATGAAATAAAGTAGAAAATACCAGTTTGCTTTGTGAACATTTTTATTATTTAGTTGTATGCCTGAGCATGTTTGCTTCATGTGTTTGTATACAAGTTAATAATATAAAACATGGTTCTTCCTGGGACATTGTTAGCTACATTCAGCATGCCCACAGATGAGCATGTTAGTAAATCCTGTCATTTCCTGTCTTCACTGCCTTCAACAGAAAACCATCAGCAATAGTGCCTTCTGAAAGTGACCATGACCATTCTGGAGACCACTGTGGTGTTCTGCCCTCCCAGACTGTCCCCATACCCTCACACACACAGCGGGTTTGTCTGGATTAGATTTGAAAATCGACGATGACACCTTCATAATCGTTTTTGTTTCTTTCGTTTTCTTGGTGTTTTATAAATTTCTGTCAACTTTTCCCACTTTCCTCCCAATTTACTTCTACCCCCGTTAATATCCCCCTGGACATAATTTAATTTCTCTGAACATCATTTTCCTTATTTGAAAAATAAGAGATTTGGCTTTGCTTTTATGTCATGGTGATTTATTCTCTAAAATTCTGTAATTATTTTGCTATTACTTTAGACAATTGTAGCTATGAGAGTGTTTCTCAACTTGGGATTTTATGGCCAGCCTGTCAAAGTCTGAAGATATATTCTCAAGGATTGGAAAACTATAAAATCTGTTGCCTTAATTTTTGTTGTTGTTTTCGTAGCCTTGGGAACTCAGACACATTTTTCTGGATGAGTGACTTATGCAAGGGCTCAAAAACTTCAAGTTGTTTAGCACATCTGGGGCGTATCGTGTTGCATGTGGGAGTACAAACTGAAGCTGAAGCGAGAGGTGTAACAGGGTTTGGATCATGAACAGCCTTGTAAGCCAAACTGAGAATTTTGATCAATAGATGTGCATGTGGAGCCGGGGTGGGTCATGAAGACATTTGTGGTAGAATAGTTTAGAAAGAGTGCATTCAAAGGGAGAGGGAGAAAAATCAGTTTTTTGTTTTGTTTTGTTTTAGAAATATTGCCAAGGTAGAAAACAGATTTGAGATAGCAAAAACCTGGGTCTAGTCAGAAAGGCTTTAATGTTATTGGAGTAAGAAATAATATTTGCCTATACCATTGGCACCAATGGACAGTTGGAAGGAAAGATGCAGAAAAATTTGAGACATAATTTTGTAAATAAATTAATCAGAACTTGATATTGGACTAGATTTTGGGAATAGGGAAAGAAAAGGTGGAGGATGACTTTGATCTGATTTGTACAGTGAGGTAAGGTGGCGAAAAAGCCAACTTCTGAGAATATGTTAGGAAATAGTGGAGTGGGTGGTAAGGAGAAAATGGGGAAAAAAAGTTACCATGGAAAGTCAGAGAGTAAACTGCCTAGACACAGTCTAGTACTATCAGGCAGTTCAGAGGACTCATTTGGAATGGGACATTATGAATGTGTACACTCTTTCTCCAGCAGCATTAACAGCCAGTAGAAGCTAAGATGTTTTATTATTCCAGAATTGGGAAGAATACAAAACATAGCTACAAGTTTAGAGGGCATTCTAGTCATATTGAAACACCATTACAATGTTAGATCAGTATATTAAATAGATCAGTTTGGCTCTTGTAATACGTATAAGATCAACTGCTATAGGAAAAGAATGGACATAGGGTTGGGCAGAGGGAATATTGAAGGACAATGCAAGGCTAAATGCCTCAGCCAATTCCACCAGGAGATCTGGAGCTGAGATGATGCTTTAGATTTGTCTCTTTGAGGCAAGGGGCCTGGCTTTTATACTCCCTATGGACCTGGTCTGCTACTGGGTAGGGGGTGTGATCTTGGGTGATGCAGCTCTCTTCAGCTTAAAACAGTGATTTTCAAAGTGTAGTTCCCAGAACATCATCATCATCACCTTGGTGGTTGTTAAAATGGTAGAATATGGGACATCTTGCCATGATTTACTAAATCGGAAATCTGGGGACATCAGCTATCCACTCTTTAAGCTCTCCCAATGATTCTAATACATGTTAAGGTTAGAGAACCCCTGGCTTTGGAAAACTTTGAAGAGACTCAGTTGAAAATAACCAGCAGTCTGGACTGTCAGCAGTGGGGGAATGACTGCCTCACTCCTGTGTGGGAGAAACATGGGTCCCACCCTACTTCCTCATCAAGTGGGGTCAGAAATACCAGGCAGGAGGCAGTGGTGTCTGTTCTGGGTTAGGAATATTGAAGGCAGGTTTAGTAGGAAGGACATAGGGTGGGAACAAATTAAAGAATTTGAATATTAATTATAAAAATGTACTGTGGAAGACCCTTTTCATTTATTGCCTTTTTATCTTCAATATTCATCTAATACACAAAATTATGTATTATTTAATATCAACAACTCTTCTGAAGTGGACTATGATTATGTCAAATACTTTATAATGAGTTTATGTTATGATTAAGCAATAGAATATCTTTCTATATAGTTCAAATAGTTAACTGTAATTTACAACGTGTTTTTTCCTTTTTGTGTACAAGCTGGTAGTAATTAAAAGAGGAGCTCTTGAAAGTAAATTAAGTTTTATTATATAGAAGTATTCATCTAAAGCAAATACATCTCTCCTTAGTTGATTAGCATAAAAGTCAAGTTTTTATTAGAATAAAATACCTAATAATTTATTAAAGCACTTGTAAGTTTGTGTAAAACTTGATTTTAAATCCACATTGAATCGATTTCTTTCCAAGGCTGTTGGTTATATATATACTTTATTGCTGAGATTTTTCATCTTAAATCCTTTTAACACCAACCTCAACTAGGGGAATATTTATTGCCAATGCACAATTTATTTAATGCACAGAACAGTTTGATGGGGCAGTTCATTGAAGTCTGGATGCTATGAAGTGAACATCTTGAAATTTTCCCACTACTCAAGGCTGGAAGTACCTGGAAAATGACAATCTGTATTCAAAGGGGATATAGAGGAAAGCTGGCAAGTCACTTTACCTTACTTTTGGATTTCATGCAAAAGAATTTACTTTTGCAGGAGTAAGGTTTCTTCTGCCATGTGAAGTAGAATAAATGCTTTCTAGCAAATGTAAACAAATGAAGGTATAGTGGGTTTAAATAGCCCTGAAGATGGAAATTCTGACTTTTGGTTTAGTCACTACCCAATGATAATTAGTATCTCTTTAGGAAAAAAACTTACGGTGTACCTTTCTCAATGGAAGCAATTTAAAACAAGGTAATATATGGAGTAAACACCAGAGTATTATATATAATGCAGAAATGTATGTCTCAATTTGCATGTCTCAATTTGCATGTGCATGTGGTTTTTAAATGACTGAATCTCCTAACTTGATCACAAACTCAACATGCTGGAGTTGGGTGAGCTCTTTGTTCCTTGCCAGTGATGGCTTAATGTTCCTCCTGCCTTTTTGTTACTCAGCATTTTACTGGTGTGGAGAAGGATGACAGAAGGTAAGTACAACTGGGCAGTGGATTCATGGCTGCTTAGAAGATAAAAGGGGAAGTTGAACTTGGGAGCTTGCAACAGCTTTTGATTAGCAGTGATATTTTGGGATATCATAAAAGCAAATGGAAAAGGTTATGGAGTTTTGCTGTGGGTGAAGGTAGGTATCAATTATCCCAATCTAATTAGGTAAAGTGTCCTCGTTCTCATTAATCCTTTTTAGAGATGAATTATTTTCATTGAAAACTTGGTTGAAATGATTTCTTTGTGTGTTTTATTCACATTGCCCAAATGCATTACTGCCAAGAGGAATAAATTTTAATGTGTATGTTTAATGTTAAAGTCAGAGTGTGACATTGTTTCCTTGACTTCTAAACTTATTCTCTGTCTCAGTATACTACCCTAATTTTAATGAACATCTGTTCCTTGCTGCCATAAACACCACATGGTGTAGGAAGCTGACTCGATTACAAGGTACAGAGGGGCACATGGACTGCCTGGTGATGGATATTTGTTCAGAAGTGATCCTGTGGTTTAGTTGTTCTGATTAGGATGAATATCCAGTCATCTCTTAGTATTTTGTGGCCAAAGTCCTCTGCTCTGCTGGATAGAAATACAGAAATATGATTTCTTGGGAGCCACATCATTCATCTTGGACTATGAGGAAATAAGCCTAAATTACTAAAGGAAACACCTCAAAAAAGGAGTTAACATGTGCAAAAAAATGATAAAACAAGTTCTGATAATACTTTGGAGCACTACTTGAAAGACTTTTCAGCCACAAAAGCAATCAATTAACTTTATTAATTAAGCCTGTTTGAGTTGAATTTTCCACTACTTGAAAACAGAAGCATTCTATTAAATTGATAATCTTCTGTTCTCCAATCTGTAAATCGTATGTTAGAAAAATAACAGAAACAGATAAACATAAAAGTAACAATATTTCTACACCAGGTAAATGTTTTCTGACTTTCTTGCATAATTTGTATGTATGGGTGCACACAATACCTTATTTTAATTGCTTATCTTGTAGCAAAATAGTTGGAGCCATAAATACCCAATAGTAGTGACCAGTTTGGAGATACTTACTTTATTTCCTTCTTCTTCATTCATTGCAATGGAATCAAAGTATTATTTAGGAGTCAGGATGGTTTCTCAACATTAACAGAAGATAGTCTTCTATAAACAAAAATCCTATTTCATTCAAATATTTTGCTCATGGTAATAAAGAACATAGGAAAAGAAAATTGGAAATCAGAGAACAAATTGTTTCTTCTCCTGTTTCAAAAATTACCTGGAGGTATCCATTGCCTTTTACTATATAATTAGAAAGATGTATTACTTGAAGTTAAAATTTTCTGTGAATAAGAAATATGTTTTCCTGAATATATTGATCTAAGTAACTTAGAGAAACTCACATGTTTTTATTGCAGGTCAAAACTTACCAGTGGAGATCCATTATTAAACATCGTTAAATCACCAAAAACATCTGTTTTTTTTTTAAAACTTGACTGCATATGTATGTTCATATAATAATCTTTGGCTGCACATTCTAGTGTCCTTGTTTTTGTTTGCGTGTTTGTTTTATATTGAGAGGCTACAACACTAGGAATATTGACAATGACAGAAATAATTGGTTCTCTAGGAGACAAATTATAAATCAATATTAGACTATGCATAGATCAGCAGTTGTATGACAGACCAGATAGCTTCTGGTTGAAGTGTTAATATATTTAAAAAAAATGTGCCACACTGAAGAGGCATCAGTTAACCATAAAGAAGCAAGAAAAGTAGTCATATCTTTGGGTAAGTAATAACAAACTATGAATTAAAGAAGGGACCCTAGTTGGACATCAAATTATTCATATCCCACTGGCAAGGCCGGCCCTTGGGTTTGGAGCCAGGGAGCCCTCAAGTCCTTCTCATCTGAATAAAACTCCAATACTATTGTGAGATTGAACAACAGGTTTTCTTACCTGTTGCCATAAACATACAATTCATCTAACTCCCTTGTTTTCATTCCATGTCCACCAAGAAATCTGATCCCCATGTCTGCATCCCTTGCTGCTTTTGCCCTGCCACTGCCATATTTGACAGTAAATCAACAAAACAAGCTTTGATCATCTTTACTGAACTGGCCACAGAGTTTGGCCATTGGGAGCCCATGCGTCAGCTCTGCTGGCTCAGACCTTCACAATTTGGGTGAAGGTTGTATTTCTTAGTGCATATACATAGATTGATCCTTTTGGTGCTTACTGTGCATGTTTTTTTTATTAATAACTGTGATCTAGTCATTCAGGGCCTGATTCCCTTATGGGAAAATCAGTAAGAAAGTGTATTTGAGAACTTCAAAATGCAGGAATATTAAAGAAGGCTTTTGTCTATAGGGTACCACTTACTTACCTATTCATGAATTTCTAAACTATCCATAAGAAAATTTTTCAGGCATTGTTTATACCTTCTGTACAAAGTTTGATAATATGCTTTAAATTTCATAGCCTTATACCATCTTCAGGATAGTTTGTGCTGTTTAGGGTGACATGGAAATCCCTTCATGATCTGACTTCTATAGCTTTATCTCTTGACACCCTGCTGCTTATAATAAATGCATGATTTTTGTTCTCTTATGTGAATTACTTACATTTCAAGATTCAGCCCAAAGAATATCTTAGGAGAATCACTACTCCCATTTCTTCCTTCCCTTTCCTTAACACAACCCTTCTTGGGAGCTTTAGACTTTGTTCTTATAATGTAATTCTTGGCAATACTGTGGTGTATTGTAAATATTGACTTATCTGTCTCACCCATAAGATTACAAGTCTTTTTGAAGATTCAACTCTGAATTTTATCTTGGTATGTCTAGGATATAAGAATAGCACTTATGTATGAAACCTAAGAGAGCTTACTGAAGAAATGAATGAATGGATGAATGAATAGAATAGAATTTAATTTCCAACCCAATTCACTTTCCTTGTTACTAATTATAGTAGATTGATCTAATGACTCAAATATTTCTTCTTCCTATTTCATACCCATTGTTATATATCTTTGGTAGGGCCCTCACACTCTGACTCTTTGTTGCGTGGGTCACCAGCCAGCAGTGATCACGGAATGCTGCAGATGGCTCGCTGAAACACGCGAGAAAAAACACGCACAGAGACAAACTAGTTTCTGTGGAGAAGTAGGGACGAAATGGCCACCCCCTCTAGTGAGAAGCGCGCCGATTTACCCCCAAACCTGCTTTTATTGGGCTCATTTTGCATAATAATTCAGGTAAAGTACAGTACTCATTAGGGGGAAGTAAGGAACCATAGAAAACAAGGAAGTCTGAGGGTCTATTTTGAGTCAGGGTAAAAGAGCTGTAAGACTTTGAGGAACAAACTAACTTCCTCCTAGGACCCTTCTCATTCAACTGAGAGCATTCTAAACAAAGAAGGTTTCACAGTAATTTACATATTCTTTCTTAGGCCTGAACACCCGGGGAATCCGCTCTTTTCAGCACAGAGCTGCACCACCCTGTCATTGTTTCAGGCTTAGGTGGAGCAAGGGAACTAAGGCAACCAAGAGATAAGGAGATTTTCTCCCAGATGATGAGGACTCAGGCTATGTCAAAGCCGAGGAACGAGGTCAATCACCCCCTTTTGCTGCAGCCCCCAAAGTCCTTCTTTTGGGGGGCCTCCCAAGTGATCGTGCCTGTCTTAGGTCGTTCCCCCACTGGGGAATCTTACCCGTCTTTGGCTAACCGATCAAGCTTTTTGGGGTTCAGTTATGAATAAAGCAGCAGAAGCAGCATTCCTGCCAGGGAGATAAGCTTTTGTCTCCTTGCTGGCTTATGGTTCCAAGGGCGTTCCCTTAGCCTTAGCCTAGGCGGGGGTTACAGCTTCTGATACCAGCCAAGGCGGTTCCCAACAACTCTTGAAGTGGTTTCATTGGGCCAATAAAATATTGGTAAAAAAAGATGCAAGTTGAGACTGGTGGAGAGGCAAATGAAATAGAACCATTTGCAGAGAAGGAATGAACCCAGGCAAGTTCAGCCACACCTAGCCTTGATCAGCTGAATCCCAGTGATACACTGTTATAATATTGCATAAACACTCATTGTTAAGACCCTGAACTTTTCAGTGGTTTATTATGCAGCTTTGTCACAATACATCACAGGTATCTCCACCATCACTGGCAATCTTAATTAAGCAGTATACCTGGTAAAAGCAAGATGATTAGTGTTGATCATAGGCAATATGGAAAAATAAAGGTGTATAATCTAATGCCAAATTGCTTGCCTTTTAACCTCATCTTTTCCACTTACCAACAATTTGACATTGATCAAATTACTGATTCAGTATATGTTTCAGTTTTCTCATCTATAAAACGTAGAGACAATAGCACATGCATCCTAAGTTTCGCTATCAGCATTAAATATGTGAATACATATAAAATATTTAGAACTGTGCCTGGCATAGACTAAGTGCTCAAGGAATGTTATTGTTCCTGTGTGTAAATAGAACCTTGTGTAATGAATCTCCTTTTTGCACTTTCCCTTGATGCATTCTGCTGTGCTCATCTTAGCCATGATGCATGGTTCTGTTTGTCTGTGGAGAATTATAAAATATTAATGTTTTATCATGTCATTCAACAACATAGCTCTTTTGAACTCAGAAGTAGGCAGAATTCTAAATTGTAAGCCACACTTACACAACTATAAAAGTGGGAATGACAGATTTCCTGAGATAGTCATATGAAATATCCTAACAAAATATGAAAAATTAGGAGCTGAGAAAGCAAAGCCTATTTATGAGAAAGCTGATATCTAACCTGTAAAATCTTAAGGTTCAGATTATTCTAATCCATGTTCACTTCCTTTTACAGCTATCCTGAGAAAAATTCACCACAGGCAGATCAGCTCTGACAAACCCTCAAAGGTTAAAAGAGCCTAGACCATCCTTCAGACCTACTTAAATTTTGTCATTCTGTTTTTTGCCTATGTTCATACACTTTTGGGGTCTCCCATTAATTGGTACTGTGGGTTACCTTATGGATTAAGTGACAGAGAAGGTATGGATTCCACCCATTCCCTGTGAGGGCCTTTGGAGCAGGAATCCTTAGTAGTAATAATTTATCACTTTCCTTAATGCCTTCTACCATTGTGCAAAAGGCTTTCAATTACACAGAAAACTCAAGAAGTTGCTAAAGATAATATTCAACTTTGCCTGATGTTGACAGGGCAGGAAGATAAAAGACAGTAAAGTCCTTGGACTTTGCCACATCCTTCCTAAGAGTATCTAAACAAGAAGGAACTTCTTAAACATCTCCAAGGATTCTTCCCACAAGCACTGGCAATGTGTCTCAGGATGCAATGAGCTTGTCATTGCCATCTGTGAAGAAGAGAGTTAAAACGCTGACTGCAGCAATTGTCAGGACCTGACAGCTCCCTACAATACTGGCACAATCTCTGAATGATCTGCTTTCAATCTGTTACTGAACAGTGTAAATAAGTGTTCCAGCATCATTGCTAGTTTTGCTTCCAGTAACAGCAATATTCTCTTGATAGGAGAGAAATATAAGGAATTATATGAGTGACATGTCTTAGCACTTTGCATGGAAATATTTTCAATTATTTGTAGGCCAAAACTGTGGTACAATGGATGTGGATAAGAACACAATTAGGATCCAAAACAAGCACATGAGGACGTGACCTTGGAGGTGACAATTGAGGGGCTGTGTTAGAACCACTGCCCATTCCCAGTAGTATGAAAGCATGAATAGCTTGTAGATTTGGCTTCAGGGTTATCTTTTCCAGAAGGCCTGCTTAGGAAAATGAGATATGAGGATTATGGTATTAGAATATAAATTTGGCCTCTGGGGAAGTGCTTCCAGATCACAAAATTATGGACATCTTTAAAACACTCAGGAATTGTTCTGCATACAATAACTCACTGGAAATATGAAGCCGGCCACACACAGCAGAGATTCACAGGGCACTCTCTTCATTTAGAAGAAGATAGATAGCAACACTGCCCTATACAGTGACGACCATTTGCAAAGCTAAAGGGAGTCCTTGGAAATGAAAGCTGCCAGTCCATTCTTACGGCTTGCAAGCTTTCTGGCAAATGTAGTTAATAGCAATAAATGAAAAAAAGAAGCCAAACCTGTGCTTGGAGGTGCTAACATAGCTTGAAAATCCATGGGGTGTTATTAAGCATTACCTCCTTTCCAAGACCTCCCTTCAATGTGGTGAAAAATGAGGCACTAGAGCAGGTCATGGATGGCAACTTTTCACTCCGGGTACACAGGGAGAAGACAGCGAGGGTGGGGCCAATTCATTAATCTCCTTTCAGCTTTCTACCATTACAAGGCTTTACATGAAAAACTCCATTTTATTTTTTTCTGGAAACAGTGAAGCTCTATTTACATCAGAAGGGACATCAAGTACCACAACAATCAGTAAAAATGAAATCCTACAGCTCAGCCTGCCAGCCAGCATGGAAAGTGTGCAGCAATAAGTGAGCTTCACAAGACAAGTCACACGGCGGGGAGGGAAGACAGCAAGATGCCAAAATAGCTCATGGATCACATGAGAAAGGGGGCAGACTGAGAACGGCAGGCAGCAAAACCTAAAAAGACTCACAAAAGAGAAATCTTTGGCTTAGCTCTCTAGAAGCAGACAGATAGGAAGAAGAATAACAGAGAGGCCAAGTTGAGTTTGCAAGGGCAGTGTCAAACCCAGAGATAAGACCTGCCCAGAGTGCCTGCAGCAGCAAAGGCAGGGTTATAGCCACTTGAACCCAGGGTTTAGAAGGACCCTGAGTTATATATCAGACTTGACAGCTGTATTCGATACTCTCACTGTCATCTGTTTCATTGTTAAATGTAAAGGGCAAGAAACTGAAGAGCTGCAGAAACCTCTTAAATATTAAAGCTATACAAATGACACTCTCGACATGAGATCACAATCATAAACATTTCAGAAAAGGTTGTCTAAATGCTCTATGTATGTTATTTTTATATGCTCTGACACTTCCATGTAGGCCAGAAAAATGGGAAACTATATTTCAGCTTAGGTTAGCATCTTCCCTTCTCTGCTATTCTGTTAGATTTTTGGCTTCTATTCCCAGATACCTGAGAGATGCAGCACTTAGAAACAGTGCAAACGTGAAGGATAACATAGTTTCTTATTAGCTGCATAGATATAAACCCTCATTTTCTAAAATCTGAGCCCATCCAAACCTTGTGGGAATTCTCCTCGCTTCTCAGAAGATCTTACAGTACTTAATCTCTATTCATGTGATACAAGAAACGATGTCCTTCTCATTTTATTCTAAAGCCATCTTTAATGCCAAAGATGAATGTGGATATGAGGGAAGTTGACATTTATTCAGAATTATTATTCAATCAAAGTTCCATTTTCTTCTTATGATGATTTCATTTGTCAGAGTAGTTTTAATGCAAAGCTTGTGATTAGTTTTATTTTATTTTTCCCTTAAACAACTGATGCTAACATCTGTGTCACCTGAGGCTTCTTTTTGTTGATTATTTTGCATTGTAGCTTCTTGCAATGTGACACAGTGAAAACATAAATAATGTGAGCATTGTTTTTGCTGGGAGAGAATGCTCCAGACAGTTGTAGAGTGCCAGAGCACTGATTCCAGAGGAGGTAAGGTAAAATTATATTCTTCCTACAAAAACACGCCTTTTTTTTCATTCTCTCTTTAAAAGTTTTTCTTTAGTTTGATTAGAGATCCACATCAGAGGCATCTTTTAGGTCAGGGGATCTGTCTGCTTGGGAACTTCCTACTGTGCTGATGAAGCACCATTCACCTCTTCTGAGCTGCTGGAGCTCAGAACAACCCTAGGGCATTTTTGTTTTCCATTTTACATCTCCTTTGTTCTTTCTTTTTTTTTTCTCTTCTCTTCAGAGGAAGGTGTGTGCTGATGCCAACTTGTTAGAAGTGTACCCAGCAGGGGGAGGATATGAGCTGTTTGGATTTTTTAAAATAGTTCTTTCTTATTTGTCCAGTGCTTTAGACAAGTATTGGAGGGTAGTCTTCCCCTAGACACAAGGTGCTTGCTTACTCCTTAAATGACTTATGTTAGAAATTGTATTGCTCAGTAAAAACCCATAAACTTTGATGGCTTACCTTAGCTCTCTCATAATTAGCTCTTAGCCTCTTCCCCTCATACCCAGTACAAATCTTTTTTCTCTGTTTTCTATAAAAGAGATATCTTTTTAAAAAAGATTTTATTTATCTATCTTTAGAGAGGGAAGGGAGGGAGACAGAGAGAGAGAGAGAGAGAAACATCAATGTGCGGTTGTTGGGGGTCATGGCCTGCAACCCAGGCATGTACCCGGATTGGGAATTGAACCTGGGACACTTTGGTTCGCAGCCCATGCTCAATCCACTGAGCTACACCAGCCAGGGCAGAGTCTGAAATTTTATGCTTAGAGAATGCTGGCCAGCATGCATTGTATTTTCTGTTCTCTCTCCAAAGCAAGTATTTTCTTCTTGGAAAAGCATGGAAACCAAAGACAGTGTTAAGTTAATAATCCAGTAGTATTTTTAAAATTTAATTTTCAGAAATATCATTCATAGGGGAGTAATAATAAATTAATGTGTTTGTAAAAAAATTTTAAGATCTCAAAGTTTGAATCAAAGCTCATGTTGGATTATTGACCAATGCAACTTCCAGGTTGGTTGCTTCTGATTGATTCTGTTTTATTTTTGCATGTTTGTGCTCCCTCTAGCTTACAGACATAGTCTTCTGAGACACCGCCAAGCATTTAGTGGTCATAGGGAGTAATAGATTTTTCTAATACTCTCTTATGCCAAACAAACAAACAAACAAAAACATCCAGAGCTAATTATTTTCCTCCTTCAAACATTTTCCTGTTCATATCTAAAAGAGAGTCAAATTTAAATAGCAGAACTTGGAACCAGTGAGTGCTAGGGATTTTGATTTTTCTACATAGTTCTTACTCAGAAAAGTTGATTAAGTATGTTTTACTCAATTAGCTGCAAATAAGCCCTCATGCACCACTAGATTGTAATTGCCCTAATTGATTGTGAAGAAAGAGCTTTGGTAAGAGTCAAGCCAGATGTAGGCTTTGTTGGTGATTTTGATGGAATGACCCCAGGAAGCTTCAGTTTTGCGGCTTTGATAAAAAAAAAAAAAATGTCCAAGAAGTTTGCCAGGCTTCTCTGCTTACTTAATTGTATTTTGATAATTTATTTTACCAACTGACTTTTAGCCAGGCCAGGTTATGTTTGATCTCCATGAGGCTGCACACACTTGGGGGACAGGAGGAAATGTCCTAGCTCATTAACATCTATTCCTGCCTTGTCAGACCCATTTTCTGGAAATTGCATGCAAATCCTGGTTCTCAGACATTTACTTTAAGAAACTGTTCTTTCATTTTTCTGCCAATTTCTGAATCATTTCAGCATCATAGGGTGAATTGTCTGTTTTCTGTCTTCTAGTCACTGATGTTGAAGATTTCACCATCAGACATCCATTCTATCTTATAAACATTGTCTTCCCAAACCTATTCCAAAACCAATATCATTCTGGTAAAGTGATGATGTTTTAAGTAGAAGATTGGGTTAAGATAAATTTCCATTAGGTACTACAATCAAACTAATCCAGAATTCTCCATTAACTCTTTGACTTAATAATAAAAGAGTGTAGAAGTTAAGGTTTTAGGAGGTTACAATTCTAATATATATAATTGAAGCTAATTGAAATAATAATAGGGACAACTATATGCAAGAAAACTAGGATGTGTTTTTGGCTAAGAAAAGGTGTGAAGAATGAAGACACATTTTTTTCTTGAGGCAAATGAAAGTGATTTTGTCTAAACTAGATTTTCTGGTTATTAAGAGCAAACTAAATGAATACAAAGAATTGACGATAGTGAGAAAGAATTTATGTGTAATTAAATTGGCTAAAAATTGAATTGTTATTATAAAGGTTCTAGAAATTAAACTTTAGTATCAATGGTGTTCTTATGTAAAATTAAAACAATTTTATTTCATCTACTAAAAGCACTAAGTATTCTTGAACTATTGGTCAATTTCTGATGAGATATTGTAAAAGGTTTTTCTTATCAAGTAATCTGCCAAGAAAACAAAGATTCTTTGTTTTATGAAACCATTTCTATGTTTTATGTTGTCTTAAACAAGTCTTTGATTACTCAAGAAACTGAATCTTCTCAATAATATGAGCTAGCTTTCTGTACATGCCTTTGAAATCCTTTATTGCCAGTTTGGTCAAATAGATAATTAAATATTGTTTCACAATAATCTATTATCTTATTTAGTCAAGTGTTTTAAAACCTTTTGATATTTTTGCCTAATTTCCCAAGAACCAAATTCTAAATAATGTCTTTTGACCACAAACTATTTTTGAAGTTTTCCAGTGGGTCCTTTAAACATTTCAAAAGATTTGTTTGTTCCCTTATAAAAAGAGATATATTAAGCCTATTAGACTTATGTGGTATGTTAAATTACATAGGAAGCATTGTCAAATAAGATATAATAAGCCTCTTTAGGTTATATTGCATGGGTTAATATAAGTTGTTCTAGAAACTGTATAAAATTCATAAAAATCTGATATGTCCTGACAAATGTTATCACTTGGAATTCTAGTTACTTTAGAATATGTCACAGAAATAACCAAATATCCTTGTCAATTCTATTGTAGTAGCTCCTCAGTAGATCTTTAAGAGTGGACAAACCTTCTTACTGTTAATTCTCTTAGCTTGTTAAATTACTGTCATCAAAATTGAGGCTGACACTAAAAAGACTGGACTTGAGAATCAGGGAAATGCGCTGGCCGACTTTTATGCAAAGGTAGTGTTACTGTATAGAAGTGGAATTTGGCTGCCCACTGCCACCCATAGGCAAATGCTGGAGGCAGAAGTTAGGCAACAAAAGGAAAGATGTATTTTATTCAAAAGTTGTAAAATTGGGATGATGGCAGTCTTCTGCCTCAAAGTCTATCCTCTCCAGAGCACCCAGAGGAGAAGCCAGCCACCCTCTGCTGGACTAGTCCAAGGCCTCACCTAGAATTCTTTCCTCTGTTTCAAAATAATGTCCTTCAGTAGCCACAGGCAGCTGCAGCATGATCATTTAGCTGGCTTAGCTTGTTCCTAGTTGCAATCTGGCTTTAGACCCCTTCCTGGAGTCTGTGTGTGTTGTCAGAGCCAACATTTGCCATGCAGCTTCTGGAACCAAAATGGTCCTACAGGCTCCAGCCTACACCATGGTGTGGGTGGGGGGGTCCCAGAGAGGAAGGCAGTGCATCTCTGCCTTCTTTTGGTTTAAATCTCCTGGTCCAAACTTCCATGTGCTCTAGGACCCACACACCATGTGGGTCGGGGTCCCACATGGGACCAACGACTAATACCATCCTTTTCCAAGGCTGGACTAATAGGTTTGTTTCTGGCATGGCACCTCCCTCTTCCAGCAAGTACCATAAGGAAGTAGAAGAACTTTTCCTTTAGCCAAACACTTCAGTAGCCTCAAGCACACTCAGTGCAATGCCTCCTCCTGCCCACATCTTTCCCTGGGAGGTGAGGGAATCTGTCACCACAGGCTGCACCAGCTCATTTACCCAGGCAACTCAGCACCCTACTGCCTTGGACACTTCCTGTGGCCTCTCCCTCACTTGGGGCACTGGTCAAGTTACATTTTTTGGGAAGTTGAAACTCAGTTACGTTAGATGATTCAGCAAGCCATTTGGCCTAAACAGGTGACTCCTTCAATGGGGTCTTTCTTTGATTGGTTTGGATCTTGGGACTATGGCTCCAAACTGCCCTCTAAAAATTGGAAATTATCTTGTTAGCTATCATGATAGTCTTCCCCGTGTGTTGTATTCTCTCAAAAGCTTTAAATGCAAGTTTGTAGCCACTGACCACTAGACACATCATCTCCCTGAAAATGGAACCTCAAAAAAACACAACACAAACAAACAAACAAATGAACAAAATAAAAACAAAGGGAAAGATCAACTTAAAGATTATAAAGCTGGAACTGTTTGTGACCTGCAAGTATCACAACACTTAAGCAAAAACATCCTAATTTGTAAGATCACATAAAGGATCAGTAAAAGCTGCATGAACTGCAGGGCAGTAACTGAGAATGAAGCCAGTGCCTTAATTTTTGATCACATCTTTCCATTAAATTGAGAATCTGATCAAAAGGGGGGAATTGTTAAAGAAAAAAAAAACATAGGCTCTAAATGGTGTCACTTTGTGCTTCAGCCCATGATAACCAAACCAGCATTTCATACCTGACCTATTCAAAGTTTCAGCTCCTTCAAGAAATGTAATTTTCACTAGCCAGTTTGGACTTGTCTTGTCAACACCAGTGAGGTAATATGACAAGTAGCCCTCTCCATCCCCCACAGGGAGAAGAGGCAATCTCTATACAAAACCTTTGCCCCACCTCCATCACAAAATGCAGGATTTCCTGGTCTAAAAAATAATCTTTCTTTCTTTTTTTTGGCTAGCCCTCTTTGCCATACCCTTCCTCCTATAAACACCTGTACTGTACATACCACGCAACACCTGGAGTGCCCTTATGGTTACTAGGCGGGATGCTGTCCTATTTATTATGAATCACTTTACAAAGCAAGTTAGATCTTCAAACTTACTGGGTTCAATTTTGTTCTTTAACAATATGTCATATATATATATGTGTGTGTGTGTGAATATACATATTAAACAAAAGCTGTGGGAAACTTGATAAGATAGCTTTTTATTTAAAAAAAAACAGAGCTGAAGGAATATTGTTACAGACTAACATGAGTGCAGCTTTTGGAATGGAAATATGGAATGTCATAGAATTTTAGAATTATACACTAGGAAACTAGACCAATACTCCATTTAACAAAATCTCCTTTACTATATTAAGCTTTAAATTTCACCAAACCATTTTTCCTGGTGCTGCCATTTAGGAGGGGAGGAGACAGGAAATAGAAGAGGAGAGGAGGAGACAAGGTAGCAGCTAGTGAACCAGGATATCCTACGTTTGCTTGAGGATAAGCTGGGGGAAACAACTGGGGAGAGAGACAGATCATGCAACTCTGGGTTCCAGTGAGGGAAGCTAAAGCCGCAAAACCTCTGACTGAAAAATCTGTGGGGGTTGAGGCAGGAGGAGAAGCTCCCAGCCTCACAGGAAAGTTCATTGGATAGACCCACAGGGTCCTAGAATGTACACAAGCCCACCCACCTGGGAATCAGCACTGAAAGGATCAAATTTGTTTGTGGGAAGCCAGGGAAGTGGCTGAAAGCCAGCTCAAAGCCAAGCAAGTGGCATTGTTGCATCTCTATCCCCTCCCCTACATACAGTGCCACAACACAGCAATGTGGGTTGCCCTGCCCTGAAAAATACCTAAGGTTCTGCCCTTTATAACATAAGGCATAGACAAAGAAATATGGCCCAAGTGAAACAACAGATCAAAACTACAGAAAAAGAACTAAATGACAAGGAGGTACCCAACCTATCAGACACAGAGTTCAAAACACTGGTAATCAGGGTGCTCACAGAAACAATTGAGTAGGGTCACAAATAGAGGAAGAAATGAAGACTATGTAAAGTGAAATAAAGAAAATATACAGGAAACCAACAGTGAAGGGAATGAAGCTGAGACTCAAATCAACAATCTGCAACAAAAGAAAGAAAGAAATACTCAACTGGAACAGAATGAAGAAACAAGAATTAAAAAAAAAATGAGGAGAGGCTTAGGGACTTCTGGGACAACTTTAAATGTTCCAACATCCAAATCATACAGTTGCCAGAAGGAGAGGGGGAAAAGGAAGAAATTGAAAACTTTTTTGAAAAGACAATGAAGGAGAACTTCCCTGCTCTGGCAAAGGAAATCAACATGCAAGTCCAGGAAGCACAGAGAATCCCAAACAAGTTGTATCCAAGGGGAAACAAACCAAGACACATCATAATTACATTACCCAAGATTAAAGATATGGAGAGAATCTTAAAAGCAGCAAGAGAAAAGCAGAGAGTTACCATAAAGGAGTTCCCAGAAGACTATCAGCTGATTTCTCAAAAAAAAAAAAAAAAAAAGAAAGAAAAAACCTTGCAGGCAAGAAGGGCTGGAAAGGAGTATTAAAAGTCATAAAAAGCAAGGACCTACATCCAAGGTTAATCTAAATAGGAAAACTATCATTTAGAATGGAAGGACAAAAAAAGTGCTTCCCAAATAAGGTAAAGTTAAAGGAATTCATCATTACCAAGCCCTTACTATATGAAATGTTAAAGGGACTTATCTAAGAAAAAGAAGATCAAAACTATGAACAGTGAAATGACAATAAACTCACAACTATCATCAACTGAACCTAAAACAAAAACAAAACAAAGAAAGCAAACAACTACAACAGGAACAGAATCACAGAAATGGAGATCATATAGAGGGTTATCAGCGGGGAAGAGGAAAGAAGAGAAGTAGGGAAAAATGTACAGGAATAAGAAGCATAACTGGTAGGCACAAAATAGACAGGGAGAAGTTAAGAACAGTATAGAATAGGGAGAAGCCAAAGAACTTAGATATACGACCCATAGACATGAACTAAGGGGGAGGGAATGCTGGTGGGAGGTGGGGTGCAGAACAGAGGAGGATAAAGGGGAGAAAAAAATGGAATGATTGAAATAGCATAATCAATAAAATATACTTAAAAAAGAAAAAAAAGATCATCTCTCTCTCTGATTCACAAATCCCTTGAAGGGCCTCATAGTCTAATCAGGATCACACTCCTGCACTTGCCACGACCAGGTGTAGTTGGACACAATATAGCAGCTCCCATGTGAATGGTGAATAGTTTCTAGAAAAGATTGTTAAAATGATAGGCACACACTTATCTATTATATCAATCAAATTTTATGGAAGAGAAAACTGAGACTTGGAATATCAGTACATTTATACAAGCCAGTATCTCTTGCAACTGACAAGTCAGGAATTTCAGGTCTTCTGCATATAAAATATTATGAATATTTTATTTGAAATTCAGAAAATTAATTTACAGAGCAATGAAAACCAGTCTAAATATTTCTCTTGATGTTGTTGTTTTTCAGTTAGATCACATTAGTTATTTTGGACATCTCTGCAATAATCTAAAACCCCTGTACATTTTTCACCTGAAAAGATGTGTTGGTGGAACCCAGTAACCATATGTTAAAAATATAAATCTCTTTGATAGTTTATATTCTAAGTTAGTTTTGACCCACTTTTTCTTTTATTTTCTCAAAATTGCTGAAGTCCTTATTCTGTCAGTTACTATGTGTCAGTTACATTTTTCTAAACACAAACGTCTGGGTAAATGATCTGATGGATCTTTATGCTGCTTTCTCATATGGAATCCCACCCAGCTATCCACATATTAAAGATTCCTGTATAAAACTAGAATGATTATAAGGAGATAATTAGTTTTCTTCTCATGCTCTAGCTCTGATTCTGCCCTTTGGAGCCAAGAAAAACAAGATATTTCACTGAAAAACTCGAGTTAAGCAAAGTAGGGTTTGACTCTATTTTTCAAGACTCCTTGGTTCTTTTTTTTAAACATTTTATTTATTTATTTTTAGAGAGAGGGGAAGGGAGGGAGAAAGAGAGGAAGAGAAACATGAATGTGCAGTTGCCCCTCACACGCCCCCTACTGGGGATCTGGCCTGCAACCCAGGCATGTGTCCTGACTGGAAATCGAACTGGCAACCCTTTGGTTTGCAGGCTGGCACTCAGTCCACTGAGCCACACCAGCCTGTGGGGACGAAGACTCCTTTGGTTCTTAATGAAACCCTATTACCTAACTAGTTTGATAAAAATGAGGAAATATTAGTTCACATAAATGTAAAGTCAAAGGGCAGGACTGACTCAGGCATGACTAGATTCATGTACTCAGGTGATACCTTATGTCACTGCCTCTCCCTTCACTTGTTCTACTTCTCCTTGAATTGAATTAATTCTTAGTAAGGTATTCCCCATACTGCGGGGTTTTAGGAGCCCCTAGTGGAAATCATCTGCATTTTTCACTATCCAAAACTAAGAAAAATCCGTAAGAATCTAAAAAGTATTCACAGAGCAAATCTCAAGGTTTTGTATTGGAAAAAAGAAAGCCCATTTCTTAAAAACAAAGCTACACTGAGTTATAAGGAGTTTTTTTAAAGGGCATCTAGCTTGTGCCTAAGAGAGTTGAACTCAAACCAGAACTTCGTCTATATACCTCATTTCAGTTTAACATGCATAATCCACATAATACTCTAAAAATTTATGAGATCTATATGATTTATACAAATTTCCAATCTTTGTGTGTTTTGGAGGATACATATATGTACGTAAAAATAACTTATTTAGAGTTACAGTGGTGAATAAAAGGAAATCTTATAATTTTTATTTATTTGGATTTTATTTACATTTCTATGTTCACAACAGCTTCTTTGCATTGGATTTCCATAAGTTAAAAGTACAATTATATTTATTGTCCATAAATAGTAACTAATGTACTTGGATTTTATTAGAAGGTACATCTTGCTTCTGAAATATTTTTTAAAAATATGTTCACTCAGTTCATGTTTGCAAAAGTAAGAACTAAAAACCTAGCTATTTAATTTAACTCTAAAATAGTTTACCTTCAAAATACAATTACAATAGAATGAAGAGTTAAGACTTTCTTGGTTTTAAGTGTTCAAAGTAGAATTTGAACAAGCTTAAGTAAAATAGGAACTTAATGAATGGCTTGTAGGCTGTCTCCCAGATTAGAAAAATAAGAAATTAACTGTAATCAGGAGGCTCATGCCCTCAGAACTCTATCCACCCATCTACCCATGTGTCCATTTCTCTCTCTCTCTCTCTCTCTTTCCTCCCTTCCTCTCTTTCCCCAGTTCAGCCTTCTGCACCTCTACATTCTAAACTAAACATGATTGCTTCTAATTCCATGAAGTTTATATCTTTATATATTATAGCTTCATCTACTAGAGAGAGATCTGTTCTCCCCTTTTTGCCCCAGTTTTTTAAAAATATTTTATTTATTTCAGTATGGAAGAGAGGAAGAAAGAGAGGGAGAGAAACATCAGTGTATGGTTGCCTCTTATGCACCCCCTATTGGGGACCTGACCTGGTCTGCAACATAGGCATGTGCCCTGATTTGGAATCAAACCAGCGACCCTTTGGTTTGCAGGCCGGTACTCAATCCACAGAACAACACCAGCCAGGGGCTTGTTTTGTAATCTTTAGAGAAAGACTCTTGGGTCATTTTGGATCAAGGACCCCTCTTGTTGACCAGAGTTGGAATTTATGAGAACTTTGTCCTAGCTTCTGTTAGAGGCTCATGCCAGTTGGGTTAAATGCTTGGTTTAGTCAGTAGCTGGTATGTTGTCATGCTAAAATGTCATTCCCTTAGTTATTATGTGTATGGAGTAGGAGCACTCTTTCAGAAAGGGGGTTCTCTAATATCCAGTATACTAATAGACTTTTCTCTATGTAGTATATTAAATAATACATTTTTTCATAGCCAGTGATAGCTTTAGGATATGAGTGCATGTCCTCATTAAGAATTTAACATATATATCTTAGCTACAACTGGAGTTTATACTTCAATAACCTTGCCAGAGATGTTATATGCAAAGTGTACTTGTCCTTTTTCCAGTGCCACTTGCATATATTTTAATTATCAACTCTCTATTAATTTTATTTCTGTCCATCCCATCACAACTCTTGAATATAGTTGGCATTGAAAATAAATATTTTTAACTCGACTAAAGGAATAGCAGTTATTATAGAATTAAATAAACATGCATGACATAGCACAAAAAGATACATACTCTGGAAATTTGTCTTGTTGGGTATTTGTTTTGTGAAGGGCATGCCTGAGATTCTAATGACAAACTCACAAGCATATTTTATACTTTATATTTCCCAAAGGACTCCTTTATTGTTCTATGAGATTTCTGAAATGCCTATAATAAGATATGTAATAATATTTATAATTATAAAGAAAGAGCTGAGTTCAGAAGCCAGTTGCAATTGTTTATCAGGTCATACTTTTCTAGAACATTCAGGACACTGGCAATAGTGCTAGAAGACAGTGGGGCAACACCTTGTTATAAGTAGATTATCCCCAAGAAAAAACACTGATTTTAGAAAAATATATAATTTACTTTTTTCTGCATTTTTCATAAGCACACAAATATATCTGAGTAGCTTATTAAGTAGGAAATCATTTCAATAGGTGGATTAGACAGAATTGGTAAGAAATGGTGAATTCAGGTCAGTCATAAAATTTACTAAAGTCTGCCATCTAGAGGTCTAGAGGGGTATATTTTGGAAAGTATTTTCAGATATATTTTCTATAAAGTTCGAATATTTGATATGATTAATGTATTAGATAAAATAAATACTGAAGTAAAGGGAGAACCATTTATTTACTACAGATTCTACATAGGATGTTTTAAAATGTGGGGCTTTTCATCTTAAACGAAAGCAAATATGCCTCTAGTTTTTACTTATGCAATCATTTTTGTGGATACATTATAAGAAATCTTTTAAGCAAGCCCACCTACAAATTGCTTCACATATATGAGAGAAAGAAAAACAAGGCAATACATGTTGGTAAATGTATCATGGCGTGCATAATAATTAACATTCTCTTGATTATCAAGACTGCCTTAGGGTTATTTGTATTCCTGGTGAGTACTGCCATTGAATGAATGGAAAAAGAAAGTTGTTCATGTTAAATAACTATAGAAATATGAAAAGTAAAATTTCTGATAATAAAGGAAAAAAAGCATCATTATAAAACTTGGTTTTAAGGCCCAGCACTACATCTTTACATGCTCACACACACACTTTAAAATATGAATATGTGGATTTTGGTACTTTAAGAAGTCATTGTAATGCATACATCATTGCTGAAATAGATTACCCGGAGGAGGCATTTATCAAGGCTGCAATTGTGTTTTCATGAATGTTTTACAGTTGTCAGCTTATCAATGCTAAAACAGAGGATAATGAGCTTTAAAATGTAGGTTATAGGGCCACAGCAGAACCTACTCTAATGAAAACTTCTCAATCAAGTGAACCGAAGGGTTAGGAACTTTGAATTCTTATGAGGTCGTCACAGGGTGCTGGTTTTGGTGGGAAGAGAAACAAGAAGTTAGTTACTGTTGCTGCCGCGCTGTCAATGCTTTACTTTGTTAGGAGAAAGTGGAGAGCTTTGCATGTGATCCAGTCAAACACATTCAGTTGTTAAAACAGCAGTGGAAAACCCTGAATGGGCTTTCTTTAGTTAAAAAAAAATTTTCTATACCATACCAATAGAAGGTCATTTCATTTTTTTTCAATTTTAAGAGGCCCTCCAATTTAAGATGTGCCTTAGAATTAAAATCAAAGTTTAGGGGAGGGTATCACTTCACTAATTGTACACACTTCCCACAGATTTTGGGATGTGAAGATGCATTCTGCTGTCAAACTTCCCATATGCAGACAGAGTGTTTCTTAGAAATGAGGAATTACTGTAATATAAATGGCTTTATTAGTAGAAGTAATATACACCTCTGTAATTAAGTATCTCATGTTATGGTGGAATTACTCAGTGTCCTTACATTGACCTCCAGGAAAGACTATCTAAATGTTACATTATAATTTTAGCATTTGTCTTTTTAAACAGTATAGTTCCTGTGAAACGTAGTGCATTTGTCGATAAAATATCCAAGACAATTTATTGGCCAAAGGTTATGCCAGTAGCAGTGAGTTTCCTTTGCCTCATATCTTGAAATCAACATAAAAAGTGATGAGTTTGAACAAGACAGCTCAATCTTTATGCCCAGCAGTGTTTGGAGACCATGTGAACAAGGCTACCTGAGACATTGTTCATTATGCATCATTTACAGCCCACTAAAGCCGGCTAATATTTTGTTAACAGTACCAGCTCTGATGATAAGAAAAGCTGGTTAGAAGTGTTTCCTGAAATCAGCCCTGGCTGGCGTAGCTCAGTGGATTGAGCGCGGGCTGCGAACCAAAGTGTCGCAGGTTCGATTCCCAGTCAGGGTACATGCCTGGGTTGCAGGCCATGACCCCCAGCAACTGCACATTGATGTTTCTTTCTCTCTCTCTCTTTCTCCCTCCCTTCCCTCTCTAAAAAATAAATAAATAAAATCTTAAAAAAAAAAGAAGTGTTTCCTGAAATCAAAGCAACTACTCTTACTATGGTACAAACATGCTATTTTACCATAGCAGGAGTTCCTGTTTGCTGGTAAGTTGATAACCATAACGTCATATGAGAACTTCTTGACCCTAAGAGCACATCCTACCACTATGATTGTAATTGTGTGTGTGCTTGTTAATGAGGATACTGTGTGGTTTTGTCTTCAAAGATCGAATTGGATGTGTTTCAATAGTTTTATTATATATGCAAATTGTTGCCTTATCTTTTAAAAATGGGCTTAATTAATAAGTCTCATATATTTAGGTATTATGAGTCTCATATAGTTAACTCCTTTAAAGATGTTCTCAGTCTGGCATAATGGTTAATGCTATGGTTGTGGAATTAGACCACTTAAGTTCATATCCCAGCTTCTCCTAGTTCTGTGACCTTGGACATATAACCTTAAATCTTTCTGTGACACAATTATCTATGTTACCAAAAGGGAAAATAACTGTACCTACATAACTAAAACAAAAGAGGTCAATAAGTATTCACTATTAGGATGATATTTAATCAGTCAATAGCCTTGAAACCTACTAGTCTAGTTTATTTTCCCATGTCAACAAAATCTCGATTACTCTTTCTGGCAAGAGACTCTTAGGTAAAAATCAACACCTGGATTTTATAGGAAGATTTTGAGGTTATTGAGTGTAAGAGGCAAGCTGAGTTTCAATTTGAGAATATTCTACAATAACTTTAAAGTTGCATGATTTTCTAAAGAACTAAATATACACTTGAATACAGCACACAATATTGAAGAACAATGGAAGGCATCGTGGTGTTATTACAGTGGCAGTTGGCATACCTGAGTCACAGTTACAGGTCTGTCACTTGGTCAGCATCTTTAGGTCCTCATCTGTAATTTAGAATAGCAATACTTTTATTAGAGTTGTTGTGAGGCTTAATGTAGACAATATAATTAAATCATATGCAAAAGATGATAAGTAGTAGTTTTTATTTTTTTAAATAGGAAGAAAATACAACAGGGCTGGAGTTGACTAGATGCGGGAATATTGATCTTATTTTTCCTTGATAATTCCTGTTGTTTTTCTCTGTTTATATAAACTATGACTTCTTGCTCTCTTTATTTACCATTTTCTTGCACTAAATTCTCCCCTTGCTTTATGCTTTGTTTCCTCTTCACTTACCCTTTTACTGTTGTTTTCCACTAAACTCAAAGTAGTATTTTGATGAACATATTTTTTAAGTTTGCTAAAAAGTGATTCATGTTGAAAACTGTTTATGATGTAAAATATAACATAGCTAGCATGCATGGTTTTGAATAAGGGGAAATGTGTGTTTATATATTTGTTTATCACCAATTGATCTGATATTGTTTAAGCCAGAGATTGGCAAAGATTTCTGCCGAAGTCCAGATAGTGAATATTTTAGCTTTTGTGTGCCATACGGTTTCTGTTGCAGTTATTTAACTCTGCCATTGTAGTGTGGAATCAGCCATAGACAAAACATAAAAAAAAGAGGCATGGTTATGTTCTCATAAAACTCTATTTACACTGAAATTTCAATATTATATAATTTTCACGTGTCATATTAAAAAAGTCTTTTCAACTGTGTAAAACTGTAAAAAATTAAAATTAGACCATGGGTATACAAATACAGATGATAAGCCACATTTGGTCTATGGGCTGCAGTTTGCAGTCCCCTGCTTTAAGTTATGATATTTATGCTGATGTTAAGGAATTTTATGTTCAGCCCTGGCTGGGGTGGCTTAGTGGATTGCACACTGGCCTGTGGATTGAAAAGTTACCTGTTGAATTCCCAGTCAGGGCACATGCCTGGGTTGTGGGCCAGGTCCCTGGCTGGAGGCATGTGAGAGGCAACTGATGTATCTCTCACACATCGATGTTTCTCTCTCTCTCTTTCTCCCTCCCTCCCTGTCTCTCAAAAATAAATCAATTAAATCTTTAAATGAAAAAGAAATTGTGTGTTCAAATCCCCGCTAATTAAAAACACATTAGAGGAGACTACAATACCAGATTCAGTGGGAACAGATTATAGAAGACTTCAAATAATAGGAAAAGACAATGAGATACATTATATTTTCAATAGATTGCTTTATTTATTCTAAGCAGAAGAACTAAGTCATAAAAACAGCATTTAAGTAAGATCCATCTGGAAGTGCTGTGCAGTGTGGACATCAAAAACAGCAACAATCTCCCCCCAACCCCCACCCATCCCCACAAGAGTTAAAGTGAATTCTAAGCACACATTTTAGTACTCAGGTGTTAGCTTACTCTAGCCTTGACCTGGGTGGTGGTTTTGAGAACTGTGAAGGAGCGAAAAAAGAAAGAATCCACAAAACTTGATAAACCATTGATGAGAGGATAAAATGGAGTACATCACTAAATAAGCTGGCAAATTTATTAAAGTCAGCAACTGGAATAAAACAAGAAAGTAATGTGAAGGAGAAGGCAAAATTTGAATTAAGTATCTTTTCTAGGCCAAATTATCAAGAACAATAGGGCTTCTAGCTTTTCTGAAGAGATTCACAAAAGTGATGCAGACATTGGCTCTCAGTGTCCGTGTCATTATGGATGAAATGAGACATTCACACGGACTGCCGAATCTGGTGGAGGAAAAGGGACAGCATGGCTTTTCTCTCAAGGGGAGCAAAAGCCTCCGCCCTTGCTCCAATGAGCTTTTATTGTCCTATGGGGAACATTACAAGAAGGTCCTCATTACCTATGCACAGGCTCACTTTAGGTGGTTACCTATCACAGAAAACAAAGGAGCCAATGCTGCTAATCACAACACAGAAGAGGGATATTTGCAAATGAAAAGACAAAAGTAGTTGTGCTGGTTACACTCACCCTTGGAAGGTTTGGCATGGTTTTTAGGAAGTTGCTCTGCAGTAAATGTCCTCAGTTCAGGGTGAGGGAGTTTTAGCAAAAAGCAAGACTCACCGCGGCCTAGGTACATTGCAGACCTGATTCCCCACAGGAGAACCTATCTGTGGGCGTGGGTCCTGTGCACCTCTGAGTGGGAGCTGGGCCCACGCCATGCAGAATGGTCTACTACAAAAAGAAAATCCTCTAAGGGTCATCTGTTTGTTTACAAATTTGTTTTTTCATAGTTTAAACTGTTGTTATATTAGTTTTTATGCTGTAATCAATTAAGTCAGTAAGTTTGCTAATGAGTGGGAACTAAATTGGACCATTCAGTGGCCTACATGTAAATGTGTAAAATAAGAAAATGTTCACATAAAAACCCCACAGGCAGCACCTGAAGTTATGGTAGTTTAAAAGCATGGAGTATATAAACACATTTTGTTTCTTTGTTTCTTTGTTTTTGTTGTTGTTGTTCTATTAGTATCTAATGAGAGAAAAATGGCTTTGTTCAGATCTCATTTTCTGGACATTTTTAGAACATAACATTCAAGGATGTGCATTCCAAGTAAAAACATTTACCAGTTACCTGAATCACTGAGAATTGAATCACTGAGAATTGAATCACTCAAGATTTTCTTAGAAAACTCAATTTTTAAACTATCATATCTCATTCCTATCCAGGAACATGCTACCCTACATATGGCTCTCCTATGTGAACATTTTTGTCCATCAGCTGGGGGAAGCCTTGGGCTTTTAAGAAGTAAGCATAGAATAAGAAAAAAACCTTTTCTTTAAAATAAAGTATCCCCCTAAGTACAGAGGGAGTTTAAATAATACATTTGGTGATTTCTTAGAAATTGGGTGGTGTTATGGGACAAGTTAAATGTATTAGTTTATATAGGGTAGTTGACATCTTCAGGTATGAAGTTGTTTTGGTCCTTGTGGGTGTCTTTTTGAAATTTTAACCATCACCTCCATTTCCTTTTGTAAACTGAGAGCCAAAAGCATCTTTCTGTTTTGAAGTAACAAAATACTATCTGTCTGTATAGGCACTTAGGATAAAACACCTTTATGTTATATCTATATGTCTTTGGGATGGTAGTTTGTGCCTGGCAAAACAGAACACCTCCAATCACGAGTGGGACTGCTAGTAGATTTCCTCATGAGGAAACATGAAATGATCTTTTGTATGCATAAGTGAAAGATTCCTACTGACTTAAACCCTATAAATATACAAGGTCTGTCCAGAAAGTATCCAGCTCCATACTACGAAATATAGACACATTTATTGAAGAAGATACAAGATATTAGAAACATTGTACATAGGACAATGATGTTTCAGTTCCCTTCAAACTAGGCACCTTGGAACCTCACACAGTTCTTCCAATCACCCTGTAGTATTTTCTTGAATCTCATTGACAGTCTGAAATCTCTTACCTTTCAAAGGTGATTTTAGTTTTGGGAAAAGTCAAAATTCACAGGGGGTCAAAAATCTGGTCTGTAGTAGTGCTGAGTCACTTGGGTGATTTGATGTTTCAACATAAAACCCTGTATGAGACTTGATGCATTAGTGGGCACATTATTGTGATAAAGCTTTCAATCACCAGTTACCCATAGCCGCAGTCTTCTCAATCATCTGAATAGTTTCTATGGAGGAATTTTTAAGCTGAATGCAAAATTTGATGCAGATTCGTTGCTCTCCTGGCTCAGTCATTTTGAATGAAATGGCCTCACAGTACATATGCTGATTCAACAGTGTCTACTGGCCCCACCGACTAGTAGTGAAGTTGTCATTATTCACACACACACATTCCAGTCCACTCTCCTTGGCTGCCAGCTTACATTGATGTTGCCCAAACCATTCTTGTTATATTAACAATGGCTGGACTTTTTCTGGACAGACCTCATATGTTCATTAACTATTGTATTTATCTTCATCTAAGGATATGTTTTATTGATTTGAGAAAGAAAGACAATGACACACACACACACACACACACATACACACACAGAGAGAGAGAGAGAGAGAGAGAGAGAGAGAGAGAGAGAGAGAGAAACATTGATGTGAAAAAAAAACATCAATTGATTGCCTTCCAACATGCCCCAACTGGAGATTGAACCTGCCACCAAGGTATGTGCCCTGACCAGTAATCAAACCCACAACCCTTTTGGTGCATGAGATGACTCTCCAACCTACTGAGCCACCTGGCCAGGGCACATTAACTAATATTTTTAATGTAAGACCAAATTTGATTTTGCTTTTTTGGTTTTTAGGAATGTGTCCAATACATGGTCTTTCTGACATTAATTATACATATGATATATCTTGTATGAAAACCTGTTTTAGTTTTCCAAGTAGAGGAAGAACTTAAAGACCATTGTGAAGTAATCTAACCCAGGTATGGAAGACTTTATGTTTAATATTTTTTCCTTAAATTATTTAAAGCTGTGTCTTCTGAAGCTAGTTCAGCTTTATTGGCAACTTAATTTTTGAGTATCACCAAAGCATTCAACTTAGTTCCCAAAGAAACAACAGCATAAAAAAAAAACACTTTCACAATTATATTTGATCAGTTTAAGTAATATGTATTCAAATTACATAATTACAACAATAAGCATAACCTTTACAATACAAACTGTACTCAGTAAAAACAAAAACATAAAAATTATACTCAGTAAAATCAAAATATAAAAACCTTCAACTGGTGGAGAGAAAAGTAGTACAGCGTACAAGAAAAATTCTATTTCTGAGCCATCGTTATGCTATGGATATCAGATACAATGTCATACATAGAACAAATTAAGAATGTTGGTTAATATAATGAGATATTTAAGTGGTAGTTGTAGAGCATATGTATTGTATTTTTAAAGTCACTCTTACAATTTTCTGATGGCTTTTGAGATATCTAGAAACTACTATTAATTTTTCAGCTCTTGAGAGCAAGGAATGGATTTTATCATTATATGACCAGTGCCTACCACTGTGCCTGACATATAATAAGCATTCAATTATTATGTGAATGGATAAATGAGTGGATGATTTAATAAATATTTAATCCAAAGGAAAAACCAATAATATTCTGTCTTCCACATGGTTTCACTGGATATGCCTCTAGATTACCAAATTAATCCAACCACAAAAATGTATTCACCTTCATATTACAATGGGAAATATTTTCATTACTCATTATATAATAATATAGGCAGAAAGTCCATCTTTGGTATAAATTCATTGTCTGTCTTCAACTAGCTTAGGTAATCAGATCTTATAATTTTTAATTTAGATTCCACTCTCAACAGAATTGAAATAATTAAAAGATTAAGAGTTACAGCAACCTAAATGCCTAATTATATACTTTCTACAAACTAAATCAGGCAAATTCTCTGGGTAGCTGGTCATCTACTTTCATGTCTTCATTTTTTACACTCTTACCTTTATAACCTATATATAATTTCCAAAGTGCAAAACACTTAGGCTACCTGCAGGCTAAATTTCATTTGGGTAGTCTGATTCTCCTACTGTATTTTATAAATATGTTTACTTTTTATCATAAAATACTAATCACTGATTCCAAAATGGTACGTAGCCTTCTTATTCTTACATCAAAATTAATTTCCCACTGTAGTTTAACTGTGATATTTGGTGTAAATTTCTAACAGTTAGAAATGTTCATAATGATAGGCTGTTTAAAAATTCATATTATAAAATAATAAGTGCAAAATCCTTACATAATGCACTTTCGAATGATATCATTGTGCAAATCACAGTAATACTTTGAAATAACTTTGAATAAATATTTCTTTTCACCTCTCATAAAGCCATTGATATATTATGTTACTTTTTATAGATTCTGGTCTGTGATATGATGTTCATAGATATAAGTGTAGTCAGCATGGGAAGAAAATTTTCTCATAATAAAATAACTCCCATTTTCCCCTCAAATAGTTTTTTATGGAATCTAGTGACTACAAAAGGAAGAAATCTAATAACTCTTTCTGTTTTTCTTGATCTATCTCCTTTCATTGCAACTATATTTTGTTCTCCATGGAATCTGCAGATGATGAACACTCCTAAACCTTTTTCCAATTTTTTTTTCAGTTTTGTACTCACATTTTACTCCTGTCCCCCAAATGGAGTTCCTCAAGTTTCCTTTATGAGAGCACTCCTCATCTTTTTTACACACAGTGACCCCCATGTGGGCAACTCTCAGATCCTTTTCTGAAGTCCTGACTTCCTTTTTAAGTCTAGTCCTATATATGCAAATATTGGCCAAAGCCCGCCCTTGAATGTTCAATTGCCATCAAAACTAAAATCAGCACAACCTCCTTCTCAAACTACCAAACCACTGCTTTCTTCATGGATTCCATCTTTCTGTGTTCTTTCTATACAGTCATTGAACTTAAACCTTAGAGGTCAACTTGATAGCTTACTTACCCTTACTCCCCACATTCCAGAATTTACATTTTGGGGGAACTATTTGAACTAGATACCACATGAGGTCATGGGAAACTAAACCTTGTCAAGTCATTGTGTCTGAACTATAAAGCTCTTAATTTGTGCAAAATAAACTTTGTTATGGAAATAAAGCAGTTAAGGAGATACAGGGGAAAATGAGTAGTCAGTTGAAAATTTGTATTACACTTTGAAAGAAGAGCGGGATTTTGGCAAACAAAGAAAAAACATAAAGAACAAATCAGATCTCACGTTTCCATTCTCTGGATAATTGTTAGTGTTATTCTTTCTGAGCACATTTCCTTTCTCCTTTATCCCTACCTGCCAAATTCTAACTGAACTCTAGGATCTGTGACTGATTATCGTGTTCAATATTTGTTTTTTAATCCATCACAATGTGTGAATGCATGTGTCATTTGTTAAGCTTTATGGTTTCTTTTTAAGTTTTATCTTTTAATTTTCACCTGAGAAAATGTTCATTGGTTTTAGAGGGAGAGAAAGGGGGGGGTGAGAAAGAGAGAGACATCTGTCGGCTGCCTCCCATAAGTGTCCTGACAAGGGGTCGAACCCACAACCTTTTGATATATGGGATGATGTTCCAACCACCTGAGCTACCCAGCCAGGGAGTAAACTCCATTTTGTTTTACTAATTTTAATAGTTCATGTTAGCACTAGCACTGTTTTTGGCACCTAATAGGTATTCAAAATATATTTGCTAAATCAATTACTAACTGTATGAAAAAATGAGTTATGGGAGACAACAAAAATGTACTTTATACACCAAGTTTCATATTCCTCAAGTTTTTTTTGTTGTGTGCACATATGAAATCAGGAGCTGATATTGGGATTCTAACTCTGCAGTGTAGTGTAAGTACTCTGGTGCCTTGTAGTCATAAATAGTCTGTCTTTTTTACATATGGAATATCCACAATAAATATTATAAACTATTATTCTAGTATCTTATTAGTTATGAAGAAGCTGAAATTTAATCACAAATGGAAATTCAGTTATGATAAATAACAGTTTCTTAGATCTTCAGTTTCTCCTAATGTTCTGTTCCACATTTTTTCAAACTGTAACTAACACTTGCTCCATAGTCTATATTAAGAAAAAGTTGATTTTTACTGATTCATTCACTGAAATATATTGTGCCTATACATACAAAAATATAATGACATTTAATATTTATTGAATGTCTGCAATGTGTGAGCCATTTTGCATATGTTACTTCACTTAATCTTTCCAGCCATCCAATAAATTACTCATCTCCTTTTACGGATGAAACTAAGGATCACAGTGATAAAGTAACTACCTGTGTATAGTCCTAGGAGAAAAATGCAATGTATTTGGAAACAAGGTCTAGTATAAAAACCCAGCTTTCATCATTACTCACACCCTCAAAATGTGATAAGCAAGGCAGACATATAAGTGGACATGAATATACACTGTCCATTTACACAGTTGTCAACTGAGAAAAGTATATTTACTTTACTTATTATATATCATACGCAAAAGATCATGGTTTATTTTAGACTTATGTTTAGATGGTGCCATGCTCTCAACTCTAGATCTAGTCTTTAAAATGGCAGAATTGTATTTGATGAATTTTATAGGTCCTTCAAGCTCTAATGATTAAATTTTCATTGTTGGTTCTTCAAGCTCTAATGATTAAATCTTCAAAAGGACTGTGTTAAAGGGCAGGTAGAATAAATGTGCTCTTTTAGAGGTCAAGACCCACACTAGTTTGGTTATTTAAGTGAAGCTGATATTGGTCAATTATATCACAATAAAGCTGAAATAAAAGAAAAGATGAATGTTCATTCTTTCCATGTAATAATCTATCAATGGTGGCTTTGATTAACATGACAGGAATGGAAATCAACTAAGTAAAAACTTGAGAGTGAAAAAAAGTCAACCAGTGGTTTGGACTATATTATGGAAATAATAAAGTTGAAAATATTTTCAGATTCTTGTCATTAAATTAATTTGTGGTTTTCATTTTCCGTTAACACATTCATTGAAGTGCCTAGAACTGCTCAAACTTGACAGTCACCCTCCTCCCAACATTTCTCAGCACAATGGCTTGAAAGACAGATTTTTTTAACTTCCCTTTTCCCTCTCCCTTTTGTCTTGGAGTATTATATATCTAAGTGACAGGAGTCTTACAAACATTAGGAAGATAAACATCCCGAGTCTGTTAGGTACAACAGAAGGATTCATACATCATTTCCGAAGTCCCCTCCTAACGTGTCTGGTGCAGGGGAAGACAATCACCCTGGATGGGTTCACTACGTTATGGCTGATTGCTGTCCAAGACACTATTATTGGTGATTTTGTCTTGTCGTTGGTTTATAGATGTTGCAGAGGATACTGATCCCAAAGTGGAATTTCTGCTGCAGGACCAAGAGTCATTATATGTTATTATTCACTTGCAAGATGATGAATACTATGTTAGGATTTGGAACCGCTTCCAGAAGTAATTTTCAAAGAAATGCACATTTTATCACTTTCCACAAGATTTCCACTTTTAAAAAGTAGATGAATAATCATTATTTTACAAATAATTCTTGGTGTTTTACGTGTTTTTAATGACCAACTCTTCAAATCCTAATCAATTTTTCTTTTGCTGGAAAATAGAAATATGGAAAATATAAGTCTGTAACACTCCCAGTGAAAAAGTCCAGGACATCAGTTTCCCCCAGTTTCATATGAAAACAGGTTGGCTATCTTATTTTTCTCTCCTCAGTGAATTGATGAAACTGGGGCTAAATCACTTGCTTGATTATTACACATGCACAACTTACATTCCACAGGAATGTGAGTCATGGCAGGCTTCTCATGGATTTAATGAACTTATGATTTATGGACCTGCTGCCAGATTTGCAGTTTCCCTCACATTTAACATGACTGTGGGCTGCCATTGCCATCCTTATTTATCTGAATGATGTCAGTTAAGGGGAGGGAGAAAGAATGCTGGGAAATATTCACTTACAATCAGAGGCTAACCCTTAGGGGAACAAGTAACCATATTGGGCACACTACCTTCTCCCAAGCATCAAATGTTACCTTCTAATTACTATTATGTTTACTTAAGGGAAAGTAAAATAAAGTAATATTATTGTCATTTGAAGGGTAGCCATGCTACAGAGCACTTCTACCTTTGCACTGGCTATGTTAGATGTGGGATGTTTTGTGGGACTGTTTTATCCAGAAGAGACACCTGAGATTCAGAAATTGTTATGCATTTGCTTGACAAAGCCTCCCCCAGCCTCCAGGAGTGTATCTCTGAGTCACTAATGATCACCTTTCCATGACAGCTTTCCCTCCTCAACTGCTTATATAGTAAAATCTTGCTTTACACAACCTTGGCATGGCTCTGCATATGAAATACTAAAACATCATCAGTTTTAATGAAATAGTCAACCTACTACTTGAAGAATTTATATTTATGGCCCGCAGACTAGCTACCCTCCAACATGAGCTAGGTGATACATTTCTGGGAACTTCAAATTAATCCTTTTCATTACAGAAGTAGGTACCCAGGAAAATGAATAGAAATAGCTGATCTCATTAAAGGCTGAATTGAAACCAATTCTTATGGTGGCAGTAGCTACAACCTGTGATAATTTCCCTAGCTGCTATGTGAGTTAAGTCCTGTAATTACTTTTTAAAAATTCTAAATAGCATAATTTTAGGTTATATTGTATTTTTATGTGTATATTTGTATGTATGTTGGAGAACAGGGTATAGAGATGTATTTATATAAGCTTGAGTCTTAATTAGGTTGGCTTGTTTTTTATATTCACATGGCTTTATATATGTCTTTCTGCAGACACAACTTTTTCCCTCTAATTCTTCTTGATTCTCATTCTCATTTTGAGAGACTGATCCTTAGATTATGACTCTCGTTATGTATGAATGCATACTAGCTAGAGGGCTATTTTTATGCACACAGGCTTAAATCATTCTGGGATTTTAATTTCTCTTCTATAGTTTGAAACAAATTTTTAAATTTAAAAAGATGAAGACATTTGTCCTTGCCTTAGGGCCCTGATTTAAGATTTAGACAGAAGGTTAAATATCAAAACTTTAATATAATCAAGTGCATGCATTTCTGAATAAAGGTCTGGCACCATCTGTACAAGGCATTGATTCCTCTAGCTAGAGGGATGGAGAGTCTGTTTACAAAAGAATATACAATTTAGACAGAACAAGAGCCCTTCTATCAAAGAGAAGAGAAGAGTCATGTTCATTTGTCATTACAAGCACACCATTCCTTTTCGGTGAGTTAATGCCTTTCCTTAAAAGGAGATTAGTCCTTTAAAATAAAGAAATTGGAGCTGGCAGGCAGCAGTCAGGAGTAGATACAGATTTGAAATTCTTTAAAAGCCTGAGTTCAGACCCACTCAGAATCTCTTTAAAACATCACCAGAGAATACTGGTATATCCACATTCACCCAACAGGATTATTTCAGAATCATGGCCACATAACTTTTCACAGTAAGAATCTGCATGCAAATAGACAGCAGTTCTCAGTAGACACTGTGGAAACTCTTTGGTTGGTGCAGTAAGAAAGCAAGGGAAAAATACTCATCTTAACACATGACAGGAAGGGTCATACCTTGATTTGAGTTAACATCTATCCTCTACAAGTAGATGACCTCAGTTTCTTTAATAACTTACCCTCAAAATTAGATGCAATGGATAATTACCCTGGTGGAAAATTTAAATTCAGCTTTTGATTCCTTTCATAGATGAACCTCATACTATGGGCACAAGGATAATAATAGGCGAGAAGCATTTAAATATCTATGCAGATTGTACTTTAATTTTTACTTGGAAACTTTGCAACCCTAAGAGACAGAATGTTTCTCTTATCTCTGCATTTATGGTTTCTAGTACTTTTAAAGTGAATGTATTAGTACAGAAAAATTGCAAAGAAGTCCAGTGACACTGTAGTGTTGAACAAAGACTACTCTATTAAACCTTCATTTACAAGTCACAATTAGAAAGTTAGCTGAGAATAACAATTTGCTCCATAAGTAAATTGAAAATTGTCCCAGGCATTATAAAGCAATAAAATATATATGTAACACTGCTATTTCCTTAATGGCTTGAAACCACTTAGAAAAAAAACTTGTACTAATTTAGGATGTTCATTAATGACATTGTAATCTTGTGAAAAGAAATTACTTTCAAAGTCATCCAGTTGTTTGAATTTAGGACAAAGCCTGATTGTTAGCATAATTTGTTTTATATGAACTGAGGTTTTAGACATCTTTTTGGAGAGTTATTCTAAAGTGTATTATTTCAATAATAATAATACTGCTGCCCTTGTTTTTATAACAGTTTTGATAGAAAAACAAAAAGTAGAAAGTTTATAAAGGCATATTCTTTTTGATAGAAGAGCAAGGAAAGAAAGAAGAAATCTGAAAAGTTGTAGTATAATGGAAAAAAAACAAAACAAAACAGTTGGTTATATTTAAATCGACTCTTGGCCTTAAAACAAACTAGCATATTGCTGAGAAGGTCTTAGTTTCTTCCTCCGCAAAATATGAAACATAGTTCATACTGCAAATGGTCTTTGCAGGGGTTAGAGGAGATGATCTATGTGAATAGTGTGGAACATAAGGTTCATTGTTTGTTTCTATTCCCACTACCTGCTTGGGTGATAGGAAGGTCAGGCTGCAACAATTACTCTCATACCAAGCTACGGCAGAAGGCCTCAAAAAAGAGATTTCTCCACTGCTCAGTTTTGAGATTTTTCTTCTAGGCAGATATGCCAACCAGTAGGTCAGGCAGAACTTCATGGGTAGGCAACCTTCTGATTTATTACAGACACTGGTATGACCAGAGTCAGTGGGATGCGCTGCCCTTGAGCTCAGTTGAACTTGTGGATGCAATTTAACCTTCTTGTACTTAACTCTAATTCTTTTGATTAAAGCCTTTCAGTTTTTTCTGCAACACAAATGCCCATGGTAAATCTTAACAGACCTCATGTGGTCCAACATGTCCTGTGCACTTTATTTCCAAGCATCACTATAATAGCGTTACCACACAGAGGAGTATCACTGCCAGGTAGGCTGGGGTTGATTCTGTGCTGGACAGGTTCTGCTGAAAACTATAATAGAATAGAACATGCTTCAACCCACACTGTTTATGGTTCTCTTTATTTGCTGATGTAAAGATTCAAAAAGCAAGTAGTAAAAATTAATTGTGTAGATAACATAGCTGTGATTCAGGAGTAGTCTTTAGACTTGTGTTTGTCAACAAAAAACAGACTAGCTACTAAGAAGAAAAATGTGAAAGTAAAGTGATTACACGTCTCAAACTTTACAAGAAGATACCACTCTTCTTTTACTGGAGGGTTTACTCCTCCAGAAAACCCTCACATCCAAATCTCATAAAATATGCCTTCCTCAAACTTCCAGCCTCCAGTGCAGTCTCTTCCTTCCACTTCCCCCATAATATTGCATCACAGTAAGACAAACGTCTGCTTGGAATTGCAGAATAATCCTCATTTTGGGGGAAATGAAAAAAAATTAGCTAGATAAGCCAGAAATATCTTAAGTGGGAAGTAAATAGGGAAAGGCTAGAACTCTTGTTATTTTTATTATGCTTTTTAAATCTACAAACTTCAAGTGCCAAAGGGCAGAGAATAGAGAAAACAAAAGAGGTTTTCTGGACAATGAATGTTGTTAACGGACTTACTGAAGCAACTAGTAACAAGGGGAGCAAAGAGAGCACATGGTTTCTGCTTTATTAACGTTTGATGACAAATGCTTAGGGAAATTAGCTTTGGAGAATATAAAAAGAAATGAGTCTGAGTTTTGTATTCTGGTTGAGTGGAGTGTACTCTCTTGGATACTGCTTATCTGAAATTTGGAGATATTTTCTCTCTCCTTTTCAATACTAATCAATAAAATCAATGAAAAATTATAAATATGAGTTTTTATTGCTTATTGCCTTAATAAATAAAAGGTAACCAATGCCTGATAGCAATTTACAAATTAACTAGATTTTAGGCGACAAATAACCCTGAAATTGTCTAGGATCAAGAAAAATGTTCTGTGCAGTCCACTATCTGCTTAGCCTGTTTTCATCACACTCTGAAGATCCCTCAGTCCCCATGCAGGCAGAGGCACTGACCAGAAAACTTTATGTTGCCTCCCATGGTCAGAGCCTATAATCCAAATATACATATCAATGAATTTAAAACTAGTATTTAAAAGGACACAATCCCCAGATTGTGTATGGTTTTGTTATTTTTGTAGGATTTCCTGGTTTCTTAATTTTCCATTTAGTGTTAAGGATCTTAGTGCTAATTTTCTCCTTGCATTTCTTTAGAACCTTTGTGTGTGTGTGTAAATTCCAGCATTTGTTTCTTCACTAAACATTACACAGTTTTCATCCAGCGATCACTTCTGTTCCCCTTCATCAAAAGTGGTGGTCTCTGCATTTACAGCTTCTCAAAGAGGTAAAGTTGCCCAACAAGAAAACGCATTGATTTGCTTTAAAGTAATTTTATAGAAAGTTAAGATAAATGAGTTGGATGACAAAAAGAAGCAAAGCAATGTTAACAGGTCAAGAAGTCATAACTGACAGCATGGATGGACCTGGAGAACATTATGCTAAGTGCAGTAAGTCAGTCAGAGAAAGACAAATACGACATGACTTCATTTACACGGGGAATCTAAAGAACAAAATAAATAAACAGACAAAACAGAAACAGACTCAGTGATACAGAGAACACAATGGTGGTTGCCAGAAGGGCAGGGCATTGGGGGATTGGGTTAAAAAAGTGAAGGGATTGAGAATAAAGATTGATACTTACAAAATAGTTTTTGGGATGTGAACTACAGCATAGAAAATATAATCAATAATATTGTAAGGACTATGTATAATATATGATTGTCTAACCACTAAGCTGTACACCTGAAACTATTGCAAAATAATATTGAATGTAAGCTGTACTTGAAAAACAAATTTTTAAAAAAATAAATCATAATTGAAACAGGAATGAATATATTGATCTGATAAAAAATGATTTACATTTTGCCCTGGCTGGTGTGGCTCAGTGGATTGAGTGCAGGCTTGTAAATGAAAGGGTCATTGGTTCGATTCCTAGTCAGGGCACATGCGTAGGCTGTGGGCCAGGTCCCCAGTAGGGGCTGTATGAGAGGCAGCCACACATTGATGTTTCTCTCCCTCCCTTCCCTGCTCTCTAGAAATAAATAAATAAAATCTTTTAAAAAATGGTTTACATTTTTTTAAGTGAATTATCACTATGCACAACTATGGTAAAATTGCATTTTACAACTTTTTAAAATATTCTCAGTAATGTGGCTATTAAAAATTCTATTTCTACTAATTTAGATATGTTATAGCAGAAGCTGTATATTGTGCATTTACTGTGTGCTGAGAATTTATTAGCATTAAAAAAGTCTGTTTCACTTAGCCGTTACATTAACCCTATATCATACATATTGTTAATCTTATTTTATGAATTTAAAAAACCACTTCAAAGAGGTTAAGTAAATTGTGTATTTCCACATATTTATTAAACATCAAAGCTGGTACTTAAAGCTAAATGCACAGTACTCCACAGTCTATGGCTATTGTCCCTATACAATAGTAATCCAATAACTTAGTTCTCAAATATAAAATTAAAAATATAAGCAAAATAACATCTTTTTAAAAAATTTCCCACCTCTAGTTTGAGATAGTTTAGAATCATGGAATCTCAGAGGACCTTTTGTCTAACCTTTCATTGGACTCAGGAATCCTCTCTACAATTTTGGTGATATGAAATTCTTTTGCTTTTTCTAAGTATTTTTGATAGCAGAAAACTTCAGTTCTTGTAAGGCATCTGTGTGTCCACACCTGTCATGGACTGTTGTAAAACTTTATTTTTTTCTCTATTTTTGAGTAGATATTTGTTTTTATTTATTAACACCTATCCATGACTGTAATTCTGCAGTAACCAGACTAAGTCACAAAAGTGACTTTTTTCTCTTACTCTTTATAAAAAGTGTGAGACCACATTGGAAGTAAGTACAACTAAAGCTTCATGTATAGGTATTCTGAACACAAATAACAATAAATCATGAGAATATTCAATCCCAGAGAGTCTGGGAAAATGATTTTATTTTTTTGCCCTAAAATTTTTATAAGATGAAATTCTATCTGGGGTGCATTATTATTTTAATGCAATAGCAGTATAGCAACAGAACCATGTAATACTATGATAATCCTATAGAAAATGTGAGGAATTGTTCTGAGTTACATATACCCAAGGTTATCTAGTGAGGAAATCATTTTAAATTGGAATACCAAACTGCAGGAGTACCAAACTGTAACATAATTTAAAAATATATATACATATTTTAAAACATTCTAGGTAACATCGGAGAATATCAAACAATAAAAGAGATTATTCTGGCATAGACAATGTTTGATGAAAATGATTTCTTGGAAGAACCTAAAAATAAATATATGGCATTATGCTTCATATTATTAGTACTCTTACACAGAATAGCCAGTAGCTTTTTGACAGTGTATGTAGCTCATGAAATGAAACTGAACAATTATAAAGAAGGAAACTATAGTATCCACTTCTTTGATGATATTAAATTTCTTCTTAAAAGAAATCCAGGTATGTTTGAAGTAGACTGACCAGCAACTTTCAGGATTGGTTTCCCTCATGGGAAGAGACTAAGGGATTAGCAATTTTTCAGGACCCTGCAAGAAATGTGTCACAGATAAATAGGGCAAGGAAGGACCGAAACATGGATATAAGTTGTACACTGTTCACCTGAAACAGCTGTTCACGTCTATTTAGTGTGTGTCATTATATATACTTATTCTGATCAAGAATAAGTTCTGTAGCCCATTTAGTCACCTTCCTTTGATCATTTAATCCTTCCTACGTTTCCCCTTCATTTACCTCGTTCTGAACCTGTAGTGTGGCAGTCTTCTCTTTACCACTGGCCCCTGCATTCACCTGCCCCCGCCCCCCATCACCAGAATCACTCTCAAGAGAATCATCAGTAGTTTCCTCCAGCCAGTGTGGGGGTCCTAGTGGGCTTCATGTCAAAATCACAGGATGGCAGTTCTGACCCCACTACTTCCTAAGTATGTGATCTTGGGGAAGTAGTGTACATATTTGGGTTTCTCTTTACTCATTTATTAAATAATACTGTATTTCTATTCACTACCTCATTTGATCATCCCAATAATCCATTAAGGAATTTTGTACTATATCCCTATTTTACAGATTACGAGAATAACTTGTTCAGGGTTACTCAGCTGGAAATTGTCTAACATAAGAATCACTTCTAGGCAATCTAGCTCTAGAGTCCAGTGATCCTGACCACTACACTGTATCTCCTCTATAATGTTATATTACAGCCTAGATGTTGTAACTTTAGATCTTAATACTGTTCACCTTTATGTTTAAGGGGAATAAAATTTTGTCTGCTCATATTTATATCATAAGAAACTGTAGAATTCACATTACCAAAGTACTTAACCTTGTGAGAATAATCAAAAGAAAATAACTTTTTTGTAATAATAATACCCAATCTGTTCTGTTACAATGAGTGCTCTGTTTGCAATGAGAAAACTGCAATTTTACTTTTGCTTCATTTTTTTCAACAGTTGACATCATTCCTGGGTCTTTGGCCACAACTACGCATGAACTTGTGTCCCTACTAAGGACTCTGGCAGCAGTGAACTGGCTGGCGGACAATGTCTGTCGGAAGGCTCTGATTCCTATTGACATCCTCCTGCTGTATGTAATGGTTTAATGGAATAGGCAGTGTTTTGAACCCATATCCTAACATAGGATTTCATTATCTGTAACAATTCTTAAAATATTCAAACTGTAACTGGGTTCAATTTTTCATTGGATTGATCTATATTACCTTGATAAATCTAACCACTCCCCTGATGAATTTGAATCCATTTGATTTCTTAAATGGATCTTTTGATTTATAAATACCTGGCATATCCTCAAGAGATGCTTTTAGAAAGACTTTCTAACTTTTGATATTCAAAGAAAGGTGGCATTCAGTTGTTACATAATGCTCATTTAAAATGCTGCTAATAGATCTCCAAACAACCTTTAAAAAAAAGAAACCTGTATTTTTATTTATACAGCTGTTGGTGCCAACATTGTGAGGAAGAAATAAGTGAAAGGTGTATACACTAGTCAAAGTAATAGTTAAAAATAACCCTGACTTGTCTGGGAACCTCCTAGAAGATGCTCCTATCCCCTCCCTTTGCCTGCCTTTTTGTTTCAGGTGTTCTTTCCAATCATATTGTAGAAACGTATCAGGAGCTTATTTGTATGATGGCTGGTTTGGACAATGCAGTGCTATCCAGGCTGTCGAGAGGCGGTCACAAATCTTAAAAAAACACATTATTCAGCACTTATATTGGTCTCACTTAGCATGCCTTCATGAATGTAAAGCTTTTTTCATTTTCCCAATTGAGTCCCTAGGCTTATTATTAGCATATTATGATTTATAAGAGAGTGGGTTTTTTTAATAACAACACTGAGAGAGCAAAACCCATTTGTTCATCCCAAGAGGTTTGAGAGCACATTATAAGCACAGGGTGGTCAGAATAAAACCTGATGCAAGTATACAGTTCATGATTGTTCCTAATTGGAGAAATCTCCCCATTAGAGCCAAAAGACTGAGAAACAAGTTGTTTGCCACAGTTATTTATTCCCATAAATAGCATTATTTAAAACATTTGAACTCTATTTAAAGATTTAAACAGTGATGTGGGCTTCACAAGGAACACAGACAGCTGGCTGGCTTTAAAAATCTTAGTGGCAACCACATTGGAGGCTGCCAGGGGCTTCTACTGTTCCCTTTTTAGCTAAAGGCTGGAGTACTGAATCCACGTTATATCCTCCATCTCATTTTCAGCTCTATTGCACCAATTATGCTGCATTGAGGCTTATAGGGGCTTACATTGCATTTCAGATAGATGAAAGAAGCCAGTCTATATTCTTTGTGATAAAAATAGTCATTAATTACAGACTTGTAAACTGCTTAGCAGCCTTCTTAATGTGGCCCGTCAGGTGCTTCTTATTCTATAGCTAATCAGCAAAAGAGGAAAAAATCCTCAGGAACATGATGATCTTTTTTTTTCCTTGGCTCAAACAGAAAGTCAAGGTTAAAAATAAATCTAAAATACAGTAAAAACTTAAGCCAATATGCACTCACTGGCAAAATACCGCCTTGTTTTCTTTTGAATCAGTGTTTATTATAGAAGAATATCTTACAATACTGTTCCATGGGGAAACTAATTACCAATAAATATATTTTTCTCATATCTGATAGAAAATAATGTGTTCTAAGGACTTAGATGCATGAAAACACATTTATAAATAGCTCAAATGGAGTTAGATAATTACCTAATTAAAGAGGAGTGAAATGTCATAGGAATTAATGAAGTAATTCAGTAGAGAGGAAACCCAGCTAGTAAAGAGTTTGCTTAAAGCAACAATGGATAGTCTCACCTTTGAACAGATAGCTTAAAAATTCTGGTGGAATTTCAGGTTAGTCTATTTCAGAATTGACTGCCATAGCCAGTATTTTAATTTTTAACAGTAACCTTATGTTTAATTGGCAAAAATACCCATTATACTACCTAATTAAGGCAATCAGAAGCATGGGGCAGTAAATGTCAGCATGATGAACTGAAATAGCCTTTATTTGGTAGAGAAAATAGAGATGAATGGCTTTTGTGTATAAAAGTATCCGACAGGTTGGAAAGATAGAAAGCACAAGATAGACTATGTTGAGTGCAAGCACATATTGAGGGCTTCTTTTTTAATGTACATATTTCATAAGTAAAAACCATGCCTTAAAGAATGCTGTATAACCATGTTTCATGCATTTCAGTATGACTAATATTCACAAAAGGGAGTATAGATTTTCAAAACAATGGCCAAAAAAAATTGGAGTGATGGGATATCTGCTAAGTTGACTTTTATAATAGCTTTGTAGAGGGCTTTAAAAATGAACAGTGTGTGCAGGGGGAAAAACAACTATGAAAGAAATTACAAGTGGGTTTCACTACATTATAAGATTGAGATTGCTTATTAAATACGTAAGTTGTTTCTCTGCTATACCAGTCATTTTACATAAGTGTGTGATTTGGCTTCCATTTATAATGTTCAACTGCAGCATGCTTCAACAGTGCCAGAGGGAATACTTGTTATGGGCTGAATATTTGGTTAAAATCTTTGGAAAAATTCCAAAAGCATTTCCATAACCATGGCCGATTTGGGTAAGCACTTCTTTTTCAGTTTACGTCTCTCCGTGGAGAGTGGGGAGAAAACAACTGCCCTCCAGACACAGGACAGACAATATGTTCCCATTACCTTTCTTCCTACTCCAAGTGTGTGTGACTTGATGCTGTTGGCATGTGAAAGGCACTGAAATTCATACCACTCTTTAGGAAAAAGATGTCCTGAGGTACTAATGTAGACTATGCCTATATATAGTTATTTTAATCATAAATAATTATTGTATTTAAAACCAACAATGAAGTATTGACTCCTTAGTACAGTTTTTAGTAAAATTCCATTACATAGCAATTCTGAGGAGCAGGGAGGGATAGAGAGAAAGTGCTGTGACTGCATATGAATAAGAAGAAATTTGCCCAAAATATTTTCTATAAAGGACTTATATGAAAGACCACCTACAGATTCTGGCACAGATTTTATGATGGACAAATGAAGTAAATATGTTTCCTATTTTAAGGCTTTTCTGGAGACTCTGTGTGTGTGTGTATGCCTGTGTGTGTGTTAGATATAGTTGTTGATTTATGATAAAACAAACAAAGGGAAACAGAAATGGGACTCGAGTTTGCAAGAATGGAGAAAAAATATTTAAACATATTCCAGGACTGTTAATTGTCTAACTGCTTTGTTATGCCTTGCACAATTTGAAAGGCTTTGCAGGAACAATCTGTTAGCAGAGGGAACATATCTTATTTTTCATAAAAAAGTAGAGGCTGATAGATGATATGAAGCATTCTTTCTTTTTCATATTGTCATGTTTCAGTGTACACAATGCACCTAGTTATAACTGACATTTAGAAAGCATTTTTTTCTCTGATATCTCTTCATTTACTCCATTACTCCCCAACCCTGATGCAGTAGTTCCTTCCACATCTTTTCCGATTGTCTGTACCCTCTTCAGGATTTTAAGGTCTTGGCCCCATCTTGGCATGTAGCTTTAAAGTCAATATCTTGATGAAAATCCTTGGGTAGGTTCCAGCGTAGCTGTTATCAACTATGTCCTCCTGTCTTAGGGAGAAATGAGCCTAACTCTTCCAAAATAATCATGGCAGCATCAGAACACCTCACCATCAGGGTTGAAGAAGTGAGAAGGAAACTCCTTCCTGTTACTCCGCTTCTAGTGGTCTGTGAGTTTTTGAAACATAGCTATTTACCTTTCCTAAGTGAGTGTATCTGTGTTTTGGGAGTTGGTGGTAAGATATTTCTGAGTACTACATGCCAGGGAGCAATTAGCCACCTGGGAGATGACTTTCTTGGGCATACTTGGAAGATCATAAATCTGTTATGCATAGAACAAAAAAATTATAACTAAAGTAAAAGAGGAACACTGTGGGCTCCCATAATTGAATAGATCTGGGCACAGTGTGGTCTGAGACTGAAACATTTTCATCATGGACTACATTACTCCATGCTTTTCAACTTCTTTCTCTTTGATTTGGCTTTCTTCTTCAGCTTCAAATATCACAAGATGGCTGTCAACACTTTCAGAGTAAAACTGTTGTCCTATAAAAAAAAGGCATAGATTTGCATTCTGCTTTATCTAAGAGTAGGGAAATAATGAGTCAAAAAGAGCAGGTTTAATTGACAAAATATGGGAGTGATGATATAGTTGTTTTCTGAAAGCAGGCTTGAGTCAATCCCCTGGCTATTCCTTTGTAGACATAAGATTAAACATAATTTCCTTGTTTTCAGAATGGAATATCTATAGATAAATAATCCTTCTTATACCAAAGTTGACTGCCTTTCTTAGCTTAGATTAAGTGAAGTTACTTTAGTTCCCTCTCACCATGGACAGAGAAAAATAGGAGTCAGAGGAAAAAAAATCTCTTCCAACCACAAGCATTTATTAAGGCCTTACTATGTACCAAATATACACTAGAAGTATACTCCCTGACTTTATGTATCATATGGATATTGGATCATATGGTCCTTTGGTTTACTTAAACATTTTTTGTTTTGAATCTTTCTGAAGGTCAAGTGAGAACTAATAATCCCAAGAGAAAGAGATTTGCCACTCCATTGGTGAAACCAGTGTCACACATAAGGGGAAAATGGCTCATCTTCAGTCAGAGACAATTGCTGACACTGGTCAGCTTTGGAGTACCAGGACTGACTCTGAAAACTGAGAGCAGACCAGGGAAGGCTCATCGACCACAGAGGTCCTCAGGAGGATCATGGACATCTGGGCTGGGATTTGAGTCTCAATCTATACTTCTACGTTGCCACTACAAAATCAAAGGCAGGTTGTGGGAGTTCATTGGTATAGGGTTGATATTTCATTTAGGATCTTCCTTAAATATCTTAAAAGTTTTAATAGGCATTTTCACATAATGTATCCTGTTAATGGAAACCTTGATTGTTTTACTTAATTGTTTTGAAGTAGATGATTTCAGATTTTCTGAAATATTTTCTGTCAAAAAGTTATCACAAACTGCTGATGAAAGATTACTGACTATCATGCCTGGCTTGTTGATCCTGAATAAAATTTTTGAAAATTATGCAATATTGGATTGTGGTCAAAATGTGTACATAATCTTGAGTGATAAAGAAGATATTTATAACCTTCATCAGATGTTAAGGTAGGAAACTTCTTTACTAAACCTAGGTGAAAGGTACAAGGTTGACCCAAAACAAAAGAATTTCATTTATTTAGAAAAACTGTGTATTTATTCTTGCATTTTTTAACTTCAGTCACCTTCAAAACACTCTCCACTTAATGCCATATGCCTATTGAGACCTTTTCTCTACTGCTCAAAACACTTTTTTGAGCTATTCAATTTTGATGCCTTTTAGTGCTTCATTTTTTGTTTTACCTCTTCCGCATTGGCAAAATATTTCCCTTTTAGGATTCTTTTCATCTGGGGAAGCAAAATAAAAATCACTTGGGGTGAGATAGGGTGAATAGGGAGGTGAGAGCATGGGGGTCACACTGTTTTTGGTTAAAAACTGCTGAATACTCAGCGTGGTGTGAGCAGGTGCACTTGTAAATCACCATCATGAAATGGACAAATGCATTGAAAGAGTCTTCAAAAAAATTTTCACCGAAGTCAAATGCAGCCTGTCACAACAATGCCACCTAGTTGTTGTGATTCTGATACACTGATAAGATGGGTTCCTAGAACACTCACCTATTGGGGGAAGTCTGTAATATAGGGAGCCACCCTCCAGAAGATAATTCAGCATTCTTTTGGGTCCCACCTCATACAACAACAATTGGTTTTTGAGCACTCGTGTCAGACATTATAGTTCCTGTCCTCAAGGAATTCATATTTTCCAAGGGAAAATATGACTAATGATAAATGACCCCATTCATTTATTACCAGTGCCTACACATGTCAGACATTGCACTTAGTTCTCCCTGCCCTCATGTAGCTGAGACTCCATTGTTAGGGGAGGGGTAAAAATAACTGATCAAATAATCTTCCAATGCAAATGTATCTAAGGTAAGTGTTCTCAAGAAAGGTTTGTGGCTTTGAAGAGAGCATACTGGAGGGATTTAACCTACTTGGTGAGGCTGGGAAGTGTTTCTAAGAACATAATATTTAGCTGACATCTGAAGGATGCTTAAGATTTAATTAGAAAAAATGGAAAAGAGACTAGCAGTAAAATATATAGAGGTAGGTATCGAGGCCCTGTGATGGGAGGAAACATAGCTCAGAGTTGAGAGAGTGGTGTGGCCAAAATGCAGCTGTTATTGACATAAGGGGTTTGAGTGAAGGGTGTCAGACTACTTACCTTGGAGGGCATATAAAGAATTTGAGACTGGTCCTAAGATTTCTGGGAAGATACTGTTTCAAGGAGAATGTGGAGTGCTTAAATGATTATTCCATTACAATTGCTCTGGTGGCCATATATGGAGAATATATTGGGAAGAGGTACAAGTAAATATGAGCAGAACCTTTAGATAGCTTTTGCAGTATTTCAGGAGAAAAATGACCATCATCCAGATGAGTGGTGGTGTTTAGATGGTATTCTACATATAGATCTGGGAGACATTTAGAAGTTATAATCATTAAGACAGTGAGGTAAGGTATTGGGTAAGGGCAGTGAAGAAGAGGGAAGTATTAGAAATAATTTCTACTTATTTGTAATTTGTTATTTGTACTCTTTATTAATCAATTTCATCAAGAATGGATGCTAAGGAAAAGGATCAGTTTTGCTACCATAATGGTATGCACAAATTGCTTAAGACATTAAAGAAAGTGGTCAAGATGTAACACAAGTGTTGGGTAACTCACACTGAGATTTCTCATATCTATACAGAAACATGTATGTTCATGGAGAAGTAGGATGGTATGTAATACCCAGTAAAATTATCAGTATTGGACCAGTCAGTTATGATCTTGTGTATGAGTTCTGGGATCTTTGATTGCAAACGACAAAAATCAACTTTGTTTAAATTAAGCAAAAGTGAATTTATTAAGGTAATAATTAAAGGTTGCAGACTTCATGGGATACTAGATATGAACATAGGACTTGAAAATGAACAGGGTATAGTCCTAGAAACTAGAAAGCAAGGAGCACAAGAGTTTAGGAATGGTAAGAGTCTGGGTGAGTTATGTCTGTTTAGTGGGATGATTCCAATTACATATGGTCTGTTTGTGCTTCTGCTCATGAGGAAGTATCTACTTGGCCTAGCTCATATCATATGTCATCTGTTGAATATGGCAGCAATAGCCCATACTGGGGAAGGCAATTCCTTAGAAGGATATCAAGATTCAATTAGAGATCTGAAAAGCCAAGACAAATCTCTACTACACCTTGGAAAGCACTTACCTTTTTCTCTTTTAAGTCTTCACTGAAGTAGTACAAAAACCAAGCCAACTCTTTCGAATGTTTGTTTGCTTACACTTGTGAAAAGAGAGCATCTTCTCTTAATTCACAGTGGCGGTGACAGTGAATAATTAATTGAGTTTTTCTCTTTCTGCATTCTTCTTTCCTTCCTTTTCATCTCATATAGTCTAGGGTTGGCCAGGTGGCCAGATCAATTTATCTTGGTTTTTGTACCCTCTGAATACATTGCATTATAGGAGGAATGTTACTTGGGAGTTGGGAGAGACAACCTTCCTTTAATACACAAATACAAGGTAATTGAAATACAAATAAATTTTAATAAAATATTTTTACACAGATTTTTCATAAGTCAAATTGAATTCTAAAAGGATTCTATCATTATTGAGGAGGATAAACATACACATTTTATATACTGCATTTTCCTCTCCATGAAATTTTTCTATACTGAAGCGATGTTATATATACCATATTTTTCAGATCATCAGATGCACCTAGGGTTTAGAGGAGGAAAAGAGGAAAAAAAATTGAAGCAAAAAATGTGATAAAATATTTAATAACATAAATAACGTAGTATTTTACTAACGCAGATATAAGCAGAACTCATCAGCAGCATTAACAACTATTATTCCCCCCAAATTTGGAGAGGAAAATGCATCTTATAGACCAAAAAATATGGTAGTTATACAATTTAAATAGGAGTCATTCATATCACTGTTGATTTACATGTATTTCACAATACTTACCCACCCTCTACAGTTGCACATAGAATAATTTTAAGAGTCTTGTTTGTGCCCATCACTTTCCTGTGAGTACAATTCTCCTCACTTTTCTTAGGAAAATACATCTCTTTCTGAACACAATTTTGGTTCCCAACTGCTTTAAGTAATTTATCTCTAGTTGTTGTCCCAAATCCTGCATCAAATTACCTAAATTGTCAGTCAGGGTTCCACATATTGATTCAGCAATCTCTGCCTTGTGTCCTGTCCAACTCCAGCAGATAGTTGATTGCTCTGCTCCAAAACCCTTTGAAATGTTAAATTCTTAACAATATAAAATCACAGGAAATTGGGATAACTCTTCGCCTTAGCTTCAATCGCTTCACCTTGAGCCCTGGGCATTTAGAACTCGTCTTTGGGTAGCCGGGCAGGGAATTGGAAAAGAAAGTGGTAATGCAATTACCTTCAGGAGCCAAAGGAGTTACTTAGATGTCTACTTACTCTGGTAGTGGGTGTAGTTGATGCTCAGACAGTCATCTGCTTCCCCAAGCAAACAGCTGCTGATAGGGCCTATTAAACATAACTTGCATTCCAAGGTCCCTGATTACTCCTGGCCAAATAGCCAGAAAGAGGAAAAAATAAATAGGCCTGGAAGGTAAGGGAACTGTTTTCTTTAACCAAAATCCTTGGCTTGATTCAGCTTCTGCTCTAAAAAGAAAATTTTCCAATTAGAAACACTGGTCTATAGATTATTTTCATAAGAGCTAATGAAAACCTTTTCTGATTGCAAATATCATACCTTTATAAGAAGGCACTAAAGCTTTAAACAGCCCTGAGTGCCTTTTACTTAATGTTCAATTTGTCGCTAATATACTTTAGGAGTTAAGTGCTAGTGTTTAACCTGTTAAGAGATTGTAAGTTAACTTGGGTGTTTAACAATGAGCTGTGTTGAAGAGTATTATAAGTGAGCAGGTGTAGAAGGGAGTGGATCATAATTTTAAATACTTGAATGAAAAATAGGCATCCTTTTAAATGATACTTATGTGTCGAAGTCTTTGGTAAAAAGTTCATATAAAACAACAACAACAACAAACAAACAATCAAACACAACCCAGCAAGGCAGGACAGTGCATTTTACACTGTTCTTCACGTGATTATGACAGTGAATCTTTAAGTTAAAAGGTAGGCTGGAATCCATTTATTGCATCTTTTCACCGTCCTTTTAAAAAGGACATATTGCCCCATTCTTTCTTCATTAACTTTCCCACTTCCCTGTTCTCTTTATACCAAAAATCCTAAAAAGATTTGTTTATAGATGCACCTTAATTTATCTTCTCTTATTCTCTCTTACACCTACTCAGTATGTTGACCCTGCCACATTGTATAAATTCTCCATCAAGGCCACCAATGGCCTCCACAATCCAAAATTCAATTGTTAATTTTAATTCTCATCTTAGTTGATATCTCAGAATGATTTTACACAAAGACATAGAAACACCCCAGAGGACAATTGAGGTGGAATCTTATAATACAATATTTTGTTTTGCATTTGGAAGAATGTCAGAGGAGCTGAGAGGATGTGACCACTGTTTGGCCTCAGAGCAGGACCCAGGCAAGCCTCACCCTCTCCCTTGTCTTTGGAATGTATGTTCTACCCAGAATTTGACACACAAGAACACAGCCTTAAGAGAGTAATGTGTGGTTGAGAACTTCTGAACTCAATATGTGACTGACACCTGTTAAGGCCTCTGTATAAACTTTTAAGATTTGGCCAGGTGTGGACATTTAATCATTTTACAGCTTCCCAAGACAAGCCTCATATGTAAGTTTCCTTGTTGTTTTTAAGCCTGCCACCTATGGATCTGGAGTACCCTGCCTCTTTCTTCAGGCTCTCCTTCCCCTCCGGGGGACCACTTTCAGATTTTCCCTGGGAAATTTCCAAGGTTTCAAACCAACAAAGAGTTGAATAGTTTCAGAGATGTTAAAAATTCTTTCTTAGAAGTGCAAAAAGACCATATCACTTATTGATTATTCATTAACTGTTATTTATAGGCAGTAAAACATATCTTCTTATTGAAGGTTAATACTTGTCCCAGTTTCTCTTTGAACCATTAGAGCTGCACTTTGGTATCTCTGAAAGCAGTTGCTGAGATGGAATTTTGGATTCAAGATGTACATTAGAGGTAGAAACCCATGATAGAAAAGGGGAGGAGGTAGGCTTGGACAGAGGAAATGGTCAAACAGACTAGACAAAGCTTTGGCCAGACCAGCAAGGGCCTCTGGAACAAGTTCACGTGTTCGTGTTTGAGTGTTGTACATCAGGCTGAACTGTGTAAACTTTATCCTTCTCAATTAGTAACCAGTTATGTATGGACTGTCCTAGAAAGGATGTGACCGCGGGTGAAAAATATTAAATCTGACCAGGTTCTTCCTTTAAGGAAACATCAACCCGTGTACACCCCTTGGACCCTGGGACCTACTCCATACCTATTGGAAAAGCAGCTGTATCTCATGTCATGTCAGGGTCCAAGGTTTTCCTAATCAGAGCCCTGTCCATGGTATAACTGACTGGCCTTGGTTGAACAATTCACCTTGTTTTTTGTTAGTCATTTAACCATTTGGTCCTTGGCTTGGTCTTCACTTTTTTCTGCCCTGACATACAGATAATAACTTAACTTAACAGGCTTGTAGTTTTCACACTTAGATTTTGGTTGCCTGTTACCTCAGATGCTTGTTTATTTATTTGTTTATTTCCAAGTTGAGCATCAATGGGCCTTAGCCACCTGATCCTGTTATCCTTACACCTACTAGTTTCTTCCTAATTTACAATGTCTGATATTTACCTGCTCTAATTTATTACCCACTGCCCTGGTATAGCTTTCTAACTTACCACCGGTTAAGTGTTAATTGACAACTTCTGTACTTCCATGTATTATAAAGTGTTTGTGTTGCTACTTTCCATTTCACCTCCATTTATCTCTGGGTTTTAATTTTGATGGTGCTGATCAATTTTTCCTTGCTTATATTCTTTAAAAATATATCTAATGCTTCTTAGCAAGAAAATGAGCCTAATAAGAAATTTTTATTGCTAATTCACTTAATACTTAATATTTTTTACCAGATTTTTAAATATGAATAACACCATTTACTGGAACAGAAAAATTTAAAAGGTTTTTACATTAATTCTTCCTCTAATTCTTGCCAATTTGCTGCAACAATGTAATTGCATTGCCTACATTATGGTTAACAGGAAAGATTAGGTATGTAGCATTTTATTGTCTTTGACAGCTTGATGAATTGTGACTTAAAGTGAGCAAGTGCCTTTGTTCTAATTGTCTCTTTTTCATTAAAGCTGAGAACTATACTTGGGCTTTAGGGGAATACTCTTCTTACTGTTTTTAAGTTAGAGCTGTTCACACTGATAAATGCTCTCTACCTAAATATTGTACAGGCAGCTCCTTGTTTATATTCCACCCTTTTTATCATTTCAAGGCTGAAACTGATGAAGTCAATCAATGCATCACACTAAAAAACAATGTTAGAAAAAGTGATTCCAGGAAACAAATGCATTTTTCTGCTTTTCAAAGAAGTAGAATAAGATAAAAGAATATTTAATAGTATGTCATTCTCTCTATGTATATACTTTACAGCATGTATAGGTGTTTTTGTGTATCTGTGTGGAAAGAATCTGTGCTTCATTAACCTGGTTATCCAGCATGGTTAATGCAGGTTAACATCATTAATTTGATGCCTTGGAGTGAACATTTGCATTTCTATTTTCCAGAGGTATAAATTAATTCTAACTAGTTGTTCCACAGAGTCATTTATCCACTCATTCACTCACAACTAATTCATTTCATTCAATTGACACACTCTTATTGAAGGTCAACCATGAGCCAGGCTCTATAATACAAACAGTGTGGAAAAAAGATGAATGCAATATATCCAATCCCTGAAGAGGTTATATTCTGCTCTTAAGGGAAATCAGATAAGAGACTTTGACTCAATCAGTGAAAATTCCATCTCTTTGCTTCAAATAATAATTATATAAGTTGCTGATTAATGTCTCTTATGGGATAGAAAAACAACTTCATTTATGGAATAGCCAAGAGGAATGTGTTGGGCATTTTCACTGTACTAAACTATTCAGGTAGATACACTTAATGTGGCAAGAGTACACAAGGCCCCACTGGTGTAGAATGGGGAAAGAGAAATATGTTTGAGGTATGTTATGCTCTTATCTTGGTTAAGGAATTTGATGACTTTATTCAGAAATTGGGAAGAGCCACAGACAAATTTAAGAAAATAAATGATGGGGTTATTTCTGAGTCTTGGAAAATCTAAATGGCAGCATTACATGCCAATAAAAGGCAGGGGGAAGAGTTATTTTAATATTCCACTTAAGGTGAATCTAAACATTTTTAATATATTTGTGGTGAAAAATGGCAAATGTGCCAACTAATTTAATCCCAGGTAATGGTGAATATTGTAAAGAGAAGGGAGGTAGATGGCCTTTCTCCTTCTCTTTCTGCCTGACTGCATGTGTTCATCTGCTACTTTTGTTTTCTCTGGTGAGTCTGATGACCCCATCCATATGCTCTGTAACTTGTGTTTAACTCCTGAATGGCCTTAGAGTAAGACATCAGTCTGAAAGACTTGGTAGTTTTGCATGAAAATATGTGAAATTCAGTAGATTGAGGACATTAGTCAGGGTTAATTAGATGAGTTATTTACAGTATGTTTCAAAGTGTTTTTCAGGTCAAGAACATTCAAGTCAAAGAGAACACAGCTCTTAGTGAGTGGAGTACCACATCCTTAGCAAGAAAAACAACTTAATGTCATCGTCTGAAGATATATGCCACGCATGAGGTATTCAGTGGCTGGCAAAAGAATGTCCTGAGCTAGGAGAGGTCACATTGACATTTGGTTCCCTTGCCTGACCCACATTCCATTTTCTTTACTTTTTAAAATTTTAATTTATTGATTTTAGAGAGAGAGAGAGAAGAAGGGAGAAGGATAAAGAGAGAAACGCTGATCTATTGTTCCACTTATTTATGCATTTATGTTGATTCTTGTATATGCCTTAATTAAGCACCATACCCATAACCTTGGCATAAGGGGGCTCTAACAAATGAGCTACCTGGCCAGAGTCTGATTTTACATTTTCTATTCAATGTGGGTAATTTTGGGATACCCAACTCCTATTTAGTTTTCTTACTGACTTCATTTCTTAGGGTCAGTGACCCTGATTCCATGTTTAGTATCTCTCTGAATAGTTTGAAGGATGTTACTTGAATAGTTCAGAGCCAAGCTTAAAGACAAGGTAGAAAAAAACACCCAGGCAGAAGAACAAAAAGAAAAAAAAGAAATGAGGAGCACTTAAAACACAGTTTGGACAACATGAAGCATAACAATATCAGCATTACAAAAATACCAGAAGGAGAAGAGAGTGAGCAAGGGATCAAGAATATATTTGAAAAAATAATGACCAAAATCTTCCCTAATGTATTAAAGGGAAAATACACATAAATCCAAGAAGCTCAGAGTGTCCCAAATAAGGTAGACCCAAAGGGCCTGTACCAAGACACATCATAATTAAAATGACAAGGCTTAATGACAAGGACAGAACACTAGAAGCCACAAGAGAAAAGCAGATAGTTACATACAAGGGAGCATACTTAGTTTTCAAGTTCACATGGAGTGTTTTCCAGGATACATTACATGTTAAAACATAAAACAAGTCTCAATAAATTTAGGAAGACTTAAATCACATCAAGCAGCTTCTCTGACCACAATGCTATGAAACTAAAAATTGACCACAAGAAGAACACTGAAAAACATGCAAGGACATGGAGGCTAAATAACATGTTATTAAGCAATGAATGTGTCAACAACAAGATCAAGGAAGAAATCAAAAGATACCTTGAGACAAATGAAAATAGAAACACAACAATCCAGAAACTGTTGGAGACTGGGAGAATAATCCCAGAGGAAAATTCATAGGATTACAGGCCTATTTCAAAAAATAAGAAGGAGCTCAAATAAACAATCCAACTTTACACTTAAAGGATCTTGAAAATTAGCAACAAACAAAGCCCAAAGTGAGAAGATGGAAGGAAATAATAATTAGAGCAGAAATAAATGAAATAGAGTCTAAAAAATGATACAAAATGAATCCAAAAGCTGGTTCTTTGAAAAGATAAATAAGATCGACAAACCTTTCTCTCTCTTCCAGCCTATGTGGGAGAATGTGATCTTGATTTAGGCAGGAGACTTTACTCCAAGTTGTAAAAGTGCCTCCTAGTACATAGACAAGAGAGTGGATAAAGCCAATTAACAAACAAGATGCCCAGTGTTTCCTTCACCCCACCTAATTACTGCCTTCAAATTTCCTCTAAAATACTTTTTTTTTTTAATTTGGAGTAGTGGGTCAAAGACTCTTTTGCATAATAATAGGCAACCAATAGGCAACCATTAGCGGTTTGCATCACTCCACTCTGGGCCACTGTTTTTGGAAGTAGCAGAGTTTAGCTATATTCTCTCTTAGAGGAAGGAAAATTGGATGGCTGGTAACTTTTATAGACCCAGATTAGGTGAGTTGTTCTTGGTGTTCTGAGCTCTAAAGGCAATGGGTCTCTGTAGGGTCTCTTCAGATCTGGTCATTGGTTGAGAAGAGACAGCAAAATCCATAATCTAAGATCTCAGAATTATGAATTTCCTGAGATAGAAACAAAATACAGTTAGAAGGCTGTTAGGTAGTGGGATGCAGAGCTAGAGGTCCCCAAAGTCTCCATAGTCCATAGTCGGGGGATGGGGGAAGGAGATGATACAGTATTTAAGACACTCTGCACAACAAAAGACAAGATAATAGCTGTGCTACCTCCCCAGGCAAAAGGAGTATGTGACTTTCAGAATGTATAGGGACTCCTGTCATAGCTGGGAGCTTATATGGCATCTGCACAAGAGGCAGGGAGATGGAGGATCCTGTGTCATGAGGTCCTCTTGCCCTGACTGAAGATGGCAGCCGAAAGAAGGTAAGAAGATATGAGGCAACTGGCAAAAGTAATCCATTGTAGGAGGGATTGAATATTAGGACATGCAGGAAGTGCCAGGTCAACATTTAAAATAAGGGAGGTCTGAATGAGAAGAGGTTTTGTTTTTGGTCCACCATGAGGGTTGGGAGAGTAGAGGCAGCAGCAGTCTGAAAGTGTGTAAGGAGAGAACTGATGGAGCCTGAAGAAGATGTGGCAAAGATGATGGAGCTGGAATAGTGACAACCTACTGAACCGAGCATGGATTAAGGGGAAATGCCTGGAATGCTGACTTCTGCTTCTCTGGAGGATGTCCATAGAAGCCACTCTCTTGGGACATGCCTTTCCAGGACTTCACCATGATCCAGTGCAACATGGTACAGTTTTGTGTTTTTTTTGGACTACTACATGGAGGCTGAGGACAATGTACCCCAGATCCTGAAGGAAAGAACTACTGTGAGAAGATGATAATTTTGATACCCACAAGTGTACTTTCCAGAGGAGATGGATATCTGTTTGTACAGCTGGCTTAAGAGCAGACAAGGGTATGGGGAACTATGGAGCTTGGTTTTGGCTTGTACACTAGTGGGGGGCAAGGGAAATTCTGGGTCTCATAGGTAAACAGAACTCTGCACAGAAGTGCTCTCACCTGCCCTGAGGTTTCACACCTGTAAATAAAAACCTGTTTCCTCAACACCAATTGTTGGGTCAGGCAGCAAGGTGCCACATGCATGGGCCCCACTCTGCTTGGTTACATTAGTAACTAGTGGAAAGAAGGAAGGGCTAACAAAAGTTGGGGTGGGTGTGGTAGGCTGGGTGGTGGAAAGAATCCCATTTAATGTAAGGGAACTGAAGCCTAGAGGACTGATATAATTACAGAGGAAATTTTCTGGGGCAATACCTGTACTGAGAATGAAAGAATCTAAAAGGTATTTAAGAATATAAAAACTAGCAGCACTTTGGGGGAGAAAAGGTAGGGTCTTTGCTTACAGAGTAAAATTACGTGGGATAAACCAAGATAGGATCTTCTCAGGAATGCATCCAGGCTGATTGCCTTCTATCAACACTTGGAATTTACTTAGGCAGTGAAAAAATGCAAACAATCCAATGCATGAATGTGGAAACCTGTATTATTGGATTTAGCAAGTTATGAGGAAACATTTTAACTAGTTGTTCATCATTTTGTTGGGGCAAGGGTCTGACAAAAAAGGGGGTTCTGAACTGTGTTTGTTCTTATGCATTATCCTGCTTTTAATTAACATGAATGCTATGAATGCATGGGTACTGGACCTACTGTTAAGATACCTTGTTTGTGATTCCTGTTGGTGGCTTCCCTAGTATTTGACTGTGTGGCTCAGAACTACTTATTAACTTAAAGTTTGTCAGGGTTGTGACAGTGAAATAATGTCACTTCTCACAAGAAGAAAAAAAATTACTCTTCTGATCCAAGCATCATCGGAGCCATGGGTGCTATATAACAACCTCCCATTCTGGCCAGTGAAAAATCATCAAAAGTCACTGGTATTTGGAGACTTACTGTGGACTATTGAGGCTTATAAAGAAGGAACTGTTCTTGTAACACAGCATTTCATTACAGTCAATGACCAAACAGCTGTCACCAGTGATATCTTACATGTAACCTTGGGCATTGCTAATGTCCTCTTTTCTATACTCCTTAACTAAAAAAAATTCCCCAAACCAGTTTTATCTTCACTTAACAAGTAATGATATGTTTTTACTCTCCCAAGCTTTCCTGGAAAGTGTCCTCAGGAATTTGATAAACTCAAGTACAATGTGGATTTCTGGATGAGGTGTAAATGGCTAGGATAGTAATGATATTTTGGATATTGGTTCCTGCTGAAAAATCTCTTCTCATTACATTACATGGTTTTCTAACCCAAGTGACTAAATATGAATGGGACCTTCAATAAGAATAGGCTCCAAGGCTCTGCATACAGTTAACCTTAGGAGCTAACTATACTGCTGCCCTTAGAATCATTTCATGGCATATTAAGTATAATTCATTGGCATTTCTGTCTCCCACTGTGAAGAAGGAAGCCCATCATTTTTTTTACCTCTTTGGACATTGGAGGGGATGTGTTCTATACTAATTTTAGTAAAACCATTGTCCCAAGGCACAAGATTAGCGGCCAGAGTTAACTAGCAGGCCATAATCTTAAAACATATCTGGGTAGTAGGAAGACAACTTTACATCCCCAATCTAGATTCATGTTATAGCTGTAATGATCCTCAGCAAAAGCAATCAATGTTAAAACAAAACAAACAAAAACCCTTTACCAGTATTCAGTAGCTTCTTGGCTCTTGTTCTTGAAAACTTTATTTTGAGGTGTACTGACAGCTCCTAGCCTGTGACTAGGCCCTACTGAAGGCAACTCATTCTCATAGTTTGTGACTTTTCCTGTAAGCTGTCTTCACTGAATCATAAACTCATAAGAAAGGTAAACATAAAAATAACTTGTTGAAAAATGGACACATATAACTAATCAAGAGCTGGGCTTGGTTTCTTAGTCTTAGTTAACATCGTAAATAGGCAACAACTCAGTATTCATTTCTCACAAGATGAACCACCTATATTTTTACCCAAACTGTAAGCTCAGTAAGGGCCTTGTCAACAAGATTTTCCACCTTTAAAAAAAGGCATGAAATCACTGATTAAAACAAACAAACAGCAATACAAACACCCTCCTGCAAGGTAGGTAAGCCGTATGGAATGCCTTAACTACTTGCCAAACGTAATGAAAATAAGTTGTTGATAACCCACAGCATTTGTGGTTCTACACTATGGACTACATTTTAGTTCTCCTAATCAAGGAGCAGCATTTCTGGCACAGACTGAAATAAACATGTACATAGGTGCAAAGCTACATGACAAAGAGTCTCTCCTGGACTAAACTCTACAAGGCTCCTCTGAACTTTTCAACTAGACCTCCATTTTTGGACTACACATTTGCCTTTGCATTGTCAAATTTTAGCAAGAATCCTGTTAAGTTGGTTTAGCTTACCAGCTGAACACTCGATATATTCAGGAGCTGAGTGAATATGTTTGTTGTTACTTATAATCTTGACCTGCAAGTCCCAATATTTTTGTTTTAACATGGTCCTTTTCAACTTAGAAACTACAAATGTGTTTCTACACATTTTAACTACAGATGTATAAATAACTACAGATGTGTATACTTACAAGATTAACTGTTGTATCATAAAATTATTGCATGTCAATAGTGTAGTTATAACCTTTATTTATTAAAAACATATACTTAGTCAATTTACCATATCTTAACTTAATCTTTGTACATATTTCATTTTTAAGTCCTTAAATGAATGTCATGTTGCAGCAAAAATGTAGTGATATAATTAATCAGTCATTGAATATTTACTTCTACATTTTAATTTTTTTCCATATCTAATCACTCTGGATAACTAGTCAGGTTCCTCATCCTCTCCCATCTCCTAGGTATGTCTGGTCAGCATGGCCTATCTTCAGCAAGACTCCTATTAGTCAATTTAGCCAAAATCCCCCCTTAGTCCTGATATTTTCTTTTAGTCACATTCTATCCACTGACTTGCACCCCACCACTTAAATATAAGTGCCCACTAGCCAGTGCTGTTGATAACCTACAGTGCTGTATTTGGAGTTGAGTCCATTTCCTCTCCCCAACTTCAAGACCCCTTGCTATGGTTTCTACACCTATTGCAATAGCTCCCATTGAAAAAAACATTTTCCTTACTATACTTTAACAAATGGAATAGAACCACCATGATTGACAGGGATACCCTATGAGAAAAGTTTTGACACTCATAGAATTCTCTATTTGCCATCTATTCTAGCCTCTCCATTAACTATACTTGCAAGGCTAGCTGGGCTGGCTGCCTGCTGTTCTTTAAAAATTGTACACTGTATTTCTGGCCAAGATGGAGGTGTAGGTAGACACACTGTGCCTCCTCTCACAACCAAAATAAGGTCAGCAACAATTTAGAAACAAGATAACAACCAGATCTGACAGAAAATTGAACTGTATGGAAGTCAGACAACCAAGGAGTTAAAATATACACATTCATCCAGACTGGTAGGAAGGGTGGGTCGGACAGCTGGGTGGAGAGGGGTTGCAGCACAAAAAAGCAGCGGCACCGGGCACATAATGCATCCTGAGTGCACAGGCGGCTGGCAGACCCAGCAAGGCGGTGACTGCAAATCAAAGCACTGTGCACAAGGTGCCTCTCTGTCCAGGCAATCCCACATTTGCACTCAGATAAACCAGGCAAAATTGGGGAGCAAGACAGACTGTGCAAGCTAGGGTCCCAGCGCTGAGAAATAGGACCTCGGAATACTGATTGAAAACACCTGTGGGGGTTGAGGTGCAGGGAGAGACTCCCAGCCTCACAAGAGAGCATGTTGGAGAGACCCACAGGGTCCTAGAACGTGCACAAGTCCACCAACATGGGAATTAGCACCAGAAGGGCCCAGTTTGCTCAGAGGAAGCAGCCGAAGGGACTGAAATCCCATGGAGAGAGGAGCAAGAGCCATTGTTCCCCCTTGGACCCCGCCCCCACATACAATGTCACA